>NC_080070.1:49494564-50213314 GCF_949987535.1 Balaenoptera acutorostrata
GAAGAAAATATTAGCAAATCATATATCTAATAAAGGATTATTATATAAAATATACAGAGAATGTTTAAACCTCAACAAGAAAACAAATAACTTGATGTAAAAATGGGCAAAGGACTTGAATAGAAATTTCTTCAAAGAAGATTACAAATGGCCAATAAGCACATGAAAAGATGTTTAACATCACTGTCATTGGGGAATGCAAGTCAAAACTTCAGTGAGATACCACCTCACACCCATTATGATGTCTACAATCAAAAAAATAGAAAACAGCAAGTGTTGACCATGATGTGGAATAATTGGAACTCTTGTGCACTGTTGGTGGGAATATAAAATGGTACAGCCACTATAGAAAACAGTATGGCAGTTCCTCAAAAAATTAAAAACAGAATTACCATGCAATCCAGAAATTCTCCTTGCAAGTGTATACTCAAAAGAATTGAAATCAGTGTCTCGAAAAGATATTTGTACGCTCGTGTTCATAGCAGCATTCTTCAAAATAGCCAAAAGGTAGACACAGCCCAAGTTCCACTGATAGATGAATGGTTAAGCAAAACGTGGTAATTACATACAATGGAATATTATTCAGCCTTAAAAAGGAAATATGCTACATCATGGATGTACCTTGAAGATACTATGCTAAGTGAAATAAGCTAGGCAGTCACAAAGAGACAAAATACTGTATGATTCCACTTATATGTGACACTTAGAACAGTCAAAATTGAGACAAAACGTAGAATGGTGTAAACTCTCTTAATTAAAAAGAAATAGAATAGATGAATACTTCCTTAACATGACAAAATATTTCATGTCAGCTCAGAAGCCAGCATTATGCTTAACAGGGAAAGTAAAAATATTTACGTCAATGTCAGGACCAAGACAAAGATATCCACTATCACTGTTGTCATGTAATATTGTTTTGGAGCTACTAGCCAACACAATTTGACAAGAGAAGCAGATAACAGGTATGATCATTGGAAAGGAGATCAGATTATCATTATTTGCAGATGATATAGAATGTGTGCCTCGAAAACCCAAGAGGATCAGCTAAAGAACTGTCATAAACAGCAAGAGAACTCAGTAAGTTAGCTGGGTGCAGCTATTAGTAACTTTCACATATACAAACAGCTACAAGTTGGAAAAATATAATTGCACAGGATGTAAAAGGAAAGAAAAAGAAACATGAAGACATGAAATACAAGGTTCAAGCACAATTATAATAAGAGGAATGTAAATTAAAACAAGACAGACCATTTCAGCTACACCAAGTTGTCCCTTATCTGTCCATGCATCCATCTCTTTATTTATCCAGTAGACATACGTTGCATGCCTGCTATGTGTTTGTGCACCCCGTCTGAGGCTCTGGAGCAAAGAGCTCTGGACAGAAAGGACACCTGGGTTTTATCTAGATCTAGCTCCCTTACCCCCCAAAATCACTGAGGTACAATTTTCCCCTCTCAGATTGGCAAAAATCAAAAAGGCTGATATAATAACACACTATGTATGGAAATATGTTAATATAAATGTTTCAGACATTAAAAAAAAATAAAAAATAAATAACACACTATGTTAGAGTAGATGTGGAGAAACAGATGTTCACATACATTGTTGGTGGAAAAGCACAGTAATACAGCCCCTGTGGGCAACTTGGCAATGTTGATCAAAATTAAAATTTTACCCTACTTTTTGACTCAGTGATTTGAATATACTAGCACATAAGAAGGATGACATATATGCAAAGTTATGCATTGTACATTGTTTGTAGTAATAAAGACAGGAAACAAATCCATTGATAGGGCCCTGTTTAAATAAATTACAGTGCATCCACACAGTGGAATACTTGGGAGTCATTTAAAAGAATGGGATGGTCTCACTTCATATGTGAAATCTAAACAAACAAACAAACAAACAAAAAAAACGAAGTCATAGATGCAGAGAACAGATTGCCAGAGATGGGTATGAGGGGGTAAGAGGGGGGGAGGCCAAATGGATGAAGGAAGTCAAAAGGTACAAACTACCAGTTATAAGAAATAAGTGCTGGGGATGTAATACACAGCATGGTGACTATAGTTAACAATTACCGTATTGTATATTTGAAAGTTGCTAACAGAGTAGATCTTAAAAGTTCTTATCACAAGAAAAAAATATGTAACTGAACGTGGTAATGGATGTTAACTAAACTTATTGTGGTGATCATTTCGTAATATATAAATATATCAAATCATTATGTTGTGTACCTTGGATTAATACAATGTCGTATGTCAGTTATATCTCAGTTAGAAAAAAAAGAATGAGGGGCTGCATTTTTCTTTGTGCTGATATGCAAGAATCTCCAAGAAACATTATTTGAAAAACACAATCAGAACAATAAATGTGCTACCATTTGTGTTTTAAAGAGAGAGAGAAAACACACAATACGTGTGTTTTTGCTTTTAATGCATTTAATATCTCTGGAAGGACATATAGGAAACTAGAGACAGTGGAGACCTTTAGGGCTAGAAGTGGTACCCAAGGGACTGAGGTGGAAGGGAGACACTTTACTTACACCTTTTGTACCTTTCTGGCTTTTGCAACATGTGACGGTATTACCTATTTTTTAATTAATTTTTTTAAAGAGGTATCTACCTAGATACTGACCTAAATTACAAAGAGCACTTGCATCCATATTCAATTGCTAAGACAGCAGTTTTAGGTTAAATCAGTTCTTCTAGTTGACTTTTTCCAAACTGTTGTCAAGACAACCTTCTCTTTCTCCACAACATTCAGAGAATTAGGTGTTAACCTGGCATCTGGACAGAAATAGCTGCTTAATTCCAAGCATAGATGGGTCAGGAAGGCTGCAAAGTTACTGTTCTTATAGATTCATGTAACACCTTGTAAATACTTCTTGCCCAGTGGGGGCTCAATAAATGTTGCTGACTCATCTGTCACAGAGAAGCAGTATTAACTCAGAAGCACTAACTGAAGTCATTTAATCAGAAAATCAATTTCATTTTCCTTGTCATGGGGAAAATAGTTCCACTAAGTCGAGAAATATGCAGAGGTGATTATATAGTGTCAAGGATTCAGATGGGAAACCAGGAGTTAAATGGTGTGAACAACACAGATGCAAATCAATTTGCTTTGCATTACAGTTGGCAGTGTTGAACACACTTGGCCACATATGGAAGTCATGTTTACTATTTCAAGAACATAGTATCACTTTACAGCACTTAATATTCAAAGGCCCACATTATTATTGCTTTTTTGCAATTTTTGAGCAATTTCTGGGCCAAGGTTTGGAATCAGGGTTACTAAAACCCTAGAATAATTGCAAACTTGCTGTCCTCCCCCTGTGCGTTACTTCTTGTGGTCCTAAAACCATGATTGTATCAGATATTAATCTGCAACTCAACCACCAAGTGGATTTTATTGAAGCTGCTGTAATTCCACTGCCAGAAGACATGACAAATAGCCAGCATGTCACTGAAGATTTATGATTGGTTTTGAAACCCATTATCTTTTAGGAAATATTACATAGTATGATTCACTGAGTGGTAGCAGTCTCATATAATCCACGGTTTCTCTATATTGATTTTACAGAGTCATTATTACCCGTGTGTCTATGCTTTGCTAGGCTCACACAATTAAAACCAAAATCAGCTTCAGGGATCGTTAGCAAGAAATACACGTACCGTGCAATACTAAGACTCTCAGCCTGAGCCTCCACATGATGGGAATAACGCAGCCAGCCTACATTTCCCCACTCTGTTTAAGGCAAATTCAAGAAGGGGAAATTTGTTGCTTTCACTAAATTTTCCAAACAACTGTTTGGCATGCTGCTTCTTACTGCTGGTAAATGAAATGGAACCACTGAGATCCAGACAATATTGGAACCTGAAGAAGCCTTAAATATCCTTCAGTTCAAAACCCTCACTTAACATAAACTGGGGCTCAAAGAAGTGAAATGACTCCATGCCAACACTGTCCTTCCGCCATGTCCAGCAGCTCTGCTCATGCGCGCTGTGCTGAGGGTACGATGTAGAAAAGAGGCAGCTCAAGGGACCATGGACACATAGAGCAAGGCCATGGTCCTGTCAACCTTTCCTTTCCCTTTCACTTGGGGAAATCCTCTTGATTAGGAGAGTGTTAAACACCCATTGGATGACGGAAACTCAGGGCTTTGTAATCGCAGTGAGAGGGAGAAGGAAGTGGAGGAAGATGGCAGTGGCAGAGGATGTTCCAAGTCACCTTTAGGGGCCATTTCAACAGCTTGCAATTAATCCAGTTACTGAAACCAAGGTGCAAACCCTTTGCGTCAGTACCCTAAGGGTCTTGTTTGTGTTCCTGTTCCTTTGTCACTCAGATTTTCTGAGTTTCAGAATCTATCCTCCATTCTCTGCCCTTACTTTACTAGACCTCTTCTTTAGCATTAGACACAGCTGACCAGTCTCTCCTGCTTAAAATACTTTCCCCTCTTTGCTTCCTTGACCCTACAATCTACTAGTTTCCTTCTATCTCAGGGACAATTCCTTCTCAATCAGATTTTCTTCTCCCCCTGTTCTTTCCTCTGACATGCTTTCTCCACTAACTGGTTGATAAGTATCTTGTACTTAACATGTCTATGAAAGAACTCATTATTTACCCTTCCCTACTGGAACTTACCCCATTTCACACCCCATTTCTCCCCCCACCTTAGTAAATTCATTATCTTCTACTCAACTCCTCAAACCAAAAACTAGGAATCACCACAGTTTTTCCCTTCCCCTCACATCTTGCCCCACATCCAAAGCATCAGTAAATCCTACTGCATTTACTTAAAGTACCTCTCGAAGCTGTTCCACCTCACTGCTACTTCCCTTGTCTAATCCAGCCTTCTCTAACTAGATTGTGGGCTTTCATTCTTGCCCACCCTCCATTCTCCACAAAACAGCAGAGGAATCTGTAGAATGTAAACCAGATCACATCACTCCCCTGCTTAGAACACCGGTGGTTTCCCATTACTCTTAGAGTAAAAATCTAACCTCCTTTATCTAACTCACAAAGCCCAGCGAGATCTGGCCCCACGTGGTCTGTCCTTCTCCTGCTCATTCTCTGGATCCCCTTTTTGCTCCTAAAGGAACCCAGAAGCCAACTCATCCCCATCTAAGACCTTTGCATGCTGTTCCCTCTACCTGAAAAATACTTCTTCCACTCCTTCACAGCAATGTCTTTGTCACTTAAGTCATAGCTCAAATCTACTTCCTCAGAAAGGTCTTCATTCACTATCATATACAGTATTTTATTTTCTTCAGCGCAATTTTCATAATCTGGAATTGTCTTGTGCATTTACTTCTTAATACACCCTCTCTCATAAAAAAGAATGAAATAATGCCATTTGCAGCAATATGGATGAACCTAGAGATTATCATACTAAGTGAAGTAATACATGATATCACTTATATGTGGAATCAAAAAAAAATGATACAAATGAACTTACATACAAAACAGAAATAGACCCACAGACATAGAAAACAAACTTACGGTTACCAAAGAGGAAAGTGGGGGAGGGATAAATTAGGAGTTTGGGATTAACATACACATACTACTATATATAAAATAGATAATCAACAAGGACCTACTGTATAGCACAGGGAACTATACTCAATATTTTATAACAACTTATAAGGGAAAAGAATCTGAAAAAATAGATATTTATGTACATATAACTGAATCACTTTGCTGTACACCTGAAACCAACACATTGTAAATCAACTATACTTAAGTTAAAAAAATATATACCCTCTCTTCAGTAGAATGCAAGCTCCCTGAAAGCAGGAAAACTTTCCATCTTGTTTAGCACTGTATCTCTAGTGCCAGAATGTAGTTTCGGTGCAGTAACTTTCGAATGAATGCAAAAATGATATATAATCATATATATCTATATGAGTATAAGACCTGTAAAACTATCTACTGATTCTGACTCATACCATTGGTCTGGAACCCCAGTCACTCTCTGGAGTTAGTGGGGGACACCTCACAATGAATACTTTTTATCTTTTAATTGAGGTTAAAGATAAGTCATCACTGATTCTATACAGTATGCATAAAGGCCAAAAAGAGAAGGTGCCACATTTGAAGTAAAGATTAGATTGGGGCATTTTATATGTCGGAGAGGGAGAGTTGAGCAATATTTGAGAATTTACAGTGATGGGGAATATAGTAGCTGAAATATTAATTCCTGGAGGATCAATTATGGTAGAGCAAAGAGCACTGGACTTGGTGTCAGAAGTCCTGGTTTGAGTCCTGACTCTGCCACTTAGTTGCTATGGCAATGTAAACAAATCACGTATCTCCCTGAGAATCAATTTCCTTATCAAGAAAACTGGAAGTGTGCTCACTTCAGCAGTACATATACTATATAAAACTGGAATGATACAGAGAAGATTAGCATGGCCCCTGCGCAAGGATGACACACAAATTCATGAAATGTTCCATATTTTTAATAAAAATTAATTTTTTTTTTAAATTTTATTTATTTATTTATTTATTTATTTATGGCTGTGTTGGGTCTTCGTTTCTGTGCGAGGGCTTTCTCCAGTTGCGGCAAGCGGGGGCCACTCTTCATCGCGGTGCGCGGGCCTCTCACTGTCGCGGCCTCTCTTGTTGCGGAGCACAGGCTCCAGACGCGCAGGCTCAGTAATTGTGGCTCACGGGCTTAGTTGCTCCGCGGCATGTGGGATCTTCCCAGACCAGGGCTCGAACCCGTGTCCCCTGCATTGGCAGGCAGACTCTCAACCACTGCGCCACCAGGGAAGCCCAATAAAAATTAATTTTAAAAAACATTTTAAAAAAGACAAGAAAGCTGGAGGTAATGTCTCTTTCTTATTTTCCAATTACAAATACTGGCTGATACTAATTCCCTCCAAAGTCTGAAGGAGATTCTAGAGTAGGCAAAGTCTCAGCTGGTGATCAATTCATAAAAAATTAGAATTATTTTCACTTGGTGTTTCCTGGTTATCATCAAAGGTTCTTCCAGAACAGGTATAGGAGTGGTAGAGAATATATCCATTTAACAATAACTGTGTCCCGTTAGGATTATAGAACAAATTTCTAGTAACACACTTGGCCTATTTTGGGTTTTTCTCCAACATCTCCATGGACTATGTCTGTTGGAATTTGGCTTGGATTCCAGTTATTTTCCAATAATAACACATGAAAGTGAGGGCACTCTCACATCTTTAACTTGGGCAAGCCCTCATAGTGAGCACAACTTCAGGAATGAGGACACCTCAGGGAGCCATGTACTAAGCCCCCAAAGTGCCTTATTCCTACCAGAGGGGAGGAGAAGCTTGCAGAAATCACCAGCTGCCGGGCCTCTAGTTGGGCGAAGGTTTTGATTCCTCCGGGAGTGGAATTGGCTTTTAAAGGCACAGTCTACGAAGTCAACTATTTGATGAATGTGGCACATTTGTAACACGAACTCAGCCTAGCCTTATGTGGATGAAGAAATAGCTCTAGCTCATGAGAGCGTGAGACCTCCCACTACTAAGTAAAGTAGCAAATAAGCTATTTCTTAGTTAATGAAAGATTCCTTCAAGAAAAACAATAGGTCAGTAAGGTTACTGTTGATGTTGAAAGCGGGAGGGGAAAAGCAGAAGAAAGCTATCAGAGGAAGAAGCCTCATTTAAGAACACTATCAGTGAGCCGTGCTGCTTCATGTTTTCTAGTGTCATCTGCTACATATAATTGACAATAGGAGCAATGCTAAGACTCTACCACAGGGGGTATTTTCAGAGCAAATCAGTATCAAGATTCAGTAGGCACCGAGGAAGAAGAATTGGGGTTGCAGAAGGGAAGCTAGGGCTCATGGTAATGGATATTCTTCTCACCTGAAGCACTATTTGATGGTCTGAATTACAAAACTTATTCTCCATCATCATTCACATACCTGGAAATAAGCATGCCCCAAATACCTCTCATCCAGGGTTTCTCAGTCTCGACACCATTGACATTTTGGGCCAGATAATTCTTTGTTGTGGAGGACTGTCTTGTGCACTGTAGGATGTTTAGCAGCATCCCTGACCTCTTCCCACTAGATGTCTGCAGCCCTGCTCTGTAGAGATAACCAAAAATGTCTCCAGACCTTGCCAAATGTCCCCTGGGGGCAAAATCCCCCCCAGCTAAGACCACTGCTGTAAGTTTACTGAAGCTCTCAAAAGATAGTCCTAGAGAAATGTCTTGGGTCCTGTTTCCTATACAGGAAGTTTACTGGGAGTACTCCTGGAAACAGCACCTGAAGGGAGTGAAGGAAGCAAGAAAGAAACATTGAACATAGTTGCAGTTTCAATGAAGATGTCAATTGATCCCTTGGGGAGCTCTGGAGCCCTTTGTGGTTGTCCCAGATCCAGGCAAGATGCTGAGTCCTCCTTTTCCTACTCATTGAATAGGGCACAATCTTGTCAAGGCTCCCTTCCACAGAGGGCAGTGCCCCAGGAGAACTCAGCTATGAGCTGTGCTCCTGGCATCAGGAGAATGAGCTCCCCAGTCCTGAAAGGGGCTCTAAGCACAGCACCACAGTGCCCACTAACAGAAGAGAGGAGCTTCAGATATCTCAAAACCATGGTCATAAAGACTGAGCTTGGCTGCCTTTAGAATTAACCGCTAGAAGGCCTCAATTTGACGATCACAATGTTCTTTCATAATCCAGTGCTGTAACGGTCCGAGAAAATTAAGAGCTACTTCTGACCCCAATCATTTTTTAAATGGATCTAATTTGAATGCAGTTTTCATAGATTCATAAGTTGGTTTTTATAGGTTAGCGTACAGATAAAACTCGCATAAAGCTGCCTTAAACCATGCTACCTAAAGCTCTTTTTCAAGAAAGTGTTTGAAGCCCCCTTGGAAATGGTCAGTGGGTACTGATTTGTTTTGTGAAGGAAATAAGTTGGAAAATTTCCTCTGACTCTCTGAGCCAAAGTGAGTGTTCCACAAGGTGACGGGACTGTTCCAAATCACTCCTGGCAAAATGCTTGCTGGGTTGGTTGTGACAGACTGGAACTTGCCCCTGTTACTATAATTTAGTCTCTTCTACTCAAAATGTAATCTTTAAACAGCAACGGCACAGCACCAAGTGCTCTGCCTTGCATGATCTCGCTTAATTGTAAAATAGCAACCCTGAGACCATCTGAGGCACTGTTCTTAGTCCCATTTTACAGGGGAAAGCTGAGGCTGAGAGGGTTTATTTACACTAAGTCACCCAGTTATCCTGGTAAGTGGCATGCTGGGACCCAGATCCTGGTCTGTCTGACTGCAGAGTACCACCTTTTTTTTTTTTTTTTTTTTTTCAAACATCTTTATTGAAGTATAATTGCCTTACAATAGTGTGTTAGCATCTGCTTTATAACAAAGTGAATCTGTTATACATATACAATATGTTCCCATTTCTCTTCCCTCTTGCATCTCCCTCCCTCCCACCCTCCCCATCCCACCCCTCTAGGTGGTCACAAAGCACCGAGCTGATCTCCCTGTGCTATGCGGCTGCTTCCCACTAGCTATCTATTTTACATTTGGTAGTGTATATATGTCCATGACACTCTCTTACCCTGTCACATCTCACCCCACCCCCTCCCCATATCCTCAAGTCCATTCTCTAGTAGGTCTGTGTCTTTTTTTTTTTTTTTTTTTTTTTTTATTTATTTATTTTTCAAACATCTTTATTGAAGTATAATTGCCTTACAATAGTGTGTTAGCATCTGCTTTATAACAAAGTGAATCTGTTATACATATACAATATGTTCCCATTTCTCTTCCCTCTTGCATCTCCCTCCCTCCCACCCTCCCCATCCCACCCCTCTAGGTGGTCACAAAGCACCGAGCTGATCTCCCTGTGCTATGCGGCTGCTTCCCACTAGCTATCTATTTTACATTTGGTAGTGTATATATGTCCATGACACTCTCTTACCCTGTCACATCTCACCCCACCCCCTCCCCATAACCTCAAGTCCATTCTCTAGTAGGTCTGTGTCTTTATTCCCGTCTTGCCACTAGGTTCTTCATGGCCTTTTTTTTTTTTTTTTTTTTTTTTCCCTTAGATTCCATATATATGTGTTAGCATACTGTATTTGTTTTTCTCTTTCTGACTTACTTCACTCTGTATGACAGACTCTAACTCCATCCACCTCATTACAAATACCTCCATTTCATTTCTTTTTATGGCTGAGTAATATTCCATTGTATATATGTGCCACATCTTCTTTATCCATTCATCTGTCGATGGACATTTAGGTTGCTTCCATGTCCTGGCTATTGTAAATAGAGCTGCAATGAACATTTTGGTACATGACTCTTTTTGACCTATGGTTTTCTCAGGGTATATGCCCAGTAGTGGGATTGCTGGGTCGTATGGTAGTTCTATTTGTAGTTTTTTAAGGAACCTCCATACTGTTCTCCATAGTGGCTGTATCAATTTACATTCCCACCAACAGTGCAAGAGTGTTCCCTTTCCTCCACACCCTCTCCAGCATTTATTGTTTCTAGATTTTTTGATGATGGCCATTCTGACTGGTGTGAGATGATATCTCATTGTAGTTTTGATTTGCATTTCTCTAATGATTAATGATGTTGAGCATTCTTTCATGTGTCTGTAGGCCATCTGTATATCTTCTTTGGAGAAATGTCTATTTAGATCTTCTGCCCATTTTTGGATTGGGTTGTTTGTTTTTTTGTTATTGAGCTGCATGAGCTGCTTGTAAATCTTGGAGATTAATCCTTTGTCAGTTGCTTCATTTGCAAATATTTTCTCCCATTCTGAGGGTTGTCTTTTGGTCTTGTTTATGGTTTCCTTTGCTGTGCAAAAGCTTTTCAGTTTCATTAGGTCCCATTTGTTTATTTGTATTCTTATTTCCATTTCTCTGGGAGCTGGGTCAAAAAGAATCTTGCTGTGATGTATGTCATAGAGTGTTCTGCCTATGTTTTCCTCTAAGAGTTTGATAGTGTCTGCCCTTACACTTAGGGATTCAACACCCATTTATGATAAAAGCCCTGCAGAAAGTAGGCATAGAGGGAACTTTCCTCAACATAATAAAGGCCATATATGACAAACCCACAGCCAACATTGTCCTCAATGGTGAAAAACTGAAACCATTTCCACTAAGATCAGGAACAAGACAAGGTTGCCCACTCTCACCACTTTTATTCAACATAGTTCTGGAAGTCCTAGCCACAGCAATCAGAGAAGACAAAGAAATAAAAGGAATCCAAATCGGAAAAGAAGAAGTAAAGCTGTCACTATTTGCAGATGACATGATACTATACATAGAGAATCCTAAAGATGCTACCAGAAAACTCCTAGAGCTAATCAATGAATTTGGTAAAGTAGCAGGATACAAAATTAATGCACAGAAATCTCTTGCATTTCTATACACTAATGACGAAAAATCTGAAAGTGAAATTAAGAAAACACTCCCATTTACCATTGCAACAAAAAGAATAAAATATCTAGGAATAAACCTACCTAAGGAGACAAAAGACCTGTATGCAGAAAATTATAAGACACTGATGAAAGAAATTAAAGATGATACAAATAGATGGAGAGATATACCATGTTCCTGGATTGGAAGAATCAACATTGTGAAAATGTCTCTACTACCCAAAGCAATCTACAGATTCAATGCAATCCCTATCAAACTACCACTGGCATTTTTCACAGAACTAGAACAAAAAATTTCACAATTTGTATGGAAACACAAAAGACCCCGAATAGCCAAAGCAATCTTGAGAACAAAAAATGGAGCTGGGGGAATCAGGCTCCCTGACTTCAGACTATATTACAAAGCTTCAGTAATCAAGACAGTTTGGTATTGGCACAAAAACAGAAATATAGATCAATGGAACAGGATAGAAAGCCCAGAGATAAACCCACACACATATGGTCAACTTATCTTTGATAAAGGAGGCAAGCATATACAGTGGAGAAAAGACAGCCTCTTCAATAAGTGGTGCTGGGAAAATTGGACAGGAACATGTAAAAGTATGAAATTAGAACACTCCCTGACACCATGCACAAAAATAAACTCAAAATGGATTAAAGACCTAAGTGTAAGGGCAGAGTACCACCTTTTGTTTCTTTATGTAAATATCCTGCATCATGGAATAGCTGGTTTTCTTTGTATGCAAATCTCTAGACCCTGCAACTATTGAAGGAAGAAGTACCATAACAAGCACTGACTTTTGTTCACCAGCCAAACACATGCATATTCCTCAGCTGCTCTCTTGAAATTTCACGAGAGAAGGAGCTATGAATATGCTCACAGAACACTTCCCCATATGTTTTCTCAGTCCTTAGAACAACCCTCGGGGGTAGGGAATAGTGTTCTGACATCTTAGGTGATGAGAAAAGGCCCAGAGAAGGGACTTGGTCAGTCAGCTGCTAAGTGGTGCTGAGGCTTGTTTCCAAGCTCTGTTCTCTCAGCACCCCCGGCAGTAGTTTCTGGACTCTCCCTTCAGTAGAACCCTTCCCAACTTGAGTTCTATTTGGAGGTTGGCCAGACCTTCTCTTGTACCACTGGTCCCATGTTTGGAGATGTGGTGACTGCTTTGATCTGGCTGTTGTTTCTGTGGCACCTATAGCTAAATAAATATATCAAACTAGAACAGGGTGTAAAATGTTTACTTTTGGCTTTACTCGGCACTAATAGCATAAATTGTGCAGTGGGAAGAAAGCCTAGAGAAGGATTTTATCTGAAGCCACACAGACCAGGTAATGGAGCAAGAAAGCAAACAGGCCTATCTGGGTTCTGTGCCCTTTCCCACATGCTGTGTTCTAACTGCAAAATGCAGGCAAAGTAACGCATTTGACTTTTCTTTGAGATTGCAAATGATGAAGATTTTTCTCAGTGTTTTGAATTCTTGGAATTGAAAAGGAGCCGAAAAACTTTTAACAGAACTGTGATCGCACACAGAAATTGTCTCAATAAATAAAAGAGGAAGAGGGAAAATGGTGTGGCCTTGAAACTCAAAGATGTGAATGCTACCCACATATTTTATGTGAGTGTGTGTGTATGTGATCAGAGCTAACATTTATTGAGCACGTACTATACCAGGTGTTGCTCAAACGAGCACTTTAAATGTATTCACTGCTTTAATGCTCACAGTATCCAATGAGTTTGGTGATATTATTTTCCCCATTACACAGGTGAAGAAATTAAAATCCAGAGGAAATAAATAACTTGCCCACAGTCTCTCAGCTAGTAAGTTGCAAAGCAGGGATTTAAATCCAGATCTCCTGGCTCTAAAATCAACACTCTTAACCTCCACGCTAGACAGAGACAATTCTTTGCTAGGGAGAGGACTTGCTTCATGGACCTGCCTCATAGGTACATAACCTGTGCAAGGCAAAGGGCCCTGGGCTCAGAAGGGCCCACACTTGGTTTAGTGTCCTGCTGTCACTGTCTTCAAATTCTTAACAATTTTGAGCAAGGGACCCTACATTTCCATTTTGCACTAGACCCAGAACTTATGTAGTTGATTTTGGATAGGGAATACTTATTAACAGAATTATTTTTTAAGAACATTACTTCAGTTTATATTATCCTCTTTGATTATTTGGGTTTAAAAAAACTGAATGCCTTTGTATCTGTCTTTGGTACCCTTTGGATGTGCTTGAATTTGCACAAGTATCTTAGAAAAATTTAAGTTTAGAAAGATTTGTCTTTCCCCCAAAATCTGAATTCTAATTCACTAATTTGGTAACGGCTTCCGCCTCCCAGACACTAGTTTGTATTCAGCCATGGGCAAGGGCACATCATAGACAGGACACAGACCATCTCTCTAGGTTAAAATTAGAGTCTTGGTTAAGGACTGTTGAGGAAGGAATAGAAGTGTCTTCAAAGAACATTTTATCCAGATGGACAAAATGCAGGAACAATTTAGCAGTGGGGAGGGCTTTTTAAAAACTGGCCGTTCCCTAGGAGGCCAATGCTGTACGCAATGTTTTCTTCTCCAGAGTCACTGGGTATGTTGTGTGTATGTGTTTGAAGGACTGAGGTGGTGCTCTGTTGTGTATGGACTTGAAGAAGTTATATGTTTGACTAAAGGTGAAAGACAGCCTCAAAGAAAGCGATCATGGACTAACAGAGACTAGTATTTCAAGAAAAAGGTCAGAGGAAGCCAGTAATTTTTTAAAGAAAATTCTTTTAAAGAAATTTATAGAATGTATTTGTTGACTGACTTAAGAATTTAGATACGAAGACTCCTTGTGAAAAAATGAGTAGGTAGGTGATAAGAAGTCCAAATGAACTAGCTGTCTCTTTATTGTTATTTTTGAACCGTAATACATACAAACTTCAACAGACCTAAAGTGAGATACAGAGAAAATTACGTCTCCTTCCCTCCCTGTTCCTTACCCCCAATCCGATCCCTTCCCTGATGGTAATCCCGGTTACCTGTCTCTTGTGAATCTGTCCAGGCATATTAGGGTCAGCTGGGTCTTTGTTAAAAAAAAAGGAAAGAAGATCAAAATAAAGTAGAAAGAAACTATGTACTTAAACTGGAAAATCTGAGACATAATTGGTATTATCAAAATAAGTGGAATCTAGGGCTTATAGCTAAGGAGATGTATAAATAGTGAAGAGTTGAAGTCAAAATGCACAAGAATTTAAATGTTTTCCTTTTTTAAAACGGAAAGAAAATGATGAAAGGAATCACGTCAAAAAAGATAGGGAGTGTTAAGGTTTTTTTACATTCACCCAAATCCCAAAATACGTTGAGTGAGGACTTACCTGGCAGTCCAGTGGTTAAGACTCCGTGCTTCCAATGCAGGGGTTGTGGGTTGGATCCCTGGTTGGGGAACTAAGATCCCACATACCACGCAGCCAAAATATATATATATATATGTTGAGTGAGAATTAAGAAGTGGCTGAACTTCTATCAAGTTAACCTGAATTTGAACACGTTAGTGAAAAGAAAGCTTGATGCATTTCTTTTTCAGTTGTACAAATACTCATTGAGCATCTGCAGTGTTCTGAGCACTTTTCTGAGGTACCCAGGAGGATGCAGAGGAATAGACACAACCCCTGATGGAGACAGACATGGAAACACAGAACAGTAACAGTTATTAACATCTAGTAGCCACCATACCAAGTTATGCCTTATCTCATTTAACTCTCACCAAAACTTCAGTGAGGCCATTGAGGCTTAGAAGCCACATAGGTAGTAAATACTGGAGATGGATTTTTTTTACAGCAACAGGGTATAACTACCCATAGAAGTAAGTGATCTGAAGATACAGAGGAGGGGCCATTCCAAAGTGGGGAGGGGTAATTATTTTACTAATTTGGTTGGTTAGTTTGAACTTGGGAGTATATATAAGAATTTTCTCCTTATGCACTCACTCCCATACCCCGCCTTATTTCTTTTAAATTACAGCCCTGCCACTTCCTTCCTCCACCCTCCAAAATAATAACTTTCTAGACTCAGAGAAAGGAGGAAGAGATTTGTGTACCCTAGAACAAAACAGGTCTAGGTTTGGTTTCTAAACACCTTTTATTTGTTGTTACTCTTTTACGGCTTCATTATCTTCAGAACATGGATTAAAAATTGTCCCAATTTTACATTGTTATTAATTCATTATTAATATGTAAAATTGTGTATGTTTTATATATTTATACACACACGTGTAAACACCCAAAGCAATGTGTTCCTTTAACTTGTTTTTGGTGAAAAACAGTGTTAAACAGTCAAATTTGGAGATTTTGAGTGACATAAAACTGGAAACAAACCAATATTGTGCTTTTACATGAATATGAAAGAGGCTTCATCTGCACCTAACCTAGGACCATGCCAGAGGGGAAGATAGAATAGTAACATAGCTCACCTCTGACGACTTAGAACAAGAGTCTCCAGGGAGGCTAAGGAGATCATTGAGTTTCTGATGGAAAGATAGTTTGGGAAATAAAGTTCTAAGAGTCCATATAATTTTCTCTCTGAAATTTTTCATATTAAAACTCATTCATGTGTTTTCATAAATTTGATCCAGAGTCCATTTTTTTCTACATGATATTTGGTCTACACAGTAGAATTTGTTGTTGGATCCCTACCAAAGCATTAGAATTCCTTTGATGGGAGATATGGCAGATTTCTGCATTCAGTTCTTACTCAAAATCAAAGGGGAAAAAACCTCCTAAATATAAAAGAGTTCAGCCAACAAAAGATACAGAATAACCTTTCAACCATGAAAAATGGTGGGTAGTCTGGGACTTAAGGACAGTTAGGACATTTTCCCTTCATAGCACAAGCTCATGTGGAAGTAACCAACGGTATCTAAATGGTATCTTAGAATACTGTTTCTGCTTATACAAATTATTTTTTGTAGAAACAAAAGTTTGAAATTCAAACCAGGTAATTCTTACTCATTCAATAAAAAATTTTAATTATTTTAATTGTGTAAGAAATATTATTATACAGTGTTTTAAATATAAATATAAGAATTTGAAAAAATAAGTCAAAACAAATTGAAAAGGGAACCACGATTAACATTTTGGTATGTATCTTTCCAAATGTTCTTCTCCTCATTAGAGAACAAAACAACATATATGTGTGTGTGTGTGTGTATATCATACATTTTATTTTTACAAAAATAGATGACCACAGAAATTATGTCAACTCATATCTCTGCAATATCAGTTTGAGTATCTGCATAATATTATTATAATGTACAAACCATAATTTGTTAAACTGGCCATGTTTAGACATTTTTCCCACTTTATCACTATTATTTATTTTGCTAATATTTAAGTTGCAATGTAACTGGTCTTAACAGATATTCCTAATTATTTTCTTGAAATATATTCCTGTCAGTGGGATTGCTAATTAAAAGGATATACTCATTTCTAAGACCTTTGGCCTATTTTGCCAAATTTATCTCCATTTATGCAGTCAGTAAGTATACACTGAGTGCTTGCTGTGTGTTCAGTTCCATACCAGAGTCTGGGTTACAGCAGGGAGTAAAATAGGAATAGTACTCGCCTTTACAGAATTTACAATCTAGACAGAGAGCAGAATTAAGCAAACACCCACCTATAATAAATCTTGAGGGAAAAGAAGAGAACACCACGAGAAAACCTACCCTAGGCAGGGCTGGAGGATGCATGCCAAGGAAGTAACACTGTTGACGCTGCTGCTGAGACCTGAAGGCGGGAGTGGAGGGACAAACATTCTGAGAGAGGGACCAGCCAGGTGTCAGGCCCAGAGAGAAGAGCTCCACGAAGGAGCTGGAAGGAGCCGTGGTTGGAGCGCAGTGACTGGGAGGGACGGAGCCGTGGCAGGGGCCATCCTAATTGCCAAGAAAGCTATCGTTGAAGGGTTTTCAGCAGAAGACTCACATGGCCTGATTTATGTTTTATAAAAGATTCCCTCTGGCTTCTATAAGCAACATAAGTCACAAGACCACTTAGGAGATTAATTCAGTTGCCCAGAAGATCAGTGATGGTGTCTTGGAAAGAGGCAGTGGCAGAAGACATGGAAGGACTTAGGATATATTTGGAGGCATATCCATAGGCAATGGGGACTCAAGCACACAAGAGGGACCATTTTCCTGGACCCTCATAATACTATACGGTTTTTTATTAAAAAAATAAATTAGTAAAATAAATAAGTACAATAATAGTGATAAAATAATTTGAATAGAATTTCAATGTTGCTTCCATTTGTATTGTGTTGACTATTAACCCTTGAACATCTTTTACCTGTTTATGGCAATTTGCATTTATTCTTTTGTGCCCTGCCTAAAGGGTTTTTTGTCCCCTTTGCTACTAACTTGTTCTTTTTCTTGTTGCTTATGTATTTGTTTCCTAGGGCTGTCATAACAAAATACTACAAACTAGGTGTCTTAAACAACAGCAATTTATTCTCTCACAGTCTGGAGACTAAAGTCAAGGTGTTGGCAGGACTATACTCCTTCCAAAGCCTCCAGGAGAAGATCCCTCTTGCCTCTTCCAGCTTCTGGCAGCCCAGGCGTTCGTCAGCTTGTAGGTGTATCACTTCAATCTCTTCTTCATCTCCACAGGAGTTTCTCCCTGTATGTCTGTCTGTATCTCCTCACCCATAAGGACACCGGTCATATTGGATTTACAGACTACCCTATCCTAATAGGACCTCATCTTAACTAATTACATCAGTAGTGACCCTGTTTCCAAATAAGGCCACACTCTAAGATACTGGAGGTTAGGACTTCAACATATCTTTCTGGGGGACACAATTCAACCTGTAACAACTCGTAGGAGATCTTCACAGGCTGCAAATATTTTTCTCAGTTTGTCATTTGCCTTTTTATCTATTTCGTGATATTTGGGATATATAGGTGGTTTAAATTTTATTTTATGATTTAGTCTATCAATTTTTCTTTTATTCAGTAAATACCTGTTGAGTGCCTACTGTTTACCTGATGCTATTCTAAATGCCCTCCATCCAAAGATGAATGAGAGTGGGTTCCTTACCCCTGTGTGCTCACAGTCTAGGAGGCAGACATGCAAACGAATATAGTTCAGTATGACCACTGCAATGATAGAGATTTGAACTAAGTAGAGAGTGGCAAAAATGAGGAAATATCCAGCTGAGTTTGGGTAGCTGGGGAACCTGCACGGAGGAGGTCATTGGGTAGCAGTTAAGGAATACCAAATTTCACTAATTATGCCTCAACCAGTAAGGTTTCTGGCCAGCTGTGTATAGAGTAGCCTATTCAAAGTGTGCCCCATGGACCACAGCAGCAGCGTTACCTGGGAGCATGTTAGAAATGCAGAATCTCAGGCCCCACCCCAGCCCTACTGAATCAAAATCTGCATTTAAACATCCCTGCATGCTTTGTATACAAAAAGCATGAAACATGAAAGTTTGAGAAGCACTGCCCTATTCTTTGGAAGTTATTTTTTTCAGGTTCAGTCACAGGCCTCTGTCTGCAGTTGTAAGGACATAATTAGAAACTACCCTAGAAGCCTTGTAATACAAAGGCAAACTTTTAAACTCTTCCCATGTGTATGTCAAGATGCTGATTAGTACATCAAATGAGCAGCCTTCACCAAATAGCTTCATAATCCATGGGAAACGAGACCCAGTTTGCACATTTCAGGGTAAGCACAGTGGAAGCCAAGGGGACGATTTGCTCTAGGGATGACCCTGGCATGACCCTGTGATTCAGACTGAAGATAAGCTTCCAAATCCATGCCCTGGATCAGCTGTTCAAAGGGGATTTGTCTCCTTGGTTATAATTGGTCTCCCGCTTGTATTTTGAGCAGGTGGTTCAGGGAACAGGGAAACTTCGTTTTATTTGTTTAAGCAGTCAAATAAAGGAAATGTTTCTTCGGGAAAAGAGAGAGACAGGAGTGGTTTCTGGTGTGGTAATTGGGTAGAGTAAGCCGGAGGAGGTGGAGGAGCAAGTGATGGGGAGAGGAGAACTCTCTCACTAAAGTGTAACAGCTGCTGGGTCACTCAAAAGCCAAGTTCAATTCTGTAGTGAAAAAGAAGGGACACAAGGTTAGATGACTAGGTTGCAGGTATCAGATACCACAGTCTCCAGATAGAAAATATTCCTTAGGAAACATGCAACATGTCTGAAGCCAGCCTCCTGGCACTCTGCAGGGTGCATGCGACCTGCCCACACAACCTCTCCCTCGCTTAACTCAGTTACGGTTTTCAGTAGAACAAAGACTAGAGTCCGTCTTAAAATATGCTGAAAGATGTAACGGAAGCATTCAACGCACACAGTCACCAGGCCACTTTTTACTGCCTGCCTGATATGCGTTCTGTCCACCAAGAACTTGCCACTGATTTTAGAGGAAACTTAGGGGAATTCATTTCCACTCAACAAATAAATATCGAGACTTGCTGCCTGCAATTTACTGTACAGGTTAGGATCACCATGTGCAGTTGGACAGATAGACACTGCTTCACTCCAGGCACCTTTAGAGTTGTGCACCACACAATCCAGACCAGCACACACCGCTGGGACCTGGGGAAAAACAAAGGTGATTAAGACAAGGGGCCTATATTTAAGGACTTGTGATTTGATATAAAATTAAAGAGCTAGGAAAATACATCTAGGAGAAAGCCTCAAATTTCTTATGACCTATGAAAATGGGAGCTAGAAACTTTAAAATCCATTCATCTTCATAAAATGTGCATAAAAGTTATTTTGAGTTTCATGGACTATTTATTGAATATGTTTTAGTTGGACATTTAAAGCTTCTGTTATTTTTGAATTGCCTGTTTAAAATGTATAATCTAGACTTTTATGACTGTTTTTAGCTTTCTTGTGAATAAGTGAGATTTTTTTAAGGCAATGCTAGGACAATGGGAATATGGAATGCTTTGCCATGCAGAGCGTCACAGACAGCAGCCACCTGAAGGGAAAAGCTCACTTTGTTTTCATATTTGTTTTTCTAATTCCGTCCAATAATGATCAATTTAAATGTCTAGTCTATGGGCATACAGATCTTGAAGCAACACATTTTAGGAGTTTGAAAGGTGTTAGATAGTTGTGAGTATAAACTTATTTCTAAAATATTTTAAATTTTTATTCTTAAAAATATCATATGCCCCTGTTGTACACCATGTACAAAAATTAACTAAATGTGGATCATAGACCTAAATATGAGTTAAAACTATAAAACTTTTCGAGAAGAAAACATAGGCATAAATCTTAGTGACCTTAGATTGGGCAATGGTTTCTTAGAGATGATCCCTAATGCGGAAGTGACAAAAGAAAAATAAATTAATTGGACTTCATTAAAATTAAAAATGTTTTGTGCTTCAAAGGACACCATTAAGAAACTGAAGAGAAAACCTGCAGAAGGGGAGAAGATACTTCAAATCATATACCTGATAAGGGACTTATATTCAGAATATATAAAGAACTCTTACAACTCAACAATGAGAAGACAAATAACCCAGCTAAAAAATGGGCAAAGGATTTGAATAGACTGTTCTTTAAAGAAGTAAACAAGTGACCAATAAGTACATGAAAAGATGCTCAATATCATTAGCCATTAGAGAAATGCAAGTCAAAACTTCAGTGAGATACCACTTCACATGCACTAGGATGGCTATAATCAAAAAGGTGTATAGGGGGCTTCCCTGATGGCGCAGTGGTTGAGAGTCTGCCTGCCAGTGCAGGGGACACGGGTTCGAGCCCTGGTCTCGGAAGATCCCACATGCCGCGGAGCAACTAGGCCCGTGAGCCACAACTACTGAGCCTGCGCGTCTGGAGCCTGTGCTCCGCAACAAGAGAGGCCACGATAGTGAGAGGCCCGCGCACCGCGATGAAGAGTGGCCCCCGCTTGCCGCAACTAGAGAAAGCCCTCGCATAGAGACGAAGACCCAACACAGCCAAAAATAAATTTAAAAAAAAAAAAAGTGTATAATAACAAGTGTTGTTTGTAAGTATGTGGAAAAGTTGGAACCCTCATATAGTACTAGTGGGATTGTAAGATGGTGCAGCCATTTGAAAAATCAGTCTGGTAGTTCCTCAAAAAAGTCCCTCAAAAGATTAAACTTAGAGTTACCATTTGAGCCATTCCACTCCTAGGTATATACTTGAGAACTAAAGTATACTTTCACACAAAAACTTGTACACAAATGTTTGTAGGAGCATTATTCATAATATCCAAGAAACGGAAACAAGCTACACATCCATCAACTGATAAATTGATAAACAAAATGTACTATATCCATATGATGAAATACTATTTGGCCATAAAAATGAATGAAGAATTGATACATGCTACAACATAGATGAACCTTGTAAACATGTTCAGTGCAAGAAGCTAGACATAAAAAGCCACATATTGTATGATTCCATTTCTATGAAATGTCCAGAAGTGGCAAATCTGTAGAGACAGAAAGTAGATTTAGTGATTGCCAGAGACTAGAGAGAGAGGTGAAGGGGAAATTGCTAATGGGTACTAGGTCTTTTGGGGTGATGAAAATGTTCTATAATCAGGTAGTGGTGATAATTGCACAACCATGTGAATAGACTGAAAAACATTGAATTGTACACTTTATCTTTTTATTTTTCTTCCAGTTTTATTGAGATATAGTTGACATATAACACTCTTAAGGTATCCAGTATACTGACATGACTTAATATGTCATGAAATGATGACTACAATACGTCTAGTGAACATTCATCATCTCATAGCGATACAAAATAAAAGAAACAAGTTTTTTCCTTGTGATGAGAAATTTCAGAATCCACACTCTTAACAAGTTTCATATATAACAAAAAGTGTTAATTATATTTATCATATTATAATTGTATACTTTAAAGGGATGGATTTTATGTTGTGTGAATAATATCTCAGTAAAGCTATTATTTTGAAAAATGTATGTCCATTTGAGAAAGGGAAAGAACAGAATGGGAAGAATTCACCTCAAACCCTAACATACAAAAATTCTCCTGCAAATATTTTTTTTCAGAAAGATGAAAAAACTAAAAAGAATGCATAATTTGTCAATTTATAGCTCAAAAATGACTAGATACGCCACAGACAAGTGACGCCAGTGAATTCTATGTGGAAAAGACCCTGAGGGCTCTTGCATGAAGCTTCAGTACACCCTCTAAAATGAGGCTTCTATAAAAGGTGTGCTTACCCACTGAAAAATGTAGGAATACAGAATCATGATATCTACAACCTACTCTCAAACTGTTCAGCAATAATAATGACAACAATAAGTGTAAACATATAGAGACAGATAAAACATGGTAATAATAATTGATGAATCTAAGTTGAGGGTATATAGTAGTTCGTTATACAATTCATGCAAGTTTCCTCTAAATTTGAGTTTTGTTTTCAGAATAAAATATTAGAAAATAATAAGGTGGATTAAATACAGCAACTCTCATTTTGGGGGCCTAACACAAGGTCTCTAAAATTTACTATGTGCATTCACCTGTTACTTGAAAAATTAGATGGGGTGGTGGCAAAGGGCAGTAAAAATAATGTCCCCATCCGCCCCCCACCTTCCCAGTCGTGGTTTATGATGTTGGTTTCTTGGTGATATGTGGCATTTGAGGAAGAAAACATATCCTACCCCAACCAGTAACTTAAGAGCATCCCAGTCCTCACTCTTAGCTGGTCCAGGTACCAGTTTGGAGTACTGTCATATGTGCTTTCATCTGGGTTTCTTCTTCTGCTCCTTTATTCCAGAATTATTTTTAAGTGGTTAATCTGTGTTATAAAAAATGTATTTCTATACACATAAGAAAAGGATGCCCACTAAAGTGGCAAGGGAGGGAGTGGAGAGAGGTAAGAAGGGATTTCCACTTTTTATTTCATATATTTACATGTATCTGTATTGTTTTAATTTGCTTTAGTGTTCATCATGAGCAGGTACTACTTTTATAATTAAAAACCACTGCTCAAGTTTCTGGGATGAAATTACATGATCTCAATAATTTGCTTTAAAATATTTCAGCAAAGAATAAAAGGAAAAAGAAAAGTAAATGTGGCAAAATCTTGATAATTGTTGAATCTGGGGTGTGGGCATATGACCATATTGTACTCTCTACTTCTGTATATATTTAAATTTTTTATAATAAATATTTTTTAAAAGACCACTGTGAAAAAATAATATTTTTTTAAGAGCAGGAGAATGAGGAAGAAGAAGAAAGTAGCACCCATCCCACTAAACTATATGAAAATTAACTTTGTCTTCATTTTGAAAAATATTTAAGGGTATTGGAAAATGCTTACCTTGGGTCAGGGACTGGAAAATGTTTTCTATAAAGGGCTGGATAGTAAATATTTTAGACTTTACAGGGTTATAGTCTCTGCTTTAACTACTCAGTTCTACTATTGTGCTGTAAAAACAGCCATAGACAATACATGCAGCTGTGTTCCAATCAGACTTTATTATGGACACTGAATTTGAATTGCATATAATTTTCACATCACAGAATGTTATTCTTTTGATTTTTTTCAACAATTAAAAAGTGTAAAACCATTCTTAACCTGTAGGCCAAACAAAAACAAGCTATGGGCTAGATTTGGCCGCCAGGCCATATTTTGCCAAACCCAGCTCTATACTGTCTGAAAACCCTTACCTTATTATATATACAATGCAAAAGTGTATACATAACTTTTCAAAAAATGCTAAGCGGGGTTAAACCAAAATGTGAATAGTGACTATGTTTGGGTGATAGACTTATAGGTGATTTTTATTTTCTTTATTTTATTCTTAGCATCTTCCAAATTTTTACAATAAGTATATATTTCTGGTAAATGATGTTTTTAAAACAATAATTTCACTGACCGTGACAAGAAAGACAGGAAGATATAACACGGAGTTTAAGCTCCTGCCCATCTGTCCTGAATGTCTTCTGGAGTCCAAATCGAATTAAAAAACTTCTGAAGATTTCCTTCCTGTTCTAGGATTCAGCCTCCTCACACAATCAAATGCCTGTAACATAATTCCCTTCAATTTGGAAAGCAATCCTCTCTCTTGCTTCACTATGAAAGTAAATTTCGGAAATTAAGTCTTGTAGGCTGAGGGGCCTCATCCCCCGTTTGGGCAAATGTGATTAGCAATCGCATCTGGTGTTCAGGGAACCAGGCGGTCTTGCTATTCTCAAACCAGCCTGGAAATGTGAAACACAGTAGAAAAAAATGCCCTGCGAAAGGCCACAAGGGGGCAGAGAACCTGCAGCGCAAAGAAAAAGCAGGCTTGGCCCCAGAGAGAACATACTCTTGTAAATTGCCCCAATTATCTAAATCCCTTTCAGAAACCAAATTAAGAATAGTATACAGACTTTGATTTGTTCACATGAAATGGTAATTCACAAAATTGAGTGTGCCTTTAACTAGAGTCTTTCAAAAAGGCCAAGCCAATTTTTTTTTTTTTTCTCATGGTCCAAGCTAAAGGTTCTGGAAAATTTACACATTTTCCTCCCCAAACAGGGAGATTTGTTCTACCTCACAAGCAACCATTGCTTTACAAAGATCATCTTTTTTATTTCTTCATATGTAGCAAAAATCAACCAAGTAAAACTTAAGTGGAAAAAATTCCCATTTTTACAACTACCCCCCATAAGAAAAAAAATCTAGTAATCAAATGAAGTACAAGGGGTATAGACAAAGGAACCACAACTAAATCTGTTTAACCATATAAGTTATTCTAATAAAGTATCCTAATACAGTTTCCTAAGTATGATATTGTGATTTACAATAAGAAATATATGTTTGGTCTTGGTCCCTTATATCTGGCACAGAGCTCCTAAAACCCTTAGACTTTCTTGATGAGAGTGGTTAAGGTGTCTTTTGTTATGTTAATGAGTGGCTTTTGGGAAACCCCTGAGGGTGGGGGCTGGTAACCAGTGGGGCCAATAGAAAGTAAGATATTTCTCTGAGTTCTGTGAGCCACTTTAACAAATTAAGTGAACTCAACAAGGGAGTCCTTGGAACCTCCAGTCTATCCGTTGTTTTATATCCATTTTATGTATAAAACGGATAACTAATAAGAACCTGCTGTATAAAAAAATAAAATTAAAAAATTAAAAAAAAAGTATGTTTGTCAATATAAGAAAGCTTGTACAGTCTTCCTCTTTCAGTGGGAAACTTGCGAGAGAGTGGAGTGTGCTGATAAGCAGGCCTGAATTTTGGTATGTCTAGGTAAGAAACAGATAGATGAGATTTTGCATTTACAATAAAGGAAATAATAGTTCTATCTACACCCAAGTTCATGGTGATTACTTAACACGTGAAAAGTGCTTGTCATAATACGTGGCACTTAGCGCTGAATAAATGTTACGTATAGTTACCATTAGCTGTTTATTATTTCCTAAATTTTTATTTCTTCTAAATTTGTGAATTAGTATTTTAGAAAAACACAGTTTTCCACCTGTGTGTTCCCTTTGCTTCTCACACAGAACCCTTCACTTTTGGTCAGCAAATGTGTAGGATTTTTTTCCCCACAGCAAGCAATTCCCCACAGCCTCAGCTGGGTGTCCTATAGCTCAAGTCTGACATGCCCAGAGATAGCGTCAGATCTCACAGGTTAAGTGCTCAGTCCTACGGGAGTGCCTCTCCATCCCCACTTCAGACACCAGTCACAAGCCCAGGTTCTCACTTGTGCTTCCGACTGACCCAATTTTGTTCCTTTTTATGGCTGAGTAATATTCCATTGTATATATGTACCACATCTTCTTTATCCATTCGTCTGTCGATGGGCATTTAGGTTGCTTCCATGACCTGGCTATTGTAAATAGTGCTGCAATGAACATTGGGGTGCAGTGTCTTTTTGAATTATGGTTTTCTCTGGGTATATGCCCAATAGTGGGATTGCTGAATCATATGGTAATTTTATTTTTAGTTTTTTAAGGAACCTCCATACTGTTCTCCATAGTGGCTGTATCAATTTACATTCCCACCAACAGTGCAAGAGGGTTCCCTTTTCTCCACACCCTCTCCAGCATTTGTTGTTTGTAAATTTTCTGATGATGCCCATTCTAACTGGTGTGAGGTGATACCTCATTGTAGTTTTGATTTGCATTTCTCTAATAATTAGTGATGTTGAGCAGCTTTTCATGTGCTTCCTGGCCATGTGTATGTCTTCTTTGGAGAAATGTCTATTTAGGTCTTCTGCCCATTTTTGAATTGGGTTGTTTGTTTTTTTAATATTGAACTGCATGCGCTGTTTATATATTTTGGAGATTAATCCTTTGTCCGTTGATTCGTTTGCAAATATTTTCTCCCATTCTGAGGGTTGTCTTTTCATCTTGTTTATGGTTTCCTTTACTGTGCAGAAGCTTTTAAGTTTCATTAGGTCCCATTTGTTTATTTTTGTTTTTATTTCCATTACTCTAGGAGGTGGATCAAAAAAGATCTTGCTGTGATTTATGTCATAGAGTATTCTGCCTATGTTTTCCTCTAAGTTTTATAGTGTCTGGTCTTACATTTAGGTCTCTAATCCATTTTGAGTTTATTTTTGTGTATGGTGTTAGGGAGTGTTCTAATTTCATTCTTTTACGTGTAGCTGTCCAGTTTTCCCAGCACCACTTATTGAAGAGACTGTCTTTTCTCCATTGTATATTCTTGCCTCCTTTGTCATAGATTAGTTGACCGTAGGTGTGTGGGTTTATCTCTGGGCTTTCTATCCTGTTCCATTGATCTATATTTCTGGTTTTGTGCCAGTACCATATTGTCTTGATTACTGTAGCTTTGTAATATTGTCTGAAGTCAGGGAGTCTGATTTCTCCAGCTCCATTTTTTTCCCTCAAGACTGTGTTGGCTATTTGGGGTCTTTTGTGTCTCCATACAAATTTTAAGATTTTTTGTTCTAGTTCTGTAAAAAATGCCACTGGTAATTCGATAGGGATTGCATTGAATCTGTAGATTGCTTTGGGTAGTATAGTCATTTTCACAATACTGATTCTTTCAATCCAAGAACATGGTATATCTCTCCATCTGTTTGTATCATCTTTAATTTCTTTCATCAGTGTCTTATAGTTTTCTGCATACAAGTCTTCTGTCTCCCTAGGTAGGTTTATTCCTAGGTATTTTATTCTTTTTGTTGTAGTGGTAAATGGGAGTGTTTCCTTAATTTCTCTTTCAAGTTTTTCATCATTAGTGTATAGGAATGCAAGAGATTTCTGTGCATAAATTTTGTATCCTGCAACTTTACCAAATTCTTTGATTAGCTCTAGTAGTTTTCTGGTGGCATCTTTAGGATTCTTTAGGATTCTCTATGTATAGTATCATGTCATCTGCAAACAGTGACAGTTTTACTTCTTCTTTTCCAATTTGAATTCCTTTTATTTCTTTTTCTTCTCTGATTGCGGTGGCTAGGACTTCCAAAACTATGTTGACTAATAGTGGCGAGAGTGGACATCCTTGTCTTGTTCCTGATCTTAGAGGAAATGCTTTCACTTTTTCACCATTGAGAATGATGTTTGCTGTGGGTTTGTCGTACATGGCCTTTATTATAACAAACATAATTCTTCATAAATATGAACAACTTAGGATCACAGTACAAGAACAAAACACTTGAAATCACCTCTACCTCCAGCTGTGCCCCATTTTTGCCTTCCCATCACAGAAAAACTCCTTGAAAATTTCTCTACTTGCTGTCTCTAATTTCTCTTCCCCATTCTCTCTCCTTTTAATTAAAAAAAAATTTAATTGCTATAAATGCACATAACAAAATTTACCATCTTAACCATTTTAAATGTACAATCCAGTAGTGTTAAGTATATTCACAGTATTGTGTAGCCAATCTCCAGACCTTTTTCATCTTCCCAAACTGAAACTCATACGCATGAAACAACTCCTCATTTTCCCTGTGCCCAGCCCCTGGCAACCACCATTCTACTTTCTCTCTGAGTTTGATTATTCTTTTTTTTTTTTTTTTTTTTTAATTTTCTCCCCTCTACTTATTTATTTATTTATTTATTTATTTATTTATTTATTTATTTTTGGCCATGCTGTGCAGCTTGTGAGATCTTAGTTCCCCAACCAGGGATTGAACCCCGGCCCCGGCAGTGAAAGCGCCGAGTCCCAACCACTGGACCGCCAGGGAGTTCCCGAGTTTGATTATTCTTGATACCTCATACAAGTGGAATCATGCAATATTTGTGTTTTTGTGACTGACTTATTTAACTTATCATTTCATTAAGGTTCATCCACGTTGTAGCGTATGACAGAATTACTTTATTTTTTAAGGCTGAATGATATTCCACTGTGTATGTGTTTATCCATTCAGTCATGATGGACGTTTGCATTTTAACAAGCCCTGCAGGCTAAATTTTGAGGTCCATTGCTCTAAAGGTTCCAATTAGATTTTTTCTTGTTTCTTTTTTAGGCTCTTCTCCTGAAAAACTCCCGTGAGTGGGACTCTGGTAATGAAAGTGTTAGGAGCCAGAACCAAGTTATCTGTTTGGTGAGTCATTTGTAGATGTTTGTATTTTGGGAACTATATGCATATTTTGAATAATTAAGCTAAAAAGGAAGTAGAAAACCCTTGAGCTCAGATTTTACTCCAAAGTGACTGTTTCATTCATGTTATTGAATGCTTTGGACTGTCTCCCTGTAAAGGAGAGATTCTTATATAAAACTTTCTCCACAAAAGATTTTCTCTAAGTTACGTTCTTTCTATGGGACCTCCTGCACAAAATAAATTTAGAAATTGTTTTGCAACAATACTGATGTCAGCAATAATAACCTCTTTTGTTTTATACTAAAAGGAAGTTTTTGGAGACTTGTCTAGAATTGTAATATATCTACTGCAAAGATCCACCTTTGTAGACATAAACTTATGATGTCTGGTGCTGCCAGAAAGATAAATGTGTATGTATGAAAACAATAAACTTAATAATATCAGGCAAAAATGAGACTAAAAATGTCTTCCAAAGAATCCTAAACATTTGCAAAAGTGTGAGTTATCCTTTGTGATAACTCCTGCCAAATTATGTTGTGATTTTCTGAAAGGTTGTTTGGAAAAATGTGTGCTCCAAGGAAATAAATTAGCATGAAAAGATAGAAGACAAATGAGAGTGTTTTCTGTATCTAGAGGTTATGTATAATGAGCAGTGATAGAAGAGAAAGACAGTAAAACTCCTCCAACAACATGATGGTAAATCCCAGCAAAATTTTTCTAGTCCCTCAAGTTGAAACAAATCAAAATACGCCAGTAAATTGGCCTTAACTCATGTGTGATATATTAGGTGCTGAAGTGAAGTAACTGGTGATATGGCTGCCTTAATCTGATATAAATTAAAATCCTCCTCACTCCCATCCCTTTCCTTTAGAAATGGAATTATTTTCTTGTCTATTATTTTTCAATTACTCTTTGCTCTTTACTTTGAGGTCTCAGCTTCCTGTTTTTGTTTTTGTTTTTTTTGAATGCAAATAGCTGGCATTTACTGGGCCATTGCCCTGGGCCAGACACTACACTGAGGATTGCTTTCACTATTTCATTCAGTTCTCCCAATGCTCTTGTGAAGTGGGAGGTGATGCCCTCTTGGCAGATGAGGGACTGGAAGATAGAGTAGGAAACTTGCCCAAGGTCTTACTGTGGTAACTGGTATAACCACTACCAGGAAGCAAAAAGTGATCTGTCTTAATTATGGTTCATGTTCCTAACCAACTTTTTAAAAACAAAACCAAAACAAACAAAACACCAGATCCCTAAACTGGAGATGAACTGTCTGGGAAGTACTTGCAGAGATGAAGTCAAGTCATAAAGGGAGATTTTAATTCAATTAAGGGGATCAAGTTGTTTGTAAAGAACACTGTGATTCTCAGGAAACCACAGGAAGGCTGGATTCCTCACAGAGAGAGAGAGGAGGAGGGAGGATTTTTCCTCCATGTAATAACCATGAGCTGCACACGCCCTTAGAGCAGTGGTTCTCAAAGTGCAGTCCCTGGAACAGCAGCACCAGCTACCTCTGAGAGCTTGTTAGAAAGGAAAACTCTAAGGCCCTACTGCAGAGTTAGTGAATTACAAACTCTGGAGTGAGGCCCAGAAACCTGCATTTTAACAAGCCCTCCAGATGATTCTGATGCAAGTTCCAGTTTGAGAACCACTGCTTTAGAGTTTATTTTGTCAACTGCTAGGAACCCTGATCAACACAACTTATTACAAACAAGATTAGCAAGTTTAAATTTTGGACCTGTCTACATGGCACATTTAATCTTAACAAATTTAAGAATGTTCATCCAATTCAGCCAAGTGCTTTGCAACCAATACCTAACCTAATGCTTTAATCCACTAGGTTTAAAATAACAGTTTCAAGCATTCAGGAACTTACTATGTGTCAGGTGCTATTCTAAGTATCTTAAATTGATTAATTCATTTAGTCTTCATAACAATCTGTAAGATGTGTGCTATTCTGACTGTCTTTTTATTGATGACACTTAGGCTGAGAGAGGTTAAGTAACCTGCCCAGGTCACTGAGTGAAAGTTGAACCCAGGTTACTTGAGTCTCGAGTCCCAGTTTCTAACTGCTGGACTATCTTGGAGACAAAAACTTTTTTAAAGAAATCTATTTAATGGAGTATTTTTAGGCAAAATAAAAAATTTTTTTAGGCTAAGAAATTTGAATATTGAAGAATTTTAATCCTCTCTGTCAAACCAGTCAGTCTATAAGAGACAAATATCAGAGTCCTTCTAGATGCATTATTGTGACAAAGAGTCTTCAGAAGCATTCATCAGTTCCTTGGGAAATTTGGAAGAGATACTAGGCTTAGGTGATTTCATGCATGTACTGATTTTAAGATTCAGTGAGGCTATTTCTGAAGCAATTTCTTTCCTTTCTTTCTTCAAATGATACTATGATCTTCACCCTGTAGTAGTACATTTATCCCCAAATATAACAAAGAACCACACCAGAAAACATATTGCACCAATAGATCAAATATCCACTCCATTTCTTATACTTTGGCCTAGAATAGTAAATGGAGAGAAAGATTTTACGGCAAGTCCCATGACTTTTATTTTCAGCGTTTAATTATGTTTTTTTTTCAGATCCCTACTGGATAGCTGGCTTACTGGCTGTATATGGATACTAATTACTGATTTATTAGCATGTACATAGTTAACTAAACACATAAAGTGAGAGGCTTGTGAATTCAGAAAGTTTGAAAAGCTCTGCACTGGCCCCTCCATACTCCATGGACTTTCTGAAGCTTTGCCTCATTCTAGGGTAAAAGCTGGGTGTCCTGTACCCTCTGAAACCTGGAAAGTTTCATGACTGCTGCTTTGTAAAAGGGATCTGTTTTTGAGTAACTGAAGAGGAGAGGAAAGGTTGGGATAGCACATGGGTGCCAGGCAGGATGGGTCCAGGCAACCCGAGAGCAAGTCTCTCTGCACTCAAGATAACGTCTTAGGATTTTGTTGAGAAGGACTCTGGAACAGGGTAATCTGGCAAGAACATTCCAGGCAGAAGAAACAGTAAGTTTGAGACAGAAAGGAGGTTGGCATGCTTGAGAAATGGAAGGTAGGTGTGGCTAAAACAGGGCTGCTCAGAGTGTTGTCTGCAGCCAGGTGAGGAATTTGTGCCAGAGTGTAAATCAAAGTACTACTCCATCAAGGAAGCTTTGTTACCACAATAAAAAAAAAACAAAACCTGAACTAAACAATGTACTTAGTGATGTGATTGCTTCCCTTATGGCACATATTCTTTTTTTGGTTTTGCAGAAATATATACAGAATATTGAAGAAGTAGAGTTTAAGATTCTGTAAATTTGATATAATTTTTGTGGTTTAGTAACTTAAAGATATTCTAATATCTCTTATTACTAAAAAGAAACACTGATTAAAAAGTAAGTCAATATTTTACAAATCTTCTACAATCCAATCACTACTACACTTTTATTTTTAATAGCATTCCATTCTTTGTTCCCGTGCATATATATCTTTATGCAGTTAAAGTCATATGGTACACATACTTCTGCTTTTCAGTTAATACTGAATCACATGCATTTTATAAATCTATAAATAGAAATAATAAATGTCACTTTAACAAGTACATAATAGTTCATTGGGTTTTTAACAGTTGACTTAAGCATCTACCTTTCATGAGACATTTATTTCCTTTTTTTCCCTCTACTATAAATAACCTGGCTATGAAAATCTAGGTGCATACTGCTTTTCCTTTTTTTGGATTATGTCCTTAAAACATCCCCAGAAACTGAATTACTGAATAAAAGAATATTTTAAAATGTGGGTTAAAAGGACCTGCATTTGCTGTACATTGCCTTATTGCAATACATTGTTTACTAATTTAAAATTTTATCTGCAGGGCTTTCAGTGCAATGCAAGACAATCAGTACCTGTTAAACTTTTTTCTTTAGAATCCTCAATTCTAAAAGAGTTGACATCCAAAAATGAACTTGTGCCAAATATTTTATTATATATGCATATATTTCTATAATTCAGTTAATAAAATAATTAATAAAATTATTTATTGCAACAGTTTCTAGGAAACAGTTTCATTAACATCTGAAATTTTAAGCACTCAAAAAACAGAAAAAGTCCCCTAATAGCTGTTGGTCCCTTGGAGTCTTTCTGTAATCCTGGCATTTTAAAGGCACCCAGTCACATATGCCTGTTACCAGGATAAACTCAGGTTGTGACTTCAAGTTCACTCTACTACAAATGAGGCAGGCTTGTACCTGCAGAAATGGGAAGAATCTAATTTATTGCACGTGGAAATTAGGAAATCAGACACAGAAGAATTCACCTAGATGTACCCAGGGACAAGCCAACCAAATTAAAAAGAGAGAAGCTTTACTTAATCCCATCTAGTTTTTTTAATAGCAACTATTTAGTTTTGATGTATTAACTAAATTACAGAGCTGAACACAAAGATTCAGCTTCTGTTTAGTCTTTCAAAGACATTAAGATCCTAGCCATTCTTTCATTGTTAACAGTATCATGGAATTTCAAAGGGAGTCTTTTCTTTTCATGACTTCCTGGTCACCCACAGTTGTGACAGGCCCACACAGGTAGAAGTAAGAGATGTCAATGGCCCCATGTCTGATCCTTGTCCCCCATGACTCTAAAAAGAAGACATAGTTTAAAGAGAGCTGGGCCCAAAGCCAAAATGTGATTATATTGGTTTCCCCTTCATATCAGCATTCCGGGCCCATTTTGGCTTTTATCAGCCCTGAAAAGGAATTGGCTGCATTCAGCAGACAATTTTTGTATATACCATGCTGAGCATTCAATAACATCCTTCCCTCTGTTCTGTGTGTGACTTTGACACTAACCCCTTATTAAATCCAAAATGTAAAGGGTAGAAAATATCACTTTTCCATGGGAATGTTTACTTGTGGCATTCTGCAAAGAGCATGCTGAGTGCTGCTTGCCACCTGAAAGGGTTATCGTTTCAAACTGTAAGTCACACTGTACTTTGAAGAAACTTCCCAGGAAAGGCCAACTAGAGGTACAGCTTTAGCAGTGCTGAATGGACTTGCAATTTGTGGACAAAGGCTCCAGGCCAACAGTGAGACCAAGAGGCAGTATCATAAACAGCAAGAGGCCCTTTAGGTAGCAGCCTCTTTACCCATAGTCACTAATCAAAGGGCTGGCTCCTCACGTGCTTAAAGTGGACGAACTTCTCATTTCCATTAGGCCTCTTCAGGCACACGTATGCAGGCACACACACCTACACCCCAAACACACACATACCGACAAATCTTAATAACCGTCTTCAAAAGATGAGGGTTGATAGGAAAAGTTAAGGCCCATGTGCAGTCCACTGCTACGTTAACTGGCTTTGCCATCGGCAAACCAGCAGGCAGGTTCTGCTAAAGAGAAGATTCTTTCTGAGCCTGTATCAAAATAAACCTTAATACAAAATATCTCTCTTGAGGATTTATTTTTTAAATGCATTTATTGAGAAAATATAAATTTTAAGGAAAAGGAAATAACTAAAAGAATATTTCCATTGAAATTTAAAAAGTAAAGTAAGTCAGATGTTTTTGAGATTCATGTTTTCAACTCAATAACAGCAAGTGTTTTTATATTTAGAATCAAGATTTTCTCTGCACTGGAAATACTCTGATAATTTGCATGCTTCCAAGGAAATTGGCTAATGGGTAGATTGTTGTGTTTTTTTTTTAATTTTTTATACAATTTTTAAAGGTTACATTCCATTTACAGTTATTATAAAACGTTGGCTGTATTCCCCGTGTTGTACAATACATCCTTGAGCCTATCTTACACCCAATAGTTTGTACCTCCCACTCTCCCACCCCTATATTGCCCTTCCCCTCCCACCACTAGTAACCACTAGTTTGTTTTCTGTATTTGTGAGTCTGCTTCTTTTTTGTTGTATTCATTGGTTTGTTGTATTTTTTAGATTCCACATATAAGTGATAGCATACACTATTTGTCTTTCTCTATCTGACTTATTTCACTTAGCATAATACCCTCCAAGTCCATCCATGTTGCTGCAAATGGCAAAATTTCATTCTTTTTTATGGCTGAGTAGTATTCCATTGTGTATGTGTGTGGCCACCACAATGATATGTTTCCCCAAATTTTTTTAATTATAAGAAAAAGAAAATGGGCAAAGGATATCCTTTGGACAAAGGAAGAAAGGAAAGCCCTTTGTTACAGAAGAATGCCTTCAAATAAATGTAGAAGCAATAATAGAATTAGAAAAATCATCTTTTTTTAGTCCCCAAAGTAATAACTGATTTGGCAAATATTATCAGTGGATGCTAAAACACAGTGCAAACAGAGTTTCACCCCACAGGTTATTAACTAAATGCAAGGAGAAAATGTATGTTCCCAATGGAGAGATCCAGTGGTTACCACCTTAACCAAGTGGTCAAACCTGAGGGCTGGTTCCCGTGGGGAGACCCGAGTGTGTGTGCAAGCCCACCTCACATTTACAGGGCCTGGGGTCCAAGAACACAAGGAGGCCCACATGCCACTCTTTAAACATTAAAACTTGTGAATCAAGCTACCAGTTTTCATAACGTATATTTTATTCTCAGATCTTGACAAATACACCTTTATAATGTTTATAATATAAGTATAAAGCTATGGTTTTTATACAGGGAGTTTTAAAGCACTGAAAGCTGAAAAAATATCAAAGACAATTGAATTTAATTACTATTGTACCCATGTGAGTTTTGTTTGATGCACTGTGATGTTGTAATAAAGACATACATAATTTTATTATATATTTATTTTAATATATTAACATTTATTGCCTCTCAGTAAAATCAAAGTTATTATAATCAATAATTTGACATAAATTGCATCCTATAGATAGTAATAATCTAAAGAATTAGAAATATAAAATGAAATTACTTATGCAAAACTTGAAGCAACTTTAAAAATGATGATGGTGATGATAATAATAATAGAGCTGATGATGATAACAATAATAGTGGTAGCAGCAGGCCTTACTCTGATGCAGGCACTGTTCAAAGTGCTTTACGTATGTTAATTAATTTCATCTTCACACCAGCCCTCTGAAGAAGGTTTTAATATTATTTCCGTTTTACAGACCAGAAACTAAGGCAAAGATTGATGAGCAACTTGCCTAAACTCCTAGAATTAATAAGCACTAAAGCTGGGATTTGAACCCAGGCAGCAGCTAGGGATGAACTGGAAATTAGCGCAGAGCAAAGGAAGTGCCGGTAAACGTGAGAGCAATTGACTTTGTATAATGAGTTACTTACATTAAAAACATGAAGGGCTTCCCTGGTGGCGCAGTGGTTGGGAGTCTGCCTGCCAATGCAGGGGACACGGGTTCGAGCCCTGGTCTGGGAGGATCCCACATGCCGCGGAGCATCCAAGCCCGTGTGCAACAACTACTGAGCCTGCGCGTCTGGAGCCTGTGCTCCACAACAAGAGAGGCCACAATAGTGAGAGGCCCGCGCACCGCGATGAAGAGTGGCCCCCGCTCGCCGCAACTAGAGAAAGCCCTCGCACAGAAACGAAGACCCAACACAGCCAAAAATAAATAAATAAATAAATAAATTTTTAAAAAAAATGAAAAATTCTGCTTGATAGGCTGGATTCATTTTATATACATAGAGTAAAATTTTGCAAGATTGGTAAAACACAATGCAAAGTAATATTCAAAGAGCTAATGTCAAAGTAAAGCACTCTACCACAATGAACTCTGAAATGTTTACTTTAAACTGTTATTCAAAAAGAAGGAAAAAGCAATTAAGAAATCCAGATTGCAGAAGAGTTGGAAGGATTGAAGCTCATTTGTACACGTTTGTCAGGAAGTTCTCATATCATATTAAAAAAATGAGAGAAAAAAGTAATTCAGCAATTAATTTTAGACTTAGGTTTCACTTCAGTATTCTACCTTTCTTGATCTTTCCTATAAAGTAAAAAGAGCTATAAACCAGAAAACAACAAACATTAAATTGAAGTAAAATATTCTTATTCACATAAAGAGAATACCTCAACGCATCCATGGTTTTTGGCGACGTCAGGAGTTCTGTCTGCACACCATTCATAACTTCTCCATCTTCTGAGTCCTGTGTGTAATTCTGTAGTGAAACAAACCCATAAGCATGTGGATACTATGCACACAGAACTGAAAATTTGAATAAAAATTCTCAACAGGAAAAAAACATGTAATGGTATTCAGAGTATCCAAAATTTGAATATATTTTATCAAAAACATAAATTATACAAAGAAAAATGTAGAAAGTTAAAATTTATTTTTATATAAGCTTTCCAAAAATACCATTTTCTTCCAAATATTCAAAATAATATATTGAAAGGCAACTGCAATTTATTATTAACAAATAACAAAACTTTTAATGAAGTGTGTAAAGCTGAAATTATACTTAATTTTTTGAAAATGTGATGAAAGCTTATTCAATATTTTTATAAAAATACCATTTTTTTGTAATTTTAGTGTTCCGTATTCATCCAGTTGCCTATGTAAATATTAGTATCATATTCATACATATATAAAAATTGTTTGATATTGCAAAATATGTAACTTACACACACCACATGAATTTGTGAGGATTTCCAGAACCTCAATTTCCAATGTGAAGAGAAGCAAGAAAATGGACGCTTGGCAATACTTCATTATGCAAGAATTTTTTGCACTCCTGCTGAGAAGAATGATTTTATGAATTAATTTGTATTTTTCCCAAATAAGTACTTCTACCCCTCACCTCCTTCTCACAGTCTAAAGCAGTGTCCCTCCATCATTGGCTGTAGGGACAGCTCTAAACTTGCAGGGCATTTGGTCAGAAGCACTTTGTGTTCCAAGGACATCGGTGTGGAGAAGCATTTCCATGGGACCTGAATGGTGTCTGTCATCAGGAGGACCCAAGGCAATGAACTGAGAATGATAAACTTCCTATAAGATGATTGGCTTGGTCTCCTCAAAAGTTAACATGGATGAGAAGAATGAAGAGACTGCTCTAGATCAAGAAACTAAGGACACACATCAATCAAACACAACAGGTGAAGCCTGATCTACAACTGGTTCCTAAAAGTAAAACATTTATAAAAGGTTTGGGACAATTAGGGAAATTTGAGTAGGAACTGATTATTAGATGATGCTATGAAATTATTGTTAATGTTCACAGTTGTAATAATGACATTGTAGTTATATAGGAGAATGTTATTTTTTAAGAGGTGTATGCTAAACTCTTTAGGGATAACATCATGTTAAGACGTTAGCAACTTACTTTCAAATAGTTCAGCAAAATATGTTTCTTAACCAAGAGACTGGTAAACATCCATGTCATGGTGAATAGCTTGTGGTGAACGGACCCTGTTACATTCCTCTTGGGTGTGTAAATTTATAAGACCAATGTCAAATGTGCAAATCCACAAATCTTTTAATGCAAAAATTCCACCCCTAGGAATTTTTCTTACAGGTATATGTGCAAAATGATACATGTCCTTTGGTAGGGAAATGATAAAATTAATTATGGTACATCCATGCAGTGGAGTACTATGCAGAAAAAAAATAGAAGGTTTTAAGTTAGTGATGTGGAAAGATCTCTAACATCCATTACTAAGTGGAAAAAAAGGCAAGGCTCTGAAAAGTATAATAGTATGCTCCTATTTGATTAAGAGGGGAGAAATGTTTATGCATAAACTTTTTTTGGCAGGATACACAGGAAGTTAAAATGGTTGCTGGGAGGAAGAGAATTAGGTAGCTGGTGGGACAAGGATAAGAGCTTTTATACTTTTATAAAAGTATAAATGACCTTTATACTGATGACCTTTTATACTTTATAAAAACTATCAACCAAATTAAACAGTACATATCAACATGAATGTCAAAGGTTTAATAACTATAATATAGAGAGAATTTTATAGACCAACAAGAAAAAAAGGGAAAGAGTGGGAGCTGTCTGCCTTGGCTAGGGTGGATGGGGAGTATTTTATCATTGACCTTGTTTAGAATGCTGGTGCAGACTGACTCTCAGTAGGTTTTATTATTAGTTAAAAATTGTCTAGGGGTTTCCCTGGTGGTCCAGCGGTTAAGACTCCACGCTCCCAACGCAGGGGGCCCAGGTTCGATCCCTGGTCAGGGAACTAGATCCTGCATACCGCAACTAAGAGCCCACATGCCACAACTAAAAGATCCCGCATGCAGCAACTAAGACCCAGCACAGCCAAATAAATAAATAAATATATATATTTTTAAAAAATCATCTACACCCAGTGTAGACTGCTTTCATTCCACTGCCCTTAATATGCCAATGTCCCAATTCACATACAGAGAGAAAGGAAGAGAAAGAGAAGGGAGGGAGAGAGAAAGAGAAAGAGAAGGGAGGGAGAGAGGAAGAAAAAAGAAAGGCCACATCAAAATATGTTCAATTTTATTAGTAATCGTTGAAATGCAAATTAAAACATTCATGGAATAATGTTTTTCATCTGGCAAAAAATAATTTTTATAAAACAGTAACATATTAGCAAGTGAATGAAGAAGTGAGGATGCAGATTTTTTACATTTACATTTTTAGATGATCATATCCACTGACCTCATCATTCCATTTCTGGAAATTTATCTAAAGAAAGGAATCAGATGGGAACAAAAGTATTATTTACAATAGCAAAAAATACGAATAATATGAAAGTAAATAAATTGTTATATCTATATTATGAGAAATGATGTAATCATTAAAAATGTTATAAAATAATGTTAAGTGACTTGGAAATGGTAAGAAGGCAATTAAAACCATATGTACAGGGCTTCCCTGGTGGCGCAGTGGTTGGGAGTCTGCCTGCCAATGCAGGGGACACGGGTTCGAGCCCTGGTCTGGGGGGATCCCACATGCCGCGGAGCAACTGGGCCCGTGAGCCACAATTGCTGAGCCTGCGCGTCTGGAGCTTGTGCTCCGCAACAAGAGAGGCCGCGACGGTGAGAGGCCCGCGCACCGCGATGAAGAGTGGCCCCCACTTGCCGCAACTAGAGAAAGCCCTCGCACAGAAATGAAGACCCAACACAGTCATAAATAAATAAATAAATAAATAAAATAAATAAAAGAACGTGAATTTAAAAAAAAAAAAAAAAAAAAACCATATGTACAGAAAGAAACCATTTTTTGTGGTAAACTTTACATAACATAAAATTTACCATTTTGACCATTTTTAAGTGAACAGTTCTGTGGCATTAAGTACATTCACAGTGTTGTTTCAACCATCACTATCATCCATCTTCAGAACTTTCTTCGCCTTGTAAAACAAACTCAATGCCCATTAAGCAACAACTTCTCATTCCCCCATCCCTCCAGCCCCTGGAAACCACCATACTACTTTCTGTCTCCATGAATTTGACTACTCTAGGTACCTTATATAAGTGGAATCACACAGTATTTGTCCCCTTATGATGAATTTACTTCAGTTACCGTAATGTCTTCAAGCTTCATCCACACCATAGCGTGTGTCAGAATTTCCTTCCTTTTATAGCTGAATAATATTCCATTGGATGGATATATCACATTTTTGTTTATCCATTTATAGACATTTGGATTGCTTCCACCTTTTGGCTCTTGCAAATTCTGCTGCTGTGAACATGGGTGTACAAATATCTGTTGAGTCCCTGCTTTCAGTTCATTTGGGTATACACCCAGAAATGGAATTGCTGGATCATATGGCAACTCTACTTTTAATTTTTTGAGGAACCATCATAGTGTTTTCCATAGCTGCTATACCATTTTTCTTTCCTACTGGCAATGCACAAAGGTTCCAATTTCTCCATATCCTCACTAACACTTGTCATTTCCTGTTTTTTTAATAATAGTCAATGGTTGTGAAGTGGTATTTCATTGTGGTTTTGATTTGCATTTCCCTAATGATTAATGATATTGAACATCTTTTCATGTGCTTATTGGAAAGAAACCATTTTTATAAAAGAAAGAAACTTTTATATAATAATGTAAAATTTCCTTCATAGGGGAGGAAAAAAGAAAATATAAACATCAAAATATTATCAGTGTGCTGAAATACTGTCCAGCAAATATTGACTCCCTTCCCTAGTATCATCATGGGAGGATATACTTCCCCACCCACTGAAGTTGGACTTCCTGTACCTTGTTTTGGCCACCAGTGGAGCATGGACAGAAGTAGCAGTGTGCCAGGTCTGAGCTCAGGTCTTAGAAACATCACATGTTCCCACTCATCCTCTGAGCAGACATTCTGCAGGTAACCACTGAGCCTTAGCCACAAAATGACAACTGTGGAACAAACCTGAAGTCCTGTAACCTGAAACAGCTGCTGGAGCTGACCCATAGAATTGTGATCAAAAGGTAATTGCTGGGCTTCCCTGGTGGCGCAGTGGTTGAGAATCTGCCTGCTAATGCAGGGGACACGGGTTCGAGCCCTGGTCTGGGAGGGTCTCACATGCCGCGGAGCAACTAGGCCTGTGAGCCACAACTACTGAGCCTGCGCGTCTGGAGCCTGTGCTCCGCAACAAGAGAGGCTGTGATAGTAAGACCCGCGCACCGCGATGAAGAGTGGCCCCTGCTCGCCACAACTAGAGAAAGCCCTCGTGCAGAAACGAAGACCCAACACAGCCAAAAATAAATAAATAAATTAGTTTAAAAAAAAAAAAAAAAAAGGTAATTGCTAGTTGTAGTATGCTAGTGAGATGTTTGAGGCCATTTGTTACACTGAAAAGGCTAACTGGTACACAGAGGTTATCTCTGGTTAGTGAGATTGAGTGATTTTTCCCCCCTTATTTGTATTTTTATAGTATTTTCCAAATTTTCTATAATTCTCTATTTATTGAAGATTTAAAAAAATAACCTGGGGGACTTCCCTGATGGTGCAGTGTTAAGAATCTGCCTGCCAATGCAGGGGACACGGGTTCGAGCCCTGGTCCGGGAAGATCCCACATGCCGCGGAGCAACTAAGCCCGTGTGCCACAACTGCTGAGCCCATGTGCCACAACTACTGAAGCCCGCACGCCTACAGCCTGTGCACCACAACAAGAGAAGCCACTGCAATGAGAAGCCAGCGCACCACAACAAAGAGTAGCCCCTGCTCAATGCAACTAGAGAAAGCCCGCGCACAGCAACGAAGACCCAATGCAGCCAAAAAATAAATAAATAAATAAATAAATTTATTAAAAAAAAAATAAGCTGGGATATTTCATACCAAATTATTAACAGTGGTTATTTTTGTTACTGACCACATAGTTTTAAATACTTTTACTTAAATTCTGAATTTGTTTCACAATGAACATGTCTTATTTTATAATCAGAAAAAAATAATAAAGGCTTTTTTTTCTAGAACAATGGCCATTCAAAAATTCCAAAAGGAGTTTTCAGGAGTTATTAGTAAAGCCAAGTAGAGAAGGATAAAACATGCTTCCTTATTGGTTACCTGGGCTGGGAGTGGGAAGGGTAATGACTGTATATGGGCACTGGGATGTTTTGGGGGTTTTAGAAACGTTCTAAAATTGGATTGTGGTTACAGTTGTACAACTCTGTAAATTTGCTAAAGCTCATTGAATTATATACTTAAAAAGAATGAGATTTAAATAATTATATATAACCTCAATAAAATGTTAAAAAAAATTCTTCCTTTACATGACAATTTAAAGAAATAAGGTTTAGCTTCAAGAACTGGAACCACAGATAACTCTCTGAATAACAATGCAAACTATAACAACATTAAAAAATAAATGTACAAACTCTCATTGAAAAAGTAGAATAATTAAAAGGCAAATTTGTGTGAGAATATGAAGCAAAGAGTCTTTGAAAAAAAGTTCCTAAATTTAACAGGAACATTTTACTTTCACTGAGCAAATTGTGATTTGCCAATTATAATCTATCACACACAAGGGTGGGGCTTGGGGGCAGAGGGGTAGCAATGGGATCAATTCGTGTTCTTGGAAGATAACACAACTTGAGGATGGGATAGCAGACAAAAGTGCAATAGCACCCAACTTGCTAACAACAATTGCAATATGACAGGCAACTTTTCCTTCCCTCATGTCTACAGGCTAACTGGTCAGCTACTAGTTGAAACTTGAAGGATATAAATGCATATGTTGTAGAGTACCTTGTAGGATCTTGGGATATAACCAAATACTCCAGGGTCACTTCAGAGGTGAACTTATTCGAATTGAAATGATTTACAAATTAAGTAAAGTAGTTTCAAGTACAGTTAAAGCCCTGTGTCCCAGCCCAAAAGTCCTAAATCAGCCCCTCTGTCTGGAAGTCATCTGCTTGTCAAACCTCTAGGCTAACATTTAGCTCTTGCAACATGAAAGTTGCCATGACAACTGAGGGGAAAGTTTTGGTCAATAGAGTAGAATCCAAAACCAATTTTTTAAAAAAGCAGCTTCTCTAAGCCAAAGGGGATTCAGATGATACACACCCAGAAAGCACAGTGTCTCACAGGTATAAAACCTGGGGGTCATGGGGCAAGAAACAAAAAACTAGATGGCAGAGTCAAATGGACAAAACAGGAAGCATGGCTGCCCAAGCACCTCTTTCCCTCGGGCATTTCGAACATAAGATGTCCAAGAAATGTTTGTTGGTTTGATCTGATTGGGCTCCAAATCCTTATTTCATGTCCCAGAGACGAATGAACTTGTGTCATTTGAGCTAAAGCCCAAACACACTAAAAGGATATGTATTTCCAGAAATCCCAGAACTTGAAATGATTAAGATTTTATTGCTACATTTCCTCAACCACCCTAGATGTAGTATTTGATTTGAGTTCAGTTCAAGGGAAAACTGCTTTTGCAAAAATTAAATTCAATTAAGAAAAAGTGGAAAGTAAAACATTCAAAAATAACTTATTTTTGAAGTGTATTTTTGGGGAAATGTTTCTCTGTATATAATGGGAATTTGCTTATTTTTCTGTGCATCATCTATTCTCTCCTCATCTGATGACTGCCCCTGATTTCCCATCTCCCATTTTCAGCTGTGTGGTTCAGGGGAGCTGATTCTATTCTAAGTTTCTGGAAGATACTGTGACTAGGCTTGGCCAAAGCAGAATCTTTACCCTCTCCTGGTCATAATGATTGGTTCAGGATTGTACACATGACCTACTCAGAACCAACAGAGTCAACTCTGGACCATTCTCTGAAGGAACTGAAAGAGTCTTTATAATGTCTTCATGTCCTTTTGGGTTGGAGGGCACTGTGGCAGACTGCAAATATACCACTACATTGACCAAAGGACTTGTTTTAAGGCCCTGCCTCCTACAAGCTGTGTGACCTTGGACAAATCACTTAACTTCCTTGGGTCTCATTTTACTCATCGAAAATTCCTTGAGGGTTTCTGTGAAGATATTATAAAGGATGCATATGTGAAGGCATGTTATAAATTGTAAAGCCTTACTGAAATGTAAGACCTTGCCTTTTGTCTTCCTAGCAGCCAAAACTGTAGTAAGCATGTAGAGATGTTTGGGCCTGTTCAATGCACTGGAAAACAAAGAACATAACCCAAGAAGAGAATCTGAAGCCACAGAATGTCAGATCCAAAAAAGACCTTGGAGGATATCTGGTCCGACCCCCTCATTTCACAGATGAGGAAACTTGCTCTATCTACCCTTGAAAGGGAGGAAATGAGATAAGAACGACTATTGCAACCATTCAGCCAGAGTCTCCACATTAAATTAAAGCAATCAGATAATAAACTATGACCTTTAAGCCAGAACCATGCCTGTGTTTGAATAATATGGTTATCTTCTGCCCGCCGTAAACAGCCTCACCTCCAGGGAAATGACAGCTACAGGAAAAAAAAAAAAAAAGAATTTACCAAAGGGTTCACCTCCTCCACACAGCTCAACCCTTTGAGTTCTAAGATGGGAGGAAAAGAATTTTGCAGTTGGAAAAATTGCTGAGCCATGTGTCTGAAATGCTTAACAAATCACAGTGGGGACCTTATTTAATTTTTTTTCATTTTCCCTGTTGGTGAGAACCACTCCTGCCAAGAAATTGTTTGCCAAATGGTGACTTCATTTATGATGCCGGCAATGTGATGTTTAACAGCTGACATTTGACTACTTTTAAAACAATCATCCCTTAGCGTATACAGCAACAGAAGTGTTACAGAAATTTAGAGGAGCCTATGTAATGTTCAATAAGTTTGTATGGATAAGAAGGCATGGAAGAAATCATATCTTGATATTTTTAAGCATTATAATAATAAAAACACCTAGTACAAAGAGTACTTTATGTATATTAAATAACTCAATCTTCAGAATAACTCCAGGAGGTAGGTACAATTTTTATCATCTAGAGGTCTGAAGTGAGGCACAGAGAGGTTGAGTAACTTTCACAAACTTACTCAGCCAGTGAACAGAGTGACTGGGGTTTGAACCTATAGCATCTGTAGGCTCTGTAGTCTGACGCTTAACCACTCTGCTAGACTGACCTAATGGTAATCTTTTGCATAGAATGCCTTATATGTTCTTAAATAATTTGCCTATAAAATTAAAATAAGTTAAAACATCTACTCAAATTTATCTTTCTAAAAACACTTTTTAGAAAGCAGAGTGACATGAGTGAGAATGCAAGCTTTGGAGCCAGGTTCAATTGAACTTGAGTTCAGTGACTGGCATAGCTGTTATGACCTTGGGCAAGTTCCTGAACCTCTCTGTGCCTCAGTTTCTTCATCTGTAAAGTAGGGATAATAATGTTACTTAAATCCTAGAGTGGTGCTGGGGTTAAATGAGATAGTTTATGTAAAGTGCATATCCCAGTGTCTGGCACGTAGAATGGCCTCAATAATCATCACTCATTATCATTACTAATACCAATATCATCATTACCCTGTGTATCAGACACCACTTCAGTTTCTCTCAGTCTTACCTATCTCTTACTCCAGCCACCCCTCCCTACCCACTTTTCACCCCAGGACTGCAGCCCAGTCCTGCACAGGCTCCAGTCTGCTTCTCCCATTGGCTACCTCCCAGGGCCTCACCTTAAACCCAGCTGTGCCCCTGTCACCTCCTGCCCTAGGACATCCCTGTTGACACCAGTGCGTGAGACTCCAGGGGAAACTGCTTGACACAGGCGCATATGCAGCCCAGAAGTGCTGGCAGTGAGCACTCCCAGGCAAAACTTTCACCCCTTCTTCTCCCTTGTCAGAGGGTGTATATGTTCGCTAGGGCTGCCATAATAAAACACCACAGACTGAGTGGCTTGAACAACAGAAATTTATTGTTGCACAGTTCTGGAGGCCAGAAAGAAGTTCAAGATCCAAGTGTTGGCAGGATTGGTTTCTTCTGAGACCTCTCTCCTTGGCTTGTAGATGGAGACCTTCTCCCTGTGTCCTCACATGCTCTTTCCTCTGTGTGTACACATCCCTGGTGACTCTGTGTTTCCAAATATTCCTTTTCTTAAAAGGACATCAGTCAGATTGGATTAGGGCCCACCCTAACAGTCTCATTTTAACTTAATCACTTCTTTAAAGACCCTATCTTCAAATAGTCACATTCTGAAATATTAGGGGTTAGGGTTTCAGCTTATAAATTTGGGGGGGACACAATTCAGCCCATAACAGAGGGTCCTGAGAGGCATTTTATTAGGCCCCTCAGAAAAACTTATAGGATAGAGCAACCAGTTGACCAGAGTGGTGGCCAATTTGAAGTATACCCTTCTCCCTGCTTTGTGTCTCCGCCCCTCTTTGGGATCACACTCACCAATGAAGTCCTTGCGTATGAGCCTTGGCCTTAGGTTCATCTCTCTGGGGAATTTGACCTAAGACACCTGTTGGAAACTGTGGATGGTGTCCCATCAGAGGGCCCATCAGACCAGTCAAATGTGACCCCAGCTGTCCTTTCAGCCCTCCCTGCCCAGCCTGCATGGGGCTGTGTGATCAAGCCTCTCACTTGTCCTCTCCAGAACACGAGTCCTCATCTTCAAGTGACAGGGCTGGGTCCCTTCCTCCCCTTCAAGTTCTGTAAGAAAGCTCAGTTTCACTTTCCTATGCATGACCTTTATTACCCTCCTGAAATGAGTTATTATCTCTATCTAATTTTAATATAAATACATATTCTGGGCTAATTAGGAAGATTAAAATGTTCCAGATTTGCACAAAAAAAGAGGAAATCACAGTCCTTCAGAAAGTACCTAAATTACTGCTTGAGAATTATATAGGAAAAGTTAACAGATGTACAGCTGGCCAATCCCAGATTTTAATTAAAACCCATCTTTTATTGGTCAAAACATGACTAGTGTGACAGCCAAGCCAAAAGAGAAAGCTAGATTAAGGCACACATGCTCTCACACACACATACACAAACACATACTTAGCATTCTGGTATTTTATACTATATGGAGGCAGCAGGATGTGGATACAAATGGATTTTTCATGTATTTCTCTTGGCATTATGGCCATATTTAATGTAGCATCCAGTAAAGTTGAAATTTTAATTAAGTTTATGGTCTGACCATCTGTATTTGTTTGGAATTTCTGCCTCTTCAAAGCAAAAATGTGAACCTGGCTTTAGACCTGGAAATATCTCAGGCTGCAACCAAATGCATTATCAACAAACTGAGAATGTGTGGTCTGAAATATAAAATAAGATTAGAAGAAGGGGAGCCCATTATCAAAATATCACAAAATACCTGTATATTAATTATGCAGTCACCAGTTTATTCTGACATGCTTCATGGAAGATAAAAGGGAAATTTTATAGTTTTTCAATGGAAAAAGAGTCTTGGCATCAATAAACTGCCAAGGAATCAATTAAATACATTTTATTTGTTTCTGTGGGTTTGGATGCTACTTTTCTTTTAATCTTCACTCCTTGCATTTTATAACTTGATAAAACTGATGTACAATCTGGATCTAAATGTTTTAATCATTTAGGCTCCTTTTCTCTAAAACAGTAAAAACTCATTAATGTACACCAAATAAGAATAGTAAGCGTGGCCAATATAAATTGGTAAAAAGTATTTGTATGTATTATGCTTGGGAGCAATACAAAATATTCTTGTAAAATATTGCATAGTACAGACATTATGTAGACCTGCAGTCTCTTGCCTGCCCTTTGGGGGATGAATTGAGCTGCCTCTAATTTACCTTTTCATTCTCTGTGAGGTGTTCAGTAAGTAAATTAAAAGTATAACTACATGTCCAGTTTGAAATGGCAAATCTGGGTAGAAACCCTGAAACAGCATTGCCTACCTTCCTACTAAAATTCATATGAAGACCCAGGAAACAAAAATTCACAATACTGAAAACAAGGACAGTTAACCCACTGCCAGAATCTGGTAGGTCTTCCCAGTTCTTGCCTCTAAAAAAGGAGATTGTCTATCTAAGTAGAAAACTGTTTATCCCTTCACCACCACCCTACTGCACAAATACAAGTCTAGGCCAAGCAGAAAAGGAGGAACTGTCCTATCATATGACGGCTGCTTTTTGAGGCAGTCAGGGCCCTGTCTCTACCGCTAAACTCTCCCATTTTTGAACTAACTCTCTTCTCTCAAACTTGTCCATTAGATACATTCCTGAATTTACTCAACAATTATTTATTGCATGCCTACGATGTGCATGCCAGGCACTGTTCTAGAAGCTAGGGATACAGGAGTGAACAAAAATAAGATCTTGTGCAGCTTCCATCGAACAAGACATATATCAGTTTTATGTCCATTTAGAGATTGACACTCAGAAAACAACTCAGCAGGAGGTGAGAGAGAGAGATGGGAGTAATAGTGCACCTTGGGAGGTGTGGCCCCTATGAAAAAGTGCTATAGGGGGAACACGGAAATCTAAAGTTTTTCTTGTGTTCCATCCATTCAGAGTGACGATGAAATGGGTCTAATGAAGTCCAGCAAAGCAGAAAGAATCCTGCTAGACAGCGTGGAAGTGAACCTGTTCTATGTCAGGTGGGTTAAGTGCTATGGAGGAGACCAAAGCAGGATAAGGGGACAGGAATGTAGGGATGGGGTGAGAGTGGGGACAGAGTGGTCAGGGGAGGCCTCCCTGAGGAGGTGACATGTGAGCAGAGCCCTGAAGGACGTGAGGAGGTGAGCCATGCAGGTGTTCGGGGAAGAGCAGTCCCAGGCTGTGTGAGTGTCAGCCTCCACCTCCAGGCCCTGGAGTGACTCCTGGTGTGTGCTTCCGGTTTAGTCAAGGCCCAGCTGTTTCCGTCAACAGCATCTCCACAACATCTTCCTCCTTCTGTGCTCTAGAGCCTTCTTTAATCCTGATGTCTCCACCCCTGGGGAGCTGGCTTCAAGCCCAGCCTTTATGGTGGAGGAGCTGCAGGAGAAAGGAAAAAATAATAATAAACTGAGTGTCATAGACAGAAAGTATATCCAGGGGCTTTACAAAAATCGTATTTCCATTATACATATTCTAGAGAAATTATTAAATTAAAAACAAAGAACAATCCAAACAAGCCGGGAGAATGAAAGGTTACCTACAAAAGGGTACAAATCAGCTCACACCAGACTTGGCCTCTACAATAGCAAATTCTAGAAGACAATGAAGATATGTCTGCAGACTTTAGGAAAAGGATCGTGACACCAGAACTTCACATATATATGTAATTGTATATGTCATTCTCAAGGATGTGGCATCTCAGAACATGAATCATTCCTGTATCCTACTTGAGGAAATTTCTAGAAGATATATTCAGATGACCAGGATATCAATGAAAATTAAGAATTCCCGAAAGAGGAAGTTGTAGCTCAAAGGTCAGAAGGTCCCTCATCTACTCAGATCAGGACCTAAAATCAGGAGCTCCAGCAGGGGTCTGACCGCAGGGGCAAAGCTTGGCCCTACTGTGCTTCCTTCAACACAGCCTGTCCTGTGCGCCTCTTTCCAGTTTCCAGCGCCAGGAAATGGGCTCATTGAGCCATATCCTTCAACTTTCATTTCAGAGGAAATCTTATGCATGCTTAATGGCCACTGACAACAGTAATGGATCGTGTTCTCTCCCACTGCTTGCTAACAATGGCTACACTGGTCACTCTGTTAAGAAACTGAACCAGAAGAATTACTTTTTAAAGGTGCTTTCCCTGCACAAAAACAGCATGACATAGTGCAACATAATGGCCTCTTTTTTTTTCTGCCATTGAACATGACTGATGATTTTCTATACTTTTAGAAGTCATACTGAATGAGTGCTGAGTCATAGAGGTTTGATTGGGAAAGACTACTAAACCACCAAGTAACAGATCTGATATGTCACTGAACCTCTTCATACCCTCTTTCTTACAGGACCTGCAAATGTTCCTCAGTTAACAAATCTTTAATCCAAGATAATTGCAATCATGTGGGAAAAAAAGTATGGAAAAGGAATTGCAAGGAAATGCACCCAAAGTATGTCTGGGCAGTGAATTTCTAGGTGATTTTTTTCCTGCTTCATATAGTTAGCAGATTTTTTTTTACATAATTGACCACTTTTTTGGTGTTTTTTTAATTGAATTATAATTGATTAACAATAATGTATTAGTTTCAGGTGTACATCAATGTTATATATGTATATAAGAATATATATATTCTTTTTCAGATTCTTTTCCATTATAGGTTATTATAAGATATTGAATATAGCTCCCTGTGCTATACAGTAGGTCCTTGTTGTTTATTTTATATATAGTAGTGTGTACATGGTAATCTCAAACTCCTAATTTATCCTTTTCCTCCCCTTTTCCCTTTGGTAACCATAAATTTGTTTTCTATGTCTATGAGTCTGTTTTTTAAATAAGTTCATCTGTATAATTTTTTTAGATTCCACATATAAGTGATATTATATAATACTTGTCTTTCTCTGTCTGACTTACTCAGTCGATAATCTCTAGGTCCATCTATATTGCTGCAAATGGCAATATTTCATTCTTTTTTATGGCTAATATTCCATTATATATATATGAGTATATATATATATATGAATATATATATATATGTATATATATATACACACAAACACACACACCACACTTCTTTATCCATTCATCTGTTGATGAGCACTTAGGTAGTTAACAGATATTTTTAAAACAGACTTTTAGGAAACCAGCATATGCAATTTTGTGTATACCATGTAATTGCAATTATGTAAAAATGTATACATGGAAAGGAAAATAAATCACAAAATATTTCTAAGTGAGACCATTGATACATTTTTTCCTTCGATTTTATTTGTAAATTTTCAATAAAAGCAGGTATTACATCTGTAATGGAAAATGTTTTTCTTAAATTAAAATAAGATGGTGAGTGATTTGAGCTTGCTTAAAGAGAGCAAACAGACTGCTATGTGGATGCCAAAAAAGTAACTGCTAATTATACGCAATTCTCATTTTCATCAAAACTGATCAGGCAGTTTCTACTTATACTTCTAGCAGAAGCCAATGTTTTTAGCGGAAAGAGTGGAATTTCTTGTATAATATTTTAGAGTTCAAACTGCTCACATAAGCTCTTCAAGACCATTAGTAAAAATCTGTACTGAGCAAGTCCACATTAAAAAAGGATTTTCAATAGGGGGAAAGGGAACAGACCATCAGTCGTAGCGTCAAGAGGGATTAAACAGTCAGATCTTTCTAGGTCCAAAGCAGATCCTGCCAGGTGCTCAGAAAGAGTGCTGGTCTTTTGCGTAAACCCCATCATACAGCCTGGTCCAGTTTGGACACCAACTCATTCCTTAATTCCCTTCAGACCCCAAGGTTAAAGTTAGAAAGACCCACAGATGTAGGATGCCAAGTTCACTGTTTTATCTTAGAACATGGTATTGACTCAACATTTGAGAGTTGAAAAATCTGCTGAATGTGCTCACCTTTACTGAAGGATTGGAAATAACAAAAAGAAGCAAGTAAAAAATCAAAATAAAAGCAAGAACCTTCAAGCTGAGTCATAATAGGCGCGCTTCCAAATGGGAGTCACCTGCTAGCTCTGTCTCTTCTTCCCTGGCGTGCAGCCAGCATCTTGCAATGGCTGGTACCTTCCCACAAGAACACCCTAGACTCAGTTTTCTTCTCCCCAGAGCCCAGGCCCCAGGCCCCAACCAATGCTTGAATGAGGACCTTGCACTTGAGGATCTTCTACCTTCCAGGATGGCTGACCATCCAAGAAGCCCTGACCTTCAACGAACATCTCACTCCTGTCGCCAACAGGCAATGCATCAGGATTCAACCTGACATGTTACCTTTTCCAAAGTTCGGGACATTTTGTCTAAAGTAACACCAAAGGGAGTCATACACTAAAGGTGTTGGGCTTTGCCATTCCCAGTCCCACTCCCACCCTTTGCAGGCTTCCCACCTGCAAAAAACAATCTAGACTTTCCTCCTGCTCCAGCTCACCTCTGCTCCAGCTCTCCCGTTGAAACTATTTGGTAACTCTTGAGGAAGCAAAATCATGTCCAGATTCATAGTAGTCTAAAGCTGCATTAAGAACAAACAATCATATCCTACAAGAAACAATCTGCCAAGATTTCATCTCACTCACAATGAAGACGGCCTTTTATTTTACTTTGCTGATCTATTTAGATTTCATTGTCTTAAATCTTTCCACTTCTGAGTAGATTTGTTTTTCCTTTGAATTACCGAAAGGCTCATTAAAGAGGCTTTCCCAAAACAGTGTATTCTCAAAGTGTAAATCAAGGCACACTTTCTCCAGCCATGTTTCTCAGTTTGTCCACAGCTGTCCCGCCTCAGAACGACTAGTGTGCTTTTTAAAAATGCAGATTCCCTAGGACCTGCCCAAGATCTTCTGAATCAGAATTTCTTAGGAATGGGCCCCAGACATTCCATTTGAAAGCAAATTTCCGGAGGAAAGAATATATGTGGCTCACAGTATGTTTGCAGTTAATATGTGATGAATAAATTAACATGAAAAGGGGGAAAAGTTTTCTCAGTGCTTCTAATGCAAACTAAAGTATAAGAACCACTGTTTTCTCTAGAAAAACAAACTGAAGTTAAAAATTTTGATCTGTTCTTTCCACACTCCCTTCGATGTTTTTCCATCAATTCCAAATTACTAGAGTTCAGACTGAGCTCAAGAACCATGTTGCATCCCACTTTACAGATAGGAAAAGGGATTGAAGACATGCTCTTATACAGAATTCACAACTTCAAAAGCATCTGACTTCAAAAGCATAACAACAATAGCCAATATTTATCAAGCACTCACAGTGGTCCATGTGCTTTACAGACATTATCATACATAATCCACACTATGAAAAGATAAAATCTTACAAAATAGATGCCATTATTCCCATTTAGCACTTGAAGAAACTGACAGAATTTGAACCCAGGTGGTGAGTTTTGTCATCCACAATTTGGGCTTTTCCTGCTGTGGCCTGATGGCTGCACCTACCCTGAGTTTTCTTTTGTTTTGCCCAAATGTATTCTATATGCTCACCAATGCCTTCAATTACTTACTTAGAGCTACCCCATTAACTTAAAGCTTTGTTTTCTGCTAAAACTTGCATTTTATTACTCTCTGGGCATTAATATCAGATTAGTTACTGAAAAACTTTTGATAAGGAAAGGATGGCAAAAGTGTAAAAGGTTGGATGCAGAGGGTGGGAAGGAGGCCTCTGGCATCACTGAGGAGAGGGCACCCATGATCAGTGGCTGTTACCCTCACAGTTTTACCCAGGACCATCTTGCCCTGGAAGCCAATACTAACCTCTTAAGGTCCATGGTCACTGAGGACAGTCCTGTTATGCCAATAACTAAGCTTTTCAGAGGATCTCTGTATATGTATGAAAAGGGGGGAGATGTTAACCACCTGGAGAGAGACTAAGTATACAGTTGATATCAATTAAAATAGGTATGTTTGTTATTCATGCTACTTCTTTGTTGATCTCTGCTATAAAAATCGATGCATTGGGGGTGTGATTCAATCTGGTAAATCACTTTTATGAACTTTTCCTTAAAAGTTAGACCACTACCTGGCCCTCCATTGTTCATAAAGGAAGTGACCCCAAAGAGGTGGTTTAGCATCTGAGAAGGCAATGGAAGGTGGGAGAAATCATGTAGAAGTTGGGCATTTGCTTCTTAATTTCACTATTTCCATTTTAGAGTATGTTTTTTAACTGCCAGCTCTGTGAGTTCAGGGAAAGTGTCTCTCTGGCTTACTGGCACCTAGTACTGCAGGTAGACCAGAGAAGGTGCTCATTAAACATTTGTGATGAATGTTGTATTTAAAGCCTTTCAGAAAACCCTATGTCAGCTTTGTTACAGTGATTCTGTATTTTCTAAACTCTTACAGAGCAATAGAATTAAATGCAGTAACAACGTCTTGAGTTGTGAAATAACTGAGCCCGTATGTAAGATTTCAAACATTCTTTTTTGTTATTAAAGATCTAACTAGAAAAATGGAATAAAACAAAGTATGATAGATTAGAACAGTGTTGAAGAATCACATCAATCCAAATTTTAAAATATCACAACAATGTTTGTTACTATTTTTCGCTTTCCTTTTGTTCCAGAATGATACTACTTGGTCCAGGAACAATGAATCATTTGTCATTATGCTCTTTTCCAAATAAAATAGCTATGTAGGGTGGATTTATAGACAAAAGCCTTCTTCGGTCTAAAGACAGGCTAGGGTAATATGTTTAAGACTGGTGATTAATTGCAGTTATAGGAATGTCTTACTTAAGTTTTAAAGTCTTAAAAAAAATCAGTCTTTAGGTTGCTCCAAGTTTGTTGCTAAGCATCATAAATATGGATAATGTATTATTTCTTTATGGAGGTATAACTCTTAAAGTAAAATGGCTTTGTTTTGTTTTCAAAAGTATATACTATTCAGGTCTATTGGATGTGGAGTCATAAACAATCTATTTATTGTGGTTTATGCTAATCCTATAAGAATCATTGATACTTCCACATTAGAATGAGAGAATTATAGAATAATAAAGTTAGTAAAGACTTCAAAAGCTCATAAGGTATGGGCCTTGTTGATACTCATATTATGGGCTAAGCAATATGATAAAAATTCTTTAAAATATGCATTCCCTCTGACCCAGTAAGTCTACTTCAAGGAATTTATCAGAATGTGTATAAAGATATATGTATAAATATGTACATCATATCCCTATTTATAATGGCATGAAATTGGAAACAGCCTAGATGTGCAACAGTGGAAGATTAGTAAAATACTTTATGGTATCTCTGGTCATTTGCAACCACTGAAGCATATTTGTTGATATAGAAAATGTTCACCGTCTATTGTGAAGTAAAAGCTGAGAAGGAGACAAAGTATGACTGGTATGATGCCATTTTGGTGAGTACAAAGCTGTGCTTTTATGTGTGTGCATGCACATGGGGGTGCCCACACACACGGGAAGAGAACCATCTAAATATTTATAGTGCTTGGATTGGATATTTCTTGTGCCTCACATCCCCTTACTCAGCCTTTTCACTTTAGTCATTGCTGTTGAAACCAGGTGAGCAGGTGTTTTCTCAACCTACTGATTTATCTGCAGAAACCCTCTCAACCTTCTGAGGTCTGTGCAGATTTGGAAGAGCAAGAGAGTTCATGCCCCGTATGGTGACCCCTGACCAAGGGAAGGTGGGAGTCAGTGAATAAATATTTCAAGTAGTGTGCTGGCAAGTATTTAACATCAGCTCTATGACAAAAAGAGGCCTGATTTGTGGCATTCACCAATTTCCCTCTGGGAAATACCCCCACTGTGGTCAGTTTCAAGCAACCAACCTGATGTCACTGAACACAAAGTTGGCAAGAGACATGCACCATAGACTGCAGCAAGCTGGGCCAAACAGGCTCCAGCACACCACTGAATGATACCCACCTCTTCCATCTCTTGAGCGGACAATCTACAGCACATTCTATACGTCTCATCTCCTCAGATGGTACCCAGTGATTGAGTCCTACTTGCCCAGAGTGGTCAATAATTTGATAATATACCTTTGAATTGCCTTTCCATCCTTCCCTATTTCCGTCTCTCCAGTCCTCCACTGTTGTTCCCTGGGATCACTTCCCGAAAGAAACAACCTGAGCCCTTGTCTAATGCTCTTCCTGTGGAAAGCCAAGGTAAAAGAGAAGTTATTTGGGGATATGACCATTCTGAGTAGCTTGAATTTTTTAATTTGTGCTTTGTAGTGTCCTCAGTTTCTTGTATCCGTTATGTCACTTATGTAATTTAAAGGAAAATAAGTATTATTTAAAACTATGGAGGGTGGGATGAATTGGGAGATTGGGATTGACATATATACACTATTTTTAACATCTTTATTGGAGTATATTGCTTTACAATGGTGTGTTAGTTTCTGCTGTATAACAAAGTGAATCAGCTATACATATACATATATCCCCATATCCCCTCCCTCTTCTGTCTCCCTCCCACCCTCCCTATCCCACCCCTCTAGGTGGTTGCAAAGCACCAAGCTGATCTTCCTGTGCTATGCAGCTGCTTCCCACTAGCTATCTATTTTACATTTGGTAGTGTATATATGTCAGTGTTACTCTTGCACTTCGTCCCAGCTTAAACTTCCCCCTCCCTGTGTCCTCAAGTCCATTCTCTACGTTTGTATCTTTATTTCTGTCCTGTCCCTAGGTTCATCAGAACCTTTTTTTTTTTTTTGATTCCATATATATGTGTTAGCATATGGTACTTGTTTTTCTCTTTCTGACTTACTTCACTCGGTATGACAGGCTTTAGCTCCATCCACATCACTACAAATAGCTCAATTTCATTTCTTTTTATGGCTGAATAATATTCCATTGTATGTATGTGGCACATATTTTTTATCCATTCATCTGTCAATGGACACTTAGATTGCTTCCATGTCCTGGCTACTGTAAATAGTGCTGCAATGAACATTATGGTACCTGACTCTTTTTGAATTATGGTTTTCTCAGGGTATATGCCCAGTAGTGGGATTGCTGGGTCATATGGTAGTTCTATTTTTAGTTTACCTCCATACTGTTCTCCATAGTGGCTGTATCCATTTACATTCCCACCAACAGTGCAAGAGGGTTCCCTTTTCTCCACACCCTCTCCAGCATTTATTGTTTGTAGATTTTTTTGATGATGGCTGTTACGACTGGTGTGAGGTGATACCTCATTGTCGTTTTGATTTCCATTCCTCTAATGATTAGTGACGTTGAGCATCTTTTCATGTGTTTGTTGACAATCTGTGTATCTTCTTTGGAGAAATGTCTATTTAGGTCTTCTGCCCATTTTTGGATTGGGTGATTTGTTTTTTTGATATTGAGCTGCATGAGCTGCTTGTATATTTTGGAGATTAATCCTTTGTCAGTTGCTTCGTTTGCAAATATTTTCTCCCATTCTAAGGGTTGTCTTTTCGTCTTTTTTATGGTTTCCTTTGCTGTGCAAAAGCTTTTAAGTTTCATTAGGTCCCATTTGTTCATTTTTGTTTTTAATTTCATTTCTCTACGAGGTGGGTCAAAAAGGATCATGCTGAGATTTATGTCATAGAGTGTTCTGCCTATGTTTTCCTCTAAGAGTTTGATAGTGTCTGGCCTTACATTTAGGTCTTTAATCCGTTTTGAGTTTATTTTTGTGTATGATGTTAGGAAGTGTTATAATTTCATTCTTTTACATGTAGCTGTCCAGTTTTCCCAGCACCACTTATTGAAGAGGCTGTCTTTCCTCCATTGTATATTCTTGCCTCCTTTATCGAAGAAAAGTTGACCATATGTGCATGGGTTTATCTCTGAGCTTTCTATCCTTTTCCATTGATCTATATTTCTGTTTTTGCACCAGTACCATATTGTCTTAATTACTGTAGCTTTGTAGTATACTCTGAAGTCAGGAAGTCTGATTCCTCCAGCTCCATTTTTTCCCTCAAGACTGTGTTGGCTATTCAGGGTCTTTTGTGTCTCCATACAAATTTTAAGATTTTTTGTTCTAGTTCTGTAAAAAATGCCACTGGTAATTTGATAGGGATTGCATTGAATCTGTAGATTGCTTTGGGTAGTAGAGTCATTTTCACAATATTGATTCTTCCAATCCAAGAACATGGTATATCTCTCCATCTATTTGTATCACCTTTAATTTCTTTCATCAGTGTCATAGTTTTCTGCATACAGGTCTTTTGTCTCCCTAGGTAGGTTTATTCCTAGGTATTTTATTCTTTTGTTGCAATGGTAAATGGGAGTGTTTCCTTAATTTCTCTTTCAGATTTTTCGTCATTAGTGTATAGAAATGCAAGAGATTTCTGTGCATAAATATTGTATCCTGCAAGTTTACCAAATTCATTGATTAGCTCTAGTAGTTTTCTGGTGACATCTTTAGGATTCTCTATGTATAGTATCATGTCATCTGCAAACAGTGACAGTTTTACTTCTTCTTTTCCAATTTGTATTCCTTTTATTTCTTTTTCTTCTCTGATTGCTGTGGCTAGGACTTCCAAAAGTATGTTGAATAATAATGGTGAGAGTGGGCAACCTTGTCTTGTTCCTGATCTTAGAGGAAATGGTTTCAGTTTTTCACCATTGAGAACAGTGTTGGCTGTGGGTTTGTCATATATGGCCTTTATTATGTTGACATAGGTTCCCTCTATGCCTACTTTTTAGAGAGTTTTTATCATAAATGGGTGTTAAATTTTGTCACAAGCTTTTTCTGCATCTATTGAGATGATCATATGATTTTTATCCTTCAATTTGTTAATATGGTGTATCACATTGACTGATTTCTGTATATTGAAGAATCCTTGCATTCTTGGGATAAACCCCACTTGATCATGGTGTATGTTCCTTTTAATGTGCTGTTGGATTCTGTTTGCTAGTATTTTGTTGAGGATTTTTGCATCTATATTCATCAGTGATACTGGCTTGTAGTTTTTCTGTGTGTGACATCTTTGTCTGGTTTTGGTATCAGGGTGATGGTGGCCTCACAGAATGAGTTTGGGATTGTTCCTCCCTCTGCTATATTTTGGAAGAGTTTGAGAAGGATAGGTGTTATCTCTTCTCTAAATGTTTGATAAAATTCGCCTGTGAAGCCATCTGGTCCTGGGCTTTTGTTTGTTGGAAAATTTTTAATCACAGTTTCAATTTCAGTGCTTGTGATTGGTCTGTTTATATTTTCCATTTCTTCCTGGTTCAGTCTCCGAAGGTTGTGCTTTTCTAAGAATTTGTCCATTTCTTCCAGGTTGTCCATTTTATTGGGATATAGTTGCTTGCAGTAATCTCTCATGATCCTTTGTATTTCTGCAGTGTCAGTTGTTACTTCTCCTTTTTCATTTCTAATTCTGTTGATTTGAGTCTTCTCCCTTTTTTTCTTGATGAGTCTGGCCAATGGTTTATCAATTTTCTTTATCTTCTCAAAGAACCAGCTTTTAGTTTTATTGATCTTTGCTAGCGTTTCCTTCATTTCTTTTTCATTTATTTCTGATCTGATCTTTATGATTTCTTTTCTTCTGCTAACTTTGGGGTTTTTTTGTTCTTCTTTCTCTAATTGCTTTAGGTGTAAGGTTAGGTTGTTTATTTGAGATTTTTCTTGTTTCTTAAGGTAGGATTGTACTGGTATAAACTTACCTCTAAGCACTGCTTTTGCTGCATCCCATGGGTCATCGTGTTTTCATTGTCATTTGTTTTTAGGTATTTTTTGATTTCCTCTTTGATTTATTCAGTGATCTCTTGGTTATTTAGTAGTGTATTGTTTAGCCTCCATGTGTTTGTATTTTTTACAGATTTTTTCCTGTAATTGATATCTATTCTCATAGCATTGTGGTCGGAAAAGATACTTGATATGATTTCAATTTTCTTAAATTTACCAGGGCTTGATTTGTGACCCAAGATATGGTCTAGCCTGGAGAATGGTTCCATGAGCACTTGAGCAGAAAGTGTATTCTGTTATTTTTGGATGGAATGTCTTATAAATATCAATTAAGTGCATCTTGTTTAATGTGTCATTTAAAGCTTGTGTTTCCTTATTTATTTTCATTTTGGATGATCTGTCCATTGGTGAAAGTGGGGTGTTAGAGTCCCCTACTATGATTGTGTTACTGTCGATTTCCCCTTTAATGGCTGCTAGCATTTGCCTTATGTATTGAGGTGCTCCTATGTTGGGTGCATAAATATTTACAATTGTTATATCTTCTTCTTGGATTGATCCCTTGATTATTATGTAGTGTCCTTCTTTTGTCTCTTGTAATAGTCTTTATTTTAAAGTCTATTTTGTCTGATATGAGAATTGCTACTCCAGCTTTCTTTTGTTTTCCATTTGCATGGAATATCCTTTTCCATCCCCTCACTTTCAGTCTGTATGTGTCCCTAGGTCTGAAGTGGGTCTCTTGTAGACAGCATATGTATGGGTCTTGTCTCTGTACCCATTCAGCCAGTCTAGGTCTTTTGGTTGGAGCATTTAATCCATTTACATTTAAGGTAATTATCAATATGTATGTTCCTATTACCATTTTCTTAATTGTTTTTGTAGGTCTTTTTCTTCTCTTGTGTTTCTTGCCTAGAGAAGTTCCTTTAGCATTTGTTGTAAAGCTGGTTTGCTGGTGCTGAATTCCATTAACTTTTGCTTATCTGTAAAAGTTTTAATTTCTCCATTGAATCTGAATGAGATCCTTGCTGGGTAGAGTAATCTTGGTTGTAGTTTTTTCCCTTTCATCACTTGAAATACGTCCTGCCACTCCCTTCTGGCTTCCAGAGTTTCTGCTGAAAAATCAGCGTTAACCTTATGGGGATTCCCTTGTATGTTATTTGTTGCTTTTCCCTTGCTGCTTTTAATATTTTTTCTTTGTATTTAATTTTTGATAGTTTGATTAATATGTGTCTCAGCGTGTTTCTCTTTGGATTTATCCTGTATGGGACTCTCTGTGCTTCCTGGACTTGATTGACTCTTTCCTTTCCCATGTTGGGGAAATTTTCAACTATAATCTCTTCAAATATTTTCTCAGACCCTTTCTTTTTCTCTTCTTCTTCTGGGACCCCTATAATTCAAATGTTGGTCCATTTAATGTTGTCCCAGAGGTCTCTGAGACTGTCCTCAATTCTTTTCATTTTCTTTTCTTTATTCTGCTCCAAGGCTGTTATTTCCACCATTTTATCTTCCAACTCGCTTATCCGTTCTTCTGCCTCAGTTATTCTGCTATTGATTCCTTCTAGAGTATTTTTAATTTCAGTAATTGTGTTGTTCATCACCATTTGTTTGCTCTTTAGTTCTTCTAGATCCTTGTTAAATGTTTCTTGTATTTTCTCCAGTCTGTTTCTGAGATTTTGGATCATCTTTACTATCATTACTCTTAATTCTTTTTCAGGTAGGTTGCCTATGTCGTTTTCACTTATTTGGTCTTGTGGGTTTTTAACGTTGCTCCTTTGTCTGTAACATATTATTTTGTTGTTTCTTTTTTTTTTTTTTTTTTTTTGGTGGGTGGTGCTGTATTCCTGTCTTACTGGTTGTTTAGCCTGAGACGTCCAGCACTGGAGTTTGCAGGCAGTTGGATAGAGCCAGGTCTTGTTGCTTAGATGAGGACCTCCAGAAGGCCTCACTCCCATTAATATTCCCTGGGGTCTGAGGGTCTCTGTTAGTCCAGTGGTTTGAACTCAGAGTTCTCACCACAGGAGCTCAGGCCCAACCTCTGGCCTGGGAATGAAGATCTCACAAGCTTTGTGGCCTGGTTAAAAAAAAAGAAAGAAAGAAAGAAAAAAAGGAGCAGTGCAATATCAAAGAATAAAAAACAAAATAAAATTAGCAAGATAAAAAATATATTAGGAAAAATAAAACTGTAATTGAAACAACTGCAATGAGGTAGAATAAAACCACAACAGAAAAAAGAAAAATAAATAAAAGGGGGGGATGGGGAACAAGCCAAAAGGAGAGAACAATAACAAAGTATAAAGAATAAAATAAAATTAGAAAAATAAAAGATTTATTAGGAAAAATAAAAATGTAAAAGAATCAACAACAATGAACCAACAAGGTAAAACACAACCCCAATCTAAAAGAGGAAAAAAGAAAAAAAAAGCCTTGGCTATGGAGGCAGAGTTTAGGCAGGGGTGGAACTTAGGCAGAGGCGGGGTTTGGGGGGGGTGGGACCTAGGCAGGTGGGGGTGGGTGACGTTTGAGCGTGGGGTGGGGCCTAGGCTCAGGACCCACGTAGCCGGAAAAGGCCTTGGGAGCAGGGCCTAGGCGGGGCCTCTGCTTAGGACCTGCACAGAAGCAGAGAGGCAGCACGCAGAAAGGAGGGCCTCTGGAGTGTGGGGTTCTGGAGTTTGGAGGTAGGGCCCTGAGTGAGGGTGTGTGGGCGGGGTTTAGGCCCAGCGCCTTGGAGGGGGTCTCCGAGTGTAGAGGTCAGGCCCTGGTGGGGGTGTAGGGGCGGGGCTTGGGCTCTGCGCTGCAGGGAAGAGGCTCCGAGGGTAGAGGATTAGGCCCGGGAGCCCAACAGGCTCCCTGGTGCCTAAGTGGACAGGGAAGGCACTGGCTGCATTCCCTTCTGTTCCTTCGTGCCCCTCCTCCCCATCTCCCCCAGGGTTTCACCTGTCCCCACTGGACCCCTAACCATGGGTGGGTCCTGCTGGGTGTAGGAACTCCTCCTCTCCCCCAGCCACCCCTCGGGGTGCTGGTCCTAGAGGTCCGGCCTTTACTTTTGCTCCCCCTTCCCTCCCTCCCATTCCCTCAGTACCCACGTGGCTGGAGGGTGGGCCTCGGTGGGCACAGGATCAGGCCCCGGGATCTCAGCAGGTTCCTGGGCGCCCAAGTGGGCAGGGGAAACCTGGCCATACTCCCTTTTGATCCTCTGCCCTCCCAGTGGTTCCCCAGTTTCCCCCTTGGGGTGTGGGATCCCTTCCCCTCCCCCAGCCACCCTTCAAGGGCGCCAGTCCTGACCCACTTCTCCTCCCCCTTCACTCCCCCCACACCCCATGTCCTACCCAGTTGCTGGGGGTTCCTCCCGTCCCCTTAGGTGTCCGTGGTCCTCCACCAGTGCCTGGTAGGTGCCCTAATTGTGTGGAGACGCGAATTCCACATCCTCCTAGTACGCCATCTTGACTCTGCCCATCTATATACACTATTGATACTGTGTATAAAATAAGTAACTAATGAGAACCTACTGTTTGGCACAGGGAACTCTACTGAGTGCTCTGTGGTGATCTAAATGGGAAGGAAATCCAAAAAAGAGGGGATATATGTATATATATAGCTGATTCACTTTACTGTACAGTGTAAACACAGTATTGTAAAGCAGCTGTACTCCAATAAAAATTTAAAAACAAATAAATAAAATAAAATTGTGGGTAAATTCTGTATGTCATACTAGGGTCCCTGTAAATTGGAGCACATGATACAATTTAGGTAGGTTTAGCTGCCTCCAGGGCTCACATTTGTTTTTCTCCATGCCTGCTGGTCCTGTTCTCCTATAATGCAGACATGAGACTGATACATAGGATGGGGAAGGAAAGAAGGATATGCCCAGGAAAGCAAGAATTAATGGAATAGATAATTCTTATTTATTTTTCTTGTTGGCTTATTTTTGCTTTAATCCCATCAAGGGTCACATATAGGTATTCATTAAAGGATAATGGAAATAGTAATTATAGACATGAAAGTTATGATTCACAAAGCTTAATGATGAGAAAAAGAATGTTGGCATACCATTCATATTTAGAAAGATAATCACTAAGTATAATGAGTTTTCAAAACTTGCCGGTTGACAAGGAGGCGATAACATTATCATTATTTTCAGGAAATACTTCATTTTGAGAAAACCGCTGTAGGAAAAAAATCTTGTAGTTAAAAGAGAATTTAGTTAGGCATCCAGATACAAATGTCTATAGATATTATAAATGGTAATAATTATTATTATTATAAATGGTAAGGGGGATATATAATAGAACAAATATTTTTGTTTGCAGTGTAAAAAAACCACACATATATGTATTAACCCCAACAATAAATATGTGGGACCCATATCAAAAACTGCCAAGTTTTACTGAGGGATATGAGTCTTAGAAAAATGGAAGGACTACCATGTGAAGGGATTTGGAGTCCTTAACCTAATTTCCTTTCCCCCTATGATAAGGTCAGAGATTGTTTTGAACCCCCAACAGTTACAGTGCCGGACTTCAGAGAATCTTTTCAGGATGCCTCTTTCCCATTTGCTCCGTCTGGAGTGTCTAGATGTGTGTGTATTATATATACATATATGTGCATACACACATACATGCATGCACACACAAAAATGTGTGTATATTTATATACATACATATAAAACCATAACTATGGAAAGAAATACACCTAAAGGTTTAAAAAATCTATATGCAGTAGATATATAGTGACATTTATTTTCTTCTTTGTAGTTTTTCCATTTTCTGCAATAAGAGTATATTATATATTCTATAATCAGAAAAGAAGTATTTAAAATCAAATTCAAATGGGACAGAACAGTTTTAGACTCTCAGGTACTTATGGCTAAGTTCTCCCCCTCAAGCCTGTATCACTACCCACCTGATGGCAGTCATCAAAATTCAGTCATCAAGTTCGAGGCGCTTGGGGGTCCAGGCTTCATAAATTTGGCTTATTTCAGTGGCAGCACAGGTCACAACTGGGAAGCTTAAAATCTACATAGCTGAAATGACAGTATGACTTAGCAATGTCTTGGAGTTCGAGATGCTAAGACACGAGTTCAGTGACAGGGTGCTATTCTTCTCTTGGGCAACTGGTTTATCAGGTGCTGGTTTTTATTTCCCTCTTTCCTCAGAGTGAAATTCATGTCACATCTTTTCCAACTCCATATGATCTTAAAGTATATATTTTGGGAATATATAACATCTTGCTTGCTCATAGTTTCTCTTTGACCTGATTATCTTTTTATTTTGGCATTATTCTACTGTATTTTATGTCTCGCTATATAATCTGCCTGAAATCATTTTGGAAGAGAAAGGACACAAAAATCAACAAACTAAACAGAGTCAGGAACACACTGAGTTCCTCAGGGCCTTCCCAAGACTCTGGGAGCTCCCTAAGAAGCACCGGTCAGTGCAGGGGAAAGAATTAAGTGGGGAAAGGAAGACCAGCTTCCAAACATGCCCTTCCCACAAGTGAGGCCTGAGTCAAGTTGCTTAGCTTCCCTGGACCTCAGTGTATGGAAGGTTTGCTTTCTTCCCCCAAATTCTTTGGAACTTCCTCTTGTCCTGGTTTCCCTGACTTGTAAAAGCCATACACATTACCTGCCATAAAGTAAGTGTGGATGATGAGGGCCACCATTTAACAAATGTTCTACGTAGATGTGTATGTAGGGCAGTATGGGACGTTAAAATTTTCATACTTTTTACCCTAAAACCCAACTTCTCTGGGTTAATTCTGAGAATTTCTTTCAAGACCTATTATCAAGATATTTATAGCAGGTTCATTCCTAATGGCAAAAAAATTTGATACCAGATAAATATTCAACTATAGGGAACCAGGATAAGTAGTTTCTCAAATGTAATTTAAAAATTCTAAATATTAAGATGAGGTAGAAATGGGGAAAATAATATGTATAATAAAAACAAAAGAAAACATATAACTAAATTGTATATATACATATATGTATATATATACACATTATATACATATATACATGTATGTGTATATATACACATTATATACATACATATATATTATATATACATATATATACATATTATATAGTCAGTATGACTGCACAGGAATTTAAATGGCTGAGTTTGAAGTAGAGTTATAAGTATATTTTGGGGGTATGACAGGTAGGAAAAAATTAAATGATTATTGCTAGTATCAAGTCATTGATTGCTTTGAACATTTAAGTTCAAAACTTCAGATAGACTTTTACTTATGCAAGTGTTAGTGCCCATAAATGTATTCAAACCATAAATTCTTCAGCCATGGATCTGATAATCATTTGAGAAAATGTCAGCGTAAATTATTGCCTCATGAAAAACTGGGCAACTTCTCTCACGGTTTTAACAGTTTTCAGCTATTTTTGGCTTTAACAGGACTAAGTTTTTTCCAAGAGTTCTTTTGCTTCTGCTGCTTATTCTTTACTGTATGTCATAATTCTATGTTTGTAACAAAATAATCATTTCTGTAGCAACCAACTGGGATGTCTCAAGGAGAAGATTATGACTTCAGGAAAGGAATAAACAATAGGAGAGAATGAATAATGAAAATAATCATGATTCTTATTCTCAGTAAGAATAGAATATGAGGATGAGAAAGTATCTTACAGGTCTTTGAGAATTATTGCAGCCTTAAAAATACTACTTCAGCCAGTTTTCCAGGAGACGTCAGTTATTCCAGGAGGCAAGCTCCTCTTATACCACAGAGAACTGTATGCATAAAAGAGGTGAGGGATGGAGGGAAGCCTAATAAAGTCTCCATAACACTTTGATTTACTATTGTGTATTAGAAAGAAATGCATAGGTATATGTAAGTATACTATGGGGGCAGAGCTGAACTACTCTTTTTTAATTTACTCTTTTTCTAGAACAAAAGGAATTCATGGGGAGTAGGACAGAAAGAGTAAGCCATTCAAAGACTTTGTTTAAATGAAGCAGGGATTAATTTGGTCTACACTTTTTTTTTTGAGTATGAATATTACTGTATTTATTCTCATAGAGGCAATTTTTCTATAGCTTGAACAATTAAAGAACATTCTGGATGAATCAAAAATATAAAACAGTTATCGATAGAATGTACTTGTATCATCTGTATTTTAGAGCAAGTATTACATAGTAAAGTGATTAATAACATGGCCTATGGGCAACCCTAAATGTGTAGCACGTCAACGTATAGCAACTTGCATGTTCCACAATTTGCCCTTTGGGCTCTACACTAGATCTACCTTCGTTGTCAGTTACCTCAGCCAGCCAGCCAACATGCAGTCGGCCAATTCTGAGGAAAGATAGCCCTGCAGAACACCAGGAAATGTTTTTTGAATTTGTTTTCATTGTGGTATATGTTATAGATGGTAAAATGCACATATCTCAATTGTGTAATTCTAGGACTTTGACGAATGTGTGTGTCCAGGTAACCACTACCCAAATCAAGATAGACATTTCTATCATCCCAGAAAGCTCCCTCATGCCTTGTTCCTCCCCTCTTGCCTCTACCAAGGTAACCACCATTCAGATTGCTTTCATCTTAGATGAGTTTTGCCTGTTAAAGAACATTGTATAAATGGAATCATAAAGTATATGTTCTTCTGTGTCTAGCTTCTTTTGTTCAACAGTTTTTGAGAGTTTTTGAGATTCATCCACATGGTTACATATATCAGTAATTCCTTCCTTTTTATTGCTGAGTAGTATCCCATTGTATGAATGGCTCATTTTAATTTGTGCATACTGATTGATCATTTGTGACCTGTCTATATCATATAAATTGTAAACCACAAGCCAGCCTGCTTATATGACCTATACTTCTTCTCTCATCTAATGATAAATATTTTGCATTTCTAAGCATTAAAATGATGTTAAAACTCTATAATTTGGACTGATAGAAAAAGCCAAAAGGAAAGAATATTTTTAAAAGCAAAGTTTCATTACTTTCATATTTATACCTGAACTACTAGCTACCCTTTGTGCAAAGCGGAGATTTTCTTCTCAGGACTACTTTAATGAATCCACAGGGATTTTAATTAGCACATCAATTACGTCAGAGCTACCACAGGGCAAATTTTGTGGGGCAGGCAAACTTTGATTTGGAAATCCACCCCCATCGCCCCTTTCATTGCCCCCTCTTCCTTCTCAGGGCTCTTTACCCCATGCCCTCCCCAGGACGGCTATCCCAACTCCAGTCTCACATGGCCTTGGTCACAGCTGGCTATGACAGATGGAAATGGTTCTAATAAGTTAATTCCAGGGGTTAGATAATGAGGGCTTAAGGGGTTTTCCTTGCCAGAGGGAATTTACATTTTAAAAAGGGAAGTCTTGGAAAGCAATGCCCAGCATGTGGAAGGTAATCCATAAATGTTATCTCCATTCCCTTGAAGAACCAAAGTTATGAGACTTTAAAAGTAAAGTGAGATAGAGGACAAGATAGATATTGTCAGAACAAGATATCATAGCATCCTTTGAACTCTACTGAATTCTACTCACAATGTTGTGGAACTGCCAGCGAGCATCTTGCTGTTGCAGAAGGACGAGCAGAAGAGTGGACTCTGACACAAAGAGGAGCAGCCTGCGAAATCATACCCGTCCTGGGTTCGGACATCCCTTGGACTTCCTTTACTAAAAGCTCCAGCTATAGCTGTGTGTGATCCTTCACAAATGGGGAAGAACGGTACTTAGAAATACTAACCTATGCTCCTTCTTTCCCCAATATTTGAAGCTACCCCATCTTTCCCCCAATTCAGAGAGCACAGGGTGTGTGTGTGTGTGTATGGGTGTACCTGTGTGCACATGCGCCCTCAGAGTACGGTTGCCATAACAGAAATGCAAAGAGACAGAAAAGAGACGTTGACTTTCAAAAAGGACTTTTGAAACTAGAGACAATAGTTTGAGATAAAGCATCTTTGAGTTTCAAAAACCTGGATTATCAGAATCAAAACCAAGATCCTTAAGGACTAGAGGCATAAAATTTATCCTATTATTCACAAATTTGAAAAAAACCTTTTCCAAAGGAGACACAGACCTTTCAAACAGAGAGGAGGAGAAAGCAAGCTATTTAGACACTGGTGGGTGTTCTAAAGAAGGAGTCAGATAGGTAGAGTCTCCTGATAAATTTGAGGATCTGAGAGCAATCAATGGCTGTGTCTCACTCCTTAGCTGAGGTGCACTGAAGTAGCAAATCTTGCCGCGATCTCCCACACTAGCATAGTAGGACAGCAGCAGTAGACGAAGTACAGTCTATGTAGGCAGAGAGCGCCTTAGGCACCCAAGTCACACAGGAGAGTATTTGAAAGTCCTGAAGGAAATTACCTTGATGCCATGGTAGCCTCTAAATATACCAGCAAGTTATCCCAGAGGTGCTGGATCGGAAAGGCTCGGAGACCACATTAAGATGTGTAAATCACACAATTTATTAGATCAATTTAAAACACAAAACAAAACAAAGAGAAAGAGATGGGGTCAGGTAGAATACTTAGGAAAGGGTGTGAGCAAGATGGAAGGACCACACTACCTGAAACCTGGCTTATGCAATGCTCGTAGGACCCCTCTCCCTGCCCCATCAGCCTTTCCTGCTGATGGTGTGGCTACAAGGACCAAAGATGAGGTTTGAGCAAAGAGGCCTAAGATACAGAAGATGCCTGGGACCAACACAGACACTTGTTTATAGGAGAGACACAGGGGTGTGTAGACCTGGCCAGAGTTGTGGCTCACCAGTTAGCCTGATGAGCAGCTGTGGATTTTATCTAGCAGAGGACATTTGGGGCTAGAATGGGTGTCACCAATGGCTGGCTAATGTAAGACCTCATGAATGTGGAGTGCTTCATACCTCCTGCGTATTTAGTATATTATGAAGATTAGGTGCTTCTGGTGCCCCATGTGTATTGAGTGTTTTATGAAAATTAGGTGTCTCTTTGTTCTTGCCTTTTCGTCTGTGTTCAGTACACATAAGCCTCACTTACTTTATGTTTAACATGTCTCACAAGTTACTAACTGAACTTATCTGTATTTAACACATTTAATGAGTGTTATCCCATTTCTTTTTTTCTGTAACAGAATTGAGTATTCTCAAATATTAGAGAAAGTGAATATTCACCCATTACACACATCCCTGCACACACACCACAAGGTCACGAACAATGTTTATGGGTTGACCTGCACACCAGAAGCTACAGTCACCTGAGAGACCAATTACCAGAGACCAAATAAGAACTCAGACGTCTTGGCAAATGACAGTTGGGAGACTGAGACCCAGAGACCCTTCAGGAGTCTTGTCAAACTTAGATTCAACTGACAGGATAAAGAGAGGATGGGGGTCTGCTGAACTGACCGAGAAACCCTGGCTTTGACTGAGTTTGCCCAACGTTGATTATGTTTTTCCATCTCTGGGAAGAATAGGGGCTCTGGATCTGTTCTGTTTAAGATGGCAGATGGCTACTATATTTGACAGTGGCAATACAGAATATTTCCATCATCCAGAAAGTTCTATGGGACAGAACTTCTCTAGATATAAATTGAGTTATAGAAAAATAAAGTATATCCCTGGAACACCTAGCCTTATAGACTGACATTGTTACTTGTTATACATATAAACATTCATTACTGGGGTATCATCGACACTACTCTCTTTTTTGCTTTATTTTCTCTTTGTTTTTAGCAGACAGAAATACTCTGATTCAGCCACTTAACTCTCACTTAACTATTTTCTGTGTTCAGTGGCCTATGTTTTCAAGAGAGCTAGCTGCAGGAAAAGGATTCATGCAGAACAGAGTGAAACAAACCCTGATAAAAGAAAGAGAACCATAGTATCATTTGCTAGATAAGGTCACACCTAGGGGAAAATTTAAAGACTTTGCCTTTTTCTCTGGGTGAGACGGGAGCCATTGGAGGGTTTGAGCAGGGGAGTAAGATGATCCAATGCATGTTTTAAGAGGCTCACCCTGGCTATGTGGAGAATTAATGGGAAAGGTACAATGGTGGATAGAGGGAGACCATGTATTGCAAATAATCCAGGCTCAAATGCTGGCTGCTTGGCCCAGGTTTATGGTAACAGAGATGCTGAGAAGTGGTCTTCTGAATATACCCAAAAGGAGAGCTGCACTATTGCTAATGGATTGCAACTGGGGTAGGAGAGGAACCAGGATAAATCGAAGTGCTTTGGCCTAGGCAACTGGAAGAAGAGTGTCTCCATTTATTGAGTTGGGAAAGCCTGCAGAAGAATAAGAGTTGGCAGGGGGAGTGTTTTGGAACATGTCAAATTTGAAATGACTATTTATTCATCACGCAAGTAGAGACACTTTATAGGTAGCTGGAAGTACAAGTCAGCATTTTGTATAAAGTTGAGTGTTATCAGCCTATAGATGCCATTTAAAGCCATGAGGCTTGGATAAGATCATTTCAGGAATAAGTAGGTGAGTGTAGTTAGGAGAGGAGGTCTGAGGACTGCTCCCCGGGGCCCCTGACATTTAGAGGTGGCACCAGAAAAGAGAGCTGAAAAGAAGCAATCAGCAAAGTCTGAAAATCAAGATAGTGGTGTCCTGGAAGCCAAGGGGAGAGGGTGAATGAGTAAATGATCAGCTGGGGTTGGTAGGTTGCACAGGTGTGCACCATGAATTGACCATTGAGTCTGGAAACAGAAGGCCATTGGACATTGAAGAGATAGGTTTTGAACGCATGATGGGGCTGATAGCCTGATTGGAATGTGACTCAAGCTTCCTGGGATGCCTGGTCAACTCTGTGAAGTGTAAACACACACAGAATTTAGAGCACTGAAGGAACTGATAGATGTTATTGATTTTGGTGGACCAAATGAAACAAATCTATAGAGAGATATGTTTCACAGCTGGGAGACAGGGCAAGAGCAACAGGGCAAGAAAAATAACGAGAAAATCAAGAATTTTGTGGTATTAAATCACACTGAAAATATATCAATTATTGAGGCTTTGGAAACACTCAAGATTATTTGTGTTACTGTTAGATGAATTTTCCTCATATTTAATTCTCTGGCGTTTCCTCTTAAAACTCTTGGTTTTTCAGATTTACTCATAAAACTGTAGCTGATACTTTAAGAGGGATCAGATTAGTGAGATTAATAGAGAGTATAATCTGCCTCATTAGAAGGTTGTTGGTTTTTTAAAAAAATAAACACTTGATTTTGTTTGTTTGGTTGGTTTTGGCCGCGCCGTGCGGCTTGTGGGATCTTAGTTCCCCGACCAGGGATCGAACCCAGGCCCTCGGCAGTAAAAGCGCAGAGTCCTAACCACTGGACACTGCCAGGGAATTCCCAGTACTTTTTTTTAAGTACAGAAGAGTGTATAGTTAAAAGCCCCACCCTGACCACCTCGTCAGAGGAAATTTCTTCTAATCATTTCTGGGTTTGGTTATTTTTACACAATAAGCTTATGTTTCTTTTCAAAACTTTGTCAGTTTAAGGGATTATCATTCAAAAGATTCAAGATCATTCAAGAGTTTGGCAAAAAAGGATGGAGACTTAATTTATTTTCATTATTCTCTTTCTCCCCTCCAAAATGTTGATGGCTGTTTCTTTAGTTCTTTGTATAAGGTACTTGGATTATCTATTTAAATAAACTTCCAAGTTTTTCATATCAACTTTAACCATTACCTTCTGACTCACTGCTTTGATAGATAAGTATATTAAGACCCTTTTAGAAGTGTTTCCAGATACACCTGATAAAAATAATTTTAAGAGCATGATCGTTTGAGGTGAGGGAGTTACTTTTACTCCCCTCCCCCAACCCAATCAATCCCCGTCCATCTCTTTATCCCTGTCTCTGTTACCTTGCTTCAGGCCACCAACCCCCACTGTCATTTCTGACCTGGATTATTGAAATAGCATCCTAAATGCTTTCCCTCAGTCCTTTCATATTTTCTAATCCAGAGGCGCTCAAATTTCAGCGTGCATCAGAATCACCTAGCAGGCTCATTCAAACACAGATTGCTGGGCCCCACTCCCAGTGTTTCTGATTCAGCAAATGTGGAGTAAAGCCTGAAAATTTGCATTTCTAACAACTTCCCAGATGAGGCCAATGGTGCTGGTCCACGGTCATACTTTGAGAACTACTCCTCTATTACTTCTCTGCACTGACACCAAACCCCTAAGCACCAGCATGAAGGATCCTTCATAATCTGACACAAATTGTGTGCTTTTTTAAACAGCTTTATTGAGATGTAATACACATACCATACAATTCACCCATTGAAGTGTACAATTCAGTCACTTTTAGTATAGTCACAGAATTGTGTATACATCACCACAATCAATTTTAGAACTGTGAAAGAAACCCCACATACCTTAGCCATCACCTCCAATTTCCCCTATCCCCTCACCCCAGCCCAAAGCAACATTAATCTATTCTCTATCTTTTTAGAGTCACCTATTCTAGACATTTCATATAATTGGAATCATACAGTATGTGGTCCTTTGTGCTTGGCTTCTTTCAGTTAGCATAATGTTTTCAAGGTTCATACAATTATAGCATGTATCAGGACTTCCTTTCTTTTCATTGCTGAACTATATTCTATTGTATAGATACACACTTTATCCATTCGTCAGTTGATGGACATTTGGGTTGTTTCCATGTTGGGGCTATTACAAATAATGCTGCTGTGAATGTTTGTGTACAAATTTTGAACAAGTTTGTGTGGACTTATGTTTTCATTTCTCTTGGGCAATTCCTAGGTGTGGAATTTCTGGGTCATATGGTAATTCTATGTTTAACTTTTTGAGAAACTGACAGACTGTCTTCCAAAGGTGTTACACTGTTGTACCTTCCCAATAGCAGTGTATTTCTCCATATCCTCACCAACCCTTGTCTTTTTGAGTATAACAGTGCTAGTGGGTGTGAAGTGGTATCTTATTGTAGTTGTGATTTACATTTCCCTAATGATTAATAATGTTGAACATTTAAAATTTGTTTATTGGTCATTTCTATAACTTCTCTGGCGAAATGTCTATTCAGATCCTCTGCCCAGCTTTTAATTGGGTAATTTGTCTTTTTATTATTAGTGAGTTGTAAGAGTTCTCTGTATATTTTGGACACTATTCCTTCATCAGGTATACTATTTGCCAAAAAGTTTTCCAGAATAGGAAAACTGGGGGTCACTTTCTTAATGGTGTCCTTTGATGCATGATTTGTGTGTGTGTGTCTTATTGGTCTTAGTATCCCAAGAACTTAACACAGTGCAGACATACAGTAGACATCAACCTGTATTTGTCAAATGAATGAAAAAATTCAATCAATTTAGTTAATAGGCTATAGGTAAGATTCCACAATATAATAAAGAAGCATAGAATATACTAGAGCAAACAGTATCCAGACTCCTCTTCTTAGTGATAGAACCTTAATTCACATTTGGGCACACTGCCATCCCACTCTCCCTTGTAACAGTTGGCCATGTGACTAAGATCTGACTGAGATGGAAGTGGAAATAATATGTAGAACAGCTGAAATCTTCCCAAAGGGAAGGGGCCACACCAATTTTCAGCCCTTCTTTTATCCTGATGCCTGGAACTAGGATGTGATATCTGGAACTCTAGCAGCCATCTTGGACAATGAGAAAAAAGAGGCAGAAAGCTGGAAGGGCCCCCCTGACCCTGAAGACCAGTGAGTTTCATACCACCTTTTACATGAAAAATAAGTGTACTTCTAATTTTTAAGCCACTGTTTTTGGAATTTCAATTATTCTAAGACTAATCTAATTCTCCCTGATTTATAAAAGCCCATACTCTTTTCATTACACTACAGGATTCAAGGCACAAAAATGCCTTTGTCATTATTGTTGAATTTAGCACACTTTGTTGTCATTCATTAGTGTTCCTTTAAGCATCCCCTGAACTTGGGGTCAATGCCAAAGTTTCCCAGTCTCTTGGAGTATCTCTGATTTATTGAAAAAGAATGGGACCTGGAGTCAGACAGTCTTATAGTCAATCCTTGCTCTGTCTCTTAATAAACCTTGCTGAGCCTCAACTTCTTGAGTGAAAGGGTCATAACAAAACCTACCTGCAGGCTAGCTAGGAAGATAAAAGGAGATGAGGCATGTGAAGCATACAGAGGAGTAGGTGGCACATAGCATATAAATGCTTCTTCCTGCTCATATGGGGTCTCTCTAGAGAGCTCAGTTCAGAAATTAGTTAATTTGAGACATCCTTGGGTATTTCATGGGATCCACAGGAGACATGAGACAACTATGATTTAAAAGAACTTGAGCAGGATTATAAATTCCATGAGGGCAGGGGCTGTCTTATTTATTACTATATCCCTGTTGTCAAGGGATATTGGCTGAATGAATGAATAAAAGTATGTAAGTTCCATGGCCCCAATGCCTCAGAATCCATATTCCCCTGAATGTAACCCAGACTAAATATAGGCCAGTGTTATATGTGAAAGTGACCAGTCAGACCTATGTTAGGATCTCCTCAGGCCAGTGCCAGAACAACCTCCAAAACACCCCCTATAGCTGTTTTGGGGTCCTTGAACTCTGCAACCTAAAAGAAGGGCCAAGATGCTCAGCCATCAATAATAAGCAGCAAGCAATGGGATGCAAGCAAAAGTCACAACATGGCAAAACAGAGGCAACCTGTGTAAAATCGACTTAAATCCCAGATGCCAGGGAAGATTAAAATTCCCCTTCTTTTTTTTCCCACTTTTTTCTCTTCTTGGGGAGAGTATGACTGGGGGATAAATTCTGTGCCCAGGTCCTGCTTTACCTGCTCTGTTAAAAAAAAAAAAAAACTCTTCTCACCCCCAGAGCTCTTATGAGCTAATTACTTAAAATTTCTGTGAAACCTTTTAGAAGATATAATATCCCTATAGTGATTCTAGTAGATGCCTCAGGAGAGAAGCAGCATTCTCTCTCCTATTTTTATATTTTAAAAGGTTTAACTAAAGCTCCATGCAATCCCCCTGGAAATTCCCTCCTAAGGTCTGTGAATAAGCTGGAAACAGCTACCAGCGTCTCTGACTTCAGATATTCATTCTGAGAAACAGGTGCAAGACTGGTCCCGCATATCAAAGTACAGCATGAGTGTTGATCCACATAAAATTTTCGGGAAGCAGATTTTGCAGAGGAGGTAAGTTCAATATGTGGGGAAAAATTTGGAGCCAAAATCCTTCCCATGAGAAGTAGGGAAGGAATGAAAAAATATGACCTTCCTCTCCTTGGCAGGGCATTTGCTATCCTAGCCAAGCCCTCATTACCCTGAGAGGGAGGACCAGGGCACTTGCTTACTGTGGCACCCACCAGTAAAAAGTTCTCAGCATGGCAACTCACCAGTCCTGCCCTTCGTTTACTTTCTTACTTTCCTGTAGTAGAGCTACATGATCTGTCGATCTTCATTACTTTATTACTGAAGGAATGAAGTGCTGACATGTTCTACATCATGGATGTACCTTGAAAACACTATGTGGAGTGAAAGAATCCAGGTCCAAAAGGTCACATGTTATATGATTCCCTTTATATGAAATATCTAGAATAGGCAATCTAGAAATAGAAAGTGGATTCATGGTTACTTAGGGCTGGGGGTGCATAAAAGGATGGGGGAGTGTTAGCTAAAGGATATGGGCTTTCTTTCTGAGGTGATGACAGTATTCTAAGATTGACTATGGTGATGTTTGCACAGCTCTGTGACTATCCAAAAACCATTGAATTGTACACTTTAGATGAGTACAGTGATGATTTAGATGATTTGTATGGTACTTGAATTGTATCTCAAGAAAGCTATTACCAAAAAACAAAAACAAAAAACCTTTTATGGCTAGTTTTAAATCACATTATTCTTTATGTAAAAACAATACTTAGAGAAATGCAAATCAAAACTACAATGAGATATCATCTCACACCAGTCAGAATGGCCATCATCAAAAAATCCAGAAACAGTCAATGCTGGAGAGGGTGTGGAGGAAAGGGAACCCTCTTGCACTGTTGGTGGGAATGTAAATTGATACAGCCACTATGGAGAACAGTATGGAGGTTCCTTAAAAAACTACAAATAGAACTACCATACGACCCAGCAATCCCACTACTGGGCATATACCCTGAGAAAACCATAGGTCAAAAAGAGTCATGTACCAAAATGTTCATTGCAGCTCTATTTACAATAGCCAGGACATGGAAGCAACCTAAATGTCCATCAACAGATGAATGGATAAAGAAGATGTGGCACATATATACAATGGAATATTACTCAGCCATAAAAAGAAATGAAATGGAGGTATTTGTAATGAGGTGGATGGAGTTAGAGTCTGTCATACAGAGTGAAGTAAGTCAGAAAGAGAAAAACAAATACAGTATGCTAACACATATATACGGAATCTAAGGAGAAAAAAAAAAAAAAGGCCATGAAGAACCTAGTGGCAAGACGGGAATAAAGACACAGACCTACTAGAGAATGGACTTGAGGATATGGGGAGGGGGTGGGGTGAGATGTGACAGGGTAAGAGAGTGTCATGGACATGTATACACTACCAAATGTAAAATAGATAACTAGTGGGAAGCAGCCGCATAGCACTGGGAGATCAGCTCGGTGCTTTGTGACCACCTAGAGGGGTGGGATGGGGAGGGTGGGAGGGAGGGAGATGCAAGAGGGAAGAGAAATGGGAACATATTGTATATGTATAACTGATTCACTTTGTTATAAAGCAGAAGCTAACACACCATTGTAAGGCAATTATACTTCAATAAAGATGTTTAAAAAAAAAAATGTAATGAAATCCAGCACCAAGAAAAATCTACAACCCTAAGGTTTGCGATATCAAATACCCTCCAAAATGTTGGAATCAAATGTTAAATACTCTGGGTAAATTTTGTTTTTGACTTTGGATCAGGTCATCAACTGTTTTATTAAAACTGTTACATAGCTACATTATATAGAATGTACTATTAGTGAAAAATTGTAGTCGAGTCCTGATTTTCTCTTTGGGTTTAACTCTATGAGTTGGCTCTGATTAGATTATGAACACAAATTAGCCTCTGCCATTACTTCCATTTCCACTAAGCAAGTTGGCAAAGGGGAATCAGAAGTGCCCTGGCCCTGGACATAGAAAGGAATGCAGTAGAGGAGAAAAGGCAGATAATTTTTTTCTAAAGCTAACACAGATTCTAGTTAGATTGTGAGGATTAGGGCAAGGAAGGTTATTTGACAGTAAGAGAGGGGATCAGTTGCAGGACTCAACATTGTAAAACATCACCCTCACGCAGACTCATTTATGGATAACTCATTTATGTGAGTTCCTACAGTGTGCCCAACTTTGTTCTAGGTGTTTGGTGAACCATGGTGAACAAAGCTGATGAAGGAGGGCTTAAACCTCACTACAGGATCAAATGTTAACAGGTGTTTTATGTCTAACAGGGACAGGACAAGTCATGTTTATTACTTACATACTACGATGTGACCAATTCTTTCTTCTTCCAGCAACTATGTGAAGCAGGTACACTGACCCCAATTTATACATGAGAAAAGAGCCCATAAAATTTAGGTAAATTGCCCAAAGTCATATAATCAGTAAGTGATAGACTTGGATTTAAACATATCAGTCATATTCAAAAAGCTGATAGATATCCTTTTCACCAGAGCACACATGCCTTTGGAAGTTTGTGGAATATTATGAACTTATATAATTCAGCAAAATCACTGGGAATATGGAATATGGTCCTTGGAGAGGCAATCTTTTTTTTTTTTTTCATGGCACTCAACTTTGCCACTTAGATCTGTGACCTTAGACTGGTTACTTAAAATTGTTAGCCTTAGTGGAGTAATTACACGTCTGTCTCATCAAATTATTGTGGAGATAAAGACAATAAATATAAAACATTTAGCACACACACACAAGAAAAACAATGAAATATCAGAAAGAGAAATTAAGGAAACAATCCCATTTATCACTGCATCAAGAAGAATAAAATACCTAGGAATAAACCTACGTAAGGAAGCAAAAGACCTATACTCTGAAGACTATTAGATGCTGATGAAAGAAATTGAAGATGACACAATCATAGGGAAAGATATACTGTGTTCTCAGATTGGAAGAATCAATATTGTTGAAATGACCATACCACCCAAGGCAATCTACAGATTCAATGCAATCCCTATCAAATTATCAATGACATTTTTCCCAGAACTAGAGCAAAGAATTTTAAAATTTGTATGGGAACACAAAAGGCCCCGAATAGTCAAAGCAATATTTTTTTGGATCCATCTCCTAGAGTAAGGGAGACAAAAGCAAAAACAAACAGGACCTAATTAAACTTAAAAGCTTTTGCACAGCTAAGGAAACCATAAACAAAATGAAAAGACAACCTATGGAATGGGATAAAATATTTGCAAACGATTTGACCGACAAGGGATTAATTTCCAAAATATATAAACAGCTCATATAGCTTAATATCAAAAAAAAAAACCCAGCCTAATCAAAAAGTGGGCAGAAGACCTAAATAGACATTTCTCCAAAGAAGACATACAGATGGCCAACAGGCACATGCAAAGATGTTCAATATCACTAATTATCAGAGAAATACAAATCAAAACTACAATGAGGTATCACTTCACACCAGTCAAAATGGCCATCATTAAAAAGTCTACAAATAATAAATGCTGGAGAGGGTATGGAGAAAAATGAACCCTTCTACACTGTTGGTGGGAATGTAAGTTGGTGCAGCTGCTATGGAGAACAGTATGGAGGGTCCTTAGAAAACTAAAAATAGAGTTACCATATGACACAGCCATCCTACTCCTGGGCATATATCCAGAGAAAACTCTAATTCAAAAAGATACATCACCCCAGTGTTCATAACAGCACTATTTACAGTAGCCAAGACATGGAAGCAACCTAAATGTCCATTGACAGATGAATGGATAAAGAAGATGTGATTGTTATGTACACACAAACATATATACACACCAATGGAATATTACTCAGCCATAAAAAAGAATGAAATAATGACATTTGCAGCAACATGGATTGACCTACAGTTCATCATGCTAAGTGAAGTAAGTCAGACAATGACAAATATCATATGATATTATTTATATGTAAAATCTAAAAAAAATGATACAAATGAACTTATTTACAAAATAGAAACAGAGTCACAGACATAGCAAACAAACTTATGGTTACCAAAGGGGAAAGGACGAGGGGAGGGATAAATTGGGAGTTTGGAATTAACATATACACGCTACTATATATGAAATAGATAACCAACAAGGACCTACTGTATAGCACAGTGAACTATATTCAATATCTTATAATAACCTGTAATGGACAGGAATCTGATAAAAGAATACATATATATATATATATAACTGAATCACTTTGCTGTACACCTGAAACCAACACAACATAGGAAATCAACTATACTTCAATAAAAAATAAATTTAAAAAATTTTACATAATTCTTATTTTTTTAATTAATTTATTTTTATTTTTGGCTGCCTTGAGTCTTCATTGCTGTGGGTGGGCTTTCTCTAGTCGAGGCGAGCGGGAGATACTCTTCATTGCGGTGTGCAGGCTTCTCATTGCGGTGTCTTCTCTTGTTGCAGAGCACGGGCTCTAGGTGTGCGGGCTTCAGTAGTTGTGGCACGTGGGCTCAGTAGTTGTGGCTCACGGGCTCTAGAGAGCAGGCTCAGTAGTTGTGGCACACGGCTTAGTTGCTCCACGGCATGTGGGATCTTCCCGGACCAGGGCTCGAACCCATGTCCCCTGCATTGGCAGGCGGATTCTTAACCACTGCACCACCCCAGAAGATACTAGGTTTTCAGCTGTTAATAGGTGTAATAATAATTAATTTTTTAAAGTTTCCATAGTCAAAGCAATTTGGGAATGACAGAGTTAAACAGATTTAAACAGGATCTTTACTGTTGTAGTGCTCAGAGTTTTAATAGGCTGACATGCATTGTGAATCTCTAAGAGCGGGATAAGAGCATGCATGGTTTACTAAACTGGTTTAATCTTGAAACTTTTCGTCACAGAGCATCGTGCCGAATCAGTCTTCCATGACATTATGCTGGTAAATGCTGGTATAAGTCTCTAACCTCAACAGGAAACCCTGGAAACAAATGTTATTACGTAAAAATTAACACAGGCCTCCACAGTTGAAATATTTTCAATTACACGTCTGCATCCATTTTTAAAATTCATTTTTAAAATTCAATCACAAACGTTTTTGCTTTGTAAGTTCTTTTCATTCTATATTTAAGATCTATAAACATCATGAGTGTGGTTTAGAGTAAAAATTCACTTCTTTACTAAATAAGTAATTCTCTGGTATAACTCCACTCACTTCTGTGAAATGGAATTTGTATTATTTTCCTCCTGAAATAGAAAGGCACTCTAAGAACACATAAAAATCCTCAGTAATCCTTCTATCCCTGACCCATAGATCAAATCATTCTCTCAGAATTCCACTGACTGCATTTCTCAGCAAAGATGTATTGGCAGGCTAAACGGGAGAGGTTTCAAGTTACTCAGGCTTTATTAATTTTACAGAATATGCTTTGAAGTACTAAAAATAATAATTAAAAGTGAGCAGCACATTTGAAATTAGTGAGCAAATGTGTGGGGACATTACTCTTTCCTTTCTACCCCATTGTTCTCTACTGATGACACTACAGAAAATACAGTAATCCCAGCTACATCTTTCTCTCTTCACTGCTTGCGTTCCATTGCCCAGACTTATTTAGAAATAACAATTTAAGAGGAAACGGAAGGAAACTAACGATTACTGAGCATAAGAACTCAACAGACAGAAATATGAAGGAAGAGTCCTCTAGGCTGAGGAAGCCACCAAGCTGAGAAACTTTAAATGAGGGTGACTTCTCTTAACAGGTCTCTTTGGTGACTAAAAACAGGCAGCATTTATAGTACTTTCCAGTGTACAAAGCACTGTCATGTGCAATATCTTACTTAACCCTCAAATCAACCATGAGAGGTGAGTCCTCTCTCCCCATTTTACATATGGGGAAACTGGGGCCCAGAGAAATTAAGAAACCAGCCCAAGATTCTCAGATAGAATATCGTGGTACAGTGATGTAGCTCTGACATTTCTGGATTCAAAATGTATGACTGCTCTTTCCACTGGTACTCAACCGGGAGAAGTTAGAAAGCCAGGCTGGGGGGAGGTTGTGAAGGTCCTTGAACGACAGATAAGTTTATACTTTACCCTGCAGGAAATATGATTATTATATTATCTTATCCAAATGTTTACAGATTCAATATGCTTGGACAAATAGATTAGCCATTTCTGATTCTCCTAAGTTCCTGAGTATGTCTAACCCTCAAATGAGTTCATTATAAGCATCAAATATTCTACTTGCTGTTTTTACCCAGTTTTACAAATGTTCATTGTGCAGTTAGGCCAGGAGCTTTTTGCCAGAGGTCAATATCAGTCATTCACAAAGGATACAAATAACTCCATTTCCTAACTGTATGTCTGTACCTGTAAGTTTTATAATGGAACAGAAAGCAATATGGCAGAAAGGTTTTTTTTCTTGAAGTATAGTTGATTTACAGTGTTGTGTTAGTTTCAGGTGTACAGCAAAGTGATTCAGTTATATATGTATGTGTATATATATACTCTTTTTCAGATTTTTTTTTTTTTTAAAGATTTATTGATTGATTGATTGATTGATTGCTGTGTTGGGTCTTCGTTTCTGTGCTAGGGCTTTCTCTAGTTGCGGCAAGCGGGGGCCACTCTTCATCGCTGTGCGCGGGCCTCTCACTATCGTGGCCTCTCTTGTTGCGGAGCACAGGCTCCAGACGCGCAGGCTCAGTAGTTGTGGTGCTTAGCTGCTCCACGGCACATGGGATCTTCCCAGACCAGGGCTCAAACCCATATCCCCTGCATCGGCAGGCGGATTCTTAACCACTGCGCCACCAGGGAAGCCCTCATTTTCAGATTCTTTTCCATTATAGGTTATTACAAAATATTGAGTATAGTTCTCTGTGCCATACAGTAAATCCTTGTTGTTTATCTATTTTTTTATATAGTAGTTTGCATCTGCTAATCCCAAACTCCTAATTTATCCCTCCCCATCCCCCTTTCTCCTTTGGTAACCATAAGTTTGTTTTCTATGTCTGTGTGTCTATTTCTGTTTTGTATATGAGTTCACTTATATCTTTTTTTTAGATTCCACATGTACGTGATATATATTTGTCTTTCTCTGTCTGGTTTACTTCATTTAGTATGATAATCTCTAGAAGCATCCATGTTGCTGCAACTGGCATGATACACCACATCTTCTTTATCAGTTCATCTGTTGATGTGCATTTAGATTGCTTCCATGTCTAGACTATTATAAATAGTGCTACTGTGGACATTGGGGTGCAGGTATCTTAAAGTTTTAAGTCCAGTTTTATGTAATAATTTACTAATATATTCAACACACATTAAATGAGCACCTACTACGTGTTAGGCATCATGCCTGGAGCTGGGCATTCAATAAATGAAGATGACACATCCCTATCTTTATAGAGCTTACAGCCAGATACAAGAAAGCATCCAGGCAAACAGAGTGCCCTGTGATAAAGGATATCACAGAGAAAATACAGAGGGGCTTAGGAGCACATAACCTAGACCTAGCGGGTGGGGAGGTTTCCCTGTGGAGGTGGTGTAAAGGCTGAAGGACTGGCAAATATAACAGTGACAGGACTGAGCGCAGGGATTCCAGTCCTGGCTTTGCATTAGACTCACCTGGGGAATTTTTTAAACTACTGCTATCCAGACCCCACCCATGCCAATTCAATCTGAATCTCTTCAAGTAAGGGCCAGGCAACGATTTTTATAAACCTCCCCAGAGGATTCTAATGTGTGGCCAGGTTTGACAATGGCTAACTTACATAGTTACTAAAAAGTTTTTCAGAATGAAAGCTACATGAACCACCTCTAAATTCAGATGTAAGTCCCATGTAAATTCAGAAGTAAATCATTTTAAAATGATTTTCTTAGTTACTATAATGTGACCTTTATCTTAATTATCTTGGAGTTCAAAAATATTTATGACTACAGAGGTAATAAAACTTCTTTAAAAAAAAAGATGAATCTGAATAGTCTATTGCTAACTTTTCCTAATAGTGAGGGAAAAAATGCTTTGTGGTAAGTACCACTGCGTTTACCAATATTTTCTGCTCTCCTCTCATGGGCAATGTGGAGAATTATTCTTCTTTGCCCCTTTGAAATGATGAGTGGTCATGTGACTTTCTTTAACCAATAAATAGTGAGCAGAATTGACATGTGTCCCTTCCATGAGGAAGTGTTTCAGAGCTGGTCAGCTATGCTCTCTTCTCCTGCTTCAGAGATCCCTGAAGAATGGTGTTGACATGGGAGCATCAGAAGATGGAGGGACAATAAGGTCCAAGCAGCCTGAGCCACTGCACAAAGAGCAGTCACCTTGCAGAGCCACACAGGTGGGCTCAAGAAATAAATGTTTGTTGTTTTAAAGGGCTAAGATGTTAGGGTTTTTTATCACTGCAACATAACGTAGCCTCACCTGCCTTCTTATACTACCTTCTCAATCAGGTGGATCCCTATTTTTGTATTTTCTTTCTCTGATTCACAGACTCTTTTTTTTTTGGTAGATCTTTACTGGAATATAATTGCTTCACAATACTGTGTTAGTTTCTGTTGCACAACAAAGTGAATCAGCCATATGCATACACACGTCCCCATATCCCCTCCCTCTCGAGCTTCACTTCCATCCTCCCTATCCCACCCCTCTAGGTCATCGCAAAGCACCGAGCCAATCTCCCTGTGCTATGCTGCTGCTTCCCACCAGCCAACTATTTTACATTTGGTAGTGTATATATGTCGATGCTACTCTCACTTCACCCCGGCTTCACCCTCCCACCCCATGTCCTCAAGTCCATTCTGTCTGTCTACCTCTTTATTCCTGCCCAGTAACTAGTTTCATCAGTACCATTTTTCTTTTTTTTTAGATACCATATATATGCGTTGGCATACAGTGTTTGTTTTTCTCTTTCTGACTTACTTCACTCTGTATGACAGACTCTAGGTCCCTCCACTTCACTACAAATAACTCAATTTCGTTTCTTTTTATGGCTGAGTAATATTCCATTGTATATATGTGCCACATCTTCTTTATCCATTCATCTGTCAATGGATATTTAAGTTGGTTCCATGTCCTGGCTATTGTAAATAGTGTGGCAATGAACATTGTGGTACATGACTCTTTTTGAATTATGGTTTTCTCAGGGTATATGCCCAGTAGTGGGATTGCTGGGTCATATGGTAGTTCTATTTTTAGTTTTTTAAGGAAGCTCCATACTGTTTTCCATAGTGGTTGTAACAATTTACATTCCCACCAACAGTGCAGGAGGGTTCCCTTTTCACCACACCCTTTCCAGCATTTATTGTTTCTAGATTTTTTGATAATGGTCATTCTGACCGGCGTGAGGTGATACCTCATTGTAGTTTTGATTTGCATTTCTCTAATAATTAGCGATGTTGAACATCTTTTCATGTGCTTCTTGGCCATCTGTATGTCTTCCTTGGTGAAATGCCTATTTAGGTCTTCCACCCATTTTTTAACTGGATTGTTTGGTTTTTTTGATATTGAGCTCCATGAGCTGTTTATATATTTTGGAGATTAATCCTTTGTTGTTTCATTTGCAAACATTTTCTCCCATTCTGAGTGTTGTCTTTTTGTCTTGTTTATGGTTTCCTTTGCTGTGCAAAAGCTTTTAAATTTCCCTTTTGTTTATTTTTGTTTTTATTTCCATTACTCTAGGAGGTGGGTCAAAAAAGATCTTGCTGTGGTTTATGTCAAAGAGTGTTTTTCCTATGTTTTCCTCTAAGAGTTTTATAGTGTCTTACATTTAAGTCTTTAATCCATTTGGAGTTTATTTTTGTTTATGGTGTTAGGTAGTGTTCTAATTTCATTCTTTTACATGTAGCTGTCCACTTTTCCCAACACCACTTATTAAAGAGGCTGTCTTTTCTTCATTGTATGTTCTTGCCTCCTTTGTCGTAAATTAGGTGCCCATAGGTGCGTGGGTTTATCTCTGAGCATTCTCTCCTGTACCATTGATCTATATTTCTGTTTTTGTGCCAGTACCATTCTGTCTTGATTACTGTAGCTTTGTAGTATAGTTTGAAGTCAGGGAGCCTGAATCCTCCATCTCCATTTTTCTTTCTCAAGATTGCTTTGGCTATTCGGGGTCTTTTGTGTTTCCATATGAATTTAAAATTTTTTGTTCTAATTCTGTGAAGAATGCCATTGGTAGTTTGATAGGGATTGCATTGAATCTGTAGATTGCTTTGAGTAGTATGGTCATTTTCACAATATTGATTCTTCCAATCCAAGGACATGGTATATTTCTCCATCTACTTATGTCATCTTTGATTTCTTTCATCAGTTTTTTATAGTTTTCTGAGTACAAGTCTTTCATCTCCTTAGGCAGGTTTATTCCTAGGTATTTTATTCTTTTTGTTACAATGGTAAATGGGAGTGTTTCCTTAATTTCTCTTTCTGATTTTTCGTTATTGGTGTATAGGAATGCCAGAGATTTCTGTGCATTAATTTTGTATCCTGCAACCTTACCAAATTCATTGATTAGGTCTAGTAGTTTTCTGGTGGCATCATTAGGATTTTCTATGTATAGTATCATGTCATCGGCAAACAGTGATAGTTTTACTTCTTCATTTCCAATTTGAATTCCTTTTATTTCTTTTTCTTCTCTGATTGCTGTGGCTAGGACTTCCAAAACTATGTTGAATAAGAGTGGCGAGAGTGGATATCCTTGTCTTGTTCCTGATCTTAGTGGAAATGCTTTCAGTTTTTCACCATTGAGTGTGATGCTTGCTGTGGGTTTGCCATATATGGCCTTCATTATGTTGACATAGGTTCCCTCTATCCCCATTTTCTGGAGAGTTTTTATCATAAATGGGTGTTGAATTTTGTCAGAAGCTTTTTCTGCATCTATTGAGATGATCGTATGGTTTTTTTCCTTAATTTGTTAATGTGGTGTATCACATTGATTGATTTGCATATATTGAAGAACTCTTGCATCCCTGGGATAAATCCCACTTGATCATGGTGTACGATCCTTTTAATGTGCTGTTGGATTCTGTTTGGTAGTATTTTGTTGAGGATTTTTGCATCTATGTTCATCAGTGATATTGGTCTATAATTTTCTTTTTTTGTGATATCTTTTTCTGGTTTTGGTATCAGGGTGATGGTGGCTTCATAGAATGAATTTGGGAGTGTTTCTCCCTCTGCTGATTCAGACTTTCTATTCATATACTTATCCATAATCAATATTATAATTAATATCCTTCCCTCTTTCCTCCCTTCCTTCCTTTCTCTCTTCCTTCCTTCCTTCCTTCCCTCCTTAACAGTTAATTTAAAAGGTCACTGAGGAGGCCCAAGCAAGAAGGACAGCAAGAAAGCAGTTGAATGAATGGTGGCCCAGCAGGTTAGAGAATTTGTTGCATATAGGGGGACTGAGCAAATAAGTAAATATATTGAGGATTATGGAGCCAGTTTTCTTGCTGTCAGATAAGGGAATTAGAAGTATAAAAAGGGAGAAGGATAATGAACCCTGTTATATTGTGTTTGAACTGAATTGGAAGTACTGTTGTGAACTCGGATAGATAGATAGGGAGGGAGGGAGGTAGATAGATAGATAGATAGGCATATAGTGATATGAATATAGATGTATCTCTGTTCTGTTGTAGTTCTGTCCACTGAGAGTTCCTGGAAACTGCAATAGCCCATAGCAATAAGCATACTCAGCATGCAGATCTTGATTTCTAGAAACTGTTTTCCACTGACAGTTGAAGAGGTCTAAGAAAAAATGACTGATTTCAGGACTGGGGCAGCAAAAGCACAAGATGAGTATGAAAGGTAATTTAATGTCAGGAAGTAATGAAGTATGCAAAAAATGATAAGAGCACATCAAAAGGATGTAGAAGCCAGTTTGAAGAGCCAACCACTGGGCAAATCTGGGACAATTTGAGATCAAAATCTATAATGATAGGGATGAATTATACCCCATTGAATAAAATATCCTTTTAGTCCATGCAGGTTTAAACAAACAAATGAATAAATGGGAGAAGGAAAACCTCTTCCATTTAGTAGGTTGCCAACTATTAAACGTAAGAGAAATAAAAAAGAAAATCACCATTATCCAACAATCTTAGCAATACTCAATTCAGGCAAGAAATGTCAATGGATGCTACAATTTGTGGGTAAAAGATGACAAATAGAATATTTACATAGCCTCAAAGTATCTCCTCACGAAAGACTTACAGTTATAAAGGGGAAGAGACTTCCCTGGTTGTCCAGTGGTTAGGACTCTGCACTTTTACTGCCAAGGGCGTGGGTTCAATCCCTAGTCAGGGAACTAAGGTCCGCAAGCCTCGCAGCACAGCCAAAAAAAAAATGAAAAGAAAAATTATAAAGGGGAAAAGAATAGATTTTCAGTGAAGTAAGCTGACAGACACTACCTTATTCAATTGTAACATTAAATGTAACATGACCAGATTGAAATCATGTGCCACCTGACAGGATACAAGGAGAATTTAGTATTGCTTTTCGGGTATTCCTGCCAAAAATGCACACATAACCTGAATCTAAGTATAAGGAAACATCAGACAACCCTAAATTGAGAACCATTCTATAAAATAACTTGCCTGTTGTCTTAAAAAATATGCTAGTCCTGAAAGTCAAGGGAGGACTGTGGAATTGTTCTGGGTTGAAAGAGACTAAAGGGGTTTGACAACTTAAAGCAACAGATGATGCTGTATTGGGTCATTTTGCTATGAAGGACACTGCCAGGACAGTTGGTGAAACTTGACTAGGGTCTCTGATTGATGTATAGATAGGAGATCTTTGAACTATTCCTACGGCTTTTCTGTGCTTTTGAAATTATTTCAAAAATAAAAAGTATTAATATTGTTGCAGTGTGAAATTCTTCTATAGACTTCCTATTCAGGTTTACATTATAAAGTGAAAAGATGTGGGAAGTTTGAGAGAAATCTCAAAATATTTGGTTTGGCTATGGTGTGTTTTCTTTCCTTGTTTAAAATAAAGTACCTGAAGTTAGGGATCTTAATTTTTTTTAAGTTCATCCTTATTTAAATTTGTCTTCTTTACTTAAGTTTGCAAATCTCTTAATGCTTTCAGAACTGTGATGGATTCTAGGGGAATATGGGTATGGCAGTTAGGCATGTGTATAATATAAGGGATTTACAAAGAAGTTATTTTCATCCAGGTCTTTAGCAATTTGAATAGATATTCAGAGCATAGCATATGCCAACAGAATATGACTGACACCTCCATTAAATTCAAAATATAAAAGAAAAACAGACCACAAGCATTAAGTCTTTTCTCCATGCTAACATAAGTAAATTTCTTTGGCCAGAAGAATATCAAATGAAGATTTTTGAAAATCCTCCTCAAAAATGCAAAATATTATTTTTTATCATAGTCTGTAAATTAAACAATAGAAAAGTTTATTAAGCAAATGAAAGTTACTTTTTCTATCTCAATAAACACATGTAAATAGTTTGCAAATTGTGTTCCAAAAGGCTGCTCTTCAACTTGCTAGTAAGCAGGTATCCTGTTGACAATCCCAGCATGCATCTCCTGACACCTTCTGAGCCAAATTCTACCCTCATCTACTGAAGGAGAGACAACAGGGGGTTCAAATTCTTGGCTTAATATCTAGGGGTTGGTCTCTGAGTGAGCCTCAGATTGCCTTCATCCACAGAAGTGCGTGCAATCTATCCCACTCTATCCCCCAGCCATCCAATGAGGCATTGGTATTGAACGTCTACCTTTGCCAGGGACCCAGGACCAACCTGAACTCTTTATTCCATTATGGGGGAACATAGTACAAAGAGAACTGTAAGTCTGACTCATAACTGTATTGAAAAGTTCTAGTTATCAATATATGTTATGCCATTTCATATCATAGTGCTTTCACAAAAAAATAAGAATAAGAAAATGTAACAGTTCCGAAAGTTTCACAGAAAATTTTTCATTTATCTCAGAATTGAATGACTTTGTGGACTCCTTAAGGAGTATATTAAAATAAGTAGACCAGAGACAGGCAAGTAAGTTTTCAAATAAGTTTCCATTCACCATATTTTCTTGATCTCAAAGCTGTAGGTAATTAAAAATCAGACATTATGTACTGACATAATTCCTTGGCCATCCCTAGCTGTATTCATGTGCTAAGGTGGCCATAACAAAGTACCACAGACAGTGTGGCTTGAACAACAGAGATTTATTTTCTTAGAGTTCTGGAAGCTAGAAGTCTAAGGTCAAGGTGTCAGCAGAGTTGGTTTCTTCTGAAGTCTCTCTCCTTGGCTTGCAGGTGGTCATCTTCTCCCTGTTTCTTCACAAGGTGTTCCCTCTGTGTATGTTCGTGTGTGTCTAATCTCTTCTTATGAGGACACTAGAAGATTTAGGGCTCACTCTGATGACCTCATTTAACTGTAATTACCTCTTTAAAGGCGTTTCTCCAAATACATTCTGAGATAACGGGAGTTAGGACTTCAGCATATGAATGAGGGGCAGGGGGTGGGACACAGTTCAGTCCATGACACTAGGTGTTGCTTAAGAATTGTTCCTGTTAATCTAAGGGAAAAAAAAAAAGGCCATGAAGAACCTAGTGGCAAGACAGGAATAAAGACACAGACCTACTAGAGAATGGACTTGAGGATATGGGGAGGGGGTGGGGTGAGATGTGACAGGGTAAGAGAGTGTCATGGACATATATACACTACCAAATGTAAAATAGATAGCTAGTGGGAAGCAGCCGCATAGCACAGGGAGATCAGCTCGGTGCTTTGTGACCACCTAGAGGGGTGGGATGGGGAGGGTGGGAGGGAGGGAGATGTAAGAGGGAAGAGAAATGGGAACATATTGTATATGTATAACAGATTCACTTTGTTATAAAGCAGATGCTAACACACTATTGTAAGGCAATTATACTTCAATAAAGATGTTTGGAAAAAAAAAAAAAAAAAAAGAATATCAACAACAAAAAAAAAAAAAAAAAAAAAAGAATTGTTCCTGTTGCCTGGATTAGGGCTTTTATCAATAATATGCACACCTTTTCAAAAGAGATAAAGTTCATCCCATAATGAGTTTCTAGAAAAATTTCAGGGCCGTATGGACAAATTCAGTGTTGGAGAAGTCACATTTCCTAGCCCCCAATTCAGATCCGGCGCAGGTCTCTCTGTGCTAGATCTTTGGGAAATCAGCATTATCATTAAATTCTAACTTGATCTCTGTCCTTCATGGGCTTACAGTTTATTTAAGTCCAGCCACTACGGGGCTCAAGGATATGACTGAACGATCAACTAGTTTGCATCTTATGGTGGGTTTTAAAAGCAGTTGTGGACCACCCTAAGCAGGTCCCACCTTGATCACAATCTCATGGCCACAATTTCTAGACAAGCCAAGGCAGCACTTGAGAACATAGTTTTAAGAGCTGCCTTCCCCCAAATTCAAAAGTGTTGTAACACTCAGTTAGGAAGGCAGTGGTGAAACTCTCATACATTGCTGGTGCATTGGTGTATAACTGGGTGATAAACTATCAAAAGTAAAAATGTATAATACATTTTGGTCCTGATATCCACTTCTGAGAATTTACTCTACAGAAAAATGTATGTGTATATATAAATGGTAGATGTGGAAATTCGTTCGTTACAGTATTATTTACTGTAAGATCAAAAGATTAGAAAAAATGTCCCTTATAAGAGAGTGGTTAAATTACTTTGGTATATGAGTATAATAGAAAAGTACGCAGCTGTTAAAAAAAATAGGTGATTATACTGCTCTCTTTGATAATGGCAAGCTAGCTATTCAGATCAACTCTCCCACTGAAAGCAATTAAAAATGCTGGAAAAACATTTAAAAAAAAAACGTATCCCTTAAGACAAGGAAGATCTGTCAAATGAAAAAAATACCTAAGCAAAAGCCAAAAACAGAGAGAGAAGTGAACGCAGCAGCTCCTCGTGCCCTGAGATCGTTTGTCAATCCCAGCAACTTTGAACTTGTATTTGTTGTGATGAAAGAAAGAAGGAGAGAAATCTGAGTCTCAAGCCCATCCCAAGTTGGGAATATAACAGAAAACCCCTACAATAAGAAGGGACCGCATGGTAAGACCAAACCAGAAGTAAAACCAACACTGACCCCAACCCCAGGGGAGGCAAGGAAATTGCCTTCGTGCTGGGCTAAGCAGGGGGGAAACCTATACTGAGATTTTTTTTAACCACAAAATAGCCCTCACAAAGAATTTTACCTCAAATTTACATCCTGTGTGTGGTCCAAAAGAACCTCACATCATGAGTTTAGTTTAAAGTCATCCCAGACTGACAATAGTTATTCATGTGGCAACAACAAAGACAACGTCTTTGTAGAGGGGCATCTTTATTCTTGGCCTCAAAGAACTCCCACATAGAGCTTTTCAAAGGCAGTGAGAAGCACATGTCAAAAATAACCAAGCACCCAAGGAAATTAGACATCATACATGAGAACAGCAGAAACAATAGAAAGTAGAAACAGACCCACAAATAATTGAGGTATTGGAATTATTAGGCACAAGTGGCAGATATAGAAAATATAAAACGTGATCTAGCATATTTGAGAAAGAACTAAATTGAATGTCTTGAAATGAAACTAGTAACTCAAATAAAAAACTTAATAGATGGGGTTAACAGTAGTATTAGAAGAAAGTATCTGGGACATAGCCAGAGAAAAAAAGATGGGGAAAAAAATGGAAGAGAGATGAAAGGACATGGAATTCAGAGTGATAAGGTCTATTATACATTTAATAAAAATATTTTCCATGTGCTGAAAGAAAATAGCTACTAATGTAGAATTTTATCTATTTCCCAGTGAAAATAACTTGCAATAATGAGGGCAATAAATACCTTTGTAAAGAAACAAAAGCAGATAATTTATTACCAGCTAACCCTCATTCAAAGAAATTCTAAAGAAGGTACTGCAGTCAGAATGTAAGTGAACTCAGTTGGAAGGTTTGAGATGTAGGAAGGAGTTAACCATAAGAAAAAAAGAGGAGGTAAGAATGGCAAGCAGAAAGGTGGGGGAGGGGTGATGGCATAAGGGGATAAAACAAGAGGGTTGCACAAAGCCTGTGGGTAAACCCAGCCCACAGTTACAGCATCTTCTTTCTCTGTCTCTCACAACTTTTGGAGCGGAATTGACAAGTGCCTAAATATAGAATTAGTCATAACAAAACTAAAACCACCAGTTAGAAACCAAGATAACAGGAGACAGCGACGTTAATTTGTAGGCAAGGAAGGGGGTGGCTGTCAAACATCCTGAACTGATAATATGACAAAGGGAATAAAAATGAAATGAACGCCAACAACAACATTGAAAATAGCGGGACCAATCTATATAAAAGTGGTTGTGAATCTTGACAATGAATAAGTAAAAAGTTGCAGTCCTTACCTGGAAGTGAGAGAGGGAAGAGATGAAGATGTCATCTCTGCAGGCTGGCTGGCATGTCATTGCACCCTAAGAAGCGGCTGGGCCATGCTGTTGTCACCACCTCCCAGGTCTCAGCCTCAATTCTCCAGGTCCCAAACCCCCATTTGTCAGTGGACCCTAAGTGAACAGTCCTTTTGACATTGGCTGTCAGTTGCCCATTTATTCAAGTATAGCCTCTCCAGTGACCAGAAGGCTTGCATCCACTTTTATAGTCATCTGATACCAGAATGAAGGTAAAATAAGCATGTATATTCATATTTTCTTGTATGTGGCTAAAGAAACTCTGAGTGGATGACCTCTGTGTGTTGGGAGCTAACTGGCTAGGGGATAGGAGTGGAGGAAGACTTTTTGGCATATATATTTACATGGTTCAATAATCTTTGAGTAATGTGAATTATCTATAAAATTCAAATAAAGCTATTTATTCTTCTCTGAAAACTCTTGAAGTCAGACATTCTGAGCAACACGGTGCCTTGCAGAGGTAGGTGGTGATGGAACTTTTCCTCTGCTCTTATTCTGTTACATAAATCTCAACCATATATGCCTTCCTGCCTTAAATTGCACACTTCCTGCCACCTGCCGCTGGGCCACAAAGCAACCTGAATCCCTCACTGTTGCCTCCTCTGGACCTGCCAGGGAAGTGACCCCTCCAGAGCCAGGAATAAGCCTACAGTCAGATTCCCTGCAGGGATAAAGAGATGAGCTGCCACTAGGGTGACCAACTCATCCCAGTTTGCCCAGGACTTTCCCAGATTTAGCACTGGAAGTCTCATCTCCAGGGAAACCTCTCAGACTCAGGCAAACTGGAGCAATGGGTCACACTAGCTGCCATCAGCTTCTTCGTAGAGCCCAAATGACTTCAAATTCATGAAAAAATAAACCTGGTTGAACAGAACTGGAATAATAATATCAAACAGCAGATATGTAACAGTCACCATGTGCTAGACACTATTCTAAGCAATCCATTCATGTAGACTCATTTAACCCGTCACAATAATTTTTTTAACTCCATTTCATGGATGAGAAAACTGAGGCCCAGGAAAGTAAGGAACTTTCCCAAGATCGCCGAGCTAGTATGTGGCAGAGCTGGGATTCAAAGCCAGCCTGGCTTCGGAGAACACATGCTTAACTACTTCACTATACATACTGCCTTGTTTATATTATGTTCCCCACATAATTTCTATCCCCCAAATATTGCACTCGCTTCTGCCATTTCTTCTCTCTGTTGTCCTTGCTACTTATATCTTGGCTCTGAGTCATGTATACATCTCCCCTTTACTTCTTTTTTTTTAAATTTTTTCATTTTAATTTTAATTTAATTTATTTATTTTTGGCTGCATTGGGTCTTCGTTGCTGCACGCAGACTTTCTCTAGTTGCAGCGAGTGGGGTCTACTCTTCGTTGCGGTGCGCAGGCTTCTCATTGCAGTGGCTTCTCTTGTGCTGCACGGGCTCTAGGCACGCAGACTTCAGTAGTTGTGGCTCGCGATCTCTAGAGCACAGCCTCAGTAGTTGTGGCGCACAGGCTTAGTTGCACCGCGGCATGTGGGATCTTCCCAGACCAGGGCTCGAACCTGTGTCCCCTGCATTAGCAGGCAGATTCTTACCCACTGCGCCACCAGGGAAGCCCTCCCCTTTACTTCTATTCTAATTATTCATTGATTCCACAAACATTTTTGGTGTGCCTACTGTGTGCCAGGCTGCCTTCAAGAGCTTGTGGTCTAGAGGGGGAACTAGACATGTAAATGGACAATAGCATAGTACAGAAGTTCCCAAACTTCTCTCAGTTCACAGTGCCTTTAGCATAATATTATGCTAACAATATTAGTCATATTTCACAGTGCCCCTGCATCAAAAGAAATATCTAATGGTTTTATTTATTAGTTTAGTTCCAAACAACTTAAGAGCAGGAATTTATGTGGTGTCTGATATATGTCTTTGTATTTCTCTTAAAAATTAAAAGCTCCTGCCATGGTCTTTAGTTCCCTGTGGCCTTCTGGGGCACCTCGGTACACTTTTTGGGGAACTGTGGACATAGTGATTAAGGGCTCAGTTTCTAGAGTCAGTTGCTTGGATTCAAACTGTGGCCCTTCCCTTGCAGTGTGAGCTTAGACATGTAATGAGGCCTCCCTGAGCTTTACTTTTCCTCATTGGTAACAGGGATTATAACCATAGCTATCTCACAAGGCCATGTCAGGAATTTAATGAGTGTATATAAAGCCCCTGGACAAACACTTAGCATTTAGTCACTAGAATATAAGTTCCACAAGAGTGGGATTTGGGGTCTGTTTTGTTTACTGTTCTTATCTCCAGTGCCTTTTTTTTCTTCCTTTTTTTTTTTTAACTTTTTTCTTTCTGTATTTTAAATAAACCACAAAAAAGGCAGTCCTGAATCTAATGCAATTAGCAGGGGGAAAACCACAAAGGAAGTAAATTTCTACAACACGTAAAAAGCAAGAACAGGGTCTGTGCTACAGACTGAATGCACATGCCCCTCAAAATTCATGTGTTGAAACCTAATCCCCAATGTGATGGTATTTGGAGGTGGGCCTTTGGGAGATGATTAAGTCATGAGGGTGGAACCCCAATCATAAGATTAGTGCCCTTATAAAAGAGACCCCAGAGAGCTCTTTCACCCCTTCTGCCATGTGAGGACACAACAAGAAGACAACCCTCACCAGACACTGAATCAGTCAGAGCCATGATCTCAGGACATGGGTCCAGCCTCCAGAACTGTGCGAAATAGATGTCTGTTGTTGATAAGCCAGCCAGTCTATGGTATTCCATTATAGCAGCCCGAATGGACTAAGACAGTCTGGATCCAGTTCCTGGGTGGAAACCTCATTTTCATTATGGGAATGAAGGAGGCATATAGTCCTTTGCACTGGCACTCCTCACTTGTGGTATATCATACTTTATAAACTAGTGTTTTTCTGGGTCTTTCTCTGTGGGTTTTATCAGTGACTCCCTCCTGTGCTATCTTCACTTTTCATCCGACTAACTCATAGCTCAGACAATGTGAGGAGAGGTGGAAGAGGCAGGTTCTCCAGGAGCCCCATTACCAATGACAGACTTAAAGCAGCTGTTATCAGAATGTGGTAAGGCATTTCTCTCACCCTCAGCAAGATATACTAGACTATTGTCTTCCATAGCCTTTCATTCTCCAGAAGACCCTCTCTGATGAAGTTCTTATAGCAATCCTGTTTCTCTCTGAATGATTGGCTTTTTTCCTTCTAACTGCTCTGTCGTTTTTTTAGTTTATTTTTTTCAGTGTACAATTCAGTGGTTTTTAGTATATTCACAAAGTTGTTCAACCATCACCACTATCTATTACAGAACAGTTTTATCATCCCAGAAAGAAACCCCCTACCCATTAGCGGTCACTTCCCATTGCCTCCTCCCTGTCCCCCCCTCCCCCGGCTCAGTCCCTGACAACCATTAATCTACTTTCTGTCTCTATAGATTTGCCTATCAAGGACATTTCATTTAATGGAATCATACTACATTTGGTCATTTGTGACTGACTTCTTTTACTTAGCATAATGTTTTCAAGGTTTATTGTTGTGGCATGTATTACAACTTCATCCCTTTTTACTGCTGAATAATATTCTATTATATGATATACCACATGTGTTTATCCATTCATTAGTTGATGGACATTTGGGTTTTTTCCACTTTTTGTCTATTATGAATGATGCTGCTATGAACATTCATGTACAGTTTTTGTGGGGGTATATATTTTCAATTCTCATTCATATTTCTCATATTTCATGTTCATATTTCAATTCAGTACCTACAAATGGAATTTCTGGATCATTATAACACTATGTTTAACATTTTGAGGAACTGTCAAACTATTTTCCAAAGGGACTGCATCAGTTTACATTCCCACCAATAATGTATGAGGATTCCAACTTCTCCACATCCTTGCCAACACTTGTTATTATGTTTTGCTTTTGCTTTTTATAACCATCTATAACCACTAGGATGGTTAATTAAGCCATCCTAGTGAGTATGAAATGGTGTCTCATTGTGGTTTTGATTTGCATGTCATGATAGTTAATGATGTTGAGTATCTTTTCATATGCTTATTGGCCATTTCTTTGGGAAAATGTCAGTTCAAATCTTTCGCTTCTTTTAAAATTGGATTATTTGTCTTTCTCTTGTTGAGTTGTAAGGGTTCTTCCTATATTCTGGATACAAGTCCCTTATCAGATACATAATTTGCAAATATTTTATCCCACATTATGGCTGATCTTTTCATTTTCTTTATGATGTCCTTTGGAGTACAAAATTTTTAAATTACAGTTTCAATTAAGTCTAATTTATTTTTTCTTTTGTTGCCTGTGCTTTTGGAGACAAATCTAAGAAACCATTGCCTAAACTAAGATTTACTTCTATGTTTTCTTCTATGAGTTTTATATATTTATTTCTCACATTTAGGTCTTTAAGTCTTTTTGAATCAATTTTTATATATGGTATGACGTAGGGGTCTAACTTCATTCTTTTCACATGGCTATTGTTAGACTGTTGTCCCAACATCATTTATTGAAATGTCTATTATCTCCCTCAATGAACTGTCTTGTCACCATTGTTGAAAATCACTTGACCGGGACTTCCCTGGTGATGCAGTGGTTAAGAATCCGCCTGCCAATGCAGGGGACATGGGTTCGAGCCCTGGTCCGGGAAGATCCCACATGCCATGGAGCAACTAAGCCCGTGCGCCACAACTACTGAGCCTGAGCTCTAGAGTCCATGAGCCACAACTACTGAGCCCACGAGCCACAACTACTGAAGCCCGTGCGCCTAGAGCCCGTGCTCTGCAACAAGAGAAACCACCGCAGTGAGAAGCCTGTGCACCACAACAAAGAGTAGTCCCCGCTCACCACAACTGGAGAAAGCCCGCGCACAGCAACGAAGACCCAATGCAGCCAAAAAAATTAAAAAATAAAAAAATAAATTAAAAGAAAAAAAAAATCACTTGACCATAAATATAGGGGTTTATTTCTACACTCTCAGTTCTCTTCCATTGATCTGTATGTCTATCCTTATGCCAGTATTGCACTGGCTTGATTGGTGTAATTTTATAGTAAGTTTTGCGTTTAGGAAGTATTAGTCCTCCAACCTTCTTCTCTTTCAAGATTGTTTTGACTGTTCTAGGTCCTTTGAATTTCCATATGGATTTTAGGATCAACTTGTAAATTCCTGTAAAAAAAAAAAATGGCAGCTGCGATTTTGTTAGGAATTAAGCTGATAAGTTTGGGTTGTATTGCTATAGATCAATTTTGGGAGTATTGCCATCTTAACAATATTAAGTCTTCCAATGAGATGTCATACGTAGTTACTTACATCTTTAATTTCTTTCAACAATGTTTTATTTTATAGTTTTCTGTGTCCACAACTTGTACTTCTTTTGTTAAATTTTATTCCTAAGTATTTTGTTCTTTTTGATGCTATTGTAAATGGAATTGTTTTCTTAATTTCATTTTTAATTATTCATTGCTGATATACAGAAATACAATTAATTTTTGTGTATTGATCTTGTGTCCTGCAATCTTGCCAAACTCATTTATTAGTTCTAATAGATTTGTGTGTATATGAATTCCTTAAGATTTTCTATGTATGAGATCATGTCATCTGTGAATAAACAATTGGCTTTTTTTTGCCAGTCAAAAGTCCTGCCTGCACTGGAGTCCAGGAGAGCTTGCCAGTGAGCAGCAAAATGCCTATTTTGTTATTCAAGACAAAAGGAAAGTTTTCATCTTAGGGTTTTGCTGGAATGTTTGATTAAGCAGCTGTTCTTGAACAGAAGAGATTCTGCCCCAGGGGACATTTGGCAATGTCTGAAGACACTTTTGGTTTTCACAACTTGATTGGGGTGAGGGTGGGGGAGGGGGTGACGAACTACACAGAAGCCAGGGATGCGGGTGGACATCCTGTAACAGCCTCCCACCTCATCCTCCAACAAAGAATTATCTGGCACAAAATGTCAGTAGTGCTGAGGTTGAGAAACCTTGGATTAAAGGAATGGCTTCCAAAAATAATCTCTTCTCTCACTGGTGCCTGAGCAACTCTTCTCAAATCTGCACGATTCTAAAGAACAAGTTTGGAGTGGAGTTCAGGGAATGATTTCTCAGGCCACAGGCCTGCCTAACAGAGGTGGGGACAGTGTCCTGGGCCCCAAGTCAGCAAGTCCACGAACAGTTGGACCAAATCATGCACAATCTCCAGCAAGACAGAGATCATCACTCAGCAGAGAACACATTGCGGCTGCTCCGGTGCCAGTGGCCATGTGTGATCATTACTACGGCACCAGCAGGGCATATTAGGTTTTGTGGAGCTTGGTGCTTATACAGGTGGGAGACGGAGCTCTTTAAGAAAAAGAACACTGCATTAGTTAGACACAGGGACTTGGTAGAGACCCACGCGAGTTCCAGGGCCCTGAAACTGAAGTGTCATTAACTTTAGGGTGCGTCTGCCTCAGAGCAGAGGTGGTATTGAGTGCAACGGGACTACCTACAAATTGCTTCATCCTTCCTGCTTTTCCGAAGAGCACTGTAGCTAATTTGCATTAAGAAACTATAAGCAGTATGGTGTGTTTTAGTCTCTTATTCATGTATATTTTTTAAACTTTCTCTTCGGTGAAAACAATCTAAGTCCTGCAGCTTGGCTTTAAGATCGAAGTTGACAGTTGCAGAAAGATAAACAACAGTCCTAGACACTTAAAAGCAGGTGGTAAGTGATTAATCAGGACAACAAATGGCTTTGATGATATATATTTTCAAATGTTGCATGATGAATTTAGTTCTGAAGCAGTAGGCTTTGCAGATACTAATGTCAGGTAACCCATATTGCAATAAAAGCAGTGAAATGTACATTTTTATAGTTCAAAGCATTATTATTTCACATTTATGTAGCACTTTGTATCTGCTGAGTGTTCCTTTAATTATTTCTTTTAATGATCTTGTGAGGCCAGTACTAGTGGGTATTAGCATCATTACAAAGATGGGGAGAAAGAGGGAGAGGTTACCAAAAATGAGGCAGAAGCAGGAAGAGGAGAATGCCATAAAAGGACAGACTCAAGGGAGCAGGAGAATTGGAGAAATTCAAAGAAAGTCATGACTGAAATGACTGCAGCTGTGACCACCACAGAAACCTGAATTTTTAGGCAGTGGAGAGAGTTTGAGAGGAAGAGTGTCAGAATCAATAAAAGGATGTATTGCTTGTCTCACTTATAAGTAAGCACATGGAACAAGGTGAGGTAGTACTTAGCTAAATTTATGAAATGGATTTGGACAAATTTACTAATGACCAGGTCTTAACTAACTACCGTGAGAGTGTAAAATTCCGTCCATGTCAGAGAGGAAATCCAGGCTGTCTGGCTGCACATTGCCTTATTGCCACTGTCCCATCCAGGGTCCAGGGAGGGCAGGCCATGGACCTGAGCCAGGACAGCCATGTGTATGTCACATCTATCTCACTGACTGGTCAGATCTGGGTAGATTCCTGCAAACCACTGAACTCATCCATGGTCTGTTCAGAACCAACTGAAACATTTAGATTCTTTCCAGGTGTCTGAAATTCCAGCATTATAGTTATTCATGTTTAGATAATAATAATGGCTGGCACTTAGTGCTCAATAATAAGTACCAGGCCCTGTCCTAAGCACTTACAGACATTAACACATGTAATCCTCACAATAACATTGTGAGATAAATACTAATTTAAGGGATGAGAAAACTGAGGCCCAGAGGGGTTAAGTAACATGTCCAAGGTCACACAGCTAGTAAATGGTGGAGTCTGGATTTGAACCCCATGCAGCCGGGCTCCAGAGTCTGTGCTATAATTATAATCTCTTCTCTATAATGCCTTATTGAGAGGTTTTACAATGCTTCCTCATTTTGTTATTTACAAATAAAATACCAAAGAACATAACAATAACATTAGAAAAATGAACAATGAGCAAGCTATTTTTAAAGATAGGAGAATAACTTCTAAATTATTGTCTTCAGGATCACCCACACACTGTATGTTCTTCTTTTGTGCTCCTAAATTGCGTTGGAACTTATTATAGTACTTTTTATTTTCTCAATTATAGTTAGTTGGTATTCCTGGGGCAAGTCCAGAAAAAACTCCTCCATTGATTTCTGACCTACCTGAGACAGGGACCTTTAAAAAAATCATCATCTTATGCCTTGTACAAGGTAGACATTCAATAAGTGTTCACTGAATAAATGGAGTTAATTGCACTTCAGGCAGTGGGTTGGTTCTAATTTGATAGACAATCAAAAGATCACTCTGTAGTAACACTGTCCAGTGGAACCTTCTACAGTGAAGGAATTGTTCTAGATCTGCACTGTCTCATGTGGTAGCCACAAGCCACATGTGACTATTGGGCACCTGAAATATGGCCAGTGTGTGACTGAGGAACTAAATATTTAATTGTATTTAATTTTGATTAACTTTACATTTAAATAGCCACAGCTTTATAGTATTAGGTGTTTAGCCAAACAAATTAATTTGGATCCCTATTTCTAAAACCATTGCCTGAGATTCAAAGCCTTTTTTAAAGCCAAGGACCTAGTCCTAGCAATCACAGATAAGAAGCAAAAGAGAGTGAAATTCTATTACCTTCTAAATGGTTTTACGATAATTGTCCATTCAGAAGTATCTCAAGTAAAATAAAGTCTTTTAATTACCATGACAAAGATATATCAAAATTTCAAAAGTACATCCCCTTTGAATCTGTAACTCATTTTCTAGGAGTTGCTTCTATTCTGACACACACTGTAAGGCATATGTACAAGGATAGTCCTTAAAGTACTGCTTGTAATAATAGCAAAAGACAACCTAAAATTCCATATGTAGGAAGCAAATTACATAAACTGTGGTATGGTGGTAGGCACAATAATGACCCTCCAAAGATGTCCACATCCTAATCCCTGGAATCTGTGAATATGTTACCTTACATGGCAAAAGGAAATTTCCAGATATAATTTAGTTAAGTAACTTGAGGAGAGTATCCTGGATTGTCCAGGTGGGCCTCATGTAACCACAAGAGTCCTTATTGAGGGAGGCAGGAGGGTCAGAGTCAGAAAGAACACGATGTGATGAGAGACACAGAGGTCAGAGGGATGCAACTGCTGGCTGGGGCCACAAGCCAAGGAATGCGGTGGCCTCTAGAAGAAGGAAAAGGCACGAAGATGAATTCTGCCTAGAGCCTCCGGATGGAACAGAGCCCTGACAACACCTTGATCTTAGCCCAGTAAGACCAATTTTGGACTTCTGACCTCCAAAACTGTAAGAAAATTAATTTGTATTGTTTTCAGCCACTAAATTTGTGGTAATTTGTTACAGCAGCAATAGGAAACTAATGCAGGTAACTTCATATATAGTGGAATACTGTGCAACCACTAAAAAGAATGAAGAACACCTATATGTTTTCATATGGAAAGATCTCTGAGACATATTATTAAATGAAAAAAAAACAAGGTCTAAGACAAGTACCCCTCAGTTACAAAGGATACACACAGGCCTATGTATTTCTGGAAGGGGCAAGCTGGAGAAGGGGTAACCTGGGGAAGGGGTGGTCAGTGTTAGAAGGGAGACTTACTTCTCACACTGTGCTTCTCTAAACTAATACATTTTGAGAATTGCCACTCGGTAGAAAATCAATTTTCACACCAGATCTTTGGGGTATGAGACAGAGAAACGATACTAAGTTCTACAGGCCTTTTTCAGGTGTGTGGCTCTGAACTTCAGGGAAGAGTAGATAAATAACATTCCCTGACATGAGCAATTAGATGCTGGGTGTGAGAACTGCTAATGTGTGCTCCAGAGCAGCCAGACTTGAAGGTCAGATGGAAGCTAAGAGAAAAAGCCCCAAGGTCATTGTGGAAAAAAATAGACACTAACTCCATGTGCAGAATTAGACCATTCAGAAGGACGAGATCATGCTTCTTTCCCAAGGGTGTGCTAAGAAGAAAGTGTCAGAGGGAGATTTGAGTTCTGTGAGCCAGGAACCTAGAACAGGAAACCTAAGAAGGTGGTGAGCCTAGAGCTAATTATGAAGTGTGAACTGCAGAAGAGAGGAAACTGCCCGCAGCCACTCCTGCAAAACAGGTGCCGTCATCACCTAACGCCCGCATCACTGAACAAACAGAACAAACGCGCAGACGGTCCAGACCTGGAGGCTCCTACCTCTGCAGGGAGGCACCTCCTATCATCCTGAGGATTTCACCGCGAAGCCTGGGGCACCCTGACCCACCTGGCCCCGGGAGAGAGGAGGAGCCTGACTGGGGTGCATGATGGGAGTTAGCTTTGGGAAAAGGTGAAGGAATGGATTTGCAGTTTAGGTTTGATGTGTGGAGAAACAACTTGAAAGGCCTGATGTCAGATGGGGAAGTAAGGTGATGACCCCTGCCTGACCTGTGGGATCTAGGGCTTCTCAAAGCAAAAGGAGAAACGGAGAGAAACCCCTGAGGTCCTCAAATGCACAGTTACTTAACATTTGAATCATTTAATCCTTCTAAACCACAGTTTATTCATCTGTTGGATGGGAATAAATAACGGTACTTACTTCTATGGGGAGGGTTAACAGAGCTTGTCACCGAGCTTGGCAAACTCTGAAGCACTCACTGTGTTAAAGTACATAGTACACAATTAACAGCTCTGAATGGCAGGCTCGTTGTTGTCCCCATTTTACAGAGGGAGAAACTGAGGTGCAAAGCTCTCAAGCATCTTGCCATGGTTACCCAGGGATTCAGTAGCAGAGGTAGGATTTAACCCCAGGCAATTTGGCATTGCAGGTCATACACCTCTTGTAGTACATGGGGAAAAATAGTAGTTGTGGTTGTGGTGAGATAATGGCTGCGATGTAGAGGCACCATGATTCCCATCTTAGCAGATAAACTGAAGTTTAGGAGGACCAGGTGACTCAGATGTTAAGTAACTGTGCTTTTGTGACCTGATGTCTGGGGCTCAGGTGCCCCCACCACAAGGGGATCCAGACAAACGTCACTAGGCCACCTGCCCCAGTGACAGCTCCTGTGTGGCTGTGGGGACTGGTGGGAGCCAGGGAAGAGGGAGCATCTAAGCATGTCTGGAGAGGGCACAGGTCCAGAGGCAGCTTGCGGTTCCCTGTACTGCTGGGACTCCTCATCACTGCTCCCAGGGTGAAGGGAGCCTGGGTGGGCCTGGTGTGGCTCCAGGGCAGGGGCCAGAGCACAGTGACACCGTGGTGGCACAGAGACCCTACAAAAGCCAGAGGACTCTCCAGGGGAGGCTGCCAGGAGCAGACGTTGACACTGGCGGGCGTGAAAGCTGTTATAGGGCTCAGTGATTCCCTGTCTCCGTTGGGTCAGGAGGAGGAAACTGGGGGAGCTGGGACTCAAGAGTGTGAGCTCCGTTCCTCATCAGCACTTTGCCTAGCTTGGCGGTCCAAGGAAACAGCTGCTATAGCTCTCTTTGAAGTTCACGCACACTAAGGTGGTCTTTGAGTTAAACGTAGTTTGCAAAGCTGTTTCCGGATCAGCTTCAGAAACCACAGGAGAGTGAAAAGTTTAAAGCTGCACCATTACTAAAATGACAGTAGTATTAAGGAAGATGGCTCAGGTAATTAATTTCATACCTGGCAGAACGTAGGAAATGTCCTTGTTTTGGAAATGGGCTCATTTATTTGCCAAGCCGGTAGGTCAGGCTTGCTTTTGTTTGTTTTGTTTTCTCAGTTTTATTGAGAAATAATTGATATATAATGTTGTGTAAGTTTAAGGTGTACAACATAATAGTTCGATACATGTATGTATTATGAAATGATCACCACAATAAGTTTAGTTAACATCCATCACCTGGCAGAGTTCCAAAGATTTTTTTTTCCCCTTGTGATGAGAACTTTTAAGATCTATTCTCTTAGAAACATCCAAAAAACAGTACTGTTCACTATAGTCATCCCAGAACTTATTTATCTTAAAACTGGAAGTTCATACCTTTTGAAAACCTTCCCACAATTCCCCCACCCCTATATCCAACCTCTGGTACCACAAATCTGATCTCTGTTTCTATAGGCTTAAGTCTGAACACATTTCTTTCTTTTTCTCTTTCTTCTTTTTTTCCTGCCTTAATCTTGTTTGCTTTAGTTTTGTACATCTATAAATTGCTTTTTGGAAGCTGTACTTTATGAAAATGTTTCAGTATGCAGTTGACCTTTTTTTGTTGGGGAAACGAATTAAAAAAGGAGGAAAATGGAGTGAGGGTTAGAGATTGACTAGAACTGATGCTGGCCCCAGTGGTCAGATTCATTGCTGACTGCAGGGATATTTCCACTAGCGGTGGTGTTGTGGCAGGGGCTGGAGAAACACCGCTAGTCCAAGGCCAGGTGAAGGAAGACAGATGCAGTGAGAAGGCGTTCATGGGCTGATTACAGAATTATTTTATACTTTCCAGAAGATCTTGACATTTAGATTCAAGGGGCCTGATTAAACAGGGAGGCCTACAGGATCCAGTGTAAAAACAGGAGGAAGTCTCATGTCTGTTCCAACATATTGCCATGGATCTCTCTTTGCTGCCATGACAACAGGCTTGAGAGCTCTGTTGTGACACCTCTCTGACCTCAGCCTTTGATTCTGCCCTGCGGACTTCCCAATACTGCCCTGGAATAGGAGGACTTGCCCTGCCACCTAGTCCCTGGTTTCACAGTGGACAATTCAGCATGGCGGAGCCTTTAAAGCTTAATTTTTCATGATCCAGGCCAGAAGCCTGAATGAGTTGTATACATCTCTGTTGTACGGCTTCTGATCAAAGACAACTGTAAAATGTTGAACAAATCAAATGGAGAATTACACTGAATATTTTGAATACCAGAGTTGCATTTGACTATGAGCAATAGAATCATGAGAAGCAGTGTTTAAATAAGACAAGAATTCATTTTTCTCACAAATTGAGTATTCCAGAAGTAGGCACCAAGGGCTACTGTGGCAGTTGTAGGACATCATCCTAGAGTGTAGCCCTTATCCTTACATTCATGAGATAGCCGCTAGAACTCCAGCTGTCACATCATGTTCTTCTTGGAAGTGGAAAGGAAGAAGTGCCAAGTGAAAATGGTGCTTAGCAGTTGATTCCATATGGTTTTTAAGAAGCCTTCCCAGAATCCCCATCCAACAACTTTCACTTACATCTCGGTGGCCAGAACTTGGTCATATGTCTACCCCTGTCTGCAGGGGAGGCTGGGGAATGTTGGGTTTAATCTGAACACATTGCTTCCCTTGACAAAATCTGTTACTAAGGAGCAAGGAGAGGATGGATATTGGTTAGGCACCTAGAATTCTCTATCATGAGATGTCTATGAATGGATGAAACTGGGAGCTGCTGAAAATAACCAAAAATAAGGTGGCAAGAACGAGGCCATGGAAGAAGCCAGAATTTCCTGAGGTCTGTTCATTAGCTCCCAAAGGCTGGCAGATAGTACTGACTGATAATAATACCATTAATCTAGCATATATGACAAGTTGACACAATAGGACATTGCAATAGGGAACAAGGAAATCAATTCATGGGGTTGTCACCCCTTACTCCGACAATGGAATGCATGAAAGGTAACATAGGCATAAATCAGGTGCTACTGGAATGAGCCTACAGTTTTGTTGGTTTGAACGTTTGCTTCTTTTTAGTAAATACATATTTAAATGAGGATATACGTCAATTAAATTTATGTCAGTTTTCTCCACCATTTTCAAGTAAATCCTTCATGCTTAATAAGCCGTTGCCACGGGTTAACTAAGCTGAAGGTAATGAATTTTTTAGATAACTGCAACACTCTTTTTTTTTTTTTTAATTTTTATTTTATTTTATTTATTTATTTATTTATGGCTGTGTTGGGTCTTCGTTTCTGTGCGAGGGCTTTCTCTAGCTGCGGCGAGCGGAGGCCACTCTTCATTGCGGTGCGCGGGCCTCTCACCATCGCGGCCTCTCTTGTTGCAGAGCACAGGCTCCAGACGTGCAGGCTCAGTAATTGTGGCTCACGGGCCCAGCTGCTCCACGGCACGTGGGATCTTCCCAGGCCAGGGCTCGAACCTGTGTCCCCTGCATTGGCAGGCAGATTCTCAACCACTGCGCCACCTGCAACACTCTTTTAAGCAACAATTTAAAAAAAAAAATTCGAAGTTATTACTGGAGATCATATGATGTCTTACTGCCTGTTTCAACATATATTGAATAACTTAATGTAATGGAACATTTTTGACTGTCTGCTTCTTGTGTAGGAAACAATCTTTCTTACCATTTACCACCTGTTCACCATCTGCCACGCACAGACACACACACACAGACACACACACACTGCATACTCCCTCCCCAACTCCACCACTAAGTACAAGGAAGGGAAGTTTTGACAGTGTGCTGACATATCCCTGGTTCATGGAGAACAGTTTAGAACCAGCAGGTAATCAGGCACTTGTGTTATACTTGCATTTTTTTATAACTTAAGATAATTAAAATGTATTTACCTCTAAATCATCACTCCAAATTACTATGCTACTTGAGTTCTATGCCTTTGTGTGGAGGTGTATACTTTTTTGTTTTGGGTGTGTCTTATTCTAGCAGCAACCTTTTAATTTGCTGTTTGTCAACTGCTGTGCTCTGGTAAACCCAGAACACCTCATTTATTAGCCTGTGGGCAAAGTCAAAGTAAAAGGCTCTGGGAACTCTCATTGATGGTGGGTATGTAAGTTGGTAAATACACTTTGGAAAATGGTTTGGCAGCATCTACTAAAACTGAGCATAGGCATATTCATGGATCATACTCCCAACCATCAACCTACTGACACAGCTTTTTCCATCTCCGCATGTTAGGACCCACCCCAGCCTTCTTTCCCCTATGAGAACGCAGGCCTTGTTGTTGACACCCCCTCCAGCAGTTTCCCAGCCATCAGCTGATCTTAGGCAGCCCGGCTCAGCACATCAGACGCATGCTCATGACGGGGAACGTATGCAGGCAAGATTAGGAAACTTGAGTAGCTTCCTCTCAGTAAGCTCCTTGAACCCTATGTGACATTCCCACCCCTTCTCCAGAAACCTTCCAACTTTGTACCATTTAGGATGACTTCTCCATCAGTATCTAGTACTATAAAGCCCAACACAAACTGGCTTAGACAATAAGGGTGAGTCATTGTCTCATATAACTGCAAAGACCAATATGGGCTTCAGGCACAATTCTCTCAGAGCTCCCGTTCAGTTTCTCTGAAATCTCTTAACTCTGTGTTCTGCCAGGTTGGTTTTATCTTCAGGTAGAAGTCCCTCACGGTCATAAGATGTCTGCTAGCGTCAAATGGGTAACATGCCTCTTTGTTCAAATGAGGAGAGAGCAGGCCTTTATCCAGATAATCACCAAATAAAAGCTCTGAGCACAACTCTTGGAACCTTCTGGGTCCATCTCCTGAACCAGTCATTTTGGTAGCAAGACCCCACCTGCCTGCAGAGTTGAAGCCCCAAGCCCTAGCTAAGCAAACAAAACAAGCAAAAAAAATGACTCCTGCTGCACCTTCTCTGAGAATAATGGGTGCTTGCTCTTACTATGTTTACATAACTAAAAAGGTTGGCCCTTTTTAGTGTCAACTGCCCTTCTAAAACATAAAGTTCTGCCTCTCTGCTATACCAGACTGTAACACCCACCTCCTTAGCCAGAAATTCCAAGGACATTTGGTGAGAAGAGATGCCCACATGCCATAGCATCTACAGCACTGGATGCAAGATAATAATAATAATAATAATAATAATAATAATAATAATAATAAGGCTTCATCTTTGATTAGCATTTTACAGTTTCTAGTGTGTTTTCACATGCAGCGCCTCATTTCATCCCTGGGAGCTGGGTAGGATCTGTACTGTTATATCCAGCTTGTAGATAAGGAAATCTCAGAGAGATTGAATGATTGACTTAGCCATGGTCAATGGCTTGTAAGTGATGGAGCTGGCATTGGAATCTAGGTCTTTTTGATGTTAAACTTTTGGGGGGAACTTTCTTCTGATTAGTCTTTTAGACCAGGGTACAGAGTAAGAAAGATAAGAAAGATGTAAATTTGATTGTGTGAGGCTGAGTAGGAGTTGTCTGAAAGGAGGAGTCTTCTGCTGCAGGACTTTGGTGTACATGATAGAGAAGACAGAAAAGATCTTCTCAATCTTTGCTTTTGCCCTTTTTTGGTTTTCTTTCCCAATTACCTTTTCCTTGTGTTTCTTTCTCAAATTCTCTTCTCTGGTACAGCTTTCTCAAATACAGTACCAACTACTTTTCATGCCTAGGCCCTATTCAAGAATCAATCTTGAAAAGGAATCCTGGGGTGGGGGGGTGAGGGGACAAGGTGGGGAATGTGAGAGATTTATAGGATTGGGAAGGGGGGGTGAGAAAGGGGATGGCAGAAGAAGGAGAAAAGAGAAAGAAATTAGAGTCATGAGTTGGCTCTGACACCAAAGATTAACTGTAATCTAAAATGTGTAGATTACTTTATACATTTTTTTAAGAGAACTAATGCCTTCAAAGCAATGTGATCTTGAACTATAGACCCAGGAGTGGGAGCACTCAAAGATTGGGAAGGCCAAACCTACTAACTGAAGGGTTTAATTAACTATTTTAAAGTATACCTGGACACCGGCCAAGCAGTATAAAACATTATATACAGCATTCATTTTAGATAAATTTGGAGTACTCACATATTCAGTTGTTGAAAATTAATTTTTTTTTAATTGAAGTATAGTTGATTTACAATGTTGTGTTAGTTTCTGGTGTACAGCAAAGTGATTCAGATATATATATATATATATATATGCTTTTTCAGATTCTTTTCCATTTCAGTTTATTATAAGATATTGAATATAGTTCCCTGTGCTATACAGTAGGACCTTGTTGTTAATCTATTTTATATACAGTAGTTTGTATCTGCTAATCCCAAACTACTAATTTATCTCTCTCCCCGCCTTCTGCCTTTGGTAACCACAAGTTTGTTACCTATGTCTGTGAGTCTGTTTCTGGTTTGTAAATAAGTTCATTTATGTTATATTTTAGATTCCACATATAAGTGATATCATATGGTATTTGTCTTTCTCTGACTTACTTCACTTAGTATGCTAATCTCTAGGTCCATCCATGTTGCTACAAATAGGATTATTTAATTCTTTTTTATGGCTGAGTAATATTCCAGTGTAAATATATACCACATCTTCTTTATCCACTCATCTGTCGATGGACATTTAGGTTGCTTCCATGTCTTGGCTATTGTAAATAGTGCTGCAATGAACACTGAGGTGCATTTATCTTTTTGAATTAGAGTTTTCTCCGGATATATGCCCAGGAGTGGGATCGCTGGATCATACGGTAACTCTATTTTTAGTTTTTTAAGGAACCTCCATACTGTTTTCCATAGTGGCTGCACCAAGTTACATTCCCACCAACAGTGTAGTGGGTTCCCTTTTATCCACACCCTCTCCAGCAGAAAATTAATTTTCTTAAGACTCTGATCTGCATTGGGAAATATGGAAAGAATTTGAGAACCAAGAAGTGTTAGAGTCTGGAAGAAGCCCTTACCAACTATTTCTTTCCTCTGCTATGACCATTACTGGGCAACTCTTGGAGATCTGTTTAAGGCTCAAAGGGTCCTTTTTGAATTATTTGCACCAAGAATTACATTGCATCTAACTTCATGGTGATGAGAAACTTAGAAAGAATTAATCCAGATACTCTTGGGCTGTTATCACAATAAAAGTCATCTAATTTTATACTGTGGCTTGGAAGGAAAAACAGAAGTTGTAAACTCTTGGGCTCATGGGCTAAATGTGGCCCGCAGATGGAACTTGTTTGCCTTCCACTGTTTTAAGAGAGGAGTGCTCTCCAGTTCAGCACTGGTCCCCACCATTCACACAATACGCACATGTGCACTCCACACCACCCTCTTCTCTGATTGCTTCACCTTCCTGACCCTTAGGGCATCTGAGTTTGAGAACTCTGAGATTACAAAAGTCATTCAATATATGAGGCACTACAAGAGAAGAGAGAATAATTTATGTTGGGAAAAAGCATAATGAGATGAAAATTATAGAAAGGTAAATTTAGTCATAAAATCAAGATGAAAGTCCTTCCTGGAGAAGTTACTGGAATCTGGGTTGGTTTTGTGAAAGGCACATACGTCTAGCTCTGGAAGAAAAGGGATTGAGTTGCAGAGCCTCTGAGATGGCATTCAGCTGGCTGGCTGTTCTATGGCTCCAGGAACTAAGACTGTAACAGAAAATATGATTACGCCAAACAATTGGCTGAAAAGCAACATAATTAGAGTCATTACAGACTGGAGACAAAGACAAAGAGCATGACAAAAGCAAAAAGAGTCACCTTTCCACATGATAGGTGATGCCTGTGTTCCCCGCCCCACCCCAAAATCAACAGTAGGAAGTACACAATGAGTGGGTAAGTCAGGAACTGGCTGAAGAACAAAACAAGGGTATCTTTTCAAAGTCTCACTTCTCTATAAAGTTCAATTTTAAAATCAGGTATTTAAGACCAGTAAATGAGCTTGGCAACAGCAATGAAAGGACCTTCCTAAGGATAAGGAAAGGGAAAAGACAAGCCAAGATTCTCAATACCTGTTGGAGGCCCCAAGCCCTCTCCATCATCAGTACCCCATCCTGACCCTCAGGACCCAATCCTAAGTGCATTTGGTAAAGTAAGACACTTTTCCCCTCAATCTTAGTGTTTGTGATGTACGTGAGCCGGATCCTGCCTGTGGAAAAGAGCCCAACTTCTCCCCCCAGATTCAAGGGGAGAGAAGGAAGATGTTCTAGAACACCCAAATTCAAGGAGGAATATTATGTTAAGAGCCAGGACTCTGGAGTCAGACAGACCTGAGTTCAAATCCTAGTTCCAGCCCTTATTAGCTTTATGGACCTTAGTAAGTTACCTCATTTCCCTGGGTCTTGTTTTTTCTCATCCATGATCTGGGCATAATGTATTTAACTATCTCATAGCGTTTAAAAACAGATCTGTGTTAAGACATCTAGTCCAACAGTGCCTGACCCAACAGTAGGCACTCAGTGAATGGTGGTAATTGTTATGTAAAATAATCATCGTAATGAACTTGAACATCTGTGAAAGGGAAAGGGGTCCTACTCAGTGAAATAAAAGGAGAGCTAGTGTCAGATCTCATGTCATGGCTCAGTGCTTCCCAGCTTATCTCTGTCCAACTGAACAGCTTTGTCTGCATTAGCAGAGCCTAGGAAACCAGTGCTATCAAAACCAATGAGACAAGCATTTCAAAAGTGCCTGTTAGGGGCACAGGGCAGTGACACTGTGCTAGACCTGAAAAGAGGTCTCGCCAGAGGTTGAGCCATGATCATGGGAAGGTATAACTGTTGTAATCTCTTCAAGCTGAGAGATGATTGAAGACTATCTTTCATTGATGCTACATAAGAGAAGAACAGTAACAAATTGTTAGAAATTACTTCAGCATTGAAAACTGAAATCTTAGTGCCCTGCTCTATCACAGTACTGAGCTATACCCCCCATACAACTTTTATTGAGCCCTATGTGCAGGCACAGTGAGAGATAGTCTCCTTTTTCACGGAGACTAGGATCAGTCACCTCCAAGGTGGAATGCGTTTACCCCAGGATGGGGGCCAAACAATACTCCGGGGTGTGGGATGAAGATATTAGACCTTCCATTTCTGTTTTTTATTTTAATTTTTTTAAATTAATTAATTAATTAATTAATTTATGGCTGTGTTGGGTCTTCGTTTCTGTGCGAGGGCTTTCTCTAGTTGGCGGCAAGCGGGGGCCACTCTTCATCGCGGTGTGCGGGCCTCTCTTGTTGCGGAGCACAGGCTCCAGACGCGCAGGCTCAGCAATTGTGGCTCATGGGCCTAGTTGCTCCGCGGCATGTGGGATCCTCCCAGACCAGGGCTCGAACTCGTGTCCCCTGCATTGGCAGGCAGATTCTCAACCACTGCGCCACCAGGGAAGCCCCCCCAATTTCTGTTTCTTAAAAGGTCACCTTCTAAAAGCATCTCTTACTTTATAACATACATACTATATTTGAGTAGTAGTGTCTATATATAATTTGTAAATAAAAACATGAATGTTCATGTGATCAAGGTTTAAATTTTTTTATTGATGGGGTTCTTGATTTAAAAGGTTTGGGAACTACTGGTCTAGAGGAGAAGGAAGACCAGTAAGCCAACAGTCAAAATTAATGCAGAGGGAGCTTGGCTGGAGCACAGATGATAAGCATGTAGCTCAGCAGTGAAGGAAGAGGAGACAGGATGCAGGGAAGGCTTTCTGGAGGAGGTGACAGGATGAGCTGCTGAAGTGTGTTTGGTGTGGGGGAGAGGGGAAGAGGAAAGAATATTTCAGGCAGGCTATACAACACATGCAAAGGCAAGGTGGCCTGTGCAGGTACAGTGAATGCATCTTGAAAACTAAAATAATTTGATCCGTCTTGAACTGTCAGTATAGCTGAGGAAACTGCAGGAGGTAAGGCTGGGAGGTTTCTGCAGCGATCCAATTATTGAAGGTCATTGAATAGAAAGCTTATTCTGATGGTGCAGGTTGGCGCTGAGGGATTCCAGCAGGGGAGGGGAGATCATGGAGCAGTATTCCCAACTTGATCCTCTCGTCCAGTTTCCACTGATGCTTGTCTGAGTCCTAGAGGGAAAGGACTGTGCTTGTGGGAGCTGATGAAACCTCAAAAGGCTAGGACAAAAAAGGTGCTAGAAGCCTTTGAAGGGATAGAGAATCTTCAACACTGGGCATTGCTGGGTGAGCATCACCAGTGCCTAAAGACACATCTCTGGGCAAAAAGGCTGTGCAGTCTTGTGCAAGCATTAGTGCTTTAGTGGCATCAGTACAGTCAAGAGCAACAAGATTTATCACCTGAGTGAGCCAGAGTTGGAAAGGAGGGAAATGGCAGACACCAGAGCAGCCAAGAGGACAGTATGTGGAGTCCACTGAGCCACCCCAGGCGGGCTCTAGGAACTGATGCAGGAGGACTTGCAAAGCATTTGGCGTTCCCTCATGAGGAGAGGCTGTACTGGTCATATTCAAATTGTGTCCCTCATGTGTTGCACAGTGGATCAGGCTCCAGAGTTTACAAATCCTGAGGCCACTGTCCAGGCAGTTCCTCTATAAATATACCTTCAGGAGTTGTACAACAGGAACCTGGCATAGATGTTCAATCAAGATGTCAGGAAACGAATAAAACAGTGATTGGTTGGCTGCTCTCATGACCTTATTTAAACCTCAGACTGGGCTGGCCAAATCCCATCAGAGTTGGGTTTGGAGGTATTATTTGGGTGCATGTGGCAGATTGCAGCAGGGGAGTAAACCCAGGAACTCGGTTAGAACGGCAGTCAATGGCTGGGTATTTTACTACTTTATTCTGGAGAAATCTTACAAAAAACTAGAAATGTAATGCCATAACTACGTATATAGTCAGTAAGGCAGAAGCATGAGGGTAGAGAACTTAAGGTAACACCCCTTAGGGTAACACCCATGAGGACTTGTCACTGGTGTCGTCTGACTAGAGAACCCCCGTTACTCATTCTAAGGCCAATGCTTAATTCTAGGCAGAATGAGACTGGGGGCCAAAATGAGAATTAATCACCAAAGAGCAGATAAAGCTGATTCATTTCTGAGCTGGAATAAAAGCAGTACAAAGACCTTGAAGACCTGGTTGCATACATATTGAACAGGAAAATCTGGAATAGACACTGTCCTCCTTGGAAGAAGGTGGGAACCTCAAGAAAACATCCTGTTGAAGCAAAGGTTGCTGTTGGCATAACTGGCAGCCTGAGTCTTCAAGAGCTGGGCAGTGTCATATATTCTTGTAAGTGGCCAGACTGGCATGAGTTGAAGAAGACCTACCTGTGTCCACGATCTACTCAGTCTACGTAGTGGTGGCAGTAAAAGGAGTGCCTCAAGCCCTTAAGGGCCTGTTTACATCCAGTAAACCTGAAAAGTACCTTAAGAGGGACCTGGAAGAATGATCCAGAAAACCTGAGAAAGAGTTGAAGGCAGTATGGAGAGTTAACAGAATCCAGTGTTCATAGACATCCTCTTGTAGTGCTAACAGATGTCCATGCAGGGCACAGGAAGTGCCCACTTTCGATGATCAGTGTATACCTAAGTTAACTGAATCCTGTATGTGGAGGCCAGACAAGAAGCAGAGTCCTTTGGTGGCTTCGATTGGCTCCCTTAGACCAATGGATTCACACTTTCCTGGCAGCTGCCCCGTTTTGTGGGCAATAGCCATGCTGGATTTTGGAGATTGCTACTAGATCCCAAAGCATTTGTAATGGTAAGCACCAAGCTCTGGGGTCACTGTACGCCTGCATTTTGTGTGGGCCTACACATTGGGAGGACAGTGATCTGGGGGGAGGCAAATGGTTCCCAGGAAAGGGGTCTTAAACCCAGAGAGCACTTCCAGTCCACAGCCACCGTCATCTCCTTCTGCCTCCTCAGTTCTCTCACTGTCCCTTTCATTTGAAATATTTTTACTACCAAAATCAGGGGGACAAATTTTTTTTTAAGTATAGAGATATATCAGCCATCACTTTCTCTGGGACATAATAAGTTGAAGTGTTTGTTCTATAGATTTTTATAGCTTCATGTTGACTTTATATAAAGGGACACCCTTGAAACAAACATTTTTAAGTACATAATGGTAAGCATGCCATTGTAAAGCAATTTTTTAAAAGTTTGCCGGTGGTTACTGTATCTTTGTCCTTCTAATGTCTGTTGATGCCTTACTGAATACACTAAGAATACAGAGAGGAAACTTGGCTGTGTGTACCTGGAAAGAACTCACTCCATGCCTCTGGCCTCAGTGTACCATATCTATAAAGCCCGTGGGTCTGCTGGCCAGAGTATCTTCCAGATCTAAAAGACCATGATTATGTATCTAATACAAAGGCCAGAGATGCCTAGAGTGTGCAGATTTTTAAAAAATAGGATGAGCAGTATGTCATATAAGCAGAGTTTCAGTTCACAGATGAAGAATTAGAGTGGGTTATTTTATGCAAAATAAATTGAGTCCTTTCAAAATATTAATAATTGCCCAAAGATAAAGAAAAAAATTTTAATCTTAAAAATCAAAATTTTGATTCATTTTATAGGTTATTTTGGCTTGTTTCATTTTAAAAATTCTATTTATTAAATGTGGCCTGTGAAGGTTTTATTTTAGGAATACTGAAACTCATAGCAGGTAGTGGAGACGTAAACATTAGTGAAACCCAGTCCCTTTACTTCCTTCATCTTTCATCTGCACATTTCTGGCACTTTCCATCTCTGAGCTCTCTTGCCTGAACTACATCTGTTCCTCTTTGCACTCTCTCTGGAGTTAATAATTCCACACGGACAGTTTCTCCTCCAGAGGACAAAGTTGCTACTTCTCTCTCCGTGCCTCCTCGCTTCCTCGACGCTGCCTCATGGTGGGGGTCCCTAACACTCATCTCTAGGGGGAAGCTGTTTTGGCGTCATTTTGGCTGAAGCTTTTGCATTGCATTTCCCTGTCCTGTTACTCGGTGTGGTGTGTATTCTGCCTGCTCTTAGCTGAAGGCCTTCCCAGACTAGGCAGCTGAATGCACTGCACAGCTGCCAAAATTCTAATTCAAGAGCTAGAATTCTTACTCCTGTTCTTTAGACCCTTGTCTGGCCCTGGCTCCAGTCTCCCGCCAACTGGGTCCCTGGCTCGTTATCAGGCCCACCCGGGCCCTGTCTCCACCCCCAAGTGGGCCCAGGAAATCATTCTTGGCACCAAACTAAACTTCAACCACACCACTACCCCAGCCTCACCCAACCCAACTCTCATCTCAGCACAAGTTGTTACCTTGTGAGCTGGCAGACAGAAGAGATGGGCTCGAAAAGAGGAAATGCCATGGGTGAGGGCACTCATCACCCCCAATTACTGTGACTGTCAGATTGTAAAACTTTTTGTGGTGCCTTTCCTCTATGAAAAGAATTAAGACTCCTACTAGAAATAACACTAGGGATGAATATAGTTTATGGAGAGGGGCATACTATTTCTCTATGTATCTGCACCAGAGGGTAAGTGAAATTTGTCCTAAAGAAAAATGCTAAATTCAGTATACTTGCATAATGAAAAAATGCACTGTTGGATCATAAACTGCTGATAATATGTAGGCAACTGTAAAAGTGCTATTGGAGAACAAGCTTTAAAGGTAAAATATCAGTGAAATTGGGGGTGGGGTTGGGGACAAGGAGGTAATTGATTCTTAGCAAAATGTTGGTTTCAGAGAAGCTACCTGATTCAGCCTAAATGCTTAACTGGTCAACATTATGGTTTAAATGCTCACAGGATGGTGTAATCTAGATTGATTGGAAGGATCTCTCTTTTAAATGAAGAGAAAGTATGTCCCTTGACCCTGTTTCTACTCCTTCTAGCCTTCACCAATGCACTGTCCTTTCTGCTGTGATAGTTTTGCTCCCAGGGAGACAGATGGGTTAATCCCCAGATCTGAGATGGGGCAGTGGGGTATTATAATTTGGGGAAATGAAATTAGTTTTCATTTTCCCAAAAGGGGCAGGGAGTATTACAAACGTGGTACACATGTAAAACACAGGCAAATGCACTTGACAATCAAGCACTCTATTTTGAAATTTAAATAAAGCTAAGATTTTCTTCTGGCCTAGAGGGAAACTTCATTAAAATCAATTAGTACAAACCTCCAGAGGAAATGGGCTTTTTTTTTTTTTTTAAAGAAGGTTTGAAGAGTAAGGTGCACACAATTACCTTTCCTGGGTCCCCTGTGAATGTCAGTGTCAAACCTAGACAGGTGGCCAGGTGCAAACAAATGTCCCTGAGAGGGGCCTGGGTAACTCCCTGAGTTCTCACTGCAGGGAGGTAAGTGTGATTAATAGATGTATATATACCAGGAATGTAATACACATAACCAAGGAGGCTCCAAACAGATTTCATGTATTACCAACTGTGAAGGGCAGGCCGAGTGAGATAAAGTTGGTGGCAGGCGCTCCCAGGTGAGGCCTCGGTCCAGGGGCGGAGGTTGGGGCCGCACAGCTGTTGCCGCGCGCCCTGGTCCCTCCTCCCAGCTGCGGCGGCCTCACTCCCACCCCCACCCTCCCCCCGCCGCTCCCCCCGCCGCTCCCCCCGCCGCTCCCGCCGCTCCCGCCGCTCCCGACGCCGCCGCCGCCGCCTCCCCTCTGCCTCCCGGTCTCTCCTCGCAATCCTTCCATCGCTCTCGCCCCCTCTCCCTCCGTCCGGTCCTCTGCGCTCCCCTCACCCCGCCTCTCTCCCCCTCCCCCAGCCCCTCCTCTCCTCACCCCACCCTGCCTCCCTCCCTCCCTCCGCCCGCCCGGCGCTGGCTGAGCCGACACCAGGGGGGCTCTCGATGTAGCACCATGACAGGCATCGCCGCCGCCTCCTTCTTCTCTAATACCTGCCGATTCGGGGGCTGCGGACTCCACTTCCCCACCCTGGCCGACCTCATCGAGCACATCGAAGACAACCACATCGGTAAATGGCCCGGGGGTGGGCGGGGGTGCCCGGCGCGCGGAAACTCCTGCCCAGGCGAGAACCCCAGAATGGCCAGGGGTGGTCAGGAGGGAGGAAGGCGGCGGCGGGGCGGGGAGGGTGTGTGGGAGCCCGGGGCATGGGGGTGGCGGGATGCGGAGGCGCGAGGTGCGGTGGGGATGGGGGCAGGGTGGGGCTGGGGGAGAGGGAGGGGGAGGGGCGGGCGCCCCGAGGTGCCGCTGGCGGGCTGGGGGATTCCGAGGGGCGTGCGCACCCGCGGCGAAGTGGTGGGAGTGGGGCTGCGCGGTGGAGGGGGCGGCGGGGGGAGGGACCCGGCGGCGGGGAGATGCGGCGCGGGGCGGAGGGCGCGGCGGGGCCGGCGGGGCGGCCGGCCGGCTCTGGGCAGGAGCGCGGAGTTAGTTGGCCCGGGTGGTCGGAGCGGCTGGGGGCGGCTGGGGGCGGGCGCTGCAAGCCGCCCGCCGCTTCCGCCCGGGCTCGAGCTGTCAGGGCTCGGCGGCGGCTGCAGCCGCTGGGAGGTGGGAGCGGGGGGGCGGGGGTGGCTCCACCGCGGCAGCCATTCCGCTTCCTCCTCCCGGCACCGCCGCCACTGCGTCCTGTCAGCGCTGGTTGCTAGGTGTGGTGCGTCGGGAGGGGGCCGGAGCCGCGGCCGGAGGACGCGGCGCTTGCTCTTTCCCCCGGCGGCGGCAGGGCTCGCTGGCCTGAGGGCGCCCGCTTCTGCCCCGGCCTGGCGCGGTTGCTGGGGCGCTGCAGGCTGAGGTCCCGGGTGCGCCCGCGGGCCGCGCCCAGCGCCCAGGGCCGCGCCGCCCCGGAGGCCCCTGCGGCTGCGTCCGCTGGAGAGCCATCCCCCAGGACCCGGGGCAGGGCATTTAAATGCGCTCCGGCTCTGAGATTTGCCTTTCAAATGGTGCTAGGCCCGAGGTGCGCCGGCTGCGCCGGGTATCCGCAGCGGTGGCCTGCGCAGCGCCCCGGGCGCCGGGGACTTGGTGGCCGCGGGGGAGGGGGCACCCCGCGGGGCGGCTGCTTTCTCTTCCTGCCCAAGACCCCCGGGCCTTTCAACAAGTCCTTTAATTAGCAGAAGCCCTTGCACACGTTTCCACGCTCGTATCCGGAGCCCCTGCGAGGAGAGATGGGTCGGGTTCGTGTGGTTCGGGCGATCCAGCCACCTGCGGAAGGTGTGGCCGGAGCCCACGAGTTGTCCTGTGTGGGCTGGAAGGTGAAGGGCCCGCGTGATGCCCCAACGGGGCTGCCTAATCCAGAGAACCTGTGAATTGCCCCCAGAAAGTCATTTCCCAATGCATGCTATGGATTCTGCCATGTGGATGCAGCTCACGTTTCTACAAAGTTGAGAGAATAAATCACGGCTGCTGTGTATTTATGCACGAATAAAATGAGGCCGAGCCTTACGCTCCTTCTCTTAGTATAATGCTTTCTCTTTGCACACAGTGAGTGCTTAATAAACGTTGAATGCTAGTTTAGAATGGGTATATGATGGGACATCCAGAATGGGAAATACTCATTGAAAATGCCTACAAACCATCTTTCAAAACATAATCTGGATGAGTAATTGTCCAGGTTTTGAAACTTACAAAGTTTTAAAACATCCGTTTAATAACTTCTGCCATCTCCTCTGATAAAGGTGTGACAGAAGAGCTCGGGAGGTTTTGGTAGTCTTAGAAGCAGTTTAATGGAGTAACATTATTTGCTGATTCATCATCATGATTGAATAGTAATAACTGAAGGTGCTTAAAGGATAAATCAGATTTTTCATGATGGGTAGTTTAAAATAATACTAAAACTCCAGTAATGCAAAGCTCCAATGGAAATTTTGTCAGTTCAAGTTGTTTCTCTTACTTTCAATAATAAAAACATAATAAATATAAATAAAATAAATATGTATTATATAAATATATAAATAACATTTCCTGACCTAGGGAAGGCTGTCATTGCATATCCCATTCACTCACAGTTATTTTAGGATAAACTATAATTAATGTGAGTAATAATTTCCCCACATTGCCTGCCCACTTGGACTAGCTGGTTAAAAGAAAATATAAATTATATTTATTAAAATGTGTTAAAGATAGTTATCCTTCTTGAGGGTTTAAGTCTGTAATCAGATAATTTAAAACTAACTATTGGTGAATCACAAGTTCTTTAAGTTTGTAGAAATTGTCTTTAGTATCGTGCAAACATTTTTTTTTAAATTAATTAATTTTATTTATTTATTTATGGCTGTGTTGGGTCTTAGTTTCTGTGCGAGGGCTTCCTCTAGTTGTGGCAAGCGGGGGCCACTCTTCATCGCGGTGCGCGGGCCTCTCACTCTCGCGGCCTCTCTTGTTGCGGCGCACAGGCTCCAGACGCGCAGGCTCAGTAATTACGGCTCACGGGCCCAGCTGCTCTGTGGCATGTGGGATCTTCCCAGACCAGGGCTCGAACCCGTGTCCCCTGCATCGGCAGGCAGATTCTCAACCACTGCGCCACCAGGGAAGCCCCGTGCAAACATTTTTAAGAGGGTTAAGTGGTCCATAAATTTTCTAAAACTTTTAAGTGATGGTCATCCCCAAAGGGCTAGTGTTTTTCTCTTAGTGAAAATATTGAACATTTAAGTTTATAACAGTAGCTATGACTTAGGTGAATTTGGGGGCGTGGCTAACAATTACTATACTTTGGAATTAGTTGGACACCAGAAAACTTCATGGAAAGTAAATGTTAAGATGAACAAACACTTAAAATTCCCTGGCTGAAGAGACCAAGTGAAACTATTCTGTACCTTAACTGAGGAGAGGCCCCTTACTTTCAAAGACAGCCCCATATGCAGAAAGAAATAAGAATTGACCTCAAGAAGAATAAAAACAACCTGCTTAGTAGGCAGTGTCATGTAAATACACTTCCGATGAAGGGACATGAGTGAAAATATACCAGATAAAGCATTTGGTGAACGTTCTACACTACATGTATTGTTAAGTGGAATTTATTGTTTGTGGGTCAGTCTATAAATTTTTGGAGAGAGATTGTTGTTTTTAATGATTGATTTACCAATTCTGAGTCTTTTTCATCAAGTGGCCACATTAAAAAGATGCATGAAGACTACTAAGATATATGTTAATATTATCTTTAATTTTTTCAAGGAGTTTGTTATTTAGCAATTATAGGAGTACTAGAGATGTGCTCAGGTAACAGGTCCATCTTGACCTTTCTGAGTTATTACCATTTAACCACTAGTCAAAATCCTTAAGCAGTAATGAAATGAAGGTTTACGGATGGGAATATGGCATATTTCTTGCTTGACAGATTTTTCAAGGCCTTTAGTGTACAAAGCCCATAGTTTTCATTATAACTGTATTGTTTAGTTCAGATTAATTAAGTGCATTAATTTGAGAGTAGCTGTTATACGTGTACACTCAGCTCTTGTTAACCAATTATCCATACCCATTAGGAACAAGGATTTGGGGATGTAGAGCCAAAGGAAGTGTGATTTGCACCATCCTCTGTTTTGCCTCTTTTCCTTTCTGTTGGAGGAGTGCTGCACCTGAGGTCCCATTTTCTTCCTTGCATTTCATTGCTGGTTTAGTCCTGGAGCACCTGTCTCCGTGTACAAGCTGAGTACCCCAACTAAAACCCTCCCACCACAACTTAAGTTGCCTAGAAATCCCACAGCCCTGCAGCTGTGAAGTGTTTCTCCATCAGCTTCACTATCAATTCATTCATAGCCTGGCTCTGTTTCCTGGAGATGGGGAAAGCTGATCAGGATTTGTTTGCTTCCTATTGTGAGTAAATACTTGAGTTTGTAGAAACACTCTTGACATACACATCCTAGGTAGGTGGAGTTGAACTGGTAACTAGGAATCATAGAAACACCGAGAGCACTAAATTTAGCACTGAAGGTCGTGTCACAGACTCATGAGATGTCTGCTCCGTCTGTGCATCCCAGTGCTGTGAAGTCTTTTGGCTTTTGGTCTCAGAAAGACAACTGTTTAATCATTCTTACTAGATTTGATTATTTGGTACATTTGTAAGAATCAAAAGCATTTTGATTTTTATTTACATATTAATAGATATCGAGCACCTATTTTGTACCAGGCACAGTTCTAGGCACTTGGTATATTTTGGTGAACAAAGATCCCAGCCTTTGGGGAGGTTATGTTCTAGTGGTGGGAGATAGACAATAAATAGTCAGCATAAGATGTAAATTATATAGTATGTTGGAAGGTGGTTAGTGGTATGGAAGAGACCGATTAGAGCAGGCTAAGGTGGATTGGGAGATGAAGTGTTGGAATTTCCAATTGGTCGGTCAGTACAGGCCTCACTGAGAAGCTGATAGGTGAGCCAAAACCTTGACAGAAGTGAGGGAGTTAGCCATGAGGACAAACAGGGAACATTAAGGTACAGGCAGAGGGAACAGGAATGCAACTTGCACCTCTTAAACTGAAAGACAGATTTGACCAGATTCAGTTATTCTTGTGATGGTACTGAACGAGCAGGTCATTTAGAACTTTCCCCAGATGTTGGGAGCCTCAGTTTTGCTATTCTTTTTTTTTTTTTTTTTTTTTTTTGAGCGTTGGATTTTTTTTTTTTTTTTAGATTTATTTTTTTATTGATTAATTGATTGATTGATTGATTGCTATGTTGGGTCTTCGTTTCTGTGCTAGGGCTTTCTCTAGTTGTGGCAAGCGGGGGCCACTCTTCATCACGGTGCGCGGGCCTCTCACTGTCACGGCCTCTCTTGTTGCGGAGCACAGGCTCCAGACGCGCAGGCTCAGTAATTGTGGCTCACGGGCCCAGCCGCTCTGCGGCATGTGGGATCCTCCCAGACCAGGGCTCGAACCCGTGTCCCCTGCATTAGCAGGCAGATTCTCAACCACTGCGCCACCAGGGAAGCCCAGTTTTGCTATTCTTGACTAAGACTTTCCTGTCGGGGCCGCATAAGGAGGTGGAGTATTGTTGCCTGATGGTGGCTTGCAGTAGCTATGACTTGGTTGGGTCTTGACCCTGAATATCAGCAGGTTTCTTGTTGTGAGTCTCCTCATCTCTAAAATCCGGGTAATAAATCCATGCTGCTTCATTTCGTAGGATAGATTTGTAAACCATCTAATTAATAAAGGTCAAAGTCTCCGGAAAGAAAAATAAGGTAGTTACTATCAATAATGTAGAATTTGGCTTCAAGGACAGTTTGGTAAAAATTTGCATTATCTTAAAGCTGCGCTACTGTATACTAAATAGATGGGTGTATGGTATGTAGTAGGCCCTTATTATCCCCACTTTATAGGTGAGCAAACTGAGGCACAGAAAGGTTACTTAACTTGCCTAAGTTTCCGTGACTGGTAAGTGTGAGCTGGAATTTGAATTTCAGATGGGTATGCAGAGCTGGGCTTGTGCCACATTGCCAAACAGCTGAAGAGCTATACAGCCCTGGCCCTGCTCCCCTTCCACACCCAACCGGTCTGCTTCCTCCTTCAGGAAGTAACTCTGACCCCTTGAGATGAGGATCATCTTGGAGGCCCCATGGTGAACCCCGTTTGCTTGGTTTGGAATATGCATCTCTGCCACTTGTCAGCCATTTGACTAAGGACAAATGACTTAACCACACTGAGCTTCAGTTTCATCTTCTGTATGATGAGGATCATAACAGCTCCTACCCTGTGGAGTGGCTGATGAGGGTTAAGTGAGCTAATATGTGTAAAGTACTCATTTACTTCAGTAGTAGTAAGTTATGTACGTCATCCAGTTTCTTGCCATTTTGTGTGTTTGCTAAGTAAGTATGTTGGAATCCTATGAAGGTCTACATTAGAGGTTAATAGAATGTGGGTGGTGTCCACCTACAACTATATAAAATCACCAGGCCTGTCCCAGGAAAGACGGAGAGTCAGAAATGGGACACCCACAGTCCAGCGCTGGGGTTGCAGCCTCTGGCCACGTTCTCTTCCATGTGGCCAGAGGTACTTTAGACGCTGGCAAAGGCCTTTGCCGCTGTGGACTAGGAAGTGGTGTCAAGGCCAGCGGCTTCCAACATGGCCTTTCCTTGTGGCCTGCATTTAGTTGAAAAAAACCCAAGACTAGAAAGAGGCACTGTGCCTTGGGCCTGTGGGCACATTCCCACGAGGGCATTTCCTGTGGAGAGAAGGAATGACTGAATGAATAAATGGATGAATTAAAGGCTTGTCCCTGCCCGCCCTGCTCTTTGCCTGTACCCTGTGGCTTGGTGGCAAGATGCCCTGTTACTCCCTCCCATGGTTCACTAGAAGGTCCCAGGTAGAGAGCCGGGGAGATTTTAAGTGCGTGTGTGTGCATGAGTGGGCGCACACACATGTGTGCACACACCACCCAGTGGGGGACCCCTAAATGTAAAACTTCCTCCAAAACACCGTCTTCAGTGGCTTTTCCATTTGCCCACTTGTCACCTGAAAGCAGTCAAATCACCCTTTATAAAACATTGCCAGTGAACATCCTGTCTCATAAGTTTCACAAGTTTTTGATTGTTTTCTCCTGTCCATGTTTTCTGATGTATGACTGAAACGCACAGTCAGAAAAACTCTGCCTACAGCCGACTAACTTGACAGAAGCCTTCGTATTCTTTGGAAACTAGTTTCCTTTAGAGTGCAGTTATTTTGGTGACATCTCCCACCTTGACAATTCTAGAAGTGCAAACTGACAGCTGTTTTCAGAAAACCCGATTCTTCTGTTGATGACAAGGAAGAAGCTTCCAGACTGGAGCAGGCTGGTGATACTTGATGAGACGGGCTTTCCTAGGACTGTCTGGAAGCCAAAGGCCTTGAGTTTTAGACTGAGGTCTGAGAGACAGGGCACAATGCTATTGAAGCCCTTAAAAATCCTCCCTTTTTTTCCAGCTTTTGCTTTTAGGACAAGAATCATACCCCGCATGTCCTTAGGTTTCCCTCCCCACCCCATCCTTACCCCTGCCCTCAGATCTTAACAGTGCAGACATGGCCTGGGTACTACTGAAGAAATATCAGTACTTGCTGGATTGCAGATAATACATTTTGTTTCATGACGAGGTAATAGATTTGTTCCATACTGACCTGGCTGAAGTGTTGAATAGCAGATGTTGTTTTATTTAGAATTTGAAAATCGGAAACTGCAAATGTCAGAAACTTATTATATGTTTCTTTAAAAAAAGGCTTTCATTTAACATGCTAAATCAGTTGAAAGAAAATTATATTTTCCTCTTGCACTAAGCACTGTAATCATGCAGTAGTTTTCACCTATTTTTTTTAAAGTCCAGCTGCAAGCACAGAGCAGATTAATGGATATTCTCTTTAAGGATGAAGCCTTCCCAATAACTCTTTCTCCACTTTGGCAGACGTCAAAGTGCCTCTTTTGGGTCACTAACTACAGACTCTCTGTCCAGCACTAGAGAGCATTGATAGTCTCCTGATGGCCTGGCTCACCCACTGGCCTCCTAAAGGAAGCCCTGTTCTTTGTCTGCCAGGCTCTAATAGTGCCTTTCTTCTGAGATAGACCTCCTTGAAGGGACAAGATCTGGATACCATGCTGTTAATTTGAAAAGACTCACTCTTTCTTTGGTATTATACATATATAGAATTAATGTATATACATAATGTATAGATAAATTTTATATATATAAAATATATAATACAAATACATATATAATGCATACATAAATGGTATATGTATATGTGTGTATTTATACATGTATGTGTATATATACCACACAGATATATGTATACATATATACATACGTGTATTTATAGGTGGGTATATAATATATACATTTCTCTCTCTCTCTAGATCACTGTGGATAGTGAGGACTACCAGAAACATTTTTGAGTATTTTCTATCTACAGTACTTAGGACTGTACTTCCTGTTTCCAAGGGATTGAAATTTATTTGGAGAGACCAGGCAGGTACAGACTGAGATAAATGATGAAGAATAATGGGGACCACAGAGGCAGATTTATTGTGAAGCTAATGAATTGCAAGCCCCAGGACCCCTCACTTGTACAGTATATGTTTTACCATTTCTGAATATATTGCTTGGGCTCACCCAGCCCTTTCCAAGGCCCTAGAGGAGCCCACCAGTGTACACAGCCATGCATTCATGGATGACATCATAACTTGTAAAATTTGTAGGGTGTAAGGTTTTAACAGCAGTCGGGTAACATTATCCTTTTCCACTCTGACTTCCCTTCTGTAACATTTCTCCTTGGATTCAGTGACATCGGAGTTGAGAGTGTTTCTGAGATATAGGTAAGGGGCAGTAGAATTGGGGACACTTTTAGTTTGGGTTGAGTGGGATGTATTTATTCAGTTCACAGTCGTCTCTGTGTCTAGTTAAGTTATTCCTAGCCATCCTAGGGTAGGAATCACTTCCCAGGAATGTCATCCACCTGGGGATGTGCCAATGTGCCAGCTCACCTAGAGTCTGTACACAAAGGGGCAGGGATGGGTTAATATTGCAGCATGAATCTGTACTATGACTTCTGCTGGTGGGAATATGGTTTGAATATGGTATGGAGCCAGAAGCTAGTCTGGAAAATTCTTCTACGTATTAGATGTATAAAATTGTAAGTAGAAGATTCAGTTCTCATCTAAGTGTCTTTGACGTGGAAGTTCTTTCTGTTAGGAATATACTCAGTAATGCAAATATACATTTATAAATGCGCCATGTTTTTTTTTTTTTTTTTTTTAAAGAGTGAACTCTTTTTTTTTTTTTATTTTTTTTATTTTTTTTATTTATTTTATTTATTTATTTATTTTTTGGCTGTGTTGGGTCTTCGGTTCGTGCGAGGGCTTTCTCCAGCTGCGGCAAGCGGGGGCCACTCTTCATCGCGGCGCGGGGACCGCTCTTCATCGCGGTGCGCGGGCCTTTTCTCTATCGCGGCCCCTCCCGTCGCGGGGCACAGGCTCCAGACGCGCAGGCTCAGCAATTGTGGCTCACGGGCCCAGCTGCTCCGTGGCATGTGGGATCTTCCCAGACCAGGGCTCGAACCCGTGTCCCCTGCATTAGCAGGCAGATTCTCAACCACTGCGCCACCAGGGAAGCCCCCGCCATGTTTTTTAATGGGAATTCTGTGTTTAAGTTTCTTGTTTGACGTGAGTGTGTAAATGTGTAGATACACACATACGTAAACACATATCAGTGACAACAAAAACACAACAAACTGATTACTGAGTGTCATCAGTACAAAAAATATTTAAAGTTAGTCAATGCACAAGAAAACTTGGAATGCCCTGAATTCTTGTGGCTCACGTGTGAAAGAAAATTAGTAAGTGTTTACAGATTTGACAACAATCCTAAAAATGTATATGGCATCATAAAGAGCTATAAGGCTAAAAGTAACTTTTCTGAATAATCAATAATTAAAAATAAATTTTGATCACCCATGCTTGAGGAAAGACCAATTTATCTTTGTGCCGTATAGAAAATGATATTAATATGAATCATTGTCATATGAGAAGTAATCAGAGTGTGCAGCCCCAAAGAAATATTTACAGCAGTGTTTCAGGTGATAAATTAATTCACATACTGGGTTCTTTTTCTGAATTTTGATTTTGTGGTGTTTTGGTAATGTCAGCTTTAAAACTTTGTATTTTGCTGTGATTTTTTAAAATCTAAATAATCACTTTTCTAAGCATTTTGTATTTATAATGTTGCAGTTTTTTTCATAAACAGGGTCTGAAGCTGCAGGCCCTGTAAAACTTGGGTCCATTTCTTGGTACTAATTAGAGAGTCATTACTATGTGCCAGATACAGTTCTAAACAATTTTCATACAGTATCTAATTCACTCTCACAGCAAGCTATGAATTAGACATTTCCATCCTAGAAGTACCACCTTCTAATTTGGAGTTAAATATGCTACCATATTAGTTAAATACCGTATCTGGTGAAATATGACTAGAATGCTTGTTTATTTTGGTAAGGTTAAAAAACAAACATTTCCCTCAGTAAATAGCATCATTATAACTGGTCCTTCCTCCTTTGTGCTGTAGCGTTGGCTCATGTCTCTGCCAGAATTGTGTGCACTGTACTTTATGGTAACCACCTATGTGCTTTGCCTCCCCCAGAAACTTGGCCCCTTTCTGTAGGACTGGGCCTTGCCATCCTCCTAGCGTCTTCCTCAAGTGTTTTCAGAAATGAAATGAAAATAAAAATCAAGAAACGTCTTGGGTTGTGGAAAGAATAAGTTACAAAGGGAACTTTGGGCAGTGAAAAACATTTTTGAAGCTAATCATCTCTAGAGGTGTACATACGTGAGGACTTACATATTTATTTGTTTATGTATATATGTTAATGGCACACATACAAACACTAGTTATGTAATTAGTCTAGGGTAGTTTATATTAAGGAAATTTGAAGAAGACTTTTTTTTTTTTTTTTTTTAAAGGGAGATTTGGAAAGGAAATCCACTTCTTTATTTTTACACTTGGGAATTGAACTTGGTGAATCTTTTTCCAGGTTGAGAATATTACGAAGCTTAGTTGAATCATTTTTTGCCTGATCTACAGTATTTTGTTGTCTAGAACATTCTAGGGCTTAAACAATGCTAGGACAAAAAAGTATCTTGCATCCCTTCCACATCTTTGCCAGGGTTGTTTGGGGTAAGGGAGGCCAGGGGCTGCAGTGGGGAGAAGCTGGGGCTGTGAAGCTAGACAGAATTGGATTTTGAATCCTGATTCCACTTGGACAGTTCTGACAATCTTATTTATATAAAATAGTAACAATAACTACTATCATTAAGTGTCCACTAGTGATGCACTGGTTATCTGCTTTATACGCATTGCTTAAGAATTCAATATGAGTCCTATTTGACATAAGAAACAGACCAAGACCTAGACCAAATCACCCAGCATGAAGTACACAGCCAGTAAAATGCTCAGGGGAGTGAGGGACAGGCTTTGCTCTCAGGTGTCCCCATATACCTTAGCACTTGCTCTTTATAAACTGACTTTTTATGAGATGTTTGCATTTTAATAGAAGGCTGTTGTATACCTAAGTGTCTTACACACAGAATGGCTGGATTTCCAAAGGGAACAGATGTTTCAAGGCTTCTAAGAAAACGTTTATGTAGGTCAGGAGAGTCCACGAGCGTCCCAGCATCACAGTAACAGTGATGAAAACAATAATTTGGCAATTCTAAAATGGTTATAATTACTGAATTGTCTAAAGATGCTGACTGGTTTTCCTTCCTTTACCGATACTTATTTATCTGGGGGTGGAAGACTCTTTTCAAACATACTACCTAACACTATAAACACTTACAAACTTCTCTTTTACTTTAAATTTTCAAAATTAAAATAATGTCATTATGTTCATGTGCATTATTTTAAAAATCTGTTTGGACCAATGATACCTAACTGGACCCAGCTATATAGACATTGAATTAGGAGCCCTGACCTCTTGGCATGTGTTTAGAGCCCTCCCTGATGGACATTTCCCTGGTGGCACTGGTGACACACTTTAGGTCACATTTCTGTATCATCAAACCTCGAACAGCCGGTGCAGGAGCACATCTGGGCTTAAAAATTGAAGCCCCCCTTTTCTTAACTAAATCATTCAGTTAAAGTCTCTCGAATGCTAATTTAGCTGCCTGATTCTCAATATGTGGCATAATTATATAAGAAATGGCAAAAGCAGGGGAATCTATAGAGGCATATTTATATAGCTTACTGTTAAGTAAACTGAATAGCATGGTAATAAGCATAAATAAGTGTAAGTTATGCCCATGCTTCCTTAGGTATCAAACATCAAATAAAGGTGATGGGGTTTTGAAGCTTTTTTGTAAATTCAAGCTAAATACATATTACGGAAAGCTTTCACCTCTAAAATTCCAGGTGAACTTTTCTAGGCCTCTGTCCTTGTGGAGCTAATCTCTTGTTGGGGTATCTGACAGGCTGGTGTGTCTGATAAATGTGGGCTAAAACTCCTCTTCAGGACTCCCAGCAGGTGTCACACAGGCCCCAGGTAATTTATAGATAGTTTAGATATTAGATCTTTATCGAGTAGATCTTTTGATAGAATACTTCTGACACTAGACGTCTGGAGTTTGGCACCAACTCAACCCACTGGTTGACAGTGTGTGATTTAAGTTAATGCGTTTGTGTTCTGCTTGGTCTGGAAACTCCCGTTTGTATGTTGGCTTCACTTCAGCACTTTCAGGGGCCCACACCAAAATGTTTGCTGTAAAAATATGCAGGGCTTCCCTGGTGGCGCAGTAGTTGAGAACCTGCCTGCTAATGCAGGCGGCACAGGTTCGAGCCCTGGTATGGGAAGATCCCACATGCCGCGGAGCAACTAGGCCCGTGAGCCACAATTACTGAGCCTGCGCGTCTGGAGCCTGTGCTCCGCAACAAGAGGCCACGATAGTGAGAGGCCCGCGCACCGCGATGAGGAGTGGCCCCCGCTTGCCGCAGCTAGAGGAAGCCCTCGCACAGAAATGAAGACCCAACACAGCCAAAAAAATAAATAAATAAATAAATAATAATTAAAGGTGCTAATAATTAAAAAAAAAAAAATTCAAAAAAAAATATGCAAACATCAGACCAAAAAATTTGATCAAGAGATGTTAAGTTATATGTGCTTTTCATTTCAGATGTTAGAATAAAGAAATGATATTTTGTCAAAACCTGGAAAGACGATAGCATCTTAAGTGTCTATGTGTCATATATGTTGGAAAGTAATGAGAATGTTTCTTATCTGTGGGAATCAGTCTTATTGATTTATAAGTCACACCCTGTATAGCAGTAGAGTTTACATCAGTAGTGTTCAACAAGAACAGAGTCACTTGGATGAACCTGGAAAAAATAAGGATGCCCGGGCTCCACCCCCAGACCTTCTGATGTGCTTGACCAGAGGTGGTCTGGGTCTGAGCATCTGTGTTTTTAACACTTCAAAGTTGAATCTATTATGTTGCCAAGGTTGGGAACCCAGTGGCTTACACTAATGAAATAATTAACATTGTGAGGGTTAGGGAGTGTTAAAAAGGAATCAAACTTTTAAAGAGCTGTAACCTTTTTGGGTTTCCATTCTAATAGATGTAATTTTTAGTTTTACTGGAGGCAAGCATTTAATATAGGCGAGTATGAAGACCTGATACTAACTCAGGTATGTAGTTAGAGCAGAAGTGCTCAAACTGGGGAGCTTGTGGCCTAAGCGTCTCAAACCCAGATATCCTCAGGACACAATGTATGAGTGAACGGACCAAGTTCAATGTAATTTGGAGTAGAGGGAACTCTGGCAAACCAGAGAGCCCTTGCTTCACTGACCTGCAGCTCAGTGCTCCCACGTTGGAGTACAGGCCCTTTGTCCGCAGGTTGTGTTATTATAATTATTATTATTACTGCTACTTTTAGAAGCTAGGAATTAAGATTTTTATGTGAAATCTCTCTTTAAATGTTTGCAACTAATACAGATGGGTTTTATAACATTGTGCGAGAAAACTACTGCATTGTACCTAATCACTGTATTTAATGAGAGATGGTAAGGATGGACCTGTGTTTATAATGGAGTACATGTGAATGCTGAGATGCAGAGTAAACTTTGAAGACCATTATTTCCAGCAGGGAAGCTATGCAGACTACATAAAGTGTAATGGAAAGAACATATATTTTTTCCCCATTTCTCTTTGTGAAATGGTTGACTGTTTTTTTAATATGAAAACTTAGTGGCTTATCATTTTTCTTTTATACCAAATTCTAAAAAATGAGGCTTAGTTTTGAAAGTGTATTAGGATCATCCTCAGTGGTATTTCCCTCCTTTGGGGAAAAAAAGGACCACTCAAAAACTCTATCCTAGGTGTTTTCATCATGGCAAAGAAAAAAAAAAAAACCTTTTGCAGATGGATTGAATATCGTACCACTAGAAAACTGGAAGGAAACTTAGAGTTGATCTAGTCTGATTAGCTAATTCCATAGATGAAGAATCCATGGTGATTTAAAGTCATGAGCAGGCAAGAGAGCTTGGCCAGGATGGGTGGAGAGCACAGCCCTGGAACAGCAGTTCAGCTTGGGGTTCCTGGAGCCGGCTGGCCTCACTTGGAATCCTGGCTTTGCTCCTTCTGTCAAGTGATATAATCTCTCTGTGCCTCATTTTCTTCATCTCTAAAATGGGAGTAATAGTACGTATCTCAAGGTGTAGTGAGATACCACACACATGTGGTGTGTTAGCTGTTGGAACTGGAGAATTCTGAAGAGAAGAAAACTCTCCAGTGAGTTCCCTTCATTGCCTCTGGAGGAAGCTGTGTGGGGGCGTTTCTGTAGGGTGGTCAGTGGGGCTGCCTCCAGTCCCACTGCCTGTGTGACCTTGGCCAAATTATTTAATTTCTCTAGACCTCAGCTTCTGTGAGATGAGCAAAGTCAGTATTTATCTCAGAGTGCTGTTATGAGGATTAAATAAAAACATGCATTTGAGGGGCCTGGCAACCAGAAAACACCCCTTAAATGTTAATACTGATAGAATTGTGCCGTATTCTTGCATCTGCGATGGTGTTCCCAATGCCACATTCCTCAGATTCTTCTATCCTCTTTGTTTTCATAATACAATAGAAGAAGGTGAATCCAAATAACCTTATACATTTCTGTTCTTTGTTAAGCATTTTTACTTTGAGATCTTTGGTGAGATTCGATTTCCCTGGTAGAGTTTTGGTTTGTGTTTGAATAAGTCGTACTGAGTGGTCGTCGGAATCCTTGAGCTGTTAAAACATTCCACACACAAATTCTTGCTGTTTCAAAATATACCAGCCTTAATTTAGTATTGTTTGTCTAGATCTAAGTTTTTGAGACGTTAGATCATGTGATTAGAAAAATGACTTCCATATTTGATAAATATAATTTTCTATTTGGGAGAAAAGGCATTTTAGGGGTCTAGAGAGGTTTATTAAACTATATAAACAGAAAACAGTTTTTTCATGTTGTACCAACTAAGCAGTGGAAAAACAGGAGATGGTTTTGTATGAATTGTTTGTGATGGTTTATTGTGAATCATTCGAAAGGATTTGTAGGGCTTTTATGAAGAAATCCAAGAACATGACTGTAGGACTCTTAACAAAATGCCATGTTCTCATTGAGTGGCTGTGCATCTCTTTAATAATAGTTCTTGAAATGTCACATACTCAAATGCTGGAAGCTTCTCAGGAAAGTCCCAGGATAGGTCTTGTTTTAGAGGCTTGAGTGGCAGTAGTTGAGTTTTTTACTGATTGCAGAGGATATTTAAAATACTTTATTCCTAAATGGTATCTGACAATGACTGAAATCCTTTTCAGTCCTATAGAATATGTTGCCACTGGTTTTCCCCTTTAAAGAGTATGCAGGGATCCGATACAGTTAAGCAGCTGGTCCAGGCTTATGAGACTTATCAATAATTGAATTTAAAAATGGTTTCCAGCTCTTTTATTACTGAGGGTCCCTTTAGTTATTTTCCTTCTCCCTCCCCATGGATTCTAAGTCTTGACAGATTTTTGTCCAACAAACAACCTGACTTGGTAAGTAATTAAATGCTTTGTTTTTCTGCATTTTCATGCAGCAACATCTAAAACTCTCTATTTATATATTTGATCAATATTTATGAGTACTAACTATGCAGGCACTGTAGTGAACAACGCAATTAAAGTCCGTGCTCACAGGAGAAGCAGACAAAACACAAATACATAAGATAATTTCAAACAGTCATAACGCTGTGGAGAAAAACAGAGTGAGTCAGGAGAGAGAGGCTAAGAGGCCTATTTGAGATAAGGTAGAGGGAGGCATCTCGGAAGGGACCTGAATGAAGTAGGGGATGAATGAGCCATTCAGGTATCTGGGGGAAGAATGTTTCAGGCAGAGGGACCAGCAAGGACAAAGGTCCAGAGCAGGAGTGTCTGGTGTGCTTGAGGAACAGCAGGGAGGCTGGAGTGGTGGGAGCAGAGAGAAAAAGGAAGAGGGGGTGGAGGGTGGGATAAGAGCAGTTGTCAGGGACCTCCGCGTGTCGACATGTGTCAGCCAGTGTCACCTGAAGGAGTTAAAATAACTCCAGCCCCAAAAGATGATGTGGAATGTTGTGTAGCTTTATTATGGTTATAGTTTTCACTATGCTTTTTGTATCATCCAAATAGCTCAAGGACTCCATTTCCACGTCAAAGCCCTGTAGAGATTGGGAAACCCTAATTGGCCTCTAGATCTCTTCAAATCTAGTTTGCTTTTTGTTTAAACCTAAAAGCTCTATTTATATTTTGCAATCCATGTTGAGATAAAGATTTTTGACTAATATAATTCATTTAGTGTTTGCTGTTTTATTTTGGAGTGGGAGTGAAAATAAGGATTATCAATAATCATGATGCATAAAAAAATAATGTTTGGTATAGTTTTCAAACTCTGGGGACCTATGGATTTCTTAAAATTTTTCTTCAGGAGCTTTGTGAAATCTTGTATAGATTTTAGTGGATATGAACGTTGGCAGAAAGGGGGGTTGTGGGGTGAAGAGAGGAGAGAATGGTCTTGACAGCAGTAACTTAAAACATACTGATGGAAGGACAGAAAAATTACTGAGGGAGATTATGTAGACCATGAGCCTGAAGATACTATTTCGCCATCAGTTCCTTTTTTTTGTTCTGAAAGGTAGTATTTTATGTAGCTCTTCCATGAAAAATAGATACTGGTTTTTCTTCTGCATCTTATGGGGAAAAGTTAGTATAAACATTTCACTGTCAAAGTGAGCTTTTGTTTTTATTGAGAGTACGTGAACCTGTTCTCTATATTCTAATGTGCCCGTATCTTTGTTCAAGTAATTGAGATATGGTGTGTTTTGGGTGACAGGATGCCTGTGCAGTTAATACATTTTAAGGGAAAAATGAAAGAGTGTGAGATACTCAGAAATACATGTATTTGTACCTGTAATTTAGCCTTTCCAATGAATATAAAATGATGAAGCATTAATCAGCTACTGCCACAATAATGCAGCATAACAAACTATCCCAAAACTCAGTAGCTTCTAACGCTAAGCTACTGAGCACTTATTCTCATGCTCTCTGGTCTACAGGGTGACTGGTTGGTAGAAGCTGGGATTCAGCTGTTTGGCTCAGCTTCAGGCTGCCAGTCAACTGTTCTACTCAGGTCAGGCACAAGTCAGCTGATGTGTACATTCTGGGGACCAGGCTGAAGGGGCAACAGCTACGAGGGGCATGCTTTTTTCATGGTGGCCACTGGAGTGCGAGTGCCACCCCAAACCAGGGAAGCTCATTTAAAGGCCTCTATTCATGTCATGTCTATAACATTCCTTTGGTCAAATCAAGTCACTTGGCCAGGCACAGAGATGATAGGGCAAGGAAATATATTCCTCCCCAAGGGGAAGAAGGGGAGATGTGAGTGAACAGCGATCCATTATCACAGATATCTTTTATTTTATTTTATTTTATTTTATTTATGGCTGAGTTGGGTCTTCGTTTCTGTGTGAGGGCTTTCTCTAGCTGCGGCGAGCGGAGGCCACTCTTCATTGCGGTGCGCGGGCCTCTCACCATCGCGGCCTCTCTTGTTGCGGAGCACAGGCTCCAGACGCACAGGCTCAGCAACTGTGGCTCACGGGCCCAGCCGCTCCGCGGCACGCGGGATCCTCCCAGACCAGGGCTCAAACCCGTGTTCCCTGCCCTGGCAGGCAGATTCTCAACCACTGCACCACCAGGGAAGCCCTCACAGATATCTTTTATCAGAAATAGAAAAAATCCAAAAGCATTTGCAAGTTAGTACAGAGATATAAATTTTCTCTAAAATGATCATAATACTGTATAAACATGAAGTTGCTCCCAGAGATCATGGGAGGCACACCTTGGGAGTCCCCAGTGAGGAATGAATAAACATTTCACATGGGGAAATTAAGACTTAAAAGCAGTTAAATGATTTCTACTTAGCCACAAAGAACAGGGGAATCTACTTCTCCAGTTAGGAATGACCCCTTTTCTATTCTGAAGTTAACTTATGAATCCAAAGGCTTTGATTGGGTGGCCCAGTGTTCTGTGCTTGTCTTCTTAGTTCCTAAGCTGTTTGGCAAGGCTTAGAAGGTTGAGAACACTCCCTGTGATGCCCTTTCCTAGCACACAGAGCTTTAGACAAGCTTTGGGACTGCTTTGTGGGGTGGATCTTGTGCCCCTTCTTCCTTCAGTTCTGAGCCAGCATCACAGAGGATGGAAAAGGGCTGACCTGCCAGTAGGGAACCTACTTTCCCCATTCTCCCACTGTGCATCACACCTTCTGGCGGAGGGAGTGGTCACTGGTATTGGACACCTCAGGTTCTGGTTGGGCTGCTCTGTGATTTTGGGCAACTTACTAATGTATAATTTTCTCATTTGCAAAGTGAGAAATGTGCTATCTACCATATAGGGCTGTTGTGAAGGTTAAGTAAGTGGCAAGTCCTAGCACAGGGTCTGGAACATGTTAAACATTTAATAAATTTGAGCAGATAATGCTTTTATTATTATCTGCTGTGACAGGTACTACAGACAGCATTCCATTATTGTTATTTCATTCCATTATTGTTATTTCTGTTTCTCCTCACTAAATCGTGAGCCTCCAAAAGGCATGGTTTGTGGCGCTGTTTCATCTCGGGTCCCCATTCTGCAGCAGCACTAAGTTTATGATGTAGAAACTTAAACTGATATCCACTGAATTGTATCCAGACGTATCTTCTGCCATGAAGCCTTCAGCTCCAAGGACCAGATTAGATTGTTCCTAAAAACAGATTTAGTCATTCTTTTTTCCCTTTCACATTTTGCCTTGAAATAAAGACTTTTGAAGCCATAGGAATTTAAAGGTTTTGAGTTAGTTCCATGCTTTGCCTTTAATCAGACACATTCTACAAACTCAAGGAAGCCCTGGCTGCTTTATGTTATTGATACATCAGAAGAGTTGATAAGAGTACAGATACTAATTTTCATTGTGTGTTTACAAGACTTAAAGGGCATTTAAAGAAATTTTGTTCTAGTATTCTTCTAACTCCTGTCCTTTGAGTTGCCTCTCAGATGGTGTCTGTGATCTTACCATCAGCCTGTTCAAAAGTATTGTACAAGCAGCTCATGCAGCTCAATATCAAAAAAACAAGCAACCCAATCCAAAAATGGGCAGAAGACCTAAATAGACATTTCTCCAAAGAAGATACACAGATTGCTAACAAACACATGAAAGGATGCTCACCATCACTAATCATTAGAGAAATGCAAATCAAAACCACAGTGAGGTATCACCTCACACCAGTCAGAATGGCCATCATCAAAAAATGCTGGAGAGGGTGTGGAAAAAAGGGAACCCTCTTGCACTGTTGGTGGGAATGTAAATTGATATAGCCACTATGGAGAACAGTATGGAGGTTCCTTAAAAAACTAAAAATAGAACTACCATATGACCCAGTAATCCCACTACTGGGCATATACCCTGAGAAAACCATAATTCAAAAAGAGTCATGTACCAAAATGTTCATTGCAGCTCTATTTACAATAGCCAGGACATGGAAGCAACCTAAGTGTCCATCGACAGATGAATGGATGAAGAAGATGTGGCACGTATATACAATGGAATATTACTCAGCCATAAAAAGAAACGAAATTGAGTTATTTATAGTGAGGTGGATGGACCTAGAATCTGTCATACAGAGTGAAGTAAGTCAGAAGGAGAAAAACGAATATCATATGCTAACACATATATATGGAATCTAAAAAAAAAATGGTTCTGATGAACATAGGGGCAGGACAGGAATAAAGACACAGACATAGAGAATGGACTTGAGGACACGGGAAGGTGGAAGTGTAAGATGGGTGAAGTGAGAGAGTGGCATGGACATATACACACTACCAAATGTAAAATAGATAGCTAGTGGGAAGCAGCCGCATAGCACAGGGAGATCAGCTTGGTGCTTTGTGACCACCTAGATGGGTGGGATAGGGAGGGTGGGAGGGAGACGCAAGAAAGGGGGAGATATGGAGATATATGTATACGTATAGCTGATTCACTTTGTTGTACAGCAGAAACTAACACAGCATTGTAAAGCAATTATACTCCAATAAAGATGTTAAAGAAAAAAAAAAAGTATTGTAAATTTTCAGCTAAGTCGTTGCTCCCATTGTGGGGTCACTCAGGATAAAAGCTTCAGATATTATAACAAACAGGCCCAACATTACATAGATTAAATGTCCAAGAAGTTTCTCTTTCACATAAGGATCCAGGGTAGACCGGCAGGCTCCTCAGTTCCATGCAGTCCTTCAGGACTTCAGTTCCTTTCATCTTATTGCTCTGCTCTCCCAGCATCTACTCCCCTTCTACATGGTGCAGGTTGGGTTCCCTAGGGTCCTTCCCTGAGAATGACCCTTTGTGTTTATGTTGGAGGAAAGGAAAAGAGTGTGGAGCTGGGCACATACAATGTGTTATGGCCCAGGCCTCCAAGGGTGACCTATCATTCTACTCTGTTTCATTGGTGAGAACTTAATTGCATTGCTCCATGCAGCTACAGAGGTGCTGGCATATATAGCCCCCAGCAGGGCCTAACTACAATTCTATTACTGTGGAGGAAAGGAGGGCCTAATTTGAGTGAACAGCTATCAAGTTCCTGCCCTGGACCAACAAGTAAGTCTGCTTTTGAGAATTTTGCATTTCCGTTGAATAGCTGACATATAGTCCAGTGCTTTAATGAATGGGTAGCTATAATAAAAATTGATAGGATTTACAATTTATTGAGCTCCAATGATGTGCTTAAACAATTGAAAGTGTTATCTCTTTTGACCCTCTCAGAAAGGCCGTGAGGGAGATTCTGTTATTATCTGCATTTTATAGGTCAAGACACTGAACCTGAAGGAGGGTAAGTAACCTTGTCAAGTTTGACTCCAAAGCCTTCACCTTACTGCCCTGGGAATGGTGAGAGTCCTCAGGAATAAAGGACAGCTCTATCCTGCTTCTAATTCTGGCTTCTGGAGCTAGTCAGTAGCAAAGGCTGTCAGGAAAAGCAGAGGATTCTCTGGAAATATTCGGGCAGAGGCTGTAGAGGCTGTACAGCCCTCTGTTAGGGATTCCATAGAGAGGCTTCCTGCTTTGCACTGGAGGATATGGTGAATGTCCATAATTGTCTATGAAGGTCAAGTGCTCAGCTCCGTGCACTCTGGTTTCTGCACGTCACCTGTGACCCCTCCTTCCTACGAGAGCGGTGCAGTTCCATTGGCACACACATTCTGTCCTTTCTTCATAATGAGGAGGCACCTGGTAGCACAGGGCACAAGAGGGTCAGTGGTTGAGATGGGGTTCCTAGTGTGACTTTGGCCAGTTACTTCAACCTTGAGTCTCCATTTATTGGGGAGTAAAGTATGCGCATTGAGCTTTATCTCTGGTTTTCTAGGAATGCTTCTTGGGGCTCTAGGATTTCTATAGAACTCCCTAGTGGTTTTTCTCCCCTACATACAGGGCTTTTGGGTAAACTTATCTTTAAAGGATTTTTTTTAAGTTTAACAGAAGTGAAAACCAAAAAGTTGATTATAGTGAGAATGGCTAATATTTGTTGAATGCTACAGGGTACTAGGCATTATTGTTGCTCCGAGTGCTTTACATGAATTAATTCACCTATGGCATGCACGTGTTATTCCCAATTTACAGATGAGGAAGCTGAGCCAAAGGGTGGTTAAAGAACCTGCCCATTTTCGCTCACTAGAAAGTAACCAGAATTTAAACTTGAACTTGGACTTTGAGAGCCAGAGTTGCGTTCTGCTGCAGGAATGGATGATTTCTGAGGTTTCTCCCAGGTCAAAAAATGCTTTGGTTCTATGCCTATTGTGGTATACAGATAGCTCAAGAACTTTTCTTCTCCAAGAAGAGACTCCCAAACAATTCATGACCTCCCTCTTGACAAGTAGAAGCTGAATGCGAGTCATAAAGGTCCGTGTCTTGCTGATAATTTCAGAAATCCTGTAATCTGTTCATCATCACCTGATGCAGCATGAGGTTCTGTTACATTGACATTTCTGACCAAGGAGCTGCTTTGATAAATACACCAAAGACTTTCTAAAACACAGCTGGTCCTGGGCAGGGGGAGTTCATAAAGGGGGCCAAATTCTTATGAGATGATTTTGGTATGCAAGGAATGGCCTCCTGGGATGGATCAAAAATGATACTTTGTGGCTAACAATGCTATTAGAGGCATCTTAGAATCCTAGAGCCTTACAGCAGAAGGAACCTTTGGGAACATCTAATCCAACAGCCTGCTTTCACACTCAGCCTCACCTACCATGTGCCTGCACTGTTCTAAGTGCTGGGGACATAGCCATGAACAGAGCCTCTGCTCTCTTGGACCCTACATTCTTTTGGGGGGACCCAGATAAACCACCACCACAACACAGCGAATGTCATGTTAGGCAGTGGTAAGTGCTGGGAAGGAAAGCAGGATGAGGGGATAGAGAGTGACGTTGGGGGTTTGGTCTGTATTTTGCTTTAGGTAGGGTGTTTATATGAATCAGTGTTTCTCAGCCCTTTTTTCATGAAGCCCCTCCCCAGAACTATTTCAGACATTGTCTCCTATTCCCTTCACCCATGAAGTTTTAATACTGCAGGTATACTGTATATTTGTTTCTGTACTGTATGTATATCTGCGCTTTATATATAGAGAGTGAGATTCCCCAGCCCCACCCCAGATCCAGTTTCACCACCTTGGGGGCAGTATCACCCCATTGTTCTGTTAAGTTCTCCTTTTTGCAAAACTGAAGTAGCTGCTTTTAAAAGATCACAATCTAAGCTAAAAGAGCTTTTTAATTCAGAGCACTTTATTTCCTAATGATGTTTTTATATACGAGAAGTTATCAGGGCTTTAGATAAAAAAATTTTTTAATTGTTTAGGCACTAGAAGTGAAGTCTAAGAATATAGACTCCCCGTTTTTATGCAATATACAATATAATAGGCTGTATATATACTAGGAAGGATGAAATTCATTAAGTGTAACTGATTCTTATTGCAACCGGGAGGAGCCTGACAACGGAGACTCCCAGGCCACCATGATCCAATGCTGCAGACTCCTAACTGGTCCCCCTGCCTCCGTGTCGTTTCCTCCACCCCCTAAAGCTTGTCCTCTGCAGCAGCAAGAGTGATCCTTTAAAAATGTCAATCATATCAAGCCCCCTTGCTTACCAGCCTCCCCGTTCCAACAAGAGAAAACCCAAACGCCTTATGATGCTTATAAGTCTCACCCCCTCCCACCCCTGTCCTTCTCTCCTCTGCACTCACCACGCTGCAGCCACACTCACCGTCCCCTCCCTTCAACACACCAATACCCTTCGTGCCTCAAGCCCTTTGCTTTTGTTCCTTCTGCCTGGGTTTCTCTTTAGATTTTTTAAAAATGCATTATGATTTTTAAAGCAGTTTTAGATTTACAGAAAACTTGTGATGACAGTACAGAGTTCCCCTCCATCCCACCTGCAGTTACTTCTCTAGACTTTCCCATGACTGTCTACTTATCATTCAAGTTTCATCTGCTCAGAGGCTTTCTCTCCACCTCAGCTAGTAGAGCAGCCTGCACGCCCTCCTCATTCTATCACATTACCCAGTTCTGTTTTCTCGTAGGACTTACCTCTAGTGGAATTATGTTATTTATGTATTTGCTTTTTCCTTGTCTCCCCTTACCAGTATGTGAGCTCCTTAAGGGTGCGGACTCACAGCCAAGTGCACTGTTGTTTCCCAGGGCCCAGAGCAGTGGCTGGTACATAGGGATGTTCTGACCAGCTGACTGTCTCTCAGCCAGGGAAGGCTGGTCCAGGACCAAAAACCATTAGCGGATGAGACAAAATGAGGAGCTAGGTTCCTTGACATCCATTCAAGTTTTCGACGTCACTAAGCCCAGTCTGCGTCCATGTCAGACTGAATTCTCAGCTGCAGTCAGTGATAGGACTGCAAGTCCGGGGACCAGTCAGGAGGTGTCATAGGGTCAGGGTAAACCGATGGTGACAGGACCCTTGGGCAAAATTGGCTTTCGCAGAATCATTCTAGAAGACAACCTCTTGACCCTGTGTATTGTGCTCTCATATCTGAGAGTTCTGTCTCTGAGCTGTGCACTCTGCGGTTGTGGGTATTATCTTTGCTCCTTTGTGCAAATAGGATCTAATTTGGGGCCTATGTGAGTTAGAATCACATCGGCTGCTAGTAACAGACATCTGAGCACTAAAGAATTCTAGATTAGCTTGTTGTTCTTCTTCAGTGGCCCAGATGCCAGGTCCATGGCAATTGAAATCTTGGCCATTTTCTTCTTCTTTACCTCATGGTCCCAAGAGCTCTAGTTAATGCTCCTGATTTCCAGGCTTCCAGGACGGCCAAAAAGGCTTTCTGGGAAGCCTACCCAACAGCTACTGCTTATATTAGGTTGGCTACCGCTGTCTTAATGGGAGGGAGGAGCCTATTTACCTCCTCTTGGTCCCTCATGAGCTATGGTTTGGGGAGAGTCCCAGGGAGCATCAGGAAGTGTGTGTATGTGTGTGTGCACGCACGTGTGCGCTCAGTATGGTCTCCTTTCTCCTTTTAGGCCCACGGTCCCTGCTCGCAGCTGAGCTTGGGGAGGCTGAGAAGTATAATTCTTCTGTGGAGTAAATCATCCAGGGTTCTATTATGAAGAAATAAGGGGAGAGTAGAGGTCGGGCAATCGCTGCTGCAGCCACCAAGATAGACGTTTACTCCTGTTAGTTTTGCCACTGTAGAAGGTTATGAGGAAACATGGAGTTTAAGCTTACATCAGGGATTTTTTACAAAGGACTCTTCCATTCCTTTAATTTTTGTTCATTTCGAGTAGTCCTGATATCTCAGACTATCATACCGAAATGTGATTTTGTACATGTAGATGCATGGTCTATAGGTGCACACTAAGCTTGTTTAACAGCGACCCTGAAATGTAATTGCTCAAAGAAGCTAGAAGCTTCTTTCTCTGTTGTTAACAGAAATAGACTGTGGTTCGGGGTAGGTAGTGCCTCTGCTCCATGAGGCTCTCTCAGGACATCTTCCTTCTCTCTTGTTGCTTCATCATTCTCTAGGGCACGGTTGGCAGATTACAGCCCATGCACCAAATTTGGCCTGTCCCCCATTTTTCTATGGCCCACATACTAAGAATGGTTTTTAAGTTTTTAAATGGTTGGGAAAAATGTTTTCTAATGTGAAAATTATATGCAACGCAAATTTTGTGCCTGTAAATAAAGTTTTATTGGAACACAGCCACGCTCATTTATTTTCATATTGTTTGTGGCTGCTTTTGTCCTACAGTGGCAGAGTTGAATAGTTGCGACACAGATCATCTGAGCCACAACGCCAAAACACTTACTGTCTGGCCCTCTACAGAAGTTTGCCAATCTCTGCTTTAGAGTGTGGTCCTAGATTTCATGGTTGAAGCTGGCCTTCTCTCACTGTGTCTATTCTTCAGCCTATGGGAAGAGGGACTTGTTATTCAGCACATACAGCCGCGGGGAGGTGGAGAAATAAAGTTTGCAACTGGGCAAGCCTTTGTCCAGCTAAAACTCTGGAACTTTTTTTTTTTTTTAAACTTTACAATTTTATTTATTTATCTGTTTATCTATTTATTTATTTTTGGCTGAGTTGGGTCTTTGTTGCTGTGCGCGGGCTTTCTCTAGTTGCGGAGAGCGGGGGCTACTCTTCGATGCGGTGCGCGGGCTTCTCATTGCAGTGGCTTCTCTTGTTGCGGAGCACGGGCTCTAGGTGCATGGGCTTCAGTAGTTGTGGTACTTGGGCTCAGTAGTTGTGGCTCGCGGGCTCTAGAGCGCAGGCTCAGTAGTTGTGGCGCACGGGCTTAGTTGCTCCGTGGCATGTGGGATCTTCCCAGAGCAGGCTCGAACCCGTGTCCCCTGCATTGGCAGGTGGATTCTTAACCACTGCGCCACCAGGGAAGCCCTGGAACTTCTATTGTTAAAAGGAAGAAGGAGAGTTTAGATGTTGGGTACATTTAGCAGACCATCACAGGGGTGCGTGTGTGTGCTATATAGTCTTTTTTCTGTTTTAAAAATCCATCGTGGTTGGTTGGATGTTGAAGGCCATCTTGATTTGTATGTAGTGTCCAGTAGTATGGGAAATGTGGTATTGATGGAGGACTTGTTCACTCATGTATTCACTCATCCAACAAATTTCTAATGAGAATGATTACTTCCTTCTTTGCTTCGTGGTGTGCTATGTCTTAGGGTCTGAACTTAACTTTCTTAACAGCTAGGGAGATACTCCTGTTATAGAACAGTGGTTCTCAGAGTGTGGTTCCCAGAGCAGCGACATCAATATCTACAGGGACTGTATTAGAAATGCACATTCTCAGCACCTGGTCCTCTTGCCCCAGACCTACTAAACTGGAAACTTTGGGGGTAGGACCAAGCAATTTATGTTTTAACAAGCTCCCAGGCAATTCTGATGCATATTTGGGAACCACTACTATAGAAGATGTAGCCTTAATCCTTAATTATAATGAATGAATGCCCCCCCCTTCACTGAATGAGCATTTTGTGCTTTCAGGGGAATCAACAAACATTTTCTCCTCTTACCTAGATTCCTTATCAATAGTCTCCTGTACTCAGAAAATGTACAGAAGTCAAAATAGACAAATCATATTTTGGCTCCGGGTTTATTCCAGCAGACAGTGGCAGACTCTGCCAAAGCCACAGAGTGACTCCCCATGAAATTGGCCAGGTGACCAGCACCACCACCACCACCACCACACAGAGCGTTCTCAGTCCTTGACTGATTCCTGCGTGAAAAGGGGCCTTGACAGCCTTGACCCAGTGACTTTCAGATTCTAAGGAAAACAGATGCTTGATGCCCATCCAAAGTAAACAGGACCTTTCACAAGTAAGAACTTGGTTAAGGAGCCATGGCTCCAGCTGAATGATTTAGGTTATTTGGTATTTAAGTATATTGTGGCATAGCTCTTGGCAGCCACAAAACACCAATCTGCTGGAGCGTGTGGCAGTTTGGGTTGAATGAATACTGTGTCTGCCAAGGGTATATCTGTCTGTATTTACTCAGTACTGTACTTGGGACATTACCTGTATTAGCCTGTATAACCTCACAGCCACCTTAGGAGGTAGGTACCCTTATGATCACTTTACGGATCGAAAGCTGAGCCATTACAAGGTTGACGTGCACGAGGTCTTCTACCCTAGTAAGGGGGAGGATGAGAATTTGAAGCCAGGTATTTGGGTTCTACAGACCATCCTTTTGACGGCCATGCAGCACAACCTGTAAAAGTGGTGCTTGTGTTTGTACTTCTGTGGTTACACACACAAACACACATGCACACACACACATTCTGAGCAATCAATCATAGCCTGGCCGTGGTGGTTTCTCTTGGTCTCCTTTGCGTGTGTCATTTCTTAGTGTGAGAATTCAGAATCTGGGTAGAGGTTCTACTTGTTGCATGGCCCTGGGCTGCCAGGCCCTGCTTTCTGCATTCAATACCTTTGCTGACTGACTCTGAAAGGGGAAGAAAGGATTACTTTCTAAGGGCCAGAGAGCTGTAAGAGGTTCCCAGATTACTCATTTCCCATCTGAATTCCTCCTCTTGCCTCAAAACTAAAACGCACTTTATAGGGGAAGGATGACGACCGTATGTGGCAGCACATTTTGGTAATTAATGGATTTGTGCCTCTATCAGAAGACGGATGCATTATTCCAGAGTCCTGCAGGATGAGTTAAACCCAGAGTGAATTACTTGCTTTGACTGATGTGTACAGTAACTGAAGACAGTTTATTACTGGGGTGGGTTTTAATCTTCTCTTAAAATGAGTTCTCCTCATATTCGGCCCAAGTGCCCAGTCCCTTTAATGGACCTGAAGTTGAGTAAGATGAGAAGCTCCTAAAATAGTTGCAACAAGAAGTGAAACCTTCTGTTTCATCATCTGTTCCAGAAAATATACAGTATATTTTAACTACAGCCTCTCTTCCATCCCCCTCCCAATCATTTTTATTAGTGATTGATGTGATTGCAGAGTGGTTTGGTGGGAAAAGCACTTGCAACCAAATTTAGTAAACCACAGGCCAATTTTATTTTTAGTTTTACTGAACAAGGGCAGATAGCAGTTGCAAGTGGATTACTGTATCTGCTGCTAATCTTTTACTTTTTAAAAATGTTTTGGCTCTTGCTCTCCCTAGTATGTTTTATCTATTTTGAATGTAATTTTCTTTGAGGGGAAAAGGCCATTCTTTTCCATCGTAGAACCCCATTTTTTATTTCAGTATGTAGGCTTCACCTTAGTAAAAAATGGAATGTATTTGTAGTCATTGATGCTATAGAAATTTTGAAACTGAGAAATTGTGTATCATAATTAATAAATGATAGGAATAAGGAATCATAAATAATGGCTTAATATTAATTGTCATCAACATCCTAAAGTTGCTCAGATTAATAAGGTACAAGCAGAATAATACAGGATGCAGTTAGATAGGGAATGTGAATGGGATTCATTTTTCAGCTGTACAGACAAGGGCAGGCATCCAGGAGATAGGTAATGAATGTGATTTGGTTAGTTGGTTGATTGTTGAGTGAATGTTTGAGTCCTGCACTCACTCCCGGGCACCAGAGTTTTGAAAATGAGATTAATTTTGCCCAGGGATCTTGAAAGGGTTGTATAATTATCAACTCTTCAGCACTGGAAGGATCATTAGAAGTCTCAAACTTGCCCAGCACCCCCACCCAAGATTTCTTCTATAGGAATCCTGACAAATGGCCCGCTGCTGTGCTTGACCATTGTAATGATTAAGGGCACATCAATTCTTTTCAGATCAATTCTGGTCCATTCTATTATTAGATAGCTCTGATTGTGGGACTGTAACAAAAGCTCAAATGTGCTTTGCAGATTCTCCCATATATGGCCAGATATCGTCATGGCTAGAGAGAAGTCAAGCAAGAGAGTAGTTCCGAAAACCTTGGGAAGCTTGTGTTAGGGGCTGCACTTATATACTGCCTTCATCCAACTTTGAAAGGCACTGAGAAGTCTCAGCATTTCTCAGCATTCTCCCTGGATTTTCCATAGTGAAGTTTTGATGGGGACTTCTTTTAGATTCTCATAAAAATTGTTCTAGGAGGAGATATGGGGAAGGCATTTGGGAGGCAGGAGAGGTGATATGGTGTGTAAAAACGTTCTGGGCTTTTGGCTCCTCACAAACTCAGTATGAGCCCACGTTGTTGCAGGCCTCCCAAAGCTTCCTTAATGAGGTATCACATCCCTGCTGCGGTGAGTGGTAGCCCCACCGTGGTCATTGCTAGATCGCATCCGTTCTGGTTGTCACGTTGAATGAAATAGGTCTCCAAAGAAGGACTGTCAAGAAGTGAAGGCTCTCGACAGATGAATGGATGAAGAAGATGTGGTGTATATATTTGGGGTTGGCCAAAAAGATCATTCAGGTTTTTTTTTTTTTTAAAAACAGAAAAACCCGAACAATCTTTTGGCCAACCCCATATATATACACAGTGGAATATTAGTCATAAAAAGAATGAAATAATACCATTTGCAGCAACATGGATGGACCTAGAGGTTATCATACTAAGTGAAGTAAAGTCAGACAGAAAAAGACAATTATATGATATCACTTATATGTGGAATCTAAAAAATAGTATAAATGAACTTATTTACAAAATAGAAATAGACTCACAGACATAGAAAACAAATGTATGGGCTTCCCCGGTGGTGCAGTGGTTAAGAATCTGCCTGCCAGTGCGGGGGACGTGGGTTCGAGCCCTGGTCCGGGAAGATCCCACATGCCGCAGAGCAACTAAGCCCAAGTGCCACAACTACTGAGCCTGCGCTCTAGAACCCATGAGTCACAACTACTGAAGCCCGTGTGCCACAACTGCTGAAGCCCGTGCGCCTAGAGCCCGTGCTCTGCAACAAGAGAAGCCACCGCAATGAGAAGCCTACGCACCACAATGAAGAGTAGCCCCTGCTCGCCGCAGCTAGAGAAAGCCCGTGCACAGCAACGAAGACCCAACGCAGCCATAAATAAATAAATAAATAAATAAATAAATAAATAAATAAATAAATAAATAAATAAATAAATTAAAAAAAAGGGAAACAAACTTATGATTACCAAAGAGGATAAGTGGGGCAGAGAGAGATAAATTAGGAGTTTGGGTTAACATATACACACTACTATATATAAAATAGATAAACAACAAGGACCTGCTGTATAGCACAGGGAACTATATTCAATATCTAGTAATAACCTATAATGGAAAAGAATCTGAAAAATTTTATATATATATATATGTATATGAATCACCTTTCTGTACACCTGAAACTAACACAACATTATAAATTAAGTATAATTTTTAAAAATGATTTTTAAAAATCAAGAAGAAGAAATGTAGGCTCTGGAAGCCTTGAATGAGGAAGAGATGAGAGACTGGTAACGCTTAGCTTGGTGAGGAGAACGTAGTTCCAGATTTGAGGAGGTCTGTCAAGGAAGAGGGAATAGATTTGTTCAGTGTGGCTGCAGAGAGTGAAGATGGGGAGATTGCTGTGAAGGGTGACTAGTGAAGATGGGGGGTGGGGAGAACAGAGATTATAGTGGGCCAGGTTTGCCTCAGAATTTCCTGGTATCTTTATCTAGAACTGACCAAACCCTCTTTTTTTTGGTCCTTACCTTTTTTATTATAATTGGAAAAGCTGCAATCTGGGTATTAATAATGAAAATTTCCCCAATAGAAAAGTTAAAGTCTTTTTTTTTTTTTTTAAATCATGATCTGAATGCAGACTTTAGGAAAAGAGATTTTTAAAAAAACATTGTTACCATTATTTTAGTGTAAAACTGATGCTCTTAGTCTAGGTTTGTTTGCAAAAAGCCAGGTGCTGCTATGCAGTTAATTTTATTTCAGCAAAACATTTTCTAGGAGCCCACTCCTTGGTTGATACTGTGCTGGGAACTGTGTGATCATAGGTGAGCATATCTGGGGCTCCTTGGGGGTTCTTGGTGGCCCCGCACTGCTCATGGGGCTGCAGTGGAGGTGAGTGAGGGGCTGGATGAGGAGTGGGAAAAGGGCAAAGGTAAGGGTGGCCTTTAAGCAGGATCTAGGAGGAGGAGTCGGAAGGCAGAGAAGGGCAGACATTCCCACACAGGTGACTCTGTGTGCAGAGGCATGGGGTGTGGGAAGAGCAGGCAGCAGCATTTGGCTCCCAGGGACTGGTGCTGCACGGGACGGGGCACACACCGTAGAGGGAGGTGTAGGAGAAGTGAGCTAGGGCTTTCACATTGGCTTGGTTTTCCTTCTCTTTTGTTGGGTTGGGCTGGGGGCTGTATAGTTTGATTGGAGACAATCCCAAGCTGTTTTGTACCCAAGCATTTTGCTCCATCTTTACTTCTGGATCAAAAGAAAAATTGTCATAAATGGGAAATTGGCCTTTGGAAGTTGGAAATTAGCCAAAGAGCTCAACAAACCATTTATGATTTATAAATTTTAAAAATTCTGCCTAGAAACTAGGAACAACACAGATTTACAGATTTTTTTTTTAATTAATTAATTTATTTATTTATGGCTGTGTTGGGTCTTTGTCTCTGTGCGAGGGCTTTCTCCAGTTGCGGCGAGCGGGGGCCACTCTTCATCGCGGTGCGTGGACCTCTCATTATCGCGGCCTCTCTTGTTGCAGAGCACAAGCTCCAGACGCGCAGGCTCTGTTATTGTGGCTCACGGGCCCAGTCGCTCCGCGGCATGTGGGATCTTCCCAGACCAGGGCTCGAACCCGTGTCCCCTGCATTGGCAGGCAGACTCCCAACCACTGCGCCACCATGGAAGCCCCTACAGATTTTTAAAAACATGTAGTCGTACTTCTAAACACCTTTTTTATTCAGATAATCTTTGTATATCTGTACTTGTTTATCTCTGCATCTTTTTTGTGCTTTCTTACTCTGTCATTTTTCTCACCGTCTCCCCTTTTCACACTCCTGCCTTCCTCTTCTTCTTCTATCTGTAATTCTTTCTCCCCTCCCTGCTCTTCCATCCATTATTCTTCATTAATTCACCACATTTACTCTTATTATATGTCCTGAGTAGAATTTTATATTTTTGCCTTTCCCTTTTACAAAGGAAGACTAAACCAAGATTTATTTTTTACTTATGTGGCCTTTGATTTTTACCCCTCTCTCTGAGTCAATGGGAGATAGAATAAACTAATATATCTTGCAGAGGGTAAACATTTAAGTAGAATTAGAAGAAATACGGTAAAGCTTGAGAGAGAAAACGATGTGCTAACAGGTGGTTAGGATAGTGGGGTAACTGGTGGATGAGGTATCCGTGGGTTGGAGGACCAGCTTACTTATTCCAGGAGCTAGACTCAAGGTTTCATGAGTAATAAAGCAAGCCATTTTGGGGGTTCATACTGTTAGGACTTCATACTAAATATAGGACTTTTAGATATTTGTATGAATCTTAGTGAAATCATTGTAGTGATATGGTCAAATATGGGAAAATCTTACATAGAGAAGGTTTGGCAACCGTGTCATGAATCCACCAAACCTAATTCATGTCCTTTTGAACCTGTCTATCGTTAGCTGACCTGTAGCCTTTTTTTTTTTTTTTAAGTATAAGAGATGATCTGATTAATCAACAGATCTGGCTGGATTTCACCTCTTCATGATGAAATAATTAAGTCAAATGGAAGCTCCTACTTCATCACATCAGACTGAAACCACATGAAGACGTGAGCCTGCTGATTTGTTTTAGAAAATCTATAAGTAAAATGATAATGTGATAGGTATCCTAAAGCAGAAAGAAAAGTAATTAATAAGTATATGCCAATATGAGCCACAATTGGGTTTTTTTTTTTTTTTTACTAGTAATGAGTATTTTTGCAAACCTTTTTTTGAATTGTGGCCATCTATAACAATTTGAAAATGCAGGATTTAAAAAAACATTTAGTTTTGACCCTCAAGGGTCTGAAAATAAAAATATTTTATCCTCTGGTTTTAAATGGATTGTAGAAAATGAAGAAGATACAGAAAAATACGTATATAAATTATAGAAAATTTAGAAGACATAGAAGAACATAAGGAACATTCATAATCCCCCCTTCCCAGAGCCAGTGCTATTAACATTTGGATGCATTTCAGTCTCTCTTTGTTTATGTGATTCATTAATTATTATATATAATTTATATCATGCATTTTTCCATTAACCTTATAACTTAAGCATTTTTACTTCTAGTACAGATTCTTTATACATGAAATTTTTAATGGCTCCTTAGATTGACTCCATGCACTGTAATTTAAAATAGTTCCTGAGTGAACTTCACGTTCAGTCTAGAGGCACCGAAACGGCTGGTGGAATTTTGGACGTCAAGGGCCGCTCTTTCAGCTGTCAGGCCACTGCAGGCGGCTGGTGGCCACGGGAAGCATGTGCACTTGGCGGCCAAGCCGGCCTGCCTTCAGATCCCACCTGAGTGCTTCCTAATCCCTCACCACTGTGAACCTTGACAAGCTGCTTTGCCTCTTAGGAGAAGGAAAGCCCCGTCCTGAGCTCTGTAGTAATCCTGCTCAAACATGCAGACCTGGACCAGCTCAGGACATCGTGTCCACTGGTCTGCAGCAAAATGAGAAAAAAATACAGAGCCACAGTGTGAGCGTTTCTTTAAGCTGAGTGTTTCATTTGTGTCCTTTATGCTGATATGATGCCCTTTGGTGAGTGTACGCTAGGCGGTTGTTTCTTTTATGAAATGAAGCTGATAATGGTACATAGGCGTCCTTGGCCCATCACTTGTCTTTAAAGCCCTGCTTTGTGAAATCCCAGCCTGTGAGCAGCTCTTTTGCAGGCCAGCTGTGTCAGATTTTTGGCGTTTCCCTGGCTGTTCCCTGCATATCTTTGCTCACCTCACTTGCTCTTCCTGGGATGCTCATCCCCACCCTTTGACAGGATGGAAATTCTGTCTGGGCTCCTCAAGCAGAGCCCTCCGAGCTTTCCAGACCTGCCTCTCCACCTAGAAGGATCATTTCCCCCTCGTGTAACACTCGTTCTGCTTACTTGATTCTCTGGCTGCCTTCCCCGAAGAGTCTAGATGCTCCCTGAGGAAGCAGAGTCCTGTTCAGAGGACCTTTCCTGAAGAGTCCTGGGAACGGGGCTCTGGGCAAGGGCACAGAGAAAGGCACGGCCCCTCCAGCACAGCCTCTCGTGGCCATGTGGGTGCTGTTTACTCTGACGGCACTGCCGAGGTTGCGGTCCAAAGGTGCCTTTCCAATCAACGTTGTAACACTTTTACAAACAATGAGTTTATGTCATCAGAGGAGGAAAATGTGGGAAAGAGTGTAGAATGAGAAAATGGACAATGTGAAGAAAACAAGATGACTGTTAAGAACAAGCAGATTATCTAGTAATTATTTAGCTCATTGTATCACATGTTTCCGGAGATACATTTGTTTTAAACAAATCCCAGGTTTAAAGATAGTGAACTTTTCTTTCCCCACAGATTCAAATTGAAGAAAAATGGGTTGCTTGTGTGGGAATGTATCAATATTTGAACCCAAGGGTAAGGGCTAACATTGCTTCTTTATTTCCACACTCTTACTAGCTAGATGCTTCCCCCAATTCTGACAACTGAGAAATTCACCAGTGAGAGAGGACCTGCTATAGCCCATAGAGCCAAGACCCCATATGTCAGAGACTGAGGGAGGGGTGGGGACCTTGGAGCCGGCCTGTTCATGTTTGATCTTCACAGGAAAAGAAATAGACAGACTGTTGCCCTTCCTTTCTCCGTGGACATCTTTCCTGACCCTGGCGACATATCTCTTTGGCACTCTTTCCAGTCTGATAGGCATTAAGGGAAAAAAGAAGCTTGTCATGCATTTGTTGACAGAACGAGAAAGAGGATATGGTTGTCTGGTTCCGATTGTGAAAATCTGAGCTGGAGCTGTCCGAGGAGAGGAGGCTCTTTATGGGCAACACAGCCCAGCCTGTATGTGAACACTCCCTGCTATCACAAGAAGGGTCTAGATTCCTTCACCAGAAATGACAGTGACAGTGCTTAATGCCAGAAAAGAAAAAGTTATCATTTTGCTGTGCTTGATTTTGGATTGGGAGAAGAGATTTGGACCATCTCTTTGTTAGTGTCAGAGCAGTATAGTAGAGAAAGCCAGTATAGGTAGATGGGACAACCTTACCTGTCCTAAGACCCCTCGCCTGCCCGCGTCTGGCTGTATTAGGCACGGGGGGGCTTTCCTTCCCCACTCGCTGAGTTGCACGTACCATCAGGGCAGCACGGCTTAGCAGTGAATCCCTGACTGCTCCTTTGTTGCTCTCTGATTGTTTCAAGTGCAGTGAGCTTGTCTCCACTGCTAGTTTGTGAGCTTATGGAGGGCAGGGACCATATTTTACTTTTTTTTAACTTATTTTACTAAAGACCTCTAACATCAAGCGAGAACTTGGAAGTGTTGTTTTTGAATGAATGGTTAGATGGATGGATGAATTAATGAGTGAAACCGTTTCTTAGACCTTGCTCTGATGATCCCAAGGAGTCAGTCTCAAGCCGGATAATATTCAGGTATGCTTTCTGAGTAGATTAAAAGTCAGGAGATTAGACTATGTCTATAAAGGTGTTCCCTGAAGTCTGTGCACAATAGCAAAGAGTGGGAAATATCCCAAATGAGTAATGATGACATAGAATTGGTTCAATAACTGGAACGTTTACTTGCTCTACTATGCAGCCTCTAAAAAAATGATGGTTATGAACCTAAAGAAACATGTTTGAGAAAGTGTTGTCATGAAAGTGACTTGCCAGATGCCACAAATATTTGGGAAACCCAGCTGCACAGGAAAAAAGAAAAGAAGGAAATTTACCAAAATGTGAATATTGGTTGTTAAAATGGTAGATTATGAGTGACTTCTTTTCTCTATTTTCCAAACGCCCTGGAAAGTGCCTAAACTACTTTTATGATGTGGAAAAAGCTTTTTTTTTTTTTTTTTTTTTTTACTAGTAGGGGGAAAATGATCTAAAACAAATATATCAATTATGAACAGTTCTTAAGTCTTGGAAGGTGAGTACTTGGCTACTTATCCTCTACACTTCTCTGTATCCTGGAACTATTTTATGATTAATTTTTTAAAAGGAAAATAGTAATAGTTCAGCAGCAAGGACGTAGCAACAGTATCAAGAGTGCTAGTTAAAATTATAGGAAGATGGAAGCTTCTATTTAAACATGGTAATAGTCTTGGGCTATTTGGAATAGGGAGATACAAGTCTGCCAAACTTGGTAACCCCCGAGAATGTCTCTGTTTAAGAGCTTAGCACAGCAGTCAGACTGTTTATGATGATGATGATTCTGCCTTATCAAATAAATGTTTTATTATGTTCAGTAGACTCTGTTTAATAAGACGTGGAATTAGTACTTTTTAGTACTTAATTAGTACTTAAAGGCACTTAGTAAGATAAATTTGAGTTATCTGAAAATTCACTCACGTGAAACACCTGAAGATCGTGAATCTTCAAGGGCGGTGGGGTAGCTCGTGTGCCCCTCACAGTGGACAGGTGGCAGCTGGTCAGGTGTATCACTGTTTTTTGTAACATAACATACTGATCAATCAATGGGGAAATGGTATTCGCAAACGTGGTGCTGGTCTCCTCTTTTATGGTCAAGAGATTTCGTCAGGATATTGGTTGGCTTCTCATCTCATTCTTTTCTTAAGTATTTAAGAAAATTAGTCATTTCCAACTCTAGTCATTTCCAACTCTGTGCTTAAATTCTTGTTGGCTTGCCCAGAGTGGCCTTCCTGACAGTTGTTTTTGTAACTAGCCAAGTGACCAAAGTCATGTGGACATTTCTTTGAGGGACAAAATCAAGGAAAGTCAAGAAATAGCTTCTGGGGTATTAGCACAGGGCTTACCTTAGGGCTTCTAGGGAGGATAGAAAAGTGATGGGAAAAAATGGAATACTGTGCAGCAATGAAAAGGAGCAGACTCGCAGTCCACGCAGCAACATGCATGAATCTCCAAACCTTCATGCTAACTGAAAGGAGCCAGACACAGAAGGCTACATACTATGTGATTTTATTCATATGAAATTCTAGAAAAGGCAAACTACAGTGGCAGAAACCAGATCAGGTTGCCTGGGGCCTGAGATTGAGGAAGGGGCTTGCCTACAAAGAGGCACCAGGGAACTTTTTGGGGGTGATGCAAACACTTTTTTTTATTGTGTGGTGGTTACACAACTATATACATTTGCCAAAACTCATCAAAGTGTACACTTAAAAATAGATGAATTTTACTCTGTAAAGCTGTTAAAAAGAAGTTAATATGGAGAGAGCTTCAAATCGCTTTTCATGTTCCTTTGAGGATGAATTATTGCCAAACCATTTTCAGTATTGTTATGGTTTGTTGGATGCCCACAATAAGCTATCATCCTAAATGTTTAAAAGTGCCTCCTCTGACATTACTCAGGGTGGAGTTTAAACGTGTGGTTGATTAAGCTGCAGGGTCAGGGTATAATTCATCCTCAGCTTTGGATTTTCCTTGTCTCCATTTCAGTATGTGCTCAAATGTGTTTTCATATTGCTTCCAGTGTTTTGGGAGACATGACCTCATGGTATCATACCCTCAGGCCCTGGAGAAGCAGAGATTGTGCACTTGAGCCTTGTCTTGGAGACCTTTCAGTGCCCTGGACATTTTAGGTACCTTTTCCTTGGGCCTTCCACTTGATGGAAATGTGGATCTGGCTTACAGGGGATCAAGGACGGGGGCTCTCTTTTTTCCTAGTGCTCTTGGTTGCTTCATTCCCCGTTTGGCAGTGCAAACTCACTGTGACCTTTTTCCTTCTCACAGTATTGAATGGATGTTTTTATTTTTTAGTGGAAAATAATTTTTAAAACAGAAGAGAGGAGATCTCGTTTTAAACGAATTAAAAGTAAATTGAAAAAGACCAACCAAAATTAATTTCTAAGTTTCATCAAAATTTACATTTTACTCTCCCTTCTTGGACCATGAGTAATAATGCTGGGAAACCAAGGACAGTTTTCCAGCAACTTAAATTTTGATTGAAAAAACCTGAAATCGAAAGATTTGGACTCTTTTCCATCTGTCTATTTTCATTCATTTTGGGGATTACAATTTAGAGTCTCATTTGTAATATAAATGAGCATATTTGTTGCTCGGTGATTATACTGTGATTATGTATATTTATTTGTGATGTCAGCCTATTGTTTATTTGATTTAACTCTTTCCTTTTTTTTTTTTAAGTTGGTGTTTTATTCTCCTCTCTCTTTGCCCTGTATCCTCTCTGTAAAGCGCCTGTGCAGGGCCTGGTGGTGAGCGAGCCCCAGTTTCTCGGTGACAGAGTGGTTCGCTGTTGATTGGCAGGCTGGGCCCGAGACTCTGGAGCAGCACTGCAGCTCCCATTGTTCCCTGCAAATGTCTGCCTCTCCAGGCTGTGGAAATTGATGACTGAATAATGTAGTGTACACATACCGAGAACTTACCATTCCAGACAGAACAGTCTGTTTTTCTTTTGATGCAGTGTTCTGAGAATATGTACAAAGCTTTTCTGGTCCCATGCCTTCAACTCTTTTATTTCCTCTAATATTTCAACCTCTTACACATCGGCAGTGTCTTTAATCTTATTGTTATTACCAGCTAGGGGCTAAGCATGGAGCCTGAAGCTGATTTGCTGTGTGACCTTGGGTTTGAATTCCCTTATCTTAAAATTGGGAGGATAGTACTGCCTGCATCTGAGGGGTTGTGGTTTACTAAAGCTAATTAGTGATTATAAAGCAGTTAGTAAACATGCCTAACAGTGCAAAATATCGAAGTTTGTTCTCTTCTCTTAATCCCCCTACCCAGCAACTTAATCTGCACAGGTTCATTTGTTAGCACAGTCATTCATTCATTTCTTCATTCAACTTTTTTTTTTTTTTTAAACAGAGCACCTGCTAGGCTCCAGGCACTGCTTTAGGTGCTAGGGATTCAGCAGTGAATTAAACTGACGCTTCCCTTGTGGCGCTTACATTTTAGTAGGAAAGACACATAATAAAATAATAAATAAGACCTGGCTTTTGTTTTTAAAGAGCCACTCTGGCTGCATTGATGAGAATACACCATAGACTCCTTTAACGGGTAGTATCATTTTCTCTTATACTTAAAAGATCCATCTGTTTGTAGTTCCGAAGACTGGACATGGGTAATGTCCCTTCTCCTTGATGTAGAAGGACACTTCAGTAATTGCTAGAGGGTAGAAGAATAGTCTTTCTATTCATTAATTCTTTCAGTAAGTATCGAGCATGTTATACACCTGTACTGGGTGGTCAGTGGAACACCCTTCTCAAAGGATGTGGCACCTATACCTGTAATGGGGAGACAGACACATTGGCCAAGAATTACAAGTCAGTGAGACACTGCTGTAAGGAAGGTGTGTGTGTTCAAGATGTAGTGGTCCCTGAGGGCGTCAGGGAAGACTTAACCAGAGGAACAGAGAGCCTTGAACTGGAACTTGAAGGACACGGACAAGTTGGCAACATACATGTGCGAGGAGGGGCTCTCCAAGCAGGGAACACAACGCAACAAAGGCCGGATGCGTCACAGAGCAAAGCCTGGAGGCTTCTGGCAGGAGAAGTGTCTCAGTCGAGCTGGGGATGGAGAAGGAGGTGTGGAGTTATGGAAGACAAGGCTATAGCCAGCAGTTTAGCCCTCGGGTTAAGTAAAACACTTCACTTGATCTCCAAGGAGATTGAAGACCAGAGGGACCCAGTGACTGTCCCAGTCACGTAGCTCAACGGAGGCAGGATTGAGACTGAAAGCTCTCCTGGCTCCAATGCAGTGCCGGTGATTTTTCTCCCTGGAACACGGGATGAGCCCTAGGCCAGGGTTGACCTATACGGTGGATCGCGTCTGATATGGTTGCCTGGGAGCAGGTGGAGGTGCTGAAATCCAGCCTGCTCTCTGCTGGCCACACTCTGCATCCTGTGCAGTTATCTTCCCACCCAAAAGAAGAGGCACTTCTTTAGAGGTCCCACACAGGGCCAGATGAGCTAGCAGGGCCCTCGGTGGCCTGCTGAGACATAACCCTGGCTTGGAGGGGCAGATACAGAAATGAAAATGTTGTCATTTCAACACCAGGGCTTTCTTCTCTACTTGGCCTCTTACTCTGTGCTAGGAGCTAAAAACGGGCTGGGGGAGGGGACAAAAGGAAAGATGCCCACAGTAGAAAGGCCCTGAGTATTTGGGAAGTACATGTGCAGTCTAAGGGCATCTTCCACTGCCCTTAGAACTGATTTCTGACCCTGGGAAATTGGTGCTCCCTGAGTGGCAAGCTCTCTGTGAGCCTCAGGAAATATGCTGCTGCTCACCTGACTCTGAGAGACTGCGAAGCCTCCGGCCTATAGTTGTGGTCTAGTACCTGTCACAGAGACTTCACAAGCGGTTCTCAAAGTGTGGTCCTCAAAGCACCTGTGTAGGAATTATTGTTCGTGTGTGTGTGTGTGTGTGTGTGTATGTGTGTTAGAGGGGGTGGTACATATGAGAAATACAGGTTTGGGGGCTTCACTCTAAACCTACTACATCAGCATCTCTGGAGATGAGGCCCAGGAATTTCACCAAGCTCCCCAGATAATTTTTATGGGCAGTAACATCTGAGACATTCTTTTTTTGTGATTTTTTTTTTTATGTCCTGCTGACAAAGAAGAGGGAGAAAATGTTTGAGCATCATTAGGAAGCTAACCCTAACATTTGAAAATTAATTTTCTTTCACTTAATAATCTAACTGGGAAATCATTCCATATCAGTAGTAGAACTGCCTCGTTGTTTAAATGGCTGCATAGTATTGCACTCTGCAGATACACTATAATTTAGCTAACTAGTATTCTTCTGACTGTGGTGGTTTTTCCAACTGTAAATCCAGAAATAGGTTGTAAATCAATTTGTCTTGACCAGCATGAATTTTTAAGTATTATTTTTAAAATGAAAAAAATTAGAAAAGAATATTTGTGAAACTTTTTTTTCAGTTTTCCATGTGGTTGAAATACTAAAAATTATTTCTTACTGTAGGCTGTGGTCAGAAGTCTGAAAGCCACAGATTAAGAGAACTATAAATATTTAAAGTATCTCTCAAGCACCCAACATCAGAAACTTATGTTATCTTTCTGAGGGTAAGTTCATAGTAACAGCTGAACTTACTTTATATGGACATTTATACCAAAACCAGGACTTTAAAAAAGAATTGTTATTAGTTTAGTCTATGCCTGATAATAATGAAGTCTTCCAGTTCTTAAGGCATGCTTTATTGAAAATGTCTAGTTTGATCTCAGGACTGTAGATAATATAAGAACATAAAAGTTGAATTGAGAGTCTTGTTGGCATTCACTTGACATTACTCTAAATACAGCCTTTTTATGGAGGGAACTGGCCTGGTTTGAGGAGTGTTGGCCTCTTACCAACACCTTACAGGAATTTTCTGGCATTCTATCACTGTGTACCTAAAGAACATACGGCAAGCTCTTTGGCTTCACTTCTGGAGCTCAGAAAACTGAGCCTTTAAAAAATCCTTTTCTTAAACCTTCTCTTCTGGTTTTCAGCTTTCTACACAGGAGCCGTGTGTTCGGTTTGTTTGTTAACTTAAACTTTCTAGAAGTCACATGTCTCTGAGTTGTGTCTAGATGGGCTTTCTGTTTAGCATTTGGCTTAGGATTTCACTGGAACAGGATACAGGCTGTGGGCTGCATCTTTTGAGCCTGTGAATTTTTTGTTCTGTCCTGAATTGAAAACTGGGATAATAGAACATAACTGAGAGCTTCCTAAAACTAAGCCATGAATGGGTTTAACATGTGCCACCACATATTCATGGCTGTAAATTTCTGACTGTGCTAAAATGTAATATTTCCTACAACCATTCGAAAAGTTATAACAGTTCAAATTACATTTGAACATCATTTGTGTGGCTCCCTTTGTAAACTTCTTAAATTCAGTGATTCCAAAAGGTTACATTTGGAATATTTATAAAAATCCATTGTGCAGTGTTTTTCCTAGCATTTTGTTTTTCTTATAATAATGTAATACAAAGAAAGAAAATTGATTTTTTTCACCAGTCCCCACATAAGTGTTGCCAAATCACCCCTACATTAATTCAGTGTGTTGAAATATTATCAAATTTACTGTGTTCTGCCATCATGTGAAAAATGTTGGAAGCACCAACAGAAAACGCTGTGGACCAGATACTAAAATCCCCTCTAGAACCTTCTAAGGGCATACATGTTCTCTCCTGCCCCAGACCTACTGAATCAGAATCTCAGTGGGGGTTGGGTGAGGGCTGGGCAGGCATATGTTTTCCAGACCACGGTAAACATACCATAACGAGTATTCTTGTCTCTGTTAGTGCTCCTCCATTTTGGCACCTCAGTCACTTTGCCTGTCTTCTGGGCACCTGGGACTTGTAGTAACTTCATTCAGCCTTTACGGGAGCTCTTCAGCCTATCCTGGTCTTCCTCCCTACCTCTTCTTTCCTGAAAGAACCGCGACCTCTATCTCCTCACCCCCAGTGTGCTCTCAGCGGACCTTCCCGACCACTTTACGTGTTGGTCCACAGGGCTGTGCCTCCTGCTCCTTGAGGGCAGGATGTCTTTCTCATCCTTCCTCATCCAGGGCCTGGTTGCATAGCGCACCCGCAGTAAATACTGTACATTGAATGAATGAATTACTGAGTGCCAGACAACTGGAAAAGCAAATGCACCTCTGGCTGGTGCAGAGGGGAGGGAGTGAATGGGCTCTTGCTAAGAGTTTCCTTTGGTCTTTTCCTTGAAAGGTTTGGCCATTTCAGGGGCAGGCTGATGACCCCTCAGGTCCTCAGGCACTGATGGGAACACACGAAAGCAGTGTTTTGTGGCAGGATCCGAACCAGGATAGGGCTCACTAGAGGCAGTGGGGAAGTTTGTCTCTGATCTGAAGCAGGAGTAGTGGGGCAAGAGGTCATCAGAGTGGGCCGCAGGGTAGTAACTCAGCCCTCAGGCACTGATGGGAACACACGAAAGCAGTGTTTTGTGGCAGGATCCGAACCAGGATAGGGCTCACTAGAGGTAGTGGGGAAGTTTGTCTCTGATCTGAAGCAGGAGTAGTGGGGCAAGAGGTCATCAGAGTGGGCCACAGGGTAGTAACTCAGCCCTTCCACTTTAGGTCTACCATGACCCAATTAATCAGCTAATTCATGAATCAATCAATTAACTAATTAGCCAACTAATTAGTTAATTAACTAATCAGTTAACTAGTTATCTAATCAATTCACATTTGTGTGGTTTGCAGTTTCCAGACAGCTTTTGTATATATTATCTCATTTGAGCCTCCTGCCAAGCCCGGGGGGGTAGTTAGCTGGGGGCCTCTATTTTATAGATAGGGAAACTGAAGGTATATTCACACATCTCCTAAGTGGTAAGTCTGGGAGTGAGCCCAGGTCTCTGGACTCCTAATTCAGTGCCCCTTTCCCTCTTCCCAATGTCCACAGTTTCTTCAGGGCCTGTCGGTCTCGGCCAGTGCGTACTCAGCGCAGCAGTGAGACCCAGAGAAAACTGGAGGCAAATATTCTTCAGAACACAAGTTTGGATCAGAGGCCTGTTAGGATCTACAAATCAGATTTCCTTGTTCTCTTTGAAAAATGTCTTCAGTCTAATCTGAAAAGCTTGTCATGCCTGTCAAAAGGAGGTAGCGACAGGTGAATAGCGAAGCATTCTGAGAATGAGAATAAAGGGTTTTATTAGGGAGGGAGGGCACAGCAACTTAATAATTACTGTTGAAATAGTCACAGCAATGCTGAAGCTTCTCCATAATTTAATCTAACTGAATACTAGCTGCCTCCTCCCTAGTGGCAATACATAAATTAATTAATAGTAGGTTGGATTTGAAGCTATGCCTTTATATTTAGGCCATTACTAACTTGTTCTCTGTGTCTCTCTTACTTGGCTGGGTCTGTTCTCAGAAATGAGAGTAGCTTTTGGTTCCTATTTCTGTTGTGACTTCTACCAGCATCAGGATTTTGAAAACATATACTGTTTTATCTACTTTTTACTCCCTCTTGTAATAAACACCTGAGCCCTGCAGAGAGGTTACATCAACTTGCTTTGTAGCACATAGTAGCTGTGGTCCCGGAATGTGGATCTCGCCTCTTTAGTTTTTCTCCTAAGAGGCGAGGAGGGTAATGAAGGCTGTGGGCTCTGAGTGAGGTAACCTGGACTTGAATTCTGGTTCTACCAGTTACCTACTGTGTGACCTTGGGCAAGGTGTATAACCTGCCTGTGCTTCAGTCTCCCCATCAGGAACATGGGTAATAAGTACATCTACCCTATAGGGTTGTCGTGACAATTAAATAAATTCGTACCTGTAACGTTCTTGGAAGAATGCCCAGTGTGTTCTAAGTACCGATAAACATTAGTTAACATGAGTAACAGTATCCCTGCAAGTCCTCAGTTGCTCTTCATTCCCAAGGTAATGACATAATATTCTCTTGCTTATCACCAAGTCACTCCATAGGCCAGATGGTCTAAAGGATCAAAGCTGGCCATCTGAGTTCCCGGCTCCACTGCATACACCACTCGTGATGACTGCTCAGAAAGGTCATTGGTGGAGAGGCAGGGGCGCCATTCAGAAAGCATTGCCATCCAATCCACATCCTGGGGATATGCAAAGATGAATTACTGTATGTGTAATTCATCCAAGAGCTCACCATTCACAGGGCGAAAAGGACTTGCAAGGAAGCACTTCTGATACTGGTGATAAATGCTATTGATGAGCCGGGAGGAGTGGTGGGGAAAGGTATTTCTGGTTTGCTGCGGATCACCTGTCCCAAGTAGATTTCACCCTCATGTTTTGGAATGCCACAGCCTTGTGAAGGGTGACTTGGAGCAGAACAGAGGAGCCGTTAGTGAGGTGGAAGAGTGTGGCTGCAGAGAAAACGCTGCATCTTAACAGTCGATCAGCCTCATGCCCCGAGTCCACCCCTTCCCCTTTACTTTTCCTATAGCTGGGAGGTGGTTTTCTATCATGCCACTTTGTTGTGTAAACCCCTTCTTGCCCTCAGGAGCTTGCTGAGCCCCTGAGGCCAAGCAGCACAGAGGTTGCTATGGGCTTTGGGATGGGATGACCTGAACAGCCCCACCACGTTGCTGAGCAACTTCATGCCGGTCACTGCCTTCCTCTCTGCCTCAGCCTCAGCCCTAAGATGGCATCAGGGTGGCTAGCTCAGTGGGTTGTTGGGCAGCAGAGTGCTTTTGCACAGGGCCTGGCACAGAGTAAGCATGCAGCATTAGTCATTGTTATTTTCTGGCCTCCAGCCTCATCTCCTGCAGAAGTCTGGTGTGGACGGCCCATCTTGCCCTCCTACCCTCAGCTTGCCTGCTCCCCTCACTCTGCCGGCTCCTTCATGGCTCATCTCAAGATCCAGTGCCCTTGGGAAGCCCTCCTGGCAGTCTCTCTGTCCTCCTCACCCAACATAGCCCTGTGCCTGAGCAAGTGGTACTTATGTCAGTATTGGGTCTTACCATGCAGTATTTTATTTTTATTTTTAATTTATTTATTTTATTTATTTAGTTTTGGCTGCGTTGGGTCTTCATTGCTGCATGTGGGCTTTTTCCAGTTGCGGCAAGCGCGGGCTACTCTTTGTTGCAGTGCGCTGACTTCTCATTGCCGTGGCTTCTCTTGTTGCAGAGCACAGGCAGGCTCTAGGCACGCGGGCTTCAGTAGTTGTGGCTCGAGGGCTGTAGAGCGCAGGCTCAGTAGTTGTGGTGCACGGGCTTTATTGCTCCACGGCATGTAGGATCTTCCCAGACCAGGGCTCGAACCCTTGTCCCCTGCACTGGCAGGCGGATTCTTAACCACCACGCCACCAGGGAAGCCCCTATTGTGCAGTATTTTAATTGCTACTCCTATTGGTCTCTCTCCCCAACTAGACTGCAAATCCGTGAAGGCAAGGACTCTATGACCTCTGAAATTCTGGAGATTGAAGGGGCCGGTGTATGGCAGTTACTCGCTAAACATCAGTGGATTTGAACTGTCCAATCATAGTACACATTCAACTCCCTGCTTAAGGCATTCCAGCCTAGACCCACCTCAACTGAAGTGTTGTTTCTATGTCGATTCTAAACACATGACGGTTTCTAGACTCATCCTTGCTGGAGGAGCATAGGCCATATTCTTGTATGTGTCCAGGTAATTTCCTTTTTCTTCCCCCTTCTCAAGGAGGGCTGACTTTCCATTCAAGAGATCACAAGAGCAAGAAAAAGTTCAGTGTGGTGGATAAGGGTTTGGGTTTAGAGTTAGGAAGACTGGGTTTGACCAGTTCTACCATTTATTTTTAGCTGGACTGCCTCAGACAAGCACCTTATACTCTCCATGATCCAGTTCCTTCATCTGTAACTAAGAAGAGTCTGTCTTCTTCATGGAGTTGTAAGGGTTACGTGAGATCATAAATGCAAACTGTTCAGCACAGGACCTGGCACATAGTGAACTTTTAATGATCCATACCTGCTACTATGATTGTTGTTGTGTTTGTAGCTTCCATAGCAGCATTGTAGATTGGCAGTGCTCTCCATACATTTCAGAAGAATGAATTTTTTTTGCCTGAGGTAAAACAGAACATGGAAAAGAGTATTTGTCCAGCTGCCAATCTCAGCAGCTTGCAGAAACTTCATTACATAAAGCTGCTTAAAATAAGAGAGCCAGTACAATAGCACAAGACGTTAATACAGGAAGAGGACTAGAGATGAATCTGTTGATAACCTCCTTCTACCTAGATACGTAGCTACAAACAGAGAATTTTATGTTGGTACCACCTACTTAGCCAGAATACCACCAGCTTGTTTATAAGTGTTTTTTTCTTAGTGTTGCTGTAAATGTCACTTCACCTCAGCCTGAAATGAGTTTTTTAAGAGGCATTTTACAGTTCATGCTCTATGCTATTGATCGGACTTGAAAAGTAATTGCTTCTTTTGAAGCTCTCTTTTGCCCTTGAAAACATCTCCGTGTTCTCTCAGAGCAGTGCCTCAAAATGTCGTCCCCAGATGTCCATGTGTCGGGGGGGCGTTTATCAGATAAGATTTTGGCTCAGAGTTTCAAGTTATTTTGCTATAAATCCAAGCCAGTTCTTATTAAAACAGCCACAGAACATGTGGTCCTGAGCACGTGGCAGGATGCTGTTTGCTCTTATAAGCAATTAGCTGACATAAGGACAATTGTAAAACTTGTAACATGCAGCAACCCCTACATCTTAAACCATATATTTTGTGCCACATGGTGAAAGCTCTGTCTCATGTCTGCCTTTCAGTTCACGCTTGTAGTAGCAACACGATTCTGTTGTTAGGCATAGAGCCTGTTGAGGAGAAAGGGGTTTTTAGTTTGCGGGAACAGAAACATTGGGACTAGAACTTCCCATGTTTAATGTTCACTCAAACCCGTGTCTCTGTGTGTATGCAGTGTAGTGCAGGTTTGTGTTTCAAAGAGTCTGTGTCTTTCAATAGTAATTGACGATGTTACTGTATAAGGAGAATATCAGTTCCCCCACTTATTCAGTTATCACTTAGGAAAATGGCTACTTTGCAGACAAGGTATCGCATAGTTTGCTTCATTTTGAGTAATAATGGAATATCATCCATGCATCTGTTTGGTGTTTACTGAGCACCTATAGTATACAAAGCACAATGCTCAGCATTTGAGAGGTAGGAGGAATCAGATATGAATCCCATCCCTCAAGGTGCTTAGAGTCCAGAAGAGATCATACAGATATATAACTATAATACAAAATAGACTATGATAAATGATAGCATAAAAAAGGATTGGACAATATACTGCAGGAGTTATAAACATACACACACACACACACACACACACACACACTTTTCAATCCTCTGTTCTCATATCCCTGGGAAGTCCCCTACCCTGAAGCTTGTATTGTCACTATAGGATCCTGTTTTGAAACTAACTAAAATGACCTCATGTGGGTATATAAAAAAATCACTTGTAGACTGGGGTCTGATTGGTGCTCCTCAGGAACCAGGGTCGTGTTCTGTTTCTTTAGTAAAAGACAAATACTGGTAAATTTAAAACAACAGTAGAGACCCAACTCTGGATGTTAAAACCATAAATGTTTAGTTAGAGATTGTCATTGCATATGCCCTCGATGCTTTTTATAATGGTGAAATCTCTAAAGAAAAGAGGTCATGTCTCATAAGTTTGTTAAAAGTTCTTTTTGGGACAACCAGTATTCCTGGAGTGCTCACTGCATGCCAGTGCACAGTGTACAGATTAGAGGACAGTGAGTGAGCAAGAGATTACACTCCTGCTTTCCTGAAAACTTGGCTTTTAGTGAGGAAGACAGGTGATCCACAAGTAAACAAATAAATGAACAACATTTTTGATAGGCCCAAGCTGCTAGGAAGGAAATAAAATAGGCAGTGGTACCAATAAAAATGGACAGTTACATTTGAGTTTTGTGGGTGGTAGGTGGGACAACATTGGTTAGGGTCAGGGAAGGCCCATCTGAAGAGGCAAAATTTATTCTGAGACCAGAGTGATGTCTGGTCTCTGGAAGAAGACTGTTCTTGATAGAGGGAGCAGCAAGTGCAAAGGCCCTGAGGCTGGAACAAGTCAGCCTGTTCGATGAACAGAAGGAAGTCTGGTGTGGCTGGAACATTGTGAGTGAGGTTGAATGGGAAGGTGGGGTCCTAGGAGGCCACAGTATGGAGTTGTTACAGCAGATAGGTGTCAAGGGTAGTGCACAAAAGGCCATTTATCTTAAGCTGAAGCCATACTCCAGTACTATTCATACTAGGTTGAATTCTGGGTCCTGAGAGCAAGTTGCTGCTAGGTAACAAAAAGAGGAAAAAAAAATTCTATTTCCTTTCCTGGGTGCTCCTGGCAGATTTTTAATAGTAAATACAATTTGCATATTGTCTGTCATCATCTCTATCTGTATCCCTTTATCTAGGCAGCAGGCATTATGAGTCTTTAATTTGATTTCCCCGTTGTGGTACCCCTTCCCTTCTATCCCTATAGCACTTCATTTTCTAAACTTAATTTTACCTTTCTTACCCTTTTAACCATTCTCAATCAAAACTCTCATATCTTCAAGGCAGCCGATTATAGCTGGTGGTTGGAAAGCAAATCTGATTCATGGCGTGAATAACCAATAGGGTCTGGTCTGCTTATAAAATTATTTGCATTTTTAAAAGAGTGTTGGTTAAGCAAAATGAATCTTCTATTCTAATGAATAAGATGGTAAAATAAAGATGAGCAAACCATTTGAGAAGCTTGGAGGATGACCTTTTTTGGACAGGAGAGACCCAGCCTTGCTTGCTTGGAGTTTGCCTCTGTGGTTAGAAGTGTCTGCTTTGTATGGCTTCTCCCTTTCCTCTGCTCACAGATTCTCTCAAGAGTTCCATGTATATCCATAAAGATTCTTTTGCAGCAGGCAGTTCCATATTTGGGAGTAGTGTGAAAGGTCAGAGACGGGTTGGGGGTGAGAGTGAGATAGAGTGGTGGCTCTCTGGGTTGATCAATCGTAAATTGATTATAAATTGAGAGCTAATTGTATTCAGGTATTTTATTTGGAGAATTTCACCTGCAGTTGGAGGATAAGAAAAATTTGATTATGGTTGACCTTTCTTCCACATCTATGTTTCATTTTCACTCTATGTTTATGCATGTGGATGCAGGGTAATTCTGAATAATGGTAATGATGAAGGGCCGTCGTTACGCAGATCATTCTGGGTTCCTAATTAAAATTATGGCTGGAAATTGCTTCCTTATGTGTGGCTCGAATTGCCTTTGCAGTAATTTCGCTTTATAACTTCTACCTAATCCTCTCTTACCACCCTTAAGAATCCTGCCTCGTCCTTGAAATTCACTCCTTTGAAATCTTTATGGGCAGTCCTGGTTTCCCCTAAGCTATGAGTATCCTGATAATTTGTTCCCAGAAGTCTTCAAGCTTGTAGGCAAAACAGTCTTTGCTCCCTTTAACCACCCGCCGTCCCGCACTCTTAATGAGTTCTGGTTTTGGAACACAACTTGATTTCATGTTGTGGTCAATATTATAAATTAACTGAGCCTTGCTGATCCTTCTCCCTAATGAATTCACTGCTATCTGTCTTTCAGGCCAAGGCTGCCACATACTGTTTACCCTAATTAGTATTCTCTAATGGTAACCAAGTGACCAATAACTCACATCTTTTTCCAAATGAGCACTTATTACATTCCATCTCATCAGTTATAGTAGGAAAATTACATATAATGATATTCTCGCTGGGATTCCAACTAAGAAATGTTTTAGCCAAGCAACATCTGATCATGGGGGCAGTAGGATCAAAGAGTTTTTTTTTTTAATCAGTATTTTATGTAGTCAGTCTCTGACCCATACGTTCCAGGTGAGATTGCTTAGTACAATAAATTTGAAGGTTTGTATGTTGACATTTTTTTATTCCATCGGATTTCAAGAATCATATCTAACAGTATTGTATTTTGAAAACTGTGCTCTTGCTTTTCCCCACAGTAGAGGGAACTTCGGAGACAGAATGCCCATGGCAAAGTGACAGCCCAGTTTTCCAACCCAGAGTTTAGAAAAATCAGGCAACATTTGACTCTCTAAAAGAATGGTAACAGAACCCTTATGCAAATTGTAGGATATGCTCTGCGGATTTGTGGTTGGTGCTGAGAAATGCTTATTTTGGTCATTTGTTGAATGAATAAAAGAATGTTGTGTCCAGAGCTTTGTCAATATGTGCAAAGAACAGGTTGTAGGGGCCAAATGTCTGTCCTTTTTGCTTGTTGTTTATAGGAAAAAGAGAAGGAAAAAGAGATGATAATTATGATTTTGAGGATATTTTAAACCATTTATAATCATCTAGTGCATATTGTGGTATTATTTATGTAAGCAGAGAAGGTTGTGGTGAAATAAAAAATGTTTTGGAAGGGAAGTGGCAATCTTTTGTTATTTCCCTACTCTTGGGTACTAAGGGGAAAGTTCATTGTGCATATGCAGGTAGTCATTTATGTAGATGTTTTTGTTGAAGTGACTGGAGAGCAGTTTTGAGGACCTTCTGTCTTTGTGAATATACAGATCACTAACATGCCCTTCAGTCATATTGTTCTTAGGGTTCCGAGTCTTACGGAATCTAATGAACAATTTTTAATGTCAAGAATAATTCAGCTTAGAAACTACCGTGATAGGTCAGGGCATCTGAAAATTTCCTATGTGGTTACCTTAAAAGCTTACCAAAATCTCTGATGTGGGGTCTGGGAATCTTTGTTTCTTAAAAGCTCCCCAGGTAGTGGGGATGATAAGCCTGCTGTGGGACCATGTCTGTCGCTCCCAGAGAACTGTTATTCATGAAGAACTTCCCAGAATACATCACTTTGACTTGTCATGATCACAGTAAGGGATCCTTGGGTCTGATTCAGGTGTAAAGCAGTTCTCGGGCCAAATATTGAAAGGTTGAATTATTCCTCATTCTTTGGCCCATCAAGCAGACAGTTTGTATTCTGTCCAATCTGTTGTGTTCAAGAGATTTCGGGTTATGGTGGGAGGGCAGTAGACTAAGAAATGGTGAGTCAGCCCCATTTCAGAGAGCTAGATACCAGCTAGGCTCAGGATCACATTGGGGTAGTACTTTAGAACTTCACGTGTATCATCTCACCTGGCCCTCAGAAAACCCTTGGGAAATCAGTAACACAGATATTCTTTATTAGCATCCTCATTTTCCACGTGGGGAAACTGAAGCGTAGAAGCCTGAAGCGGCTTACTTAAGTTCCCATGACTGTCAAGTGTTGAAGCCCTTGCAAGCTCTTTGATACCAGGGAGCAGGGGAGTGTGAATGTGGCCTCGTCGCATAAACTCACATTCTTTCTGCCCCGTTTATAAAACATGAAAGAATTTACCTTTCAAGTTATGATGAGTGTCTTCTGTGAAATGCATTTACGTTTTGACCGCTTCCTGGTTGAATAGAATTAAAGTTTATAGACTCTAGGGGCATGTTTAAAAAGTTTTTTGTCTAAATTTTGTTCCATTAGAGGCTTTTGGCTCCTTTTGAATTTAATGAGAAAAACCTTGGTCTAATAAGTTTCATTAAAGTGAATACTTGTTGTATTAATATATTGTATATATGTCTAGAGGCCTTCAAGTATTGGGCACACATTCATTAAAATGAACTAATGAACTAATAAAAATTGCTAATAAACTGTATCAATGCTAAATCACTTAATAAAAGCAATAATGAGATTCTTAGCATACTTGTACAGATGACACAAATATTTGTATTTATGTACTGGCCACATGAATAGAAGATTAATTCCTTGATTTCAAAAAAAAAAATCTTAGCAACAGAGAGTTGATGTTTAGACAGTCTGTCTTTTATATCTAGAAGAACCAAGGACTGGTAAAAAGATATAGACAATATTGTTAGATGTAAAAAACATATACTACAACAACTACATATCCTTGGATCCCACTATTTTTTTTTAAGTGTGTGCGTGTGTGTGTGTGTGCGTGTGTGCGTGCGTGTGTAAAGAGCCTGCAAGTCATCTGAAGAATATAATGTACCAAGTTATCTCAGATTGTGAGATTATGGGTATTTTTACTTTCTCCCTTTTGCTATTTTTTTTTCTACAATGAACATGTATAACTTTGGTAATCAGGAAAAAATTATTTACTAAAAAGTTACTTTAATGTAAGATACGTACAGACTTTCTCTTAACTTTCTCTCAACTAAAGTTCTCCAACTTCAGCACACATGTAGAGAAAAAGAAACTTGTAGTTCTTTTGCTTATAGGATTGTTTTATTTTCCTATGTAAAAAAACCCCTTGTTAATATCCCTTGAAAATTGGAGAAGTGATCATGTTGGTAATTTAAATACAGATCCCTGCATCAAAATCACCTGGGCATGCTTATATAAAAGGCAAAATGCTGGCCCCCAAGTCACGTGACTCAGAATGTTTGGTAATGGGGCCCAGAAGTCTGCATTATTATCAGGCATCACAGGTGATTCTGATGCACAATTCAGTCTGAGATGCACCCTTCTGATTGCAGGTTTCCTCATGTATATTTACCTTACAGTGATTAGGGCATCTTCTAGATTCTTTTTTCATCTTCAAAGTTTTTAATGAATGTATGCCTGTATAACATCCATTTTATTGTCAGGGACACTGAAGATTGAATGTTCTCTCTAAAATATAAAAATTAGAGGGAGTCATCCATTTGGCAAGGGTTTTAGGGTATTTGCAGTGAGTCCTCCTAGGACCCTGTATCCACCCTGGGGAGCTCCTGTTGTTCAGGAGGGAGCCTTGACAGTGCTGGAACGGGTCCAGCAGGAGGGGGTAGCCTTAGATCAGAGAACTCTCTGGTTCTCAAAGTTCTCTCAGAAGGCAACACCAAACTCAGGTTTCCGAAAGAATAACTAACTTTGCTTCTTTCCATTTCTCTCCTCGTCGGAACAATTGGTTATCTGAAGAAATCAGTACATCAGCATCTTGTGTTCTGAGTGGTGCATTCTTTGGAAAAAGTTACTGTGTCAGGAATTCACACGATTAGTGTGTTTGTTTTGAATACGTGCCGTTGTGCCGAACGTACAGAGCAACTATCCTTGGTTTCGAGTTGATTGAAATAATTTGCAGCAAGTTAGTGCTAAGTATAAACTCAGAGGTACACCATCTTGCTGAATTGGCCTCGGAAGGCCCTCAAATTTAGCATGCATAGAATCACCTGGAGGGCTTGTTAAAACACAGATTTCTGGGCCCACTGCCAGATTTCTAATTCAGTAAATGTGGGGACTGGGCTTGTGAGGATGCATTTCTAATAAGCTCATCAGGTACTGCTGATGCTGCTTTGAGAACCACTGGCCTAAACGAAACATCTCCAGGACCAAGACTATGGTCACATGTACAACCTGTTTGATTTTTAACTCAAAATGCAATATAGCCTCCTTGAACTGTGATGAGATGCTGCAAATAGAGGGTTATCCTCTATTTAATTGAGTGGGTTAGCATGAATTAAGTCAAGCCTAGTGAAATGTTTGTATCACCCAGACAGGTATGACAGCTGCTCTGCAGACCGTGCCATTGTCACCATTCATTCTAGGCCAACCAGATAGATTACGTCCCATCACCGGCATCTGTATGCCCCAAGCTAAACCCCAGCCCCACCGCAGCCCTAGGTGGGCTACACCTAAGGTTTCATGTGTCTCTCTTAAGGGCATTTGTGTTTAATAGTAACTTCTGAAGCCTTCAGAGACTTAAGGCATGGCTTGCAAGGCTAGAGTATGATATTTGGAAGAAGAATCTGTCCATTTTTCCTTGGCCCAGCACTCATAAGGTTAGTCTGGGGATCCTTGGCCTGGTATGGAGCTGTCCATAGAATCTTTGTCACTTCTCTTCATAAGCAAGCTTCAGAACTTCTTGGAATATATGTCCCGAGCTGCTGACCACCGCCTGAAATATCCCAGAGCCTTGCCTGGGTGTCTGGAACAAACTGTTTGTCTAATCCCCATCCCTTGGAGGCTTCAGGCAGGGGGCTTTGGCCAGAAATGCTCACCCCACCTCCTCTAGGGGAGATCGGTCCAAGAATGTACTTTCCAGTTGGCTCAGAAGACTCTCGGAGGTCAGGAGGGGACTGAGCCTTGATCCAGAAAGGAAAGAACTTTTAGGGTTCAGTGGGACTGACTCTCCCCTTTTTCCTCCACATATGTCAGACTTAGGCTCTATCTTTTAGTCCTGAAGTATAGTCCTAGGTGGCCCTAGAGACAGTAGTGTCCCTGAAATACCATGAGGCAGGGGCTTAGGGGTGCAGTCTTATTGGCAGGTGGTGGGGGAACTTGGCTCAAACCAGCACTGCTCATATCAACGCCCCCTCCCATCCTGTTCCTCATCATACTTAATGCCCCCACCACCTGTGCTTGGCTTCTTTGTTTCTTTTTTTATATCTGCGCAAAAGACACCCTGTGAGAGACCTCATCTGCTGTGGTCCACCCAACCCTACCCATCCTCCTCTCCTCCTTAGGCTACTTTTTCTCTTCCTATTTTTTTTTTTTATCACTACCTGAAATTTTATTGTGTATGTGTTTCTTGATTTATTTGTCTCTCTCCTGCACTAAGATAGTTGAAGATAGGGACTTTTTTTCTTATTCACTGCTGTCTCTCCGGCACCTAGATCATTTCCTGACAAGTGGTAATTATGCAATAAATGTTTGTTGCATGAGTAAGTGAAAGCCTAGCAAGCACATTGCTTTTCCTTGGAGTGGGTGTTATTAGGGTGGTTTTGGAGGCCGATGGTGATTGTGGGGGGGCTACACGCTTTCCAGCCCTTCTTGGTGCCTCTTTTGCCTGTGGAACATGGTTGTTCTCCAGCTGCTCTGGAGCTGCCAGATGAGGCCGGGCAGAGTAGAAGAAGAGTGGCTTATTCGGCAGTTTTGAAGGGAATTTGTCTGCGTGGGCTCTGATGGAGTCATCGAAAGGTTTGGTTCTGTCTGCAAAATCAAACTTGAGATCAACCTTGGTCTTGGGTTGGTAAGCCCCTTGCATCATCTGATTGAACTCTAAGCTGAAAGCATCATCCATCCATCATTTAATGAGAAATAATTGTAGTGCAATTCAGCAAGGCCCAGCAATACTATTTTGTTAGTTATCTCTAATACTTGCATTGGGGTGAGGGGAGACAGGGAGGACAGGTTAAGGAAGATGACAGCCCAGGCAGCTTGCAATCCTTCCAAAGGGAAGATCCTCAACTCTGGTGCTTTGAACACCAGAAGGATGTTAATCAGGGGATTTTTTTTGTATCAGCATTGTCAACATTTACATTCATTTTACACATTGGATTTGCATCTGAAAAGACCAACTAAAATCAACATTTAAGCGATAACACTCATATTTGCATATGATTGAGCAGACATGTTAAGTAATTTTAGCCTGGCTGTTGCTAGGAAACCAATTAATAATGTTCTGCATTTCATTAAAAACTGGGTTCTATCTTTGCTTTCATTTCACTTCACAATTTAGCTGCTTGTGCTGCACTTTTTCTCCCTTGGTAAATTGTGACAGATAAATTATCATTTTACTAAATTTATTTCTGTGATTACAGTTGTTAGTCATATCTGTCAATACAACTTCAAACCTTTTTTTTTTTAATGCTTCGGTTGGGAGGGAAGTGAATTTTAACTGTTAATCATTTTTTCCTCTATAGCTTATGGGGACTAAAATCATATTTCTGCAAAGGCCTCACAGATTGTGGGCTAACAACAAAAATAATTAAAGCAATCTTCCCTGTTCCATAATTGCACCTTCTCAGTGTGGTGACTAATAATTAGAATATTAGTCACTATTCAGACACTATTCAGAAAGTGACAGACAGCTGATTAAGCATTCATCTGCGTTTTGTTTCTCATGTTTGCCATGGTTTGTGGGCTAGACCAGGTTCTGTCCTTTATGTGGTGCAATTAAAATTTTCATGACTTTATTTTACATAATAGACTCCTGCTCTTATGAAGAGAAAATACAGTCTAAGCTACCATAAGTGCCTCTTTGAACCAATCACCTGGGCAGTTGCATTGAAATTGTAATGACATTTTGCAGTTTAGCATTTTGTAGTATTGATCTGGTCAGAATGCTCATTAAAAAGCAAAATTTGTTTCTATTCATATCTGTTTCACAGTATTTCAATCACTTTATTTGGGTGAGGCATACAAATGCATCTGGTTCTTCAACTAAGCTCAAATGGTGATCTTGCCCATTTTCTAAGGGCAAAATAAAGCAAGTTAGAATCTGCTTTCACATTTTATACTCCAGTTTGGTCTTTAAGATCTGAAGGTATAGTACAAAAGAGGACATGGAATTTGGAAGCAGCCCTGGAGTCAAATTCCGGCTCAGCCCCCTCTGTGGCTCTGTGCCTCAGTGTCCTCATTTGTCAGATAAAGAAGAAAGGACGGCCCTGGGGAAAAGATGACACCTAGGATTGTAACGAGCAGGGCCCGGCAGTGGGTACTTGGCAGATACTCTTTCCCTTTTCCGCAAGAGCTGCTTGGGCACTGCATTAGTTTGCTAGGGCTGCCATCACAAAGCACCACAGACTGGGAGGCGTAAACAACAGACATTTATTTTCCCACAGCTTGGAGGCCAGAAGTCCAGGCTCAAGGTGCCAGCAGTGCTGGCTTCCTCTGAGGCCTCTCTCCCAGGCTCACAGGTGGCCGTCTTCTCCCTGTATCTTCCCTCTGTGTGTCTGCGTCCTAGTCTCTTCTGAGATGAGGACACCAGTCACGTTGGATTGGAGCCCACCCTAAGGGCCCCATTTTCATTTATTCACATCTTAAAGGCCCCATCTCCAAATACTGTCAAGTTCTGCGGTCCTAAGGGTCAGGGCTTCAACATGTGGATTTGGGGTGGGGGGACAGTTCAGCCACTAAGGGGCACTGACCGAGAAGCTGCACACGGCACACTGCTGTCTCCACTCGGCTTGGGTCCTACTCAATGGTCAGAACAACTGAAACCAACTGAAAAGGAGTCAGGAGATTGGGTTCTTTGGTTATGACTTTTCTGGTTAGGTCAGGGTTGATCAGAAATGCTCAGTAATACTACCCTGCCCCTTTATTTTTAGTTCTTATTTTGATCTTTTTGGATATATTCTAAGACCACTTCTTTCTGACCTTAGTAATACATGAGGATCATCAACTCCAGGCTCATAAGATCCTTATATTTATCCTTCATTGTTACTAGATGTGGATATACAAGGTGTAGACGGTAGGGACAAATGTCCGTTTCCCTTTTTTTAAAAATGGGATTTATTTATTTATTTATTTATTTATTTATTTATTTATTTATTTTTGGCTGTGTTGGGTCTTAGTTTCTGTGCGAGGGCTTTCTCTAGTTGCTGCAAGTGGGGGCTACTCTCCATCGCGGTGCGCGGGCCTCTCACTATCACGGCCTCTCTTGTTGCAGAGCACAGGCTCCAGACGCGCAGTCTCAGTAGTTGTGGCTCACGGGCCCAGTTGCTCCGCGGCATGTGGGATCCTCCCAGACCAGGGCTCGAACCCGTGTCCCCTGCATTGGCAGGCAGATTCTCAACCACTGCGCCACCAGGGAAGCCCCCCATTTCCCTTTTTAAATGACTTGTGGGAAAGTGTTTGGCTTTGAGGTAGTGGGCGGAGGCCAGGCTTTGGGGCCAATACACTATTGGGCAATTGGAATTTAGTGACACAAATACTATAGAAGGTCATTCATTCATTCAGCTACTGAGTGCCTACTGTGTGGCACTGTGCTAGTCCCTGTGGTTATAATGATAAATAAAAGTAGTCATGGTCCCTGCTCTTAACAGAGCTGACAGTCTAGTGGGGAAATAGACTTTAATCAAATAATATCACAATTTTAACAGTGTAGCTCTGATAACCATGGGGGAGGAAAGGCAGGTGATGCTAAAAGGGTGAATAATGGTGAGGATCAGGGATGGCCTTTTGGTTCAACTAAGATCTGAGGGGTGGTGAGGCTTCTTCGATGAAGGGGTGAGCAGTAGGGGCTGTGGTGCTGGGGGTGGTCATGAGTTGGAATGTGGGCAGGAACATTTCAGGAGTGCAGACTGCATGTGCAAAGGCCCTGAGGCAGAAAGCAGCTTAACATGAAAGGCAGGAACTGAGAAAAGGGCAGTGTAGCTAGAGGAGAGTGTAAAGGAGGGTGTAGTTTGAGATACAGCTAGAAAGCCTTCTAGGAAGACCGGGGGAGTTGGAAAAGACTTCTAGAGAAGTGACATCTGTATTTTTAAGTATAAATATAACTGATTTCTTCTGGTAGAGAAAGGAGAGAGGCATTTTTAGATAGAATATCATAACTTGGTATGTTTATTATGGCTCAAGTGTCCTTATATGAAGGAATCCCATTGTTCCAGTTAGTGGAAGTTCATACTTGAGTGGGTTCAAGCTAACTAGTTTACTAGATTTGCCATATTGAGATGTATCTGCCTACACTGATGCAGAGGCTCATTTAAATAGAGAATGAATGAATGAAAGAATGAATAAATGAACAAACGAATGGGTGCTGTGTTACTGAGTGGGTGGCATTGGTGGGTGGTGCTCCAGGGTGGACCTGACCTTAGAAGCAGTGATGCATTATTGATCCATCTGTTCAGGTCTGGTGGACTAACAGAAGACAGGCTGCACTGATCTCAGTGGCCCCCCAGCGTGTGTCTCCTCCTCCTCTGCAGTTCTGGGAGGGCCCCTTAAATCCTGCTCACTGGCCCAGCCTCACCCTCGTTGCCTAAACCAATCCCAGCTCCAGGCAGGAGAGACTAGAAAGAGCTGGGTCAGCAGTTACTGTAAGGCTGACCTAGGTCACCGTGGCCCAGTTCTGGGGAGCGAGATTCAGATAATCACAGAAGCTGAGCTGCAGAGCATGTTCCAGACATGGTGGGAGTCCAGACTGCTTGGAAGAGGTCTGTCTGCAGGGAGGTATGGGAGGAGAAGCTGGAACACAACGTTGGGAGCACATCAGAAGAGACTGACAGCTATATCTCTGACGGAAGAACTCGTATGTCATTTGGTTTTGGCTCAGGCATGAATCTTTGTTTCTTTCCCCCAAAGAAACTAAAATCAGATAAAAGAAGATTTAAAATTGGAGCTTAGAGGGACTTCCCTGGTGGCGCAGTGGTTAAGACTCCACACTCCCAATGCAGGGGGCCTGGGTTCGATCCCTGGTCGGGGAGCCAGATCCCACATGCATGCCGCAACTAAGAGTTCTCATGCTGCAACTAAGGAGCCCGCCTGCCGCGACTAAGACCCAGCGCAACCAAATAAATAAATAAATAAATAAATAAATATTTAAAAAAAAAATAAAAAAATAAAAAAAAAAAAATAAAATTGGAGCTTAGAATGTTTTTTTCTGCTTTTAATAATTCATTTACTTAAATAGACATAAACAAGGCCACTTGCTAGCTGCTGTTAGGTAGGAAGTCTGTATTTCAAAGGTTTTCATAAATGTAAGGAGTATTCTTTGATCTTGAAAACCAAGATTTTTCTTCCCTTGTGAATATTGCCACCAAGCAGTCCTCAAAGGTGGCTTGAGAGAGAGCTACTGATAGTTTCCAAGGTCTTGGGATTCAGCTATACCAAAAGACCACGACATCGAAGAATTATTGTAAATTGAGGGCACAGATTTACTTGTGAATAATGGAACAGCTGCCTAAAATAACATCTGAAGGGCAATTACCTCCAGTCTACTTTGATGAATGTGGACTTTATAATCTGTGGCCAATTAAGACTATCAGTTCTTCTGGGCCCCACAGAGAAATGTACAAACAGGAGACGCCCTTATCTACATTGGCCACATGTGCATGACTGTGCTTCTGTTAAATTTGACTTGTTTTCAGCTCAAGCAAAGAATAACTGGTCTTTGACTTTGAGGAGATTCAGGAAACATTACTGAGCGCCCATTGCCATTTCAGTAGGCACAAGGAGTGGGATGAAAACATCACACATCCTCCCCCTTGGGTTTCGTGTGAAGAGTGGGGAGCAGATCAACATGAATACAGGGAAATAGACATGGAGCTCATGATAAAAATCCTGGCATTTGCACATCATGCTACATCTCATGGCTTTATAGATGACTTCTGGACTCTACCAGCCTGGTCCAAAGAATACTTCTCACAGGGTTATTCTTATTTTGAACTGGTAGATACTTTCAATTGCAGTTCCATGTTACCTCTGCCTGGGTGCTCCTGCTGGTACCAGCCACCTCCTTCAGAGTGCTTTCTGGCTTCCTGTAGGGGCAGCTCCCTGGCCAGAGCAGAGAATACAGCATTGATACAGCAAGATAAGGGAAGCCCCGGATTTCACAGGGGCAGTGAGGGGCGAGCGGTCTGGCATCTGGAAAATTATGCCTTAGAGTTTAGTTGTTTAGCATCATTGAGGTCTCAAGCAGTCTGCAGGCAGTGGGGAACTGGAAAGAGGACAACAATGTAGAACTGGGCAAATCCATCAGTTGGGGTGGCTTTTCTGGGTTAGTTGGGCCTCAGCTCAGCAGTGGCTGTTGGAAAATTGTCAGACAACTTGGGAACACATGCATGGATTGCAGGGGAAAAGAACTGCATGCAACTAGCAGTTCAGACATCTTCTTCCACCCTGTGGGACAAAGGGCAGTATGCCTGCTAATCTGCCATTCATATTTATTCACTTTATTTTTTAGCACTTGATACTGTGACTTAACCTCTCTCTGCCTAAGGTTCCTCAAGAAGCAAGATGGGTTTGATGAACTGGAGTCAGAGGGTTTCCTTGGCTGTTATGTTCTGCGATTGTGGAATTCTACTAGGAAAGATGCATCTGGTCCTGAGAGACCTCTACTCCAGTTAGGAAGTTTCATTAAACTAATGGAGAATAAAACAAAACAAAGCAGCATAAAAACTTTAAGCACTTTCACAAGGTAAACGATGTCATAAGACAGAAAGGAGCTGATGGCCCCTGCCACGGGCCGGAGTGCCCAGGAGAGTCTTTACAGAGTTTGGAGGGTTTGGACTGTGTATTTCAGGATGGGCAGGGTTTAGAGGACGAGGAAAGGAGAAGGCATTCAGAGCAGGAAGGTAAGGGAAGGCCAGGGTGGGACAAATGGAAAAGACATCTGTCTTGCTCACTCTTGGATCCAACACTTAGTAGAGGCTTGTTAGGCATCATTGAATATATAAATATACCAGAATATAACTTCTGGTATAGATTTATTTATAGATAGTGTTTACAGTTATCTAGGGGACTGGTGAGGTGAAGGGCAGGGAAAAAACAGGCTAAGACAAAATTAAGCAGGAATTTATTGTCTTGTTCATTGCTGTGTCCCAAATGCCTAGAATAGTGCCTGGCACCTAGTGGGTACTCAGCAAATATTAATTAAATGAATGAAATGATCAGTGACATGACTTCAGACTGTCAGGTAAGTAAATGGGGAACATTGGAGGTTTTGGAGAAAGTACCATTTAGGAAAGAACTGATTGTAAATGGGGGAGTGAGGAAACCAGTTAGGAGATTAGGAAGTAAGCACAGGGTCATGAGGAGGGTCTGAAATATGAGGGGCATTGGAAACAAGAGGGGAGAGCAGGATGGGGGACATCACAAAGAAAGCAGGATGGGGGAGTGGCTGTTGTGGGGTGTGAAGAGAGTCAGAAGATGCCTAAGATGGAAGGTGTGAAGGCGTCTAGGTGAAGAGGAAGATGACATAGAGGGGAGCAAGGTAGGGTTTAGCTGGAGGGGAGGGCACTTAGGTAGCATGTGGGGGTGAATTGCCTCCATGAGGTGCTCGCAAGTTGAAAAAAAGGTTGCAATTCAAGAGCGTTGTCTCAGGGCTGGAGATCAGGTTTGTGAGTCGTTGACTGGAGAAGCAGTGGCTCAGGGGACGCGGGGTGAGCGGGGGGGAAGATGGGGAGACAGGGAGGCCATCCCGGGAGGAGCACAGCCACGGCCTCTGTTCACAGGACTGGTGGCTTCTACCCCGACTCTTTCTTTCTTTCTTTCTTTCTTTTTTAAATTATTTTAATTAATTTATTATTTTTGGTTGCATTGGGTCTTCGTTGCTGCGCGTGAGCTTTCTCTAGTTGCAGCGAGCGGGGGCTTCTCTTCGTTGCGGTGCGCGGGCTTCTCATTGCCATGGCATCTCTTGTTGCGGAGCACGGGCTCTAGAGCACGAGGGCTTCAGTAGATGTGGCGCGTGGGCTCAGTAGTTGTGGCTCGTGGGGTCTAGAGTGCAGGCTCAGTAGTCGTGGCGCATGGGCTTAGTTGCTCCATGGCATGTGGGATCTTCCCGGACCAGGGCTTGAACCCATGTCCCCTGCATTGGGCAGGCAGATTCTTAACCACTGCACCACCTTGGAAGACCCCGACTCTTTCTTTTAGAAACATCACAGACATCTTGGAAGCTATGCTCTGTTCTGTCTGGGGAGTTTTGACTTCTCAGGATTCTCCTGGCCCACTTCCCCAGCATTTCCTCTATTACTTATGTCGGAGCATTCTGTTGCCATTGTTATTTTTCTGGTACTATTATCCCCTATGTGAAACTCTATAATTTGTGTCAAATACATGAGCATCCTCTATAGGAACTGATCTCCTTTCTATTTTTGAAGGGTATGCTGCTCAAAACTCTGTGTGTGTGTCTAAATCTCTCTTAGAAACTGAGCTATAATGACTAATTTCACAACCTCAAATGACAATATACAGTATGCATTTATTGAATACAACTTGACAGATGCTAATATAGAAGATGTGAATTAATATTGGAACAAAAGGACATAGAATACCTATAGAATACTATACCTTTCTCATTTTTACTTTAAAAGTTCTGGTTTACTAGAAACTTCTGAATAGAATTAATTGGGAATTTAAAATCCTTGTTAAAGAATATTTTCCACGCTCATTTCGGCAGCACACATACTAAAATGGAATGATACAGAGGAGGTTAGCATGCTCTGTGCAAGGGTGACACACAAATTCATGAAGCATTTATGTATCTTTATGAAAACTCAAAAAAAAAAAATCAGTTTTCACTTTTCCAACACAGGTGGACCAGATATCTTCTGAACCGCCCTCTCTTTTCTCCCTCCTTTCTTTGTTTTTCATAAATCTTTTGAATATCACACTGGTGATTACCTAAAATGAACTTGGATAAACCAGAATTTTGTCACTGATGAGAGTTTTGCCAAACTTAACTTGTGGTGTGCTGCTTGCCTTTTAAACAAATGACTCGCAAAAAACAATTTGGCAGCCTCGCAATTGTAAATTTCTCAGCGGCAGTTTGTGTCTGTATATCTCTTCAGGTCAAGCGTCTGCTGAAAAGCTATTGAGGATGACGCGGGAGTAAAGATACTGCTGTATGAATGCAGTTTTTACAAAACTTGGCAGTTCCTGTAAATAAGTGAAGATCATAACTTGTATTTACCTCTGTAATGTCTAGACTAGAGAATAAGAACCATGAGTTTATAAAAATCCAGGTTGCTGTCTATAAAAATAGAAAAGTATTTTAAAATTATGGTTCCAGTGGGGTAGTGATGAAATTTTTAGTATATGGTCTTGGACCAAATGGGTAGCTATCTGGAGAAAGATGAAGTTATTTCTGTATCTCATACCGTTCAAATAAATTCCATCTTGACCAGTTCAATTTATATGATGATCAGTGTGATATTCAAAAGAATTATGAAAAGAAAGGAGGGAGACATCAGGAAGGCATTCATAAAATGGTGTGGTCTACTTCATTTGGAAAAAGTCAAAAATGATATTTTTAACAAGGATTTCAAAATATGAATATATATTCATATCTGCTTAAAATGAAAGGACTGGAAGAAACGTGTAAATTCCTTTTAACTTTGAAGTTAAAAGTTAAGCCTTTTAAACTATGACTCAAAATTCAGAAACCAGAAAAGAAAAAGATTGATAAATTAGACTAAATTCAGATTAAAAAATTTTACCTGGTAAAAAACACAATAAGTAAATTCAAAAGACAAATAGTTGAGGGAAGAAATTTACAGTGGACAAAGGGCTAATCTCTCCATATAAAGAGCTCCTACAAATGAATAAGAAAATGACTGGCAAACCAGTAGAAAAATAGGCAAAGGACACAAACATATGATTCACAGAACAAGAAATATAGATTGTCTCTAAACCAAATAAAAGATCTTCAGACTCAGACATAGTAAGAGAAATGCAAATTTAAACTAAGTAGCACTTTTTACTTCATTGGATTGGCAAAAACTCTGAAATGTGATAATCGTACATTGTTGACCAGATGTGCACCGTACTTCTCCTGAGAGTACAAAATTGCACAACCCTTATGCAGGCCAATTTAGCTGTGTCAAGATTACAAATGCAGTTACCCTTTGACCCAGCAATCTGGCTCTGGTACTTTTTCCCTGCAGGTACCCCTGAATACATATAAAGTGACGTATGTACGAGGTTTTTCATTAGTCCATTGTTTATAATAGAAAAGACTGGAAACAATTCAAATATCCATTAGTAGGAGACCAGTGAAATAAACTGTGAATCATCCATACAATTGAATATTGTGTAGCATTTAAAGAGAACATGGAAACTCTTCATGCAGTGATATGGAAAGATCTCCAAGATATATTATTAAAATGAAAAAAGCAAGGTGTAGAACAGAGTAGGTAGTGTGCTACCTTTGGTGTAGAAAGGGGACACAGTATGAGTCTACATTCATATCTGCATGAAGAAATACTGAAAAGATAAGCAAACAGAAAAAAGAAACTTAATAAAATGGTTCTCTTTAATGAGAGGGTGGGGGGTGGACAGAAAAAGGGTGAGGGTAGCACTGTTTGCTGTATTATTTTTATTTGTGAACCATGTGAATTATTATCTACTCAAAACAAAAAATAAGTTACGTGTTTGTAAAATTGCATTTCAGTGGCAGTTTAGCATATGTCCAAGGGCTGGAAATAGCTCCCCAGACATTTATCATCTCTTGTTTGGACTCTTGGCTACAGCCTGCTAAGTGGGTCTTGTATGTGATTTATCTGGAGCTGTGCTGTCTAGTATGGTAACCACTCACCACATCTGGCTTTTGAGCGCTTGAAATGCGGCTCTTCCAAATTGAGATGACCTGTAAGTGTGCCAGATTTAAAGACTTAGCATGAGAAAAGAAGAATGTAAACCATCTCACTATCACATTAATAATTTTCAAAATATTGACAGATAATAGTGAATGATAACAGTTTGGATTAAGGGGGTTAAAATATATTATTAAATTAATTTCCCTTGTTTTTTCTTACCTTAAGTGTGGCTCCTAGAAAATTTAAAATTACATATGTGGCTTGGCTCTGTGGCTCGCATTTTGTTTTTTTTGTACAGTACTGATTTAGAGTCCTGTCCACACTTGGCCATGTCTGCCAGAATTACTTTCTTTAAAAAAAAAAAGCTAATCATGCTTTAAAACCTTCGCTGACTCTTACAAGCCTATAGAGACCCTTTGTAATAGTCTGAGATGCTTCCTTTACCCGTTCCCTACCTCCCTCGTGAATAAACACTGCTTCTCTTCACTCCCCAGGCTGCAGGCCTCTTCGTAAATATGAGCCTTTGAATGTACAGTCCCTGCTTGCAATGGTCCTGAACCTCCATTTCTTGGCCTTGAAAACTCCTACTTGTCTTATAAACCCAATTCATGTGGCCCCTTCTTTGATGATGCTTCCCTGGTTCTTTCGTCCTATTTCTTTATAGTATTTGGTATACCTGCGTGTTCTCACGCTCATCACCTGATACCACCGTTCATCTTTTCAAGGGTATTGTCACCCTCACCAGACTGTGAGCTCCTGGAGGGCAGAACCAATTGTTTTTGTGTTTCCAGAACCTGAAACTGCCAGTAAATAAACTCCAAAAAGTCACTAGGAAAATGAGGTTGGTTGTGTTTTGTTGAGAGCACACCCATTTACCTGCCTGGCCTGTGTATTGAGGAAAGCAGGCTCAAACCCTGCAGGTCTTCTCTTGGTTAGAGATAAACCTCTTTGCATAGCAAACAAACTTACTGTTACCAAAGGGGGAAGCGGGGGGAAAGGATAAATTAGGAGGTTGGGATTAACATATACACACTACTGTATATAAAATGGGTAGGGCTTCCCTGGTGGCGCAGCGGTTGAGAATCTGCCTGCCAATGCAGGGGACACGGGTTCGAGCCCTGGTCTGGGAAGATCCCACATGCCGCAGAGCAACTAGGCCCGTGAGCCACAATTACTGAGCCTGCGCGTCTGGAGCTTGTGCTCCGCAACAAGAGAGGCCACGACAGTGAGAGGCCCGCGCACCGCGATGAAGAGTGGCCCCCACTTGCCGCAACTAGAGAAAGCCCTCGCACAGAAACGAAGACCCAACACAGCCAAAAATAAATATAAATAAATAAAAATTAAAAAAAAAAAGGGTAAATAACAAGGACTTACTATATAGCACAGGGAACTATATTCAGTATCTTGTAATAACCTATAATGGAAAAAAATCTGAAAAAGAATAGATATATACATATGTATAACTGAATCACTTTGCTGTACACCTGAAACTAACACAACATTGTAAATCAACTATACTTCAATAAAAAAAAAAAAAAAAAAGAATAGACCTCTTTGGAATGTTCTAGCTTTAAACAGGTCAGCCTTCTTATAGGCAGAAGACTACAAACTGCAAAGATGTCAGTAGCACCAAACCCACCATGAGTTGTGGTTTCAGGGTTGTGTTCAGACTGGAAGGTGAGAGGTGTTTGTTCAGTCAGAGAACAGAAATCTCCAGGCTGGCCAAGTGCCTGTGTTTGCAGAAGGTGAGGGTGGCAGGTGGTTGGCAGAAGGTGAAAGCACGGGTGGAGGCTGGCTGGCCACAAGAAGGCTATGAGTTAGAATAATAATGAATTTCTCCATTATTCCATGGCCCTGTCGATCTTACTTTGGTGACCATCTTATCTGCTTTTTAAAATTCCCGTTGTCCTCATCTGCTTGTGGGGTCTTAAGCTTTTGCTTGAAAGAGAAAATAAGAGTAATAAACAGAATATCCAGGATTGGTGGAACAAAGATTTTAGGAAGGAAAAACTTGGAATTTTGCAGGAAACTTCTCTCCTTAGTTAAGTCACCAGAAGACTCATGTTTAACCCAGATTTTAGAAGCTTTCTTACCATTGTTCAGGATCCATTTGTTTCTTATATTACAATTCAGATATTTTCACTAGACAAAGCTTCTTGTGCCGCTGTCATAATCAGTTGGATGGGGAACGCTTTCTTTTGCAAAACTTGGAGGGCTGGTGGTGTAGTAGGAAGCACAGTGTTTCCAGGGGGGCTAGAAAAACTGGTCTGAAGCCAGGATTGCCACTTACCTAGTGGTGTGAGCATAAACAAGTTACGTCACCTCTCTAAGCCTCATTTTTCAGTAACATGAGGTTATAAACACCTCCTGGGTTGTGAGCATTGCAAGGAGAATGAACACTGGTGCTAATATGGCTCCTGGACCATGCTAGGTTTTGATAAATAGTATTTATAGCTCCAATGAGAATGTCGATTTTCTTTTGCACCTGTCTGGTGTTGAATCGCCACGTGAGCACACCCAAGGCAGAAGAGGAGTGTGACCTTTCCTAACTGTGACGGGCTGCAGTGACTGCTGGACAGTGGCAATCCTTAGAAACTGCTCTTCAGAGCCTCACGGTCATCTGAGCGGGGGCAGGGGGTTAGGGGTCAGGATGCCTGCTTGGAGAACTGGCTTTACCGTTAGTTAGTCCCATTCATTCTACCTCCTTGGTCCTGAGTCTCCTCGTTTGTAAAATGAAGGTGTTGATCTTTCCCATCTCTAAAATGCTCTAGTTCTGTCTCCAGAAAACAGCGGAAGTGTCCCCTGGTGGTTAGGCTGCATTGTTTGTAGGGTAGCATTTCACTGTGCCCAACTCTGAGACCCTGGAAACTGCACAGCTGGGCTCTGCCACCTCTGAATAGCCCTGAATCCAAGGAGTGTTCCCATTTCCCTTTGGGATTATGTCCCAAGGCAATAGTCTTCTTTCTGGGCTCCCCATGGTCTTCTCGCACATTCTCCCAGGACCCACCCAGCTGCATCTGTCACCAGAGATGCTCACTTTTATTCTGGAGTTGAGATCTGTTTCCTCCTCATTCTTTGGACAAGAGAGAGAGAATCATCATTTTAAAGAGGGAGATTATCAGGCTTTTTTAAAAAGTAACTTTGGTGCTTAGTAAACATTCTTATAAACATTTTGCTTTCTCTTAGGCACTTGGGGTCTGTGTGGTCAGCCTCCCCTGCCTCCTTGTCTTATGTGACTCCTCACCTTGAAGGCCCATCCTTCATTCTTGTTTGAGATGGAGGAACACAGCACTTTGTGTGCCTTGTGACCAGATAATTGGAGCTGACAGTAATCAAGATTTGGGGCTAATCATCATTAAAGGGTAATTTCATTGCTGCCCATAATTGATCTTGTCTTAAACCCATTATTGCACTTCTTTTGTCACATGATTAAAAAAGAAAAAAATGCTCCTGGCAATAAACTTTTGAAAACGGGTTTCCTACATTCAGTTCTTTTTCAAACTGACTTTATAAATTTCAGGTGTGCCTTTATTAATGTAGTGATTTGCCTGCTTTATATTACATATTCAAAATAAGAGAAAATTGAAACAGTTCACCATTGAAGTAAATGTTACAAAATCAGCATCTGGTTTGAATAATGAGGTTTTTTTGTCCAAGTTTTGCTTCATTGAACGAGGCTGATAAAATTGCCCTTAGTTGTTATGTGACTTTTTCACTAACTTTTGGTTCCTTCAAGTTGCCAATTTGGAAGCCACTAGGGTTTCCTTTTGAAAGTTCTTTCCTAGCGGTAGTTGTTTTAAGTGACTCTCAGACAGCTTTTGGTCACCGGCAGGGTGGAGATGATGATACTCCCTGATCACAAAATCACAGCTTGGGACATTTCAGGTATCTTCTCCACCATTGAAGCTGTTGGAACAAGAGCAGAGTGAAAAAAGAGGTCTAGAGTCGGAATGCTAGAAATAGATGTTGGTATGGCAGCAACATAATATCATACTGTTTGGGGTCAGGTATCTAGACACTGTCTCCAAGTTCTGTTTCTACCTTGAACTCGGATGCTTGCAGAGATATAGTTGCACATGGGTAATGATAATGCTGCTTGGAGGACACAAAGCCATTCCCACTATGGCTGCTGATAAAAACACGCACAGGCACGTGACATGCCATGCACACACACATTCCTAGGACGTTTCTTGAAGGTGACTACACTTTTTCTACTAGGTTTCCTGATCCATAGATATCCATGCTGTAATACTTACAACGTACTTTCAGATTGATCATTTGGTTTTGGCTTTCAGAAAACCACTTTTAACATGGAATCGGTAGATTCTATTATCCCTCGTTTACTAATGAGCAACCTCTTCAAAGAAGTATTGTGACTTATTCAAAGGTATATAGCTGTCACCTGGTAGGAAGGAATGGTATTTTATAAAGGCCTAGTTTTAAATTTTATCACAAAACCTGTACTGCATGTATGATAATCCTGTATTGCACATTCTACTTCAATGAAAAGCTTGATGAATGAACGAATGAATGAAATGAACAAATGAAGAAACAAACAAACAAAACAAAACAAAATCCTGACACAGCAAAACACTAAAGGGAAGTATCTCCAGTAGTCAGATAGTAAAAGCATGGCATTTTTTAGCTAAATAGAAAAACAACAGAATATCCCTTTATCTATGAATACTTTGATACACAGGTTGTTATCAAATACAAACTAGGCTGAGATTGACTATCAGTTCCCTACTTTCTTCAACCAGATGTAGCTGTCCATTGCAGTAGGGCCTTTGGGAAGCTGTAGGCAAGAAAATCAGAGCATTGGTCCATCTTGTTGAGTGGGTCACAGGAAATTATCCCACTCTACTTTTTAGAAAATGTTCTTACCGATTGTGTTTTCTACTGTGCTCCTCACAAGGAGAAAACTTTTGGGTGGAATCGAACAGTCCTGCCAAGCAAGGCTTGTGGGTATGAGCGTGAGTGAGTTCAGGTAACTGAAAGTTTGGCCACCTCTGTGGTCAGCATGTGGGCACGTCACCCACCAGATCTTAATCTTTTGGGACATTGGGGCAGAAAAATAGGTTCTTCTCTCATATTGTTGACAGACCTCCACTTTCTTTGTCTGAGAATCCTGGAATCCTTGCTCTCTCTTTTTTTTTTTAAGCTTTATCATTCTTTGTAGTCAATTTTTTTCCCCTCTTGATCATGCTTCTTTTAAAATTCTAACTCTTGAACAGCCAAATGGATGTTTTCCTTTTTTACTGATTAACATGTGTGATGTGCAAGTGTTCCTTAAAAAATACCTCGTATACTTTGTAATTTAACCTTTGCAGCTTCATTCCAGGCTCTTTCCTGACAACTCCTTGCTGAATCCTACTCTTTTAAATTCCCTTAGGCCATTTTAAGATTCCAGGCCTCAAATTCCTGTCTCATTGGACTTGGTTGCTGCTCTCTTCATTATTTGGTTTCCTCATGTGTAAAATGAGTGAAGTACTGGCTATTTCACAGTGTTGGTGAGGCTTAATTGAGATGGTGTAATTGGAAGTGTTTTACGAAGTGGTCAGTGCTATTATTATTGACACTTTTTCATGAGGAGGTGATTGATACAGACAGAGATTAGATTATTTTCAGATGAATTATGTAGGGAAAGTAGGATATCAGAGTTGCCTGAATAAGGAAAGGGATGAGCCCTTATAGATCAAGGCACCTCATCATGGGATTATTAGATCAACGAGGTACTGAGTAAGTTAATATTAGAGGAACGGATAGAACTGGCAGGGAAGAGGGAAGACAGAACATGAGCTGGTTGGATTATCTAGAGAGATGAGCTTGGAAACCAAGGGAATGGGCTCTCTTGCCACCAAAATGTTAATTAAAGGAGCATCACGAAACTAGGATGCTGGTGACCTTAGGCACTGAATGAATTTGGCATTGCTGGAAAGGTAAACACGAAGAGAGTTTGGAAAGTTAATCCAGCCAAGAAATTAATTGGGCCTGGGTACACCTCTGTCTGCTAGGAAGAAGCGATGCTGAGAGCACAGGACCTGGCACAGAGCAGGTGTTGAATAAATGTTTGTTGAATTGATAAATGGATGCAGTAGAAATGATGTAGATAACCAGTGGCAGAAGTGAGCTCAGGTTAACTATCACTCTGCCTTGAAAAAGCCTGTCCTCTGAAGAAGAGAGTCATTGCGTCCCACCCAAGTGAACCTCTGCAGTCTGGGGAGGGCATGGTTTAACACCGCCCTCCCCCCCCCACCCCCCGCCAAGAGTATGTGTTTGTCTAACGCAGGAAAGTGGGATGTGCCTGGTAAGATGTGATGTAAAAGCCTTTAGTCTTACGTCTCCTATGTTTTAATTTGAAGGTCACTGCTAGTTTAATAAATTATCCCTATGAAATTGTTTTAGTTCTATTTTAGGATCTGGAAAGTGGAGCTTTGTATGCATTCTTTGACAGTAAACTAAGTTAGATGCGTGTGTGTGTCCAGTGATGGTAACAGTGACTCCGTGTATTCTTTCCTTTGAACCACTATAGAATGGCATTTTGTTCTGATAATATTGTAACCTGTGGAGTCACTATGTCCTTTATTCCTCCTTTGTTTGTGTACCTTAATGACATTTTACTTAATCTTGTATCTTGTCTGGTCTCTGCTGGTCTGCTGTGGGTGGTCGTGGTCTCTGGCTTTCACAGATGCAGTGTAATTTTTGGTTTATGAGGACAATTGAAACATTAGATCCTATGTTCCTGGCTCTTTCATGCTGTATATCATGAAACACATCCCCAGCTGAGGTTTCATCACTGTGGTGTGCAGAGCACAGTGACTACAGGTGTCAGAAGATTCTCTGCCCTCCAAAGCCCTTTTTTTTACTCTAGGTCACCTGGCACAGAGACGAGCATGACTCCTGCTTCCGTTTTCTGCAGGCGACTTAGCTCAGCTACTCTGTGGTTTAACCTTTGCCTAGTATGGATGTGGTTTTTGAATATATAGAAGTGCTTCAAGGGACTGGTTGTAGAACACTGCACATGATGAGAAATGCCTCAAGACACTTCACTCAGTAAGAGCTGGAAACCTACTCTTGTGGAAGGTGTGTGGGTTGGTTGGTACTTGAGGGACAAATTATAAGGCACACCTGTAAGACTGGGAGATTCAGGTGACAGATTAATTTGATGTTTGTAGGTTGAGTCATTTGGAATGGCTTAAAGTTTAGCTGCTTCTGCTGCAGTTAGAAATTGGTAGTCATCTTTGTTCCCTCTTTCTGAGATAAAGCAACTGGTATATAATTTAAATAACTTTCCCAAACTTGAAACCTGTAAGCAACTGAGGAAGTCCTGTAACCCCACAGGTTTCTCCAATCCCAGGCCTGTGTTATCCCCTTAGACCATGGGGCCTGCATGGAAGATGAAAGTGTAAACATGTGAGCCTGTATTTCCTAAGGCAGTGGAATTTTGTCTCTTGGTCATATGGAGTACAGTATTTCAAAGTGGTATTATGTATGGTGTTCTAAGCTGAAAGGAATATTTATATGGAGCCTGTCGGAGGTATGCTTGGTATGAAAACCATAAGTGATTTGCCTCACTGATTTGTTTAAAATTCTCAAGCATCATGCTGTACTAACATAGCTTTTATTCACTGATTCTCCTTTACAGTGGAGGGAAAATGACCCATGTGGTAAATGAAATAAATATACTGGACTTGATCCTTAGAGCAAGAGAGACCTGTAACATTTATGTTAGAAGGTGACCCCTCTGTTCCTTCTGCTTGGCAGAAGGCCTGGATGTATAATGAGGTACTCACATGTGTCAGATCTCATGTCTCCCCAGAACCTGGGGTTATCTTGTAACACTTGAGTTCTATTTATTGAAATGACGACATGTCGTAATGGGAGCATTGATGCGCACCAAGCCAGGTGCAAGGCTCTGTGAGAAGCTGATGGAAGGAGTGCCTATTGGAACATTAACTCCAGATTTCCTCACTTGTATGTGATAAAAATATCAAACCCAGTATGGAGTCAAGAGCAAGTGAAAAAAAAAAAAATCATTGCTCTTTGAAAGAAAAAAATGTCACATCAGCAATACTAGGGAATTTCTGTATTTGTAATCCTTGGGTCTGATATGGATTCATTTTTTTTTTTTAAGATATTTATTTATTTATTTATGGCCGTGTTGGGTCTTCGTCGCTGCGCGCGGGCTTTCTCTGGTTGCAGCGAGCGGGGGCTACTCTTCGTTTTAGTGCGCGGGCTTCTCATTGCCTTGGCCTCTCTCATTGCAGAGCATGGGCTCTAGGCACACAGGCTTCAGTAGTTGTAGCACGTGGGCTCAGTAGTTATGGCTCACAGGCTCTAGAGTGCAGGCTCAGTAGTTGGCGCATGGGCTTAGTTGCTCTGCGGCATGTGGGATCTTCCCGGACCAGGGCTTGAACCCGTGTCCCCTGCATTGGCAGGTGGATTCTTAACCACTGTGCCACCAGGGAAGTCCCTGATATGGATTCATTTATTTTTCTCTAGTTTTGCTAGATTATGTAAAGCATATTGTACGCCGAAGTAAAGTGTAAGATGTAAGACACCATCCATAGGCAAGATTATTCTTGATACCTGCTGAAAACCTCCGAGTGTGCTTGGATTGGGTCCTAGCAGAATGAATCATGAGCGAGCCTGTGTGTCATCCTTAAAACAGTTCCCCCTTCCAGCTGATCCTTCTTGGGACTGCATTGTTACTTCTGGAAGAGAGTCCAGATACAAAATAATTTGGGTTATTTTGTTGTTGTTTGTTTTGTTTTTTTAATATTTTGTTTATTTATTTGGTTGGGTCAGGTCTTAGTTGTGGCAGGCGGGCTCCTTAGTTGTGGCATGTGAACTCTTAGGTGCAGCATGCACGTGGGACCTAGTTCCCTGACCAGGGATCGAACTCGGGCCCCCTGCCTTGGGAGTGTGGAGTCTTAACCACTGTGTCACCAGGGAAGTCCCATTTGTTTTGTTTTTAATGAAGGAAAAAGAAGCCGAGTTTGATGAGGATGAGTTGCAGTATTCTCACGGAGTGAGTCACTCACATAAAGTGAAAACTGAAAGCCTTCTCTGTAGCAACTTGTGTAATTCTTTGTGATTGATTCTCTCCTTCCTCCCGCTTCTTGAGTAATGAAGCCTCCATGTCATGATGTGAAAGGAACAAGACAGGCTTGGTGTGTTGCTGACAAGCAGAATCTCACAATTAAGCTGATTAAGTCTTAAATCGGTCAGTTTTCTGACTTTGATGTTAGGGTCTTTAATAGGATATAATTTTATAAGTTGCTTTTTTCTAAAGGGGCTGGAGGGTCTGATGAAGGGAATCGTCTTGGAAAACTCAAGGCTGAGCTCTGTAGGACTGGCTTACTCTCACCTCTGCCTGCTCCCTGAATGGAGCAGGCACTGCTGCTGGGCTCAGGTGTCCCACGATGCAGTTTTATCCACTTGAAAACCCTTATGTGTTCAGCTAAATTAGATTAATTACCTTGCTCTCCAGGATTCACAATGCTTTGCAGTTTAGCTGCAGTGAGTAAATGTTAGTTTTGCAAGTAAAAGCTACTATTATTGGCCTCTAAAGGGCTATGGTTTTTTTGGAACTCATAAAGAGGAGCTTTAAACAATCATTCCAGCCAAGATAGAATATAGGTTAGTAAATCTGTCTTCAACTGAGTTTTCTACTTGACTGTGTGGCATCTGCGTTGAGAAGAGTGTTCTAACTCCGTGTCATTTCTGTTTGGTGCCTCCTAAAGTAATTCTGGGTGTATCATCATGAAACATGCTGTTTTCTGTATTTCCTGGTGTTAATAGAGTATTTTGTATACTCTTAGTTTCCAGATGGAGATCATTGAACAGAACCCAAGCTTCTGTCCATTGAGAGTTTGCACAGAAATCTACCCTGGGTGAGACATGGCTGTGTCATCAGGGTTCTGATACACAAGAAAGGGAAATCAGGCACTCTCTGGACTCTTAAGTGATCACACTTAATCTTTTAATCTCTTCTTCTGTCTTTCCATATTCTTCTCCAATGGAAGACAAAAATCCCAACTTGTGATTAAGATAATCATTTGTAGGGTTAGACATTGAGTGGATCTATGAACCTAATCCTTTACAGAATCCTAGCATTGTGGGAATTTCCTATCACCACCTTTGTACTGAAACAGATAAGTTAAAAGGGAGGTGGGGAATCGTAGTTCAAGTTTCAAGCATGACTAATTCAGGCCATATCTGGCAAGATTTGGGACATATCTTCAATATAACAGAAATGATAATAATAACACCATCCACATATTGATCTAAGTGTCAAATTATTCAGTAGTTGCTTTTCACATTCCTGATGTTCATGTGTTCCTTATGTAACTCTGAGAGAGGTAAGGACAGGTACCTTTTAATCCTATTTATTTATTCAATAAATATTTATTCAGTGCCTGTTATGTGCCAGGCTCTGTTCTAGGTACTAGGTCAGGAGCAAAACAATAAAAAATTTCTGCTTTTGTGGAACTTATATATTAGCTGTGGGGAGACAGACCATAAATAAATGAAGCGAGTGAAGTACAAGTTATGTTGGGTAGTGAAACTTCTATGAAGAAAAGGAAGACAAGGAAAGGGGACAGGGGGTGTGTTACTGGGGTGTGGGAGTCATCATAATATTAAAAGGGGTGGCAGGGGTATCACCCCAGTGAGAGACATGGACCTGGAGGAGGTAAGAAGCTAGCTATCTGGGAGAACAGTATTTCAGGGAGAAGGAACAGCTAGTCCAGTGGCCCTGTGGTGGCAACCTGCTTGATTTGTTTGAGGAACCACAGGGAGGCCAATGGGGCTGGCGGGAGTGAAGATAAGGGTAGTGGGAGATGAGGGTGTGCACCTGTAGGCCAGCACAAAGAGTTTGGTATTTTATCTCTGGGAGATGCAGAACCTTTGGGGGGTTCAAGCCGAAGAGTGACGTGATGGATCGACACTTTAATAGTATCAGTCTGGCTGCTGTGCTCAGAAGATACTGCAGGGGGCGTGGGTGGGAGCAGGGAGACTGGTTAGGGGGCTCCTGCAATAATAATAATCCCAGACGAAGAGGGTGGTCCTGGACCAGGGTGGTAGCTTTGAAGGTGTGGTGTGAAGTGGTAGGGTTCTGGGTGTATTTTAGAGGTAGGGTCTGTAGACTTGCATTTAGGGCATGAGGGAAAGAAAGAAGCCCAGAGTGACTACAGAGCTTTTGGCCTGAGCAACGAGAAGGATTTGGTTGTCATCAACTGTGAAGAGGAAGAGCAGGTCTTGAGGGCTGGAGGGAGATCGCACTCTCAGTTTGGGCCATGTTGAGTTTGAGATGCCTGCCAGACCTCCAAAAAATTATCTCCAGTGGGCAGTGTTTGACATTCGAGCCTGGAATTCAAGGAAGAGGTCAGAACTGAAGATGGATACTTAGGAACAGTTGGGTTATCAGTGGAATTGAAGCCATAGACTGGCTGAGAGTGGTCAGAGTGGAGCAGAGGTCAAGGGTTGAATCCTGGGCACTGGGACGATGAGCAGCAAAGGAGACAGAGGCGGAGCCAGGAGGAGAGCTAGGATGGACACGGGCTGGAAGCCAGATCTAAGTTCTCAGGGCAGAGGGGGTGGTTATCTCTGTCCTGTTGCAGTAGGTCAAAACTGATTCCATCAATTGGTCATAAACTGAGGCCATGATAAATGACTCACCAGGGTCCATGGCTGGGAAATAGCTGGATGAGGGCTCAAAGCCAAGTTCACTTTCTTTCTGCCAGGAGCGTCCTCTGGCCATACCTGACCTTTGTGTGCCCTTTTATGTCATCACATGCTTCTTGCATTGGAGGTGGTATTGCACATGTCTGCACATTTTCACAATTTCAGCAGCAGTCTCCCGTGCTTTTGTTTTTTAGTTTGTATGAGAATTTTGGTCTCTCATATCTTTTGTATAAATATGGAATGTGTGTTCATTGTAGAAAATTAGAAAAATGGATGAGCAAAAGGGGACAAAGTTAAAATCATTAATAATAATTGTACCACTCAGAGATGACCATGCTCACAGATTGATAGTATATGTCCTAGTCTTTTTTCCAGCCATACATATATATGGACATACATATTCTTTTCAAAAGATGATTCTGTACTAAATATATAATAGTTATATAACCTTTTTAATAACCTTTTGTACCAATAGCAGTGAGTGTCCATCATGGTGTCCATATTGTTTTGGTTTTTTAAATTAATTAATTTATTATTTATTTATTTATTTTTGGCTATGTTGGGTCTTCGTTGCTGCATGCGGGCTTTCTCTAGTTGCAGCGAGCAGGGGCTACTCTTCGTCGCGGTGCGCAGACTTCTCATTGCGGTGGCTTCTCTTGTTGGGGGGCACGGGGTCTAGGCGCTCGGGCTTTAGTAGTTGTGGCACGTGGGCTCAGTAGTTGTGGCTCGCGGGCTCTAGAACGCGGGCTCAGTAGTTGTGTCACACAGGCTTAATTGCTCCGTGGCATGTGGGGTCTTCCCGGACCAGGGCTCGAACCCATGTCCCCTGCATTGGCAGGCGGATTCTTAATCACTGTGCCACCAGGGAAGCCCTCCATATTGTTGTTGTTGTTTTTTTAAATAAATTTATTTATTTTATTTATTTTTGGCTGCATTGGGTCTTCGTTGCTGTGCATGGGTTTTCTCTAGTTGTGGCGAGAGGGGGCTACTCTTCATAGCGGTGCACGGGCTTCTCATTGTAGTGGCTTCTCTTGTTGCGGAGCACGGGCTCTAGGCGCGTGGGCTTCAATAGTTGTGGCACACGGGCTCAGTAGTTGTGGCTTGCGGGCTCTAGAGCGCAGGCTCAGTAGTTGTGGCACACGGGCTTAGTTTCTCCGTGGCATGTGGGATCTTCCTGGACCAGGGCTCGAACCCGTGTCCCCTGCATTGGCAGGCGGATTCTTAACCACTGAGCCACCAGGGAGGGAAGCCCCATATTGTTTTATATCTTAAAAAAAAAAACAAAAAAACAGTGCCTGGATATCTATCTATAGTATAGTTTGTCAAGGTCATGGTGATAAGAAGTAATCTAGGGATCACCTATGGGAATTAACCAAGAAATAAGAGTGATAATAATGGGAAAAGTTTATATTCATTGAGCCCTACCATGTGCTGGGCATTGTTGCCAAGCATTTTATTTGTAGTATGTCATTTAATTCTCCCAACAATCCTATGAGGTAGGTACTGTTATTATCTCCATGTTCGTAGTTGAGACCCCAAGAGATGAAGACAGGGACATCTGCTCATGGTTACAATGCAGCCAGGGTTGGAGCTGGGATGGATTTGGACCCAGTCAGTCCAGCTCCAGCCAGGGCCCAGAGCATTCTCCACTTTCCGTCTCATATCTCTCACTGTACTTTCATATTTGACCCAGTACTCACTGTCCCATTAGCTTCTCCCTCCCCATTGCCTTCGTGGGGGAGCTGAGCAGGCAGGATGGTGGATGAGAGCATGTGCTGGGCTCTCTTCCCACCCCAGTCACTGAGACATGTTTGATGAGGTGCCTCTATTCATCTGTGATTCATGTAGAAAATTAGGGTTTTACTCCTCGAGGTCTCCTCTGTTAAAAACAAAAAGTTCTATACCTAAAAGGATCCCTAGTCATATTAATCCCTTCAGGCTTAAAAAAAAGTGACATTTCAACCCATTAGTTAGATTTTTTTTTTTTTTTTTTTTTGGTACAGATTCTCAAATACACCAGGCACACACTTTGAGTGGGCTTAAACGTTAACTGTCAGTTCCTTTTGTGATTCCTTTTTCAAACCTTCTGTGCATCTTAGTTTTGTTAGATATTCTCAGGGTGGAATAAACATACTATATAACGTGTAGTAGTGTAAATAAGTAATGTATAGTATATAGCATATAACTGGGTGTCTGTGATAGAGATGTACTTATATGTAGCACACAGCAATAGTTAAAATGTTGACAAGCTGGAATGGCAGACATATCAGATGAATTGCGTTTGAAATAATAGTGGTTATATTTGCAAAATTAATGTGGCATAGTGAGAATAAAAAGGGAACTCCTTATTAAGACGCCCCTGTTGTTACCTGTAAAGCTGTTGGAATTGACTGCTTACTTCATTAAGTCACTAAGCATCATGCTTCAAAGCAGTACTGAAAATGCAAACTTCCATACAAATCACTTCAGTATTATTCTCCTTGTAGGTGCTCAGATTACATAATCTGTAACTACTACCACCAGCTCAATGTTAGATTAAGTAAAAGCCTTATCTTCATCCAAAAGTAGATAAGTGATGCTTAAGGTTTTTAGCCCAACACAGAACACAGTGTTTCCACACAAATGCCCCAAAACTACTTCTTGGTGGTCCTGCAATCACTTTCCACCGAATTGGTCCAGCTGTTCTCGTTATTCTGCTCTTCCAGGCAGACTTTGCTGTTCAGAATATTGGCACGAGATTTTAAAAGCAGTGCCTACTGGTGGTGCTCTTGTGATTCTGTTTTCTTTTCCGTCCTCATCCTCCCTTAGCTTTGCATGTAGAGTGATCAGAAAATAAAGGCACTTCTGTGGTGGGTTAAGTTCAACTGAGCTCTTTCCTAGGAAACCAGTAATGCTGCTTATGGAGCCTTTACATGCTGTCTCTAAAAAAACAGGACAGTAAATTAAACTTGCAGGGTCATCCTTAGCATTCGGATGCTGTCTGAGTCCTGATGTCCATACCTCTGAAAGTACCCATCCCTGTTCATAAGCTGGAAAGCTCCTCATTCCACGAAGAATTTTATCTTGTTAGTTATGAATACATAAGTTCTACCCGAACAATCAATAGTTTCAGAAAGAAACCATTTTTCATGTGAATTGGTAGTGGTTTACTTTACAGAAGTTTTAGGCAAGCCCAGAGATGCTCATCTAAAGCCCAGAGTTCATGTAAGGACTGTGGTTTATAAAAATGCTCTTATGTGTTTTTTTTATAAATCCTGGTTTATAGTTTGTTCTGAACGTGATTTATGAACAGAACTATGACTCATTTACTAAAGCCAATGGGTTTCTCCCCTCTTCCTCTCTTCAAACTTGTCTCTTTCTCCCTTTTAGTAAATTGTATGGAGTATGGAACATACTGTTCATTTCTCTTCCTTCCAACATTGGGCTTCAGACTAATCAACAGAATAAAGCAAGCATCTTTCAAAACTTTGACTTTAAGTACTTGGATATATATCATCAGAACTATTAAAAAGAACAGGATGTTAGTGTGCCTCTCCTCCCTCAGCGAGCACAGAAACTTCTCTTGGCTGTTCCCGGTACTGAGGCCAGCCAAGTGTAGCTCTAAGCACCAAAATCTTAGAGATGAAAAGGCCACATCTCTTTGTAGGAAAGTGAAGACCCTCTTCTTGTTCATCCGTTCTGGTTTTGTCACTGAGTAGCTTTTGAGAATACACTAACAAACTGATCCATGTTATACACTCCCCCTCTCTCCATTTTGGTGCGGTTCCAAAGCTTGGTAGACTTAACCTTTCTAAACTGGAATTTATTAGCTGTAAAAAGTGCTTTTTAGCCTTACTGGAAGTTGTGAATAGACAGTGAAAACTTCATAGAATTTTTTTCAGTCAGTCTGAATACAAGTTAGAAAGAATAAAGTCCCAACCCCTTTAGCATTGAAATTTGGGGATGGGGCTGTGTTGGCTGAGTATAGGATAAGAGAAAGGATACTGGACATTTGGACAAAGTACACTATACTCTTTGAAGAGACCAGTTTCAGTTCCATTAATGCAAATAATTGCTGCAGTATTCTAAGTCATGTTGGCCAAGTTGTCAGAAATAACAGAAAGTCAGGAATGAGGGGCTGGCAGCCCTCAGTCCTGGTCCTAACTTTTCTCTGCTGCTTATTAGGAAAAGTTAGAGTAGCTCATGGCTGCCTACCATGTCTGAGAGAGAGAGAGAAGACATTTAATTAAGAACAGTTAGCTCTGTTTTGTGAACAGTTTCAGAAGAGGTATTTGGGCATGATTAGTGGACTTGCCTTTCGGGATCTTACAGGTATGGTGGGGATAAGTGCTGTCCTCAGAGTTTCCTGATGGTGAGATGACTACGGTGTGTGGTTTACTCAGTGCAGTGCCTGACACGTTGCAAGTGTACAGTAAGTGTTAGCTGTTGCCATTTTCACCATTATTTTTTTTTTTTTAATATTTTGTCCTTTTTTTTTTTTAATTTATTTATTTATTTATGGCTGTGTTGGGTCTTCGTTTCTGTGCGAGGGCTTTCTCCAGTTGTGGCAAGCGGGGGCCACTCTTCATCGCGGTGCGCGGGCCTCTCACTATCGCGGCCTCTCGTTGTGGAGCACAGGCTCCAGACGCGCAGGCTCAGTATTTGTGGCTCACGGGCCTAGTTGCTCCGCGGCATGTGGGATCTTCCCAGACCAGGGCTCGAACCCGTGTGTCCTGCATTGGCAGGCAGATTCTCAACCCCTGCGCCACCAGGGAAGCCCATCACCATTATTTTTAATCATCTGCTGCCATCAAATGCCGATTGGAGAATCCTAACATTCCCTTATCCCCAGTGAGACATACTGAGAGGCATCCCTGTGTTCAATGGAACTACAATCTAGGTATGCTTTAGTTAAAGGGGACCCTGAAATAAAAACTGAACCCCGTTCCATGACAAACCAGAATTTACATTCTTATTAGGGAGGCTGTGGTTGAGTAGGAGTTATTTACTAATGTCATTTGGTAGTTACTGAGCACCTTTTCTGAGGCAGGCACTTGGCTAGGTGCTGAATACATAAAAATGAAGGAGACAAACCTGGTCCCTGCGCTCAGAGAGCTTCTGTTTTCTTGGGGCTAGAGATGGGTTGAGAGGCAGTTGCAATGGCTGAATAACTGCAAGGTACAGCATTCTCTTTGGTACCTATTGGGGGCGTTTAATGCAGACTTGGAGAGTCAGGGAGAGCTTGCTGGGGAAAGGGACATTTCAGCTGGGACCTGAAGGAGGGAGCAGGAGTGAGGAGAGAACACAGGGACAGTGGAGAAAGCATGGTGCACTAGAGGAACTTAAAGGACCTCATTATGGCTGGAGTGCAAGGTCAGGTGTGAGGAGGGGAGGGAGGGCAGGAGCCTGCAAGCCTTGGTAAGGAGAAGGGACTGGAAACAGCTGGAAGCAGGGGAGAGACGTGATTAGGTTTGCATTTCAGAAAGGTCACTTTGGCCATGCTGTGGAGGCTAGACTAGAGGGAGGCAAATTGGAGCCAGGGAGGCCAATTAGAAGGAGGTTTGAGTTGTCCAGGCAAGAGGTGATGAGGGCCTGGATCAGGTAGTGATGAATGATGAGCATGATAACCACAAGGGGACCATCTACCCGACTCAGTGCTTACTGTGCCAGCCACTGCTCTGAGTGCCTCATTGATATTAACTCATTTAATCCTCCAAAGATAGTTTGTATATACTACTGACATTTCTTTTGGATAGGTGAGGAAACTGAAGGCCAGGACTTGCCCAGTCACAGAGTTGTAAATGGCAGGGCTAGGATTTGAACTCAGGCAGGCTGTTCTTGACCACCAGGCGTAAGTGATTAGATTCAAGACATATTTAGATGGTAGAATGGTTAGCACTTGACGATCTTGACTTGAGGGTTGCTGATGAGCCAAGGTGGTGCCTGGTAGAATTCTGGTTTGGGCATCCAGGCAGCTGGTGGTGGCCCTGACTGAAGTGGGAGATGCATGCTGTGGGGGCAGTCTTGTGACTGGTGATGATGAGAGATGGGTTCTGGACATGCTTGATGAGTGCCTTTCCAGTAGGATTCAAGTATAGATTTTGGCAGAAGAGAATAAAGCCAACATTTGAAAACTGGGAAGAAGAGAACCCCAAAGGAGACTGAGGACAAGCGGCAGAGAGTATGTACAGGGGAGCTGAAGGGAAGTGAGGTTTAGTTGACAGGCTCTCGTGTACTGCACTTTGTCAAGAGGTTTAGGAAGATTGAGGGGGTCCATTGGATCTAGTAAACATGAGGCCATTTGGTGACTTCAGCTAGAGCCAGTTCAGTGGACCGGGGAGAATGAAGTCAAAAGTGCTGTGGGTCTGGGAAGGGCTGGGAGGTGAGGGGTGGGAGGCAGCTATAGAGACAGCTGTGGAGACAGAATCAGGGCTGGAAAGTAGAGAGATTGGGAGGTTTTGCTTTGTTTGTTTAAAGACAGACAAGTAGGCAGTTTAAATGCTTATGGGAAAAGACGCTGATGGGTGAGTGAGGCCCCTGAGGAGGTGAAAGGGGATGGGAATGTAAAGAACCCCATGGGAGGGAAGGAGGAAGGCAGGGTATAGATGCTGGAGCATTGCAGGTGCGGGGGCGACGAGCTAAGGGATTGCCATCTAGTGGCTTATTCTTTATGGTGTTTGGAGGCAAGGTCAGTCCTCTGCTGAAAATGAGGAGAGAGGTGGAGAGGTCAGATTTTTGAGAGTGGAAGGGATTGCTAATACCTACTGTTGAGAAATGGGAAGGAGTGGTGGGGGGATGTGGACAGTGTCACTACGAGGAAGGCAGCCTGATGGAGCAGGTTTATACTAAAGTAGAGTGATTGATGTGTCAACCCTTTGAAACCCTGAGGTTCTCACCAGCCGATAAGATACTGTTGAACTTTATTTTCTATAATTTATATTATACAAATCATAACAAACAGAAAAATCCAGATTTATCGAAAATGCTTTTTAAAACTACTGGCCCAGAGATTGGTTCAAGATGGCGGAGTAGAAGGACGTGCTCTCACTCCGTCTTGTGAGAGCACTGGAATCATAACTAACTGCTGAACAATCATCAACAGGAAGACACTGGAACTCACCAAAAAAGATACCCCACATCCAAAGACAAAGGAGAAGCCACAATGAGACGGTAGGAGGGCACAATCACAATAAAATCATATCCCTTAACTGCTGAGTGGGTGACTCACAAACTGGAGAACACTTGTACCACAGAAGTCCACCCACTGGAGTGAAAGTTCTGAGCCCCATGTCAGGCTTCCCAACCTGGGGGTCCGGCAACGGGAGGAGCAATTCCTAGAGAATCAGACTTTGAAGGCTAGCGGGATTCGATTGTAGGACTTCGACAGGACTGGGGGAAACAGAGACTCCACTCTTGGAGGGCACACACAAAGTAGTGTGCGCATCGGGACCCAGGGGAAGGAGCAGTGACCCTGGGGGAGACTGAACCAGACCTACCTGCTAGTGTTGGAGGGTTTCCTGCAGAGGCAGGGGGTGGCTGTGGCTCACCGTGGGGACAAGGACACTGGCAGCAGAAGTTCTGGGAGGTACTCCTTGGCGTGAGCCCTCCCAGAGTCCACCATTAGCCCCACCAAAGAGCCCGGGTAGGCTCCAGTGTTGGGTCACCTCAGGCCAAACAACCAACGGCGAGGGAACCCAGCCCCACCCATAAGCAGACAAGCAGATTAAAGTTTTACTGGGTTCTGCCCACCAGAGCAACACCCAGGTCTACCCACCACCAGTCGCTCCCATCAGGAAACTTGCACAAGCCTCTTAGATAGCCTCATCCACCAGAGGGCAGACAGCAGAAGCAAGAAGAACTACAATCCTGCAGCCTATGGAACAAAAATCACATTCACAGAAAGATAGACAAGATGAAAAGGCAGAGGGCCATGTACCAAATGAAGGAACAGGATAAAACCCCAGAAAAACAACTCAATGAAGTGGAGATAGGAAACCTTCCAGAAAAAGAATTCAGAATAATGATAGTGAAGATGATCCAGGACCTCGGAAAAAGAATGGAGACAGAGATCGAGAAGATGCAAGAAGTGTTTAACAAAGACCTAGAAGAATTAAAGAACAAACAAACAGAGATGACCAATACAATAACTGAAATGAAGACTACACTAGAAGGAATCAATAGCAGAATAACTGAGGCAGAGGAATGGATAAGGGACCTGGAAGACAGCATGGTGGAATTCACTGCTGTGGAACAGAATAAAGAAAAAAGAATGAAAGGAAATGAAGACAGCCTAAGAGACCTCTGGGACAACATTAAACGCAACAACATTCACATTATAGGGGTCCCAGAAGGAGAAGAGAGAGGGGAAGGACCTGAGAAAATATTTGAAGAGATTATAGTTGAAAACTTTCCTAACATGAGAAAGGAAATAGCCACCCAAGTCCAGGAAGCGCAGAGAGTCCCATACAGGATAAACCCAAGGAGAAACACGCCGAGACACATAGTAATCAAATTGGCAAATATTAAAAATAAAGAAAAATTATTGAAAGCAACAAGGGAAAATCGACAAATTACATACAAGGGAACTCCCATAAGGTTAACAGCTGATTTCTCAGCAGAAAATCTACAAGCCAGAAGGGAGTGGCATGACATATTTAAAGTGATGAAAGTGAAGAACCTACAACCAAGATTACTCTACCCAGCAAGGATCTCATTCAGATTTGATGGCGAAATCGAAAGCTTTACAGACAAGCAAAAGCTAAGAGAATTCAGCACCACCAAACCAGCTTTACAACAAATGCTAAAGGAACTTCTCTAAGTGGGAAACACAGGAGAAGAAAACGACCTACAAAAATAAACCCAAAACAATTAAGAAAATGATAATAGGAACATACATATCAATAATTACCTTAAATGTGAATGGATTAAATGCTCCAACCAAAAGACACAGGCTTGCTGAATGGATACAAAAACAAGACCCATATATATGCTGTCTACAAGAGACCCGCTTCAGACCTAAGGACACATACAGACTGAAAGTGAGGGGATGGAAAAAGATATTCCATGCAAATGGAAATCAAAAGAAAGCTGGAGTAGCTATACTCATATCAGATAAAATAGACTTTAAAATAAAGAATGTTACAAGAGACAAGGAAGGACACTACATAATGATCAAGGGATCAATCCAAGAAGAAGATATAACAATTATAAATATATATGCACCCAACATAGGAGCACCTCAATACATAAGGCAACTGCTAACAGCTATAAAAGAGGAAATCGACAGTAACACAATAATAGTGGGGGACTTTAACACCTCACTTACACTTACACAGAAAATTAATAAGGAAACACAAGCTTTAAATGAGACAATAGATCAGATAGATTTAATTGATATTTATAGGACATTCCATCCAGAAACAGCAGATTACACTTTCTTCTCAAATGCGCATGGAACATTCTCCAGGATAGATCACATCTTAGGTCACAAATCAAGCCTCAGTAAATTTAAGAAAATTGAAATCATACCAAGCATCTTTTCTGACCACAGCGCTATGAGATTAGAAATCAATTACAGGGCAAAAAACGTAAAAAACACAGACACATGGAGGCTAAACAATACATTACTAAATAACCAAGAGATCACTGAAGAAATCAAAGAGGAAATCAAACAATACCTAGAAACAAAGGACAATGAAAACACGATGACTCAAAACCTATGGGATGCAGCAAAAGCAGTTCTAAGAGGGAAGTTTATAGCAATACAAGCCTACCTCAAGAAACAAGAAAAATCTCAAATAAACAATGAAACCTTACACCTAAAGGAACTAGAGAAAGAAGAAGAAACAAAACCCAAAGTTAGCAGAAGGGAAGAAATCATAAAGCTCAGAGCAGAAATAAATGAAATAGAAACAAAGAAAACAATAGCAAAGATCAATAAAACTAAAAGCTGGTTCTTTGAGAAAATAAACAAAGTTGATAAACCATTAGCCAGACTCATAAAGAAAAAGAGGGAGAGGACTCAATAAAATTAGAAATGAAAAAGGAGAAGTTACAACAGACACCACAGAAATACAAAGTATCCTAAGAGACTACTACAAGCAACTCTATGCCAATAAAATGGACAACCTGGAAGAAATGGACAAATTCTTAGAGAGGTATAGCCTTCCAATACTGAACCAGGAAGAAATAGAAAATATGAACAGACCAATCACAAGTAATGAAATTGAAACTGTGATTAAAAATCTTCCAGCAAACAAAAGTCTAGGACCAAATGGCTTCACAGGTGAATTCTATCAAACATTTAGAGAAGAGCTAACACCCGTCCTTCTCAAACTCTTCCAAAAAATTGCAGAGGAAGGAACACTCCCAAACTCATTCTACGAGGCCACCATCACCCTGATACCAAAACCAGACAGAGATACTACAAAAAAAGAAAATTACAGACCAATATCACTGATGAATATAGATGCAAAAATCCTCAGCAAAACACTAGCAAACAGAATCCAACAACACTATAAAAGAATCATACACTATGATCAAGCGGGATTTATCCCAGGGTTGCCAGCATTCTTCAGTATATGCAAATCAATGTAATACACCATATTAACAAATTGAAGAATAAAAACCATATGATCATCTCAATAGATGCAGAAAAAGCTTTCAACAAAATTCAACACCCATTTATGATAAAAACTCTCCAGAAAGTGGGCATAGAGGGAACCTACCTCAACATAATGGAGGCCATATATGACAAACCCACAGCAAACATCATTCTCAATGGTGAAAAACTGAAAGCATTTCCTCTAAGATCAGGAACAAGACAAGGATGTCCACTCTCACCACTATTAGTCAACATAGTTTTGTAGTCCTAACCACGGCAATAATAGAAGAAAAAGAAATAAAAGGAATACAAATTGGAAAAGAAAAAGTAAAGCTGTCACTCTTTGCAGATGACATGATACTATACATAGAGAATCCTAAAGATGCCACCAGAAAACTACTAGAGCTAATCAATGAATTTGGTAAATTTGCAGGATACAATATTTATGCACAGAAATATCTTGCATTCCTATACACTAATGATGAAAAATCTGAAAGAGAAATTAAGGAAACACTCCCATTTACCATTGCAACAAAAAGAGTAAAATACCGGGGGCTTCGCTGGTGGCACAGCGGTTGAGAGTCTGCCTGCCAATGCAGAGGACATGGGTTCGAGCCCTGGTCTGGGAAGACCCCACATGCCACGGAGCAACTAGGCCCGTGAGCCACAATTACTGAGCCTGCGCATCTGGAGCCTGTGCTCCACAACAAGAGAGGCCGCAATAGTGAGAGGCCCGCGCACTGCGATGAAGAGTGACCCCCACTTGCCGCAACTAGAGAAAGCCCTCACACAGAAACGAAGACCCAACACAGCCATAAATAAGTAAACAAATAAATAAAAATTTAAAAAAAAAGGGAGAAAAATAATTAAAAAAAAAAAAGAATAAAATACCTAGGAATAAACCTACCTAAGGAGACAAAAGACATGTATGCAGAAAACTATAAGACACTGATGAAAGAAATTAAACATGATACAAATGAGGAGATATACCATGTTCTTGGATTGGAAGAATCAATATTGTGAAAATGACTGTACTACCCAAAGCAATCTACTGATTCAGTGCAATCCCTATCAAATTACCAGTGGCATTTTTTACAGAACTAGAACAAAAAATCTTAAAATTTGTATGGAGACACAAAAGATCCTGAATAACCAACGCAGTCTTGAGGGAAAAAATGGAGCTGGAGAAATCAGACTCCCTGACTTCAGACTATACTACAAAGTTACAGTAATCAAGACAATATTGTACTGGCGTAAAAACAGAAATATAGATCAATGGAACAAGATAGAAAGTCCAGAGATAAACCCACGCACCTATGGTCAACTAATCTATGACAAAGGAGGCAAGGATATACAATGGAGAAAAGATAGTCTCTTCAATAAGTGGTGCCGAGAAAACTGGACAGCTACATGTAAAAGAATGAAATTAGAACACTCCCTAACACCATACACAAAAATAAACTCAAAATGGATTAGAGACCTAAATGTAAGACCAGACACTATAAAACTCTTAGAGGAAAACATAGGAAGAACACTCTTTGACATAAATCCCAGCAAGATCTTTTTTGATCCACCTCCTAGAGTAATGGAAATAAAAACAAAAATAACCAAATGGGACCTAATGAAACTTAAAAGCTTTTGCAAAGCAAAGGAAACTACAAACAAGATGAAAAGACAACCCTCAGAATGGGAGAAAATATTTGCAAATGAATCAACGGACAAAGAATTAATCTCCAAAATATATAAACAGCTCATGCAGCTCAATATTAAAAAAACAAACAACCCAATCCAAAAATGGGCATAAGACCTAAGTAGACATTTCTCCAAAGAGAACATACAGATGGCCAAGAAGCACATGAAAAGCTGCTCAACATCACTAATTATTAGAGAAATGCAAATCAAAACTACAATGAGGCGTCACCTCACACCAGTTAGAATGGGCATCATCAGAAAATCTACAAACAACAAATGCTGGAGAGGGTGTGGAGAAAAGGGAACCCTCTTGCACTGTTGGTGGGAATGTAAATTGATCCATCCACTATGGAGATAGTATGGAGGTTCCTTAAAAAACTAAAAATAGAATTACCATATGACCCAGCAATCCCACTACTGGGCATATACCAAGGAAAACCATAATTCAAAAAGGCACTTGCACCCCAGTGATCATTGCAGCACTGTTTACAATGGCCAGGTCATGGAAGCAACCTAAATGCCCATCAACAGACAAATGGATAAAGAAAAAGTGGTATATATATATACAATGGAATATTACTCAGCCATAAAAAGGAACTAAATTGGGTCATTTGTAGAGACATGGATGAATCTAGAGACTGTCATACAGAGTGAAGTAAGTCAGAAAGAGCAAAACAAATATTGTATATTAACGCATATATGTGGAACCTAGAAAAATGGTACAGATGAACTGGTTTGCAGGGCAGAAATTGAGACACAGATGTAGAGAATAAACGTACGAACACCAAAGGGGGAAGGCGGTGGGGGGGTTGGAGGAGTGGTGGTGGGATGAATTGGGAGATTGGGATTGACATGTATACACTAATATGTATAAAATAGATAACTAATAAGAACCTGCTCTATAAAAAAATAAAATAAAATTCAAAAATTCAAAAAATAAATAAATAGAACTACTGGCCCACCTTTCCTGGAGATTCTTAAATACTCCTCTAAGGAACCTTGCCTGCCTTCCCCTATTCAGAATCTAAAGGGTGGAGTGTCCCATACTACGGAGGAAATGTTTCAGGTAGGGGACCTGGTACCTACTTGGAGAAGAAGTATATATAGGGATAGAAGTGTCTGTGTGTGTACCCCTGAATTTTGCTCCTTTAGGGCAGCTTCTTGTTTACATAGGTCACCATTCCTTCCCCTTTGCTGGTATCATGTCATGGTTTTTGTTTTTTTGTTGTTTTTTTTTTTAAGATCTTCCGTCCCCACCGTAACTCCCGACTAGAGCTTGGAACCAGCTGTTCCTCTTTGGTTCTCATCTCCATCCTCCCCCCATGTTTCCTCCCTGCCTTGGGACCTTCTGTGGGGTGAGCTATGACTCACTGGCTTGCCTTGACCTTGGTCTTCTCTCAAAAGCGTCATCCCAGGCCCATTCCAGGTGGTATCCCATTGAGCCACTGGTCTCCCATCTCCTCCAGGATGGGATTCCAAACTCAGAACATCAGAGCCCTATTGCTCTGTCCCTGCCTCTCTCTCCAGCCTCGGAGTGGGGTGTGGGAGGGTGGTCACCAACGAGGGAAGTCAGCAGGGGCAACACCACGTGTACTTCTTACCAGCCTCTCATTAACCGAATCCTTTCACAACTCGTATACCCTTAAAACCAGGTTTTACTTAAACAGTAAAAAAAAAAAAAAAAAAAGTTGTTCATGGCCTATGCATCTTGGGCAAAGGCAAGAATAAGAAAAATTAATCTGTCTTTATACTGGGCAAATGAAAATACAGCCCAAGTTAGATATGTATTTTGCTTCATTGAAAAAGAAAAAAGAAATCCTGGTGTGATCCGCTAACTGGATTGACCCAGAATTTGAAAAACACTGCCTTGCCCTTGTTAAATGACACAATAGAAAACTTGTGTTTTCAGTCACCATCCCCACTCATATGTAAAATCTAGGTTTGTCAACACTTTTGAATTCATTGGGTCATATGGTTATTAACGTTTACACTACTGCCACCATTTGGCACTACACATATTTTTCTTTAGGATTAGTTGTGTAATTGTGGAAGCAGGACAGAGCTGATGACTGGGTGGGGAAGCAGTGTGCACATCCCCTCGTGGATCCAAATGAGTTGTGTGGCCTTGAGCCTCTTTGTGTTTCAGATTCTTCCTATAAAATGCAGTGCCTGGACTAGAAGTTTGGTTTATATTTTTTAGGTTCTAAAATTTTTTCAATTTATAAAATAGCTTAGGGACTTCAATGTCCAGAAACCTGTTTTTGAGTACTGCTCAAATATAAACATTTCCCCAAATCTGAACTGTCCAGTGTGTGTGCTTTCCCAGTATGTTTTCTAGTTAATTCAGATTTCACATTCACCTTTCAGAAGGAAGCAGAGGAAAAAAATTATCATTCTAAGACAATGTGATTTTATTTCCCATTCAAGTGCCCAACCTATTTTTGGGAATTGACAAAATTATCTTGAGAAAGTTTCATTTTCAGGCAGCACGTGTTCACGTCTCACTGATGTCACTCTACTGAAAACCAAGGAGCTCTCACGGGTCGGCTTCTTGCTTCCCCAGCTACAGAGCACCATTTCTGAGCAGCACTCTGTCCAGAACACATCCCCTGCTGCAGGCAACCGGCCTCCCTCCACCTGCTCAGTCTGTCCGTGTTTCTGGGCTTCCATCATAAAGGCACATAAAGATTTATTTCCTTCAAAATGCATATCACTTCTCAGATTGCTGATTTTTTTCCCACCTGAGTGCGTCAGTTGTGTCCAGTTAGTATCCTTGTATATTCATTTGCCACTTTTATCAAGTTTTGCGCATGTGGAAATGTGGGCTTCCCCAACCAGTTTGAAAGCGGCTACTTACTAAGTGCTTTGGATGAGTGAATGCATGAATGAACCAGTGCTGCTTGATTAGATGCCTGCAAATCCATTACTGCAAGTGGAAGAACAACATGACGTATGTGAGTGGGCCAGTGATGTCATCTTTGCTTACCAAAAGTGTGACATTACTATTGCAGTTGTCACTGTATTGTTTTGTGGTAGTCTTTCCTGGTGGTTTGCCCAATATTTCCACTTCTGCCTCCTTCCGGGCACAGAGTAAGGGCACACTTCCCAGACCCTTGGCTGGGGATGAGTTATGTGATTGGTGAATCCGATTGGCTGGTCCCTATGATTGATTCCAGCCAGTGAGTTCCAAGTAGGAAATGAGTGACGTGGCACATCTGGGCAAGAGCATGTCGTTGCTGATGTGAGGTTCCCTGGGGCCCCCTTGTCCCTGTTGCGTGCTGACTGACAACTCTCAATGGGCAAGTAGTGTGAGCAAGAAATAAACCTTGTGGATTTGGAGGTTGGTTGTTTCCTCAGCAAAACTTATCCTATCCTGACTATACAGTGTTCTTTTTTCTACTTGGAGATTGTAACATGCGTTATGTTTTCCGACACAGCATAGCAGTTAAGAGCACAAACTCGGAATCAGAATGCCTCGGCTTGATTCCCGTCTCTGCCACTTACTAGTTGTGTGAACTTGAGAAAAGTGCTGACTTCTGTGTGCCTCAGTTTCCTCATATGTTAAATTGGGAATTTAATAATAGTGCCTATATTATGGAATGGTTATGAGAATTTAATGTGTTAATATTTGTAATGAGGCTTGGGCTATGGTTAGGTGTTCGTTGATTAAAATGAATAAATGTACCAAAGAGCTGTGGGAGCACTTCGGGTATTGCCCATCTACGTGAAGGAAGGTGTACGCTCTCAAAGATGGCCTGGAAAGCAGGCCAGTGACTATGGCAGGCCAGTGATGTGGAGCTGACTTTGCACCTGCATCTGGAACTCTCTGAATGCGTCTGAGCCAGTGGCAGACTGGCAGCCCGGAGCCCATCATGCCTGTGCAGACGCACATGGTGCCCTGGACTTCGGTAAGGAAGGTTGCTGTGTGGGCTTTGGGAGTCGTGGCATTTCGAAGATTTACTGCTTTCTTGTCATTGTCCCACTCATCTGTGCAGGGAGACGTCCCAGCCTGTGGCTGCCTCCTTTGTTCTGGGCTTCCCAAGCCTCCTCCCTTCATTTAGCTACCTGGAATCCCACCTCCTTCCAAAGGCATCCTTATTCGAATTTTAGACAACTGCAATTTCCTCCTACTCTGCTCTTTATAAACATCCAGCTCATAGTACACTCCCATTTTTTGCCAGAACAAAATACAGGTACATCACCTAAGTTAATACACCTGTGCTGTTTGTTCCATTGTGTCAGTTGTGTGTTACTTCATCTGTTTAAGGAAACAAGCTCGGAGGTGAGGGTTTGGCTTAACTCATTTCTACAGGGCTTAGTAAAACGCTCTGTGGAATTGGAGACACCTAATAAATGCTTTTAGACTTTCAAATGATGCTGTAATCATTTTAATGGAAGCTGATGTGTGCATGTTGAAACAAATGGCATATTTTCCAGCAACATTCTGGCAAATTAGCAGCTTCTAAATTTTTTTAAAAAGTCTATGCTTAGAAAATGAATTTTGTTAACGGCAGTAATATGCAGTTTTTTATTGCTAAGCTGATTTAACCAGAGGCTGAAATGCGGTAGTAGAACCAAGATTTTTTTTTTTTTTTTTACTATATGTGTTTGTTTTCTGAAAAGTTGGTTGGCATGGCAAGGGTTAGGTGTGAAAGGGGGCAATTTAAAGTCGTTATTGTGAATTTAAAGCATATTTTAAAGAGAGTTTAAAAACCCTTTCTATTAGGTTAGCAAATGTGATCTGGCACCACCTCTTCCCACACATGTGCCCTTTCCATTAGGAATGTGTGCCTGATGTGGTGCAGATGGTATTTAAGCCACTTAGTAATATTTTCCACAACCTGTTTTTAGTAATTAGGCTTGAATTTGCTGGTTCACAATACTAGACTTTTGGCAACTTTGTAAACTAAGGAACTTGACATGTGGCCAGTGAACCAGCAGAGGGCAGTGTAAGTCAGTGTTTTGTTGGCAGTCGGCTTTCCACCGCTGGGTTTCCAAACAGGAGAGCTGGAATGTTCTCAGTGTATTTGAGAGATGTGATTTGAGATTTTTTTTTTTTCTGGCTGTGTTGGGTCTTCGTTGCTGCGCGTGGGCTTTCTCTAGTTGCAGCGAGCGGGAGCTACTCTTTGTTGCTGTGCGCGGGCTTCTCATTGTGGTGGCTTCTCTTGCTGCGGAGCACGGGCTCTAGGCACGTGGGCTCAGTAGTTGTGACGCATGGGCTTAGTTGCTCCGCGGCATGTGGGATCTTCCCGGGCCAGGGATCAAACCGTGTCCCCTGCATTGGCAGGCAGATTCTTAACCACTGCGCCACCAGGGAAGCCCCGATTTGAGGATTTTTTTTTTTTTAAATTAATTGACAATAAGAAAGTTTTGAAAATCCTTTGTTGACTGTCTTCTAGTAAGAAAATAAAATGTCCAGAACAGGGCTGCACTTTTATAAATTGAATTTTTTCCTGATTTCTCCATCAACCAATATGCATGACTGTGTGAAAGATACAGTCCTTCTATAAATCTTTTCATTAATGCCCTTTAAAGACATAATATTTAATTTGATGAGAGGTGTTTTTCCTCAGCTCAGTTACTAATGGTTTTCAATATCATGTCTATGAGGGATTTCCGTTGTTTTTATGAAAAGGTAGTAAGGGTCCTTTTCAAATTTATGTGGTCCAGTCAAGCGTCAGCAACCTTCAGAGAGTAACACCAAGGATGGCCTTTTGTTATATACTGTTGTGCTCATAACAGGGTTGCCTTGTACACATAAGTTTTTCCTCATCACAAAACCCCATGGCTCTGTCATTACCCTTACTCCTGTTTTCTCCATCGAAACCAGACACAGTCCCTTCCTTCTCACTTCTCTCTCTAAAGCAGTGTCTCTACAAGTTCTGCTGACCCCTCTCCCTTTTTGTGTCTTACATCTCACACCATACTCCCTCTGTTATGGACTGAATGTTTGTGCCCCCACCCCAAACTCATATGTTGATGCCCTAACCCCCCATGTGACTGTATTTGGAGATAGGGCTTGTAAGGAGGTGTTAAGGTTGAATGAGGCCATAAGGGTGGGGACCCAATCCACTAGGGCTGGTGCCCTTAAAGAAGGAAGAGATGTCAGAGCTCTCTCTGCCATGTGAGGATGCAGGAGAAGGTGGCTGTCTGCAAGCCAGGAAGAGGGCTCTCACCACAATCCGAACTGGCTGACACCTTGATCTGGGACTTGTAGCCTCCAGAACTGTGAGAATATAAATGTCTGCTGCTTAGGGCACCCAGTCTATGATATTTTGTTATGGCAGTGGGAACTAAGACACCATCTTAGTATCTATGAAGATCCAAGGTTCAGAGAAGGGAACCATCATTGCCTGTTGGAAGGTAGCAGAGGCTTTGCTGGAGGCCAGGTAGGCTGAAGCTTAGCAGAGGCTTGAGGTGTGGTCTGGCCTAGGAGGTCTACAAGAACGAGTGAGTGCATGAAATGACTGGTGCGTTTGACGGAGCATGAAGAGATGGACTTGGACGAAAATGAAGAATTGTGAGGATAGATGGGGTAAATTTGGTGAAGCCTTGAAAGTTAGCCAGAGTAGTTTGGCCTTGATGCTGTGGGGAGCTTCTCAAAGGGGGGGGGGGATGCCAAACTCTTGGGAGCACGTGGATGTCAGGGCTTAGCCAAACCACAGAATAAGGACTGTGCGCCTCTCTGGGGTGCCAGATTTTCTGTGCAGGGCTTCTCTCTGGATGGGACTTCAGATATATTTCTGGGTATTTATTCTCTTCTGCCTTACTAAGGTGCTTTGGTGGGAAAGCCCAGAGCAGTGGAGGAAAAGAGGGCATCGTTAAAGACCAGGAACAGAAAAATGAAGAAAGTTTGGGTGGAGCAGGCTTTGGGTCTATTTGTCCCTATTTCCTTCTTCTAGAAATTTCCAAGTGCTCTGTGCCTAATGGTTCATTCTTCCCTGGTGGCATTCCTATAAGACAGGTGGCTGCTTTTCAGCAGACGGTAATCTAGAAACAAAGCTTACTAATGTGTGTAGGGTCACAAACACATTAGCTTATGTTTCTAAGACAGAAGCCCAGGCCAGTCCGAGCCTCTTCAGGGCTTTCAAGCTGCTTACTGTTGGCTTTTAGATGACTGGCAGAGCAAGGCAGCCCTGAGAGATGGGGCCTGGAAAGGTCATGACCTCTAATGTTGGGTGAGCTGGTTCTTCAGTTTCTGCCCCACCACTTGCCAGCTGTGGAGTGGAACTTGAGGCCAACCAATGTAGCCTTTATTCGGGGTGAACATTAGGGATATGTGTTAATGGAAAAAAGAAAGGATGGGTATTGGGTTGACAGACAGTTTTTTGTTTTTAGATTACTTCTTGATTAAAAAAATACAAATGTGTGTTGCCACAAACAGAACTTTGACTTCTATTTCAAAGGATTACATTACTGATATTTGTGTATTACCCTGTTTCATAGTCTACCACATTTTGGACATTTACACTTCTTCCCACCTCTGAGAAGGGGGTGGGTCATGTCCCACCCGACATGACCTTATTTCTGTGTTTACATGGTTATTGTCTGTCTCTTGCTTTCACTGTACAAGAATATAAGTTCCATGAGGGCCAGAACCATGGTCTGTCTCACAGGTGTTTCCATGTTTCTCATGTGCTCATGGCACTTGCTAAATATTTGTGAGTGGAGGTGTGGGAGAGTGAAAGGGAAGAAGCAATTTTTACTGAGTGCTGAATTCATTCTTTGCTCCTCTGCTTCTGCTGTCAACCCACCCCTTACTCTGTTGTCAGTGACACATCCTAAAAGGCATCCGTGTTATTGGCTTGTTTGTGGGCATTGCCACAGGGGGGCGCTACAGCACTTGAAGGGAGCAGCACCTGTCAGCTGGGGTGTGCTCTGGGCTCTGTGATGGGCTGTGTCCTCCTGACTTGGCACCTTACCAGCAAAACAGCCCAGTGAGTTCACGGCCTGGTAGACCTGGATGGATTTTAGCCCTGTGAAACAGTCATACATACCAGGAGAAGTGTTTAAAAATTGAGAAGATATCTAAGTGGTAATAGATCAAGACTCTGGTTTCTCAGAGAATTTAGTTCGAAGTCATTCAGTCAGCACTTTTTTGTTTGCAACACCAAATTCACTGATTCTAACTAATGGTGGAAGATGGGTGTGCTAAGTCACATATCGAAACATCACAATTGAAGAATGTTTTTAAAAAGATGTGACCTTTGATGTACTTCAAATACACATAGTAACTAGAACTAGAACACTGCGTAGAAAATATTCAAGGGACATGTTTTAATAAAGGGATTAAAATGATATGAACTAACATTGATTATTTGCCTATGGATGGAAATTTCTAGATAGAAATTTCTAGAAGCAGATCTATGAAGTAGTTTAAACAGTGCCCCCACTTATAATTTTTTTAGCACTTTCTGAACACATGGTATAAGAGCAAAGATGAGTCCAGCTCTGTATTTTAACTAAGTGAAAGCCAAAATTAAGGAGGTGTCATTTCTGAAAATGAGATCTCTTTATTGCCTTCTTTTTCTACTTTGGCAATGGTTGATGTGACTCTCTGCTTTATTTTCCCTAAAATGGGATGTTAAAATTAGATTATTGCTGCCAGATTTTAAAAAGTAGTTTGAAACTAATTAAAGTTGATAGTTTAAATATTAACTCCTATCCTGTGGGTGCCCTTTATATATATGTGAACACAATGTTTATTTATATACATGGGGTCATATATAACACTCCAAATATGCCTCCAAGGAGAGGACAAAATATCGAAGAGGTTCCCAAAATCTTAACCTCTTTTAACCGGAGGTTGAATGTTGCTATGTATACTTGTGTAATTAAGCCATTCCAGCACAAAATTTTTTCTCACAGTAAGAACACTTGAACTGTATGAAGTGTTACTGCTAAATTGATTTTACAAGGTTTTGACCTATGGGCATGCTAAGATAAAAGCTGAGTCCTTTGATTTCCATCAAGTGGGATTTAAGGACCCTTATATGTAATTTAAAGTAGAAGAATATTTTCTTGGTTGAGCCACACACACACTCACTATTCTGATGGAGATATGGCTGTTGAAGTATATTTCTGAATTTTAAAACCCAAAAGTAATGAACAAATTTTATATTAAATGAATTCCCCTTTGATCTTATTATGTATTTAAATTTACAGAGAGATCTTCATTCAGGATTCATTTTTTTCAAGTTAATATTAAGTTGACTTTAAGAGCATATAAGAAATTAAAACCTTTTTCTCTTTTGTCTAAAAGTGGATTTAATGGGAATAATACCTAAATTTAAACATCTAAACTATTTTAAGAATGTTCTTAGTGGTGAAAATTGTTATGGTAGCATATTGGGAGTAAGGGAAAATGCCTCATATATACCTAGTTTAACAACTGCAGTTTTTAATAATTGTGAAAAATAATATGACCATTAGAGGGAAACATTAAATATTCGAGAAAATGTGGACTTCTATTTGAGACATTGAAAAATTGAAGTTCAGGGTGATAAAGTACAGCTCTCAAAAGTATATAAAAATAATAATGCTATTTCATCTGATAGAATTAGAAAAATGATAATTCTAATTGATTTTTAAATAAAATATCTAAAACAAAAAAATCCATGGGATAGGGCTTCCCTGGTGGCGCAGTGGTTGGGAGTCTGCCTGCTAATGCAGGGGACACGGATTCGAGCCCTGGTCTGGGAAGATCCCACATGCCACGGAGCAACTAGGCCCGTGAGCCGCAACTACTGAGCCTGCGCGTCTAGAGCCTGTGCTCCGCAACGGGAGAGGCCACGATAGTGAGAGGCCCACGCACGGCGATGAAGAGTGGCCCCCACTTGCCGCAACTAGAGAAAGCCCTAGCACAGAAACGAAGACCCAACATAACAACTAATCAATCAATCAATAAAAATAAATAAATAAATCTTAAAAGCAGAAACCTACCATTTAAAAAAAAATTCCATGGGATAGGAAAAAAAGAATGATTTGAATAGGAAAAGAGGAAGACAAGGGGATGAGGAGGCATGGTTAAAAGTCAGATAACTTACCTTCATTCTGGGCTCCTTCAATTATTAGCCTTGTGGCCTTGTAGGTTGTCTCATTCTTCTCTATGAAATGGGAGTAATAATACCTGTTTCAGAGGGTATTGAGATGCTCAGATGAGAGGATTCAAATAGAGTGAGTTAGCTATTAACTCTTTGTCTAGATGGAATAGAAAATGTTTTAGCATTGTATCCCTAAAATAATCTCTCCCATTGGCACATATATTGGCCTAAAATTTATATTAAAAGTTAACTGTAGATTCTTATGCCTTGATTTGGTAATGTTTAAAGTTCTAACAAATAAGATATAAAGAATGGGCAAGTTAAACACAGTTGTAGAAGAAATTGGAAGAAACCCGATATTCAAATTGCATTCTTACTGGACATATGCATCTTTGATCAGCAGAGAGGTGTGTTGTTCGTCATGATGAAGATGATGATGACAGTTAACATGCATTGAGTTCATAAGTGCCAGGCACTGTAAACGCTACATAGGCAAGGTCTGATTTAATCCTCACTATGGCCCAATGAGGAGGGTTCAATCATTAAACTGACAGTTGAGGAAACTTTGGTTTAGCGGGGTTAAGTAATAGCCCAGTATCCACAGTGGATGTTGGGGTCAGAGCCCTGGCTGACTCTGGAGCCCTACTCTTGATGGACATTGGCACCATGATGGATTTGGGGGTGCTTAGGGTTATATTCTTGGGGACCCAAATTTAACCTGACATTTTCAGTCTGAGTAGTATAATTCCATCATTGAATTTCTTGTTTCTCTTCTGAAAATGAGATCTCTTCTTCATTTTTTTTAGTTATAGAAGCGTAGTTTTGACAAACTGTCATTAGTATATATGTAAGGAAGAGGTTGTAACTGCTTAAATTTATTTTGTTTCCCTAGATATCCAATACTATTACTGCTTTAGTCTCCGTATTTTTTCCCCTCTGTTGCTCACTGGAATGTAATCTGATGACAGGGAGTATGCAAATGGGGACCGTGGCATGGAGAGCATTTTCCTTCTTGTTGAAAGTCGATGGTGGTTGACAATATGATGAGTATATGCAGTGTTAATAATTTGCAGTTTCCTACCTCAGAGATGATAATTTCAAATGACCTAGGAAAAAGGAATTAACATGGAAATCAAGTCCTTTAGTAGTTTAAGAATGAATTTATCCTTAGAAGGATTATATAAACTCACATAAACACCCATCTCCACTAAAAAAAGAAATGCATGAGGCAACAAAATGCAAATAGTGATTTAGTGGAATAATGATGGTTTGGCAGGTGAAAATAACAGTATTCCAGCAGAGGAGGATCAGAGGACTGCTCCCCAGAAATGGAGACAGGCCCCCTTCCTTTTGGGGGATGGTAGGGCAGGGTTTGGAAGCAGAAGGAAGAGGAGACACTGAACAAATCTGGCCAGACTTCATCACACTCTCCTCTGACTTTGATCTTCACGGTAGGCAGCACTCCTATAAAATGGGAACTTACTGAGGTTTTCTTGTGTAATTAGGAAATTGAAAAACGTGTTCCACCATGGAGCCTCCAGGTCTAAATACCTGCAACCTAGTTGTACCTTGATGGCAAGAAGCGAGCCACCAACAACATTTATAATGAATTGCTGAATTTCTTTATAAGACACTGGAAGCCTGTTGGGAAACTAGCTCCTAACAAGAAAATGACTCCAAGTCAACAACAACAAAAAGATTTAACAATATGGAAGAGAGATTTGTAGAAAAATGAAGAATTAGACTGTAAAAGGTGATGAAATTTTTGGAGCACCATTTCAGGCGGAGGTGCTCTTAGCTGCCATGCTCCTGTTTTACTGCCCCTTTCCCAGCAAGTTGTAGCCAAGTGGATATTAACCCTACATAGCCATTAAGCTCTATGAAGGAGCCTGTCTTCAGACCTCCCCCCCACCCCCCACCCCCCGCCAGTTTTCAAGTCTCTATCTGTCAACATCGGGCGTCTAATCTGCATGAGGGGCTCTGGATGTAGTTCAGAAGTTGGCAGGGAGATATCCACTGGGAAACGGGCTTGTCTGGGTAATTGCTTGGGAAGAAATAAAGACCCTTTGTCAAACCCCTCTCCTTACCTCCTTCATTTCCATTAGGAACAAATCGGGGAGGAGAAAGAATATATGAGTATACTGATGGTGATCATTTTTTCCCTTTTAAAACTGGCATTTTTAAACAGTTCTTCATAGGAGAACAGTCATTTGTCAAGGAAAAGAAAAGGAAACATGACAAAGACAAGATTAGATTTTCATACTCCTCATTTCATATAAACACATGGCCTTTTCTCTCGGTAAGTTTGAAAAACCATATGTACAGTGGTTACGTTCTGAAGCTTAATGTTCTAAGTAGACAAGTCCTCAATAAAATTTTCTCTAAGAAGCAAGTGATGGTTAACTGTATGCGGAGGGTCTTCATTTTTTGTGACTTTTTCCTCAGAAAATGGGGAGATGAGTTTTTCATGCAAACTAATGGTGCATTTCTGAACCATGTTATTTTCTGAAGTAGTACTGTTCTGGTAGATGTAGGTTTTCCTTAAAGAAATAAAAGCAAACGAAAGGGAAAATCCCCAAACAGCCGAGAAAAAAATTAGGGATCACTTTGAAAACTATTCTCGTTCAGATGTGATCATATTCTTTTTACCCTCTGAAATTAAATGGCATATGATTTTTCACTTTGCAAAGGGGCTTTGGACCAAGTCACCCCTCCAGGTTTACTTCCTAGGATGGTTCTGGCTAGTGTGGTCTTGAAGTCAAAATGAGATCCTGACTCACTGTCAGTAACAGGATTTAGGTAGCTTTTCGAAATGATATTGGTCCTTGGATTAGCAGTTGGTACGTACTTTTGTCTATTTGATCGCTAATATATAGAATATCCATATAACTTGTTGAAAAACAAAACAAAACACAAAACTCTTTAAATCAGTCATTTGATATCATAAAACTGATTGTTTATAACATTCAACTATTTTTAAAAAATGAGTTAAATCAAACTGACTAGTGTGAGTTATAAAGAGAAGAAAAACAAAATAGGTTAAATAAAGGAATCTGTGTTTTCTGCACATCATTCTTGTAGGAAAATTTCCCAGAGTACATTGCCCTTCTAATACTACTGTGAATAAGTTGTTAACTCTTAACAAATTCTACTTTTGAGGATATTTGTCATCATCAGAGGTAACCTTTTCTCTTGCTTCAGATGTGTTAAGTCTTTACACTTATTAATTCTTTTATGTAGTGTTTGTAGTTTGTAGAAGGAAATTGATTTTCTTGTAATGGGAAAATCATTGCTCCTATTATGACATAAAACTTTAATTTGATGTCTCCTCCACTGACCCAAGCTAATTACAACAAAAACATATTAACAAAGTGAGTAAAGTTCTTTCTTTCATGCATCAATTTTACTACTCAGTGCTGCCCCAGAAAGTCTTAAATGAAGGTGCTGCTCTGTTACCCTGGGGACTGTGTGTGTGTGTGTGTGTGTGTGCGTGTGTGTGTGCGTGTGTGTGTGTGTAGCCACTGACAGGCTGTGAAATATTGATGTTCAGGGTGAAACTTGAACTTCTCAGATCATTGGCTTCTAAGGAGCTAACAAATATTAAAGGGGGTTATCAGTAATGGTCAGAACACACAACAACTGAAAATATGGACATAGCTTCCTCTTTAATTTGGAAAGGTTGGAATGCACTCCCTCAAAATCAAACGGAAATAGTAAAATTTAAAAACTTTTATGAGTACCCAACTCAGCTGCACCTGGCTTCCCTAATTGCCTTCAACCAAGTCATTACTAGGGAGGCAAGATGTTCAGCCACCAACAGCCCTCATTAATATATAATAGGAATTTACTTGTAAAACAGTATTATTGGGATGGCATGATGTCATAAAAGCAGAGTGCTGACATTTTAGATTGTTTTATATAGGAATGTTGAATTATAATTTAGGAGTGGAATATTCCTTTGGTAATTAATCACAATGTGGTGTGGCCTCAGTGTAGGTTGGGTGAGTGGCTACGTGGAATTCATGACTGTAATGGACCTCCATTAAAGGCTGTGTTTGTGCAAATGCATGTCATTCTCATGAATTATCTATGGGAAAGAAAAATTTTCTCTAGTAGCTTGCAGATGTGCAAAAATGGGCCATAGCAGGTGTAAATAAATGAAATGCTTTAGCAAGGCTGTTTCCCTGATTTCTGAAAAAATGTCAAAGCCTTACAATTATTAAAATGCCTGCAAATTTTTTTCTTGGTCTCAATGATGTGAGAAATGGGGTACATTAATTTGGCTGGACCCATGAGGCTGGACCTCAAACTTAGGGTCTGTCACTATGGCTCTGTGATGAATGGGTACAGACTTTTACCTGCCTCATAAATGTAGTGTGCCTTGATTCCTGGGCCCCGTTTGCAGAGCAACAGTTAACACGATGTCAACACTTACATTGTAAACCCTGTATTTGGAGGGGTTTATAACTTGGCCATAAAAAGTCACTCGGGATGGTACTGTGAATATGAGGTCTTAGTCTTGGGGGATGAAGATATTTAAAGGTATAGATTTAAGTGTTCCATTTACCTATTTGTAGTTTTATGAAGGCCTAAGCTGCTTCTAAAAAGTTTGTCGTATATACTTTAAAGAGAACATATTTAAATAATAAAGAGGGTTTCTTATTGCTCATTTTGTGCAGTTTTTTTTCCTTAGGAAATAATCTATACTTAGGTGTTGGATCATTTATTTTAAACCAGAAGGGAACATTTTAAATGTGGTTATGATACATATCAGAAGACGTTTTAAAAATCATTGAGTATTAATGTCTTTGGGATTTTATGCCAGTTAGCTACATCAATTCATGTTTTAGGTCAAAATCCATAAGAATTCTAGGACAAAGCTTGAAATATGCAAGGCTTGGAAAGTATAATATGAAGTGGGCCCCCGTGGGTAAGAGGACAAACATCCTTTCTGAATTAGATCATAGATTTTCTCTTGTTCTGAAGTGAGAGGCCAGCTCTTTTCCACCTCGTGAGGCATGAACCTTGCAGGATGATGCTTATGCAACATCGTGGGAGTCGGGAGATGGGGTCACCCTCAGGATTTGGGGATTTCTTATGTCATGTCTGGAAAGGACTAAAGGAACTCTTACGGTTTTTGGTCTGCAGTACTTCTAGTTTGTGAGCGCAAAGGCCAGGAAGCCAGGATTAACTCTGTTGGAATTTGTGGGGGGTTGGATGGGAGGCTGTGGTCAGAACCCAGACCTTTGAAGTGGGTATTGAAGCTGCCACAATTTACTTGACTTGTTGGATAGCTTAAGAGTTTGAATTTAAAAAGTCATCTCACAGTGCTTTGTAATTGGTTCCAAAGCCACTAGTTAGTCTGACCAAAAGGGTTTTGTGTTTGTGTTTTTGGAGTTTTTTTTGTTTTGTTTTTGTTTTTTACAGTTTTTGCCTTTTGAAGGGATGGGGAGGCTTAGTTGTGCCGTAAAATCAGTAAAGCAAGATTCTGTTAAATCCACAATGGTGGGCAAGTTTTAAGTTTTCTTCCTCCTTTTCTCCCATCTCCTCATCCTCCTTCGCTCCCTCCCTTTCTCCAGCCATCTCGCCCTACTTTGCTTGCATTGAAAAATAGGATATTCCCTTAAAGGCAGTAGTAACAAACCATTAAAAGGAAAAAAAAGTAGGGGAGCTCTTCCAGAATCTTCAGCAGGCAGGAAGGGTTGCAGTATGATGGTTACAAGACTGGCGTATATTTCAGTACTCTTTGTACTGAAATGTTTATCAAAATACACTCACAATTGTTCTCTGCCCTCCTTCAACCATCCTGGGAAAGAACAAACTATTTTCTTTATACTGTTACACTTGTTACCATAAAATGTAAATTGTAGAAGCAGTACCTATAATTCTTAGGTTGACAGGCATTGGACTGACCAGTTTGCTTGAGTAATAATGCAGGGCCCTGAATGAAGGTGCTGGGCCAGTGAGCAAGGCTTATTTCTTTGAATAACTGCTCACATAAAGAACTTCAGAAACATCCCGGATGGCCTAAAGTTTAAGGTAGCAATAGCGTTAATTAGTACTGCAATAAACAACTTTGTAGCACTGAATTTTGAAAATAATACAAGGTACATTGGTACTTTATATCCTATGTATTTTAATCCTCGCAACAAGTCTGTGAAGTTGGTTTATTCTGCCCCCGCAGCTTTGGGTACTGAGCTTTAGAAGGCTTCCTTACATGTTCTAAGATCACAGAGCTTGTGATCTGTGGAACTGGATGGGAACCCAGGCCTGTCTTATTCTAAAACCCATGGTGTTCCCACTTTGTATTAACAACTCAGAGCTCGAGTACTCATGAGTGAAGTAGTAATAATTATTCATTAATTCATCAGTAAACACTTATTGGGCACCTATCATGTGATATGCCTTGTGCTAGGTTCTAGGGGCACAATTTGAACAAAACAGCCTTTAAGAATTTATAGCCTTCAACAATTTACAAACAAATGGGGGGGGTACTAGAAAGTAAACAGGAAATTGTAGACTAGACCTAAGGGTTAACCTGAGGGGCATGAAGAGACCCAAAGGGAGCACCTGGACAGGTTACCAGATCTAGATTTAAGGGTTCAGGCAAAACTCCCCAGAAGCTGAAAAGCTGAAGGAGGGAATGGCCTCAGGTGGAAGGGATCGTTGCGGGTAGGGTGAGACAAACGGGTAAGGGAAAGCATTTTAACCTGGGAGTGCAGCAGATGCAAAGTAGGGGAGAAAAGTATTTAAGTCGGGAGAGTCTGGAGCCCTGGGCAATGGTCAGGACTGGGGGGCCTTTGAACAGAGTTTAAGGAGTTTTGATTTTCTTCAGGGCCATGGAAGGCATTGGAGGGTTTTGAGCTGGGATGAGGTGATCACGTTAGCGTTTAAGAAGCTGGCCCTGGCTGCCTTGTGGAGCAGGGAGTAGATTTGGGGGCACCGGAGCCAAAGTTCCAGGCATAGTTGCCATGTCTGGGAGCCAGAATGGATGCTGGGGATCCCCTGTGATTTGGGAGAGGTGAGGGGTAAGGCCTCAGGGAGGGGTCTTGATGGGCGGCTGGGTGAACAGAGGTGCCTTTCACCCAGGAGAGGATCAGAGGACGGTGACCAGGTGCAGAGGAAGGAGCAAGTGATGCTTCTGATCTTGAACATGCTGGAACCTGGGGAGTCACCAAGTGTACACATCTGATGGGCAGGTGAAGCCAGAGAAGGAGATTTGAGAGCCATTACTGTACAGATATTAATAACTAAGGCCATGGGGGAGGAAGGAACATGTGGAGTGAGAAGAGCACACAGGAAGATGTTCTAGGACAAGGACACTCCAAAGTTAGACAAAGGGAGCCTGCATAAGAGCAAAAGGAACGGCCAGAAGTGGGAGAGCAGTGATGCTATGGCCTGAATGCTTATGTCCCCCAAATTCATATGTTGAAATCTTAACCCCCAAGAGGATGGTATTATTTAGGAGGTGATTAGGTCACGAGGTTGGAGCCCTCATGAGTAAGATTAGTGCCCTTATAAAAGGGGGCCCACAGAGCTCCCTTGCCCCTTCCACATGTGAGGGCCATCTGTGAACCAGGAAGTGGGTTCTCACCAGACACCAAATGTGCTGACACTTTGATCTTAGACTTCCCAGCTTGAAGAATGATGAGAAACAAATTTCTGTTGTTCATAAGTCAAGTCACCCAGTTTGTGGTGTTTTGTTGGAGCAGCCTGAATGGGCTAAGACAAATGAAGCCAAGAAGATGGTTTCCATGAGGGAGGCTGGCCGGTGCAGTTGGGGACTGCAGAGGAGCGTGACATCTGTCTCCCTCCCACGGGGAGACACATGCCCTTGGTCTCCAAGGAAGTGATCCTCTGGCACGATTTTTTTCTGAAAAATCCCATCAAATCTCTCACTTCCTTTTGTCAGAGGACACCTGTCTAAGGAAAGTTTTATACTTTCTCATAATGATCAAACATACTCTATTCTAAACTAGCATAGGGACTTTTCAATAATAAGCACATTTGCTATCTCAAAACGTACCGTTTTTAGGTTGAAAGTAACTTTTGAGATCAATTTATCTAGCCCCTTAATATTACCTTGTCATTGACTTCTTCAATAAACACTTATTAAACTGTCATCAGTCAGATGTGTAGATTAATCGAGCTTTACTTTATTGATCTTATCAAGAGAGTATAAGAGTGCAGAATTTTGTTAGAGAATGTCATAATATGTGAATATATAAAAATAGAAGTTCAGTCTGTGTTAAGTTTTTTTTTCCTATTTGGGAAGATAGAAACACAAAAAATAAAGGCATATCGAGTCATTCTTCATGAGGTTTTGAGCACCTCACACTTGTTGGCCTTTACATTTCACTAAGTTCCTGCTTGTCATTGTTGCCTCAGCTCTTGTCCAACATCCCTCTGTAGGTAGCATCAGGCTCCGGGCCAAGGCCCAGGGGTAGAAGCAGAGGCTGCGGCAAGTGCTCCGGGCCCGGCTCGTTCACCCGGGAGCATGGATGCTGCCTTCTGTCAGACCCAGGTCCCTTTCAAGTCCCTGAGACCAACCACTCTAAGCCAGAGGGAATGGGTAGAACAAGCTAGTGGATGTGGCAGTTACTTGCCTTATTGGCACTGATTATGACCAAACCTTGCGAACTGATACCTGGAGGCTCTTGACTCTTCCCCCCATGCTCATTCTCTGTGGGTATAGACCCCTCCCACACTCCTCTCGAGACCTTTCTCCAAGTTGGAGCTGAACAGGCTTGCTCTGTCTTCCAAGGTGCCATTTGTCTGCATGTGTTTTCTCTCATCGTAATGTTATTATCATAAGGGGGGAGCACTCTGTTCCAGGCCTACTGAGGAGTGGGAACACGCAGCTTAGTCAGTCCCCAAAACCTTAACATGACTTGGTCACATTCCAACTGTGTTCTCTGCTGCCCTGAGGGCAAAAGAATGCAAAGCATGCTCTAGCTCTGCCAGCCGCTTCTCCCCGTGCTGTTTTTCACTGGGTTTTCTTGCCCTTCCCCCGGATTTACCAACTTACTCAGTTTCTTCTAAGGAACCTTGATAACCCCCCCTCATTAATAGATCACTTGTCTGATCCATGGTGCTCACTGTGGTTTGTAAACTGACGTAGTCAATAAAGGTTGTTAACAGCACGCTGGGTATCGTGATGAGGTTATAAGGAGCAAAGAAAGCATTTAAAACAGAGCCGGCTGCATAGTGAGTATAATTAAATATTTCTTAATTAAACATTTGAGAGAGGAGCCAAATTCTTGAGTGCTTACTCAGTCCACCAACAAGCCTTTGTTGATTTGCTTGTGAACTAACTGTTGTTGGTATTATTTTAATATTTGCTAACCCAGGGATAAACTGTCAAGTTTTTTTTTTTTGAGACTTGCTACTTCCATGATTTCTCATAATGATAATATCAATATTTTATTTTGTTCCCTTTAGTTTTTCAGTAGTTTTCAGTATTTCTCATTGCTGTATACCAGTGTCACAGAGAAATGGGGATGAAGTTGTATTTTGAGCGGTGAGTTGAGACATGATAAGATTGGAAGCAGGAGGCTGCTGGGTGTGACGGTGTGTGCTCTGATGCGATTCAGCCCCAGTTAGGTCTTTTCAATTATCTGCATCTTAGATTTCTTAACTGTAAAGAAAGGAAGTGGAACAACATAATATCTCAGGTCCCTAGCAGTTCTAAAGGTCTGTTGTCCTAGTTCTAGAGGCAGATCTATCGATGGCTTTTTGTTCCTACAATTCGTCAGTAATTCCACTGGCTTGAATATCTATGTGCAGAGTAGGATGGAGGGCAAGACTTCCCACCATTCCTCAGCTGATCTCCTGAGACAAGTTCTCTTTTCGTCTAGTACTTTATTTTACACTTTCCAAAAAAATTTTTATCCTTGTCTAGTGGTACAGAAAAATGAGTAGGAGTATAGTGTCTGGAGTCACTGTTCAAAAATTTAGGATTCTTTCCTTAAACTTCCTTTCTTCAGGTTCTGCTGTGTCATCAAGATAAAAAAAAAAAAACAACCCAAGTAGATCCTTTTCATTGTATATTCCATGTCAAGTGTCCCTCTCTCCACTAGCCTAACAATCAAGGGTTAGTTGCATAAAAATAATCTGGTAGTAATAGAATCTGCAATTCACAAAATAACTTGGCCTTTTGAGTAGCATTGCAGCCTGCTCACCACAAGAGGGCAGCACAGGTGATTGAATGAAGGACATGGCTTCTATAGAAATGTTTGTCGTTTGTAATGCTTGTTTCCAATTTACAGGGTGTTTTCATGTGCATGTGTGATGGACTCAGTGGTTCTCTGTTATAGGTAAAACAGGCATAATTATTACCATTTTATAGATGGAGAAGCTAAAAAGGCTTAAAGATGACTTGCATACAGTTGCACAGCTATTCAGTGCCATCCAGTGCTTGGATCCAGCCAGGTCTTCTTACCCGAATCTAGGTCTCTTTCCACCGCATCGCCCTGCCCATAAATGGTGCATTATCATCATTCCAGTGGCCTCCTAAAGCAGAGCTGGGACGATGTACAAAAGCTAGAAAACCATCTGTTCTATACCAACGGTTCTCAAATTTTTTCATGCGATATGGCATCTTGTGAAAGTGTTCCAGACCCCTCCGTGTCCTTCTGTTCCAGAAAGGTGGGAAAGGCTGGGGATGTTTGCCTCATAAGTACCACCATGAACAGCCATCACTGCAGTCTGTTATTTTGATCTATCTTATATAGTGGGTCTTATATATATAGGAGAAGGGGAGGATAATGAGAGAGGTTGAAGTGAAGGAGAAACCGGACCTGGATGTACAGAATCCAAATGACTACTTCAGTTTCCATGGTGAACTTGGAAATTCCCTGTGGACTCCCAGAGCTCCACCCCTTTAAGTAGTTTCAAAGGAGACTGCAGAACACAGTAAAGGCACAAGCAAGGCTGACTCAGAACTGGACCAAAAACCCTACTATTGAACACCCAGATCAAGTTCCCAAATTCCAAGACCTAGCACTAGAGGGCCTGCCAGCTGTCACACAAGTGGTCTCTTTGCTGGGTGACTTACATACAGAATTTATTCTAAAGGGATTTTGCCAAGCTTTTTTTTTGTTTTTTTCTTAGTTAGGGTGAGTCTATCAGGTAATTAATTCTAAGTGCTTTTATTCGTCTGTTAGAAAAAACAGAATAAAAGGCTAAAGTAGCAGCCTGTGGTTATACCAGTTGCCCAATGATTCATGAATTCAGATTGAAAACCGGAGTAGGTACAATCAATATGTGAAAAATAGGTGCTGCCTAATTGCCTTTTTAAATCAGTAAAATAATTAAAGCCCTTATGGTCTGGGCAATTAATGTTTGCACATCTGTATGGTCGGCTTAATAAGGAAAATGCTTGGGAAAGATAAAATTACAATACTGAAAGCAACTAATAGTTGAAAAAAATTTCCAAGTGCAGTTGATTAATTAGCCTCCTCTTTTTCTCTTAAGAGACTAAACATTTAGTAAATCCGTATAGCTCCAGTTTAGTCAGCATTCCCATTGTAAAGTTCCTGTGTGATAATTTTTCATTCATCGTTTTCTTAGATTCCAACGTGAGTGTCATTGTTGTGTTTAGTAAAAGAATACAAATATTTATTTTAAACGTTTCTTTAAACAGATTCTTGGTGGAGGGTAGAGCTCACTAATGCTCTGCAGCTGGGTTTTGGGCTTTAAAATTGGTTGTTGTCTGCATACTAAGTCCTCTGCAAATACTCAGCCACAGAGAGCAAAATCCCACTTGACAAGAAGTTTCTAGATGTAGATTTATGCAATGGGTTGTAATGTTTACTTTGGACCTGCTATGATCTACCTGGGAAATTTTTCCTATTATACATTTATTAAAAAGCTCTAAATACATATTTTCCCAATGTTTTCTCATGGAAACGTGTGTAAGGCATCTTTAACTTACTCATTTCCAAAAGAGAACTTTTAAAAGTCAGAAAGACAGCAATGGTGTAAGCAAACCAGAGAAAAGGTATGGACATAGTCCATTTAAAACTAACACTCCGAATTCTGGCTGAATTTTCTCTTATCCTAACTAGCATTCAGTATCTGCCTCTCATTCTGTTATCCTGAAATTAAACATTTGATCTGTCCTTTTAGTGAAGGCTGTCAGGGGAGGAGTTGGGTACTGGCTTTTTTATCCTCCTTTTTCTTTCTGTTTAGCCTGCACTGAACCTTTGGCCTTACCCCAAGTGTATGGGTGGTATATGGTTTTAAATTGATATATTAATGTTGAATTTTTATTGTCACAGTTTCTGTTCGTGCTCCTTTCAAACCTTTCATTTATTTGTTTCTGAACCTTGGATATCTCGTAAAAATGTCACCATTGTGGTTGAACATTAAGCACCTTCCCATTTTGCCCTGGGCCGTTGAAATAAATTTGGACCAGGTGCTCTGCTCATAATGGAGCCCCTTGAAGTGCCCTGATAATGAGCCGGGAGCGGAAGCTGTCAGCCTTCAGCTGGCTTGAAGAATGCAATTAGAGCAGTTTTAATACTGCGGAGGGACCCCATCCAATCAAGGCCATTTTAGTGAAACCAAGTCTAGAATCCTAAACACATACTTCTAAGCATGTGAGCTTTGTCTCTGCCCTGAGAATGGGGAGAAGGCATGCCTCCACAATGGATACGTTTTGAGTCTAAGTGAAAAAATGCTCCAAATGCCAATGGAAGTTCTCTTTCCTTCTCATCTCTCTTGTTATGTTATTTTGACCTTATTTATGATCTGATGTCACTACGATCAAGATAGCTAGTGTCAGATTGTTTCAAATCAATCAAGTACTTAGCAAGACCACTTAGCTCAACTTTTTTTTTTTACTAGCAAAAAAAAAAATGTATTCACTGAAATATCCATTAATATGGGGAATGCTTAAATAAAGTATATTCACTCTAGGAAACCATTAAAAAGGGTTATTTTTTACTCTGTATTGTTGAGTAAAGCAAGTCTGCAGAACAGTTATGTACAGTATGAACCTGTTTTGGCGGGGGGGAACCAACCAACTACAATATACACTTATAAGTGCATAGAAGAGGTTTGGAATAACACACATGAAATCGTTAAAGGTAAAAAATAAGGGAAAGTGGGGATGGGAGTAGGTTTTACCTTCTCTACACATATATGTATTTTTAATTTTCTCATTTATTTAACCAATAATTTTTTATATTCTTGGAGTAGGTCAGCTCACTATCAGGCCAATGGCTTATTGTAAGTAAATTAATGGCTTCTGTGGAGCAGAAGTAGGAAGTCTCGCTTCTGTTACTACCGGAGATGCTGGGGTATAGTAATGAGAGAAGTTTTCTGCCGAGTGAGAGCTTTCCCTTTGTCATTTCAGATAATCCTTCCAACAGCCTGACTCCACAGATACTCACTGATACCTGGGGACACACAGGTGCGGAGAGATTCAGTGATTTGCCAGGTCACAGGTTCGAAGTGAGGTATCAGGATTTAAACCCAGATCCGCTTGGCTCCAAAGACTATGCCCTTAACCCCCTCTCTCCACCCTGCTTGGTGTCTGAGTAGATTACTTTAAAAGCAGATTTTATTTTCAGGCTCATGTTATCCTTTCATCCTGGATTTCTTTCCAGAAAATGAGGACATAAATCAGGAGTAGTTGTTATTACTGTTAATGACATTTCTTATGAACGATTCGACCAGGCCTCAGAAAGTCTCATTTTGGGCCTGTGGGATTCACAGTAGATCCTCTAGTGAGTGGGGTAGGCTTTGTCCCAAAATGAGGCTGTGTATAGTAATGTCAATTCAACTTCAATTGAAAAATAAATAATTTCACACAGTGGGGAGGGTGGGGGATGTTCTCATTAGTAAGAAATGTTACGCAAAATGTAAAGATCACAATAATTATGAAAGTATTCTTTTATAAACTCCAGATTACTGAATAGTAGCTTACTCAGCTTTCTTCTACCATATTTATTATTTAATAAGCCATGTATCTTTTTTATTCCATAAAAATATGAAGCTTATCCCATAGACTGGAAATTTCTCTCTGTGTGTAGATACATACACATATATGTATTTCTATTTTTTAAGCCCTACAAATTTCTTTGTTTCTCAGATATTCTTTACCTTGGATTTCTGCTTCATGTGGGATATTCCTTTCCTGTTGGCCTTTTAAGGTGTTGTGCATAATATTAAAATCCCATTTCAGGTTTCAACTCTACTCCATGACTCAAACTTTGGAATTATTCCTATAAAAGAAACAATTACTCAGAGACAGAAAGTAGACTGGGGGTTGCCAGGGGCTGGGCAGGGGTGGGGGGCATGGTGGGATGGAGGGGTGAGGAGGTGGAAGGGAGTTATTGTTTAATGGCTGTAGAGTTTTGGTTTACAAGATGAAAAGAGTTCTGGAGACAGATGGTGGTGATGGTTGCACAACATTATCAATATATTTAATATCACTGAACTGTACACTTATAATGGTTAATATGGTAAATTTTATGTTATATGTATTTTACCACAATTTAAAAATTGGAGAAAAGTTTACTATATTTAGCCACAAGTGCACCTCATTCGGTGACCTGAATGAATGTTTAATGGTCCTTCTTCTGACATTATGACACTGACTTGTTAACTTATCTGGGGCAAAGTAATGTATTGGGGCCAAATAATTTCAACATTCTCTCCCAGACCCTGAAAAAACAGCACTGCATAGGTAAATGTGAGGCGCTTTGAAATTTTGCAGTGACTCCTTTATAATGCTGTTACTTAGCTGTATCTTTATAAAGCATAAGAAAGTGATAGAATAAATTGGACAGGGAAAGCCTCACCTCTGATTTTTTAACTAAAGAAAACTATTCTTTTTCAGCATCTATTTTAACTTAAATGATTGTGTTTATGTGGCATTTGGGTTCCTTTTTCATATATGATTTCTTTCCAGTTATGATTATTTTATTATATTTTACTTCTTATCAACCCATTTGACCACGTAGTCATGAGGTTTTCTTTGAACCTGCTCTCCCTCTGCAGCAAAGAATTCACAAATCCAGGGGCTTCGGGCATGGAAGGTTAGTTACTTTGAAACCGACCACAAAAGAGTGGTTATCCCTCCTGAGGTGGCAGCCAGCATCGCCCCAGGCAGGGAGAAGGATGCAGACGCGAAGTCAGGGACATAAACAGGTAGCTTCAACGTGACAAGGGGTGAGGACTCGGTATTCCTCAAAGGGGAGTACACCTTGGTGGTTTTAAGTGCACCTGGTAAAATTATGGGTGGTGGAGGGGAGACCATTTTAGGCCAAACCATTAAGAGAAAAACTGCTTTGGTTTAAAAATGAAAAGTACAGCAAGATGCAAAGGTTCAGGCTCAAAGAGTCTGGTGGGGAGAATGTGGTCATGACTTGATTTGCAAACTGAGCATTCCTGTGTTGGGGGGTGGTGGGCAGCCTAAAGTCACCACCCTGGGGGGCAGGTCTGAGGACTGATCCTGCAACGGGGCAGTGCAACGGCAGATGTGAAATAGCCCTTCTGAGAGCAGCCTTGGTTGGGGTGGGTGGGAAGTCGGAGAGCGGGTCTCCAGCCAGGCTCTGGCAGTGCAAGCTCTGCGTGTGTAACTTTCTAGGCACTGGTTGCTCGTTTAAAAACTTAAGAGATTAAAAAAAAAAAAAACTTAGGAGATTCAAATGGGTGAAATCTAGAAAACAGTAGTCTTGTATTTCATGTGAAAGAAAGATTGTGGGTCACGTTTTCCTCCCTGCACACACCTACAGATAGTGCTAACTATAAAAGTCATATAGCCCGGGTAGAGGGCAGAGCTAGTTTCTTCCCCCGCCACCGTGGTTGGGAAGGAGAGGGGAACAAGGTGAGAGAGGTTGTCTTTCTGTTTTTCCTAAATATAATTCTTTTCTGCCATTCACACAATGTAATCTCAATATGTACCCAGAGAAAAGTCTGGAAGGTATGTACATGTGTATAAACTAGTTTTTTAAAATTAAAATCGTGTTACATGCACATGATAAAAAATTTAAATGATAAGTTCATCCTCCCCTGATGCTCTAACCCCACCCCAACTTTTTGAACCAGCCACTATAAGTGTTTATAGCTTTACTTCTAAAATGTTAGTTCTAGGTTTTTTGAGGGGTGGAAGGGAGCCGAATTATGGGTGATTTATATATATTTTCTTTTTTCTTTTCTAATTTCTGCAATTATTTCTAGGCTTTTTTTTTTTTTTTAAGTTTTATACAAGAATTTGTATGTCTGGGGATATTTCTTTCAAAGGTGAAGCAATGCCAATTTACATTGAAGACCTGACTGGAGGAGTTGTTTTTTTGCTATTTAAGCGTGGAGTTGTATGTAGTCATATCTGTAAGTAAATATGGTAACCATTATTTTAAATGAACTTTATTCTTCAGCTTGAACAGATTAAATTCTATAGTGCACGCACACCATTTCTTTAATTGCATTAATTATTTATTACATACTACCATGCATACAGTTCAGTTGGTCTGGGGGAAGTTGATTATAGCAGTTTGTTTCAAGTCAGTTTTGCACCCTGGGCTGACAACATTATCACACTTTCTCACTGAAATGAAAGAGCTGGCCTAGTGCTCCAGGGCAGTTATAACATGCAGGGTTAAGGTGCAGACTGTGTTTGAAGTATATCCATCCTATTTGTAGTGGAATCCAGTTTATACAAGCAGTCTGTATTTCCTTCATGCATCTTCTTGGAAGTTCTTCATTTTGGCATATTTTAGAATGGAAGACATGCTTAATGCAAATATTGAGTTTTCTCATAGATTTCAGATGGTTATGTTAAACCTACAGGATCACTAGTTTCTTCTTTCGCATTTTCCATCTTCTGATAAGAAAAAAAAAGTCAAAATCAGCTCCTTTTCATTAGTAGTAGTTTTGTTCCATAGTTTTGGAATAAGAAAGACCAGGAAGGTATTAAGTATGGGACCGCCCAGGACACTGTGCCATGTAAGCATCTGGACCGGCCACCCTCTTTCTGAACCCGGGCAGTCAGAATGCAAATCAAAAGCAGCTTCCTCTGCAAATCTGTGCTTCTTCTGGTCACAGATGTGCCCTTCCATGTTGCCTGCTTTTGTAAACCAAGCATATTTTTGTCATCACCTCCAAACCCTTTAATCAGCTGTAAGTGCTGTCACCGGGTGGAAGGTCCATCTGTGGGTCTGTATGTGGGTGGCAAATGGTAAGTGGAAGGTTCAGCAGAAATACTGGCAGGTTAGGAGTTGGGTTAAAAATACTTTTACAGAAAGTAGTAACACTTATGTATTAATATATTTATTGAAAAATCAAAACCTTTCCAAATGGCCCCGTGAGAAAGAAAAGAAGTGAAAATTTCATTGTAAACATTTGTTTGGGAGGAGGACTAAAGATGTTGTTGAGGACAGTGGAGGCAGGATTTTTCAGAAGAATCTGAATTTAGCAATTAAGTTGTAACACCTTCCTGATGTCGTGATTGACGGAGGTGTCTCAGCTAAAGGTGGTACATCTTCATGCCAGTGGATAAAAGCTGCAAAGAAATATGCTGTGATCTGAACTCTTCTCTGAACATTTTGGGGGGCTTTCCTGGACCCTATAAGACCCGCAGGGTCTCTTTTGGTGCCAGACCTTTCCCGTGCGCCACTTCCGGGCTGCATCTAGTGTGGAGCCTTTTGTATCACATCGCATTACCTGCTGACGTTTCGGATGCTTCCCTACATACGGGGAGGCTGGCTTTTCATATGGTGGGAAAACCAACCCCATTCCCTATTAGGCAGCTGCATTCACCCTGGAGGAATACTCTGTTCATCTTGCTTTTACCTGGCAACCAGTTCTAGTTAAGATGCCTGCTGGTCATGGCCCTATTCCCACAAAGGTATTTGTAGCTTTAATTCCAGTCAATCGGATTTATTGAGTGTCTGCTGTGTGTGTGCAGTATGCTAAATGCTGGTCAAAGATGAATAAAAACAAGTCTGTGCCCTCCAGGAGCTCACGTTTTAACAGGCGATTTTAGATGACCTTCATGCTTCAGGACGTAGTAAGAAATAAGTCTTGTACTTGTGAAATTTTAGGCTTTGCTGATGAACGTTATGGAGGGAATTTGGTACCTTCCTGCTGCCTTCACACTCTGCTTCTGGACCTCCATGCTGTTCAAATGCCAGAGACTCCTTTTAGCATGTAGGGAAAAATAATGGGTTAGGGGAAAGAAAAGAATTTGTTCTAAAGGATCAGAGGGGCTGTATGACTTGGGGCCCTTTCTTCTGACCACTGACAGGCCACTGACAGCCTGCCTGGGGGCTGAACATTGGGCAGAATCACATAGCACTACAGCCACTGGACGGTGGAAAATTTTGTAAAAACATCTGTTCTATTTGGATGGTCCAGATATTTTCAAAAACATTTGCTTAGCCAAAGCTCATATTTCATAAAACCTTTGCAAATATCTCCAGTTTTTCTTCTTCTTTTCCAAGTGGGCATGGAAGCAAAGGAGAGGAAAAATGTGGCCACGTGTATGTTTTCAACTTCTGATTTCCAAGGGTTTGGCTTTTTCAGGCATGAAAACCAATCAGGTGACTCTGCTGAGGGTCTGCGGTGCCTCTAGACTGTTCTCTCTCTTCAGGATGGATACACGAAGTCTTTAATAACGAAAAATCCCCCTAAATGCAATTTGGAGGGATTACAATAATGATATCAAGCTGTAGTTTTAATTGCTGGAAAATAAACGAAGGAAAGGGTTCACAGCTGTTGGAGGGTGAGGAGAAGTCAAGGACAGAGCAGCGGAAAAGCTCCCCTTTCCCGGGATGGCTGCCAGGACTCTGCTCTCCACCTCTTCCCCAAAGTGCACTTCCCCGCGCGCAGGGAGGGAGAGGCATCAGGGGAAGGTGGTGCAGGGGCGCCCTGAGGTGAGCAGCCTGGGTTCTGGCTTTATTCTGGGCCCGCAGACCTCAAGAGTAGGTATGCCAACACGCTGGCCCGGCGGGGCTTCTTTGGGGATGGGGTGAGGTCGTGAGCAAACCCCTCCACTCTCAGCACTTGGAGTGCTGTGAGCCGAGCATCCCGCCGCACCCCGGCATCTCCGAGAGGAAGAGGTGCCTGAATCTAGCTCTGCGGACCTCTGCACATTAGTGAACCAGCTGGGTTGAAAATAAGTTCATTTCCCCCGTTTGTACGAAAGATGAAAACAGTGACTAGGAAAAGACCCCAGGGATTTAAGTTAGAACTTAATCGTAAGAGCTTTGGTTCCCCTGATGGGTTTGAGTTTAGACGTGATCCAGATGCCCTAGATCTTGGCCCCCTCCCTGGTGGCGTCATCAAAGGCTGTTGGGTCATCTGCAAGGTGGGCAGAACTGTTCACAGTCTCCATAAGCCCCAAGTCTGATAGGAGACACGGAGGCATAGTTTTATTTCCTCCGTGATTCCAACTTGGGCGTGGTGAGAAGCTTTGCGGGTATTTTGAATGTGGCACAGACCCAGGAAACCAGGCCTCTCCTCCAGCACATCTCACTTGAGGTGCATGGCTTGCTCAATGACTCAGCTCGCCTTGCCTTTGTTCCTTCACACTAGTTAGCAGGCAGGGAATGAGATATCTGGGGAGGCTGAGACACATGTCCCTAAGGCCATCTTTGGTGAAGTGGAAAGTGTAGGATCTGCCATTTTTCATGTCACCTTAAAACAAGGAAAAATCCATGGGACACAAATATCTCATTTATGTCCGCTACTTAGGTCTCTAGATTAAAAAGAAACACAGTCATGAAGCATGAGTCTCCTTGTGAAAACAACTGAGTCGTGAGAAATTTCAGTTTTCACGAAAACTGGAAAGATTAGGCAGTGATATAAAGACGGAAGGGCACTGAGCCAGGAGTGCAAATACTCGGGTGCTGTTCCCTGCTCTGCCACGAACTGTGACCCTAGTTAAGTCACTGGGGCTCCACTCCCCCTCTGTCTTGTATAATAGGCAGGTGGATGATGTGTAAGACCCCCCTGCTCTGAGAATCTGTGAACTGAGGACAGTTCAGAGGACCTGATTTCTGGAGCCCTTGGGAACATCTTAGAAGTGGAGTGAATCCCATGGGACTTTCCCAGTGGAAGCCTTGATCACATTTTGTATGACATTCATTCAGTGCAGCTGCCATGATGCCAGGCAGTGTTTTGAAACCATAACCAGGGATGACTCAGTTAAGGGGCTGGGCCATCTGTCTTTGCTATCAGAGCCAGCTTTTCTGCAATTCCAAGGGGAAATAATGGGCAATCGTTAATACCCCAAAATACTTAGTACAGTTTTATACAAAGTTGTCAACAGATTGTTTATCAATGACTCATGTTTTCTTTTTCTCTCCTCTTCCTTTTTTTTTTTTTAAATGACATTTCCAAGGTTATTTTTCTATTCTATGTTGTGTGTTTGGAGAGGTATCTTGAAACCTGAAATTTAACCTCTATATTTTCTATATTTATCTGGCTCATGAGATTTTCCTGTGGCCCTGGTTAAAATTATAATTTTTCAGTAGAGTCAAATCTTATTAATGGCATTGCAACAGTTGGGCACAGAGATCATTGGCAAGGTCTGTGGGGAAGTTTGTCTTTATGCAGTTTAGGGATGATTTTATTAATTAGATGAGTAGTGTAATTAATATGACAAGGGGAATGTTTAACTTAAAGGAACCAATTCATTTTGCAGAGGTCAGGAACTTCTAGGTGTTCACTGATCAACTGCATGCTGATTAGAGATCCTTCTTGTATTTTAATGGAAAAACATCTCATATTGTTCACCTCCTAGCCCAGTCTCTGGTACACTTGAATGTAACACAAACAGTTTGTCTTAAAACAAACAAACAAACAAAAAACAACTCAGGAGAAGCAGAGTGAGCCAGGGGAGAGACTGAGGCCAAAGCGTTGACCAGCAGGTCACTGTAAGTCTCTTAACTCATCTGTAAAGCTCGGAGATTGGATAGAGCACCTGCGGAAGGCCCCCTTCCAACCTTTTCTAACACTGAGATTTTACTAATTAAAGCTGATTCCCATACTTGGTTCCAATTCATTATATTTTTCTAAGTGGCCAAAGCCCATCCTCCTCATTTTATTTTTTTCATTTTATTAGACGGAGCAGAAAACAAGAGAAGGTTTGCCCAACCCAATCTCCATCACCTGTGCCCCAAAGTTTCCCAGGGGCAGTCATCAGATTACCTAACACCTTGGCATGGAATGGGCAGCCCCTGATGAGACGCTGGCTGGAGCCTTGGTATTGATGTCCTCTTTAGTTGCTGGATTTTGGGGGAGGCCTGAGGTGGCCCCAGGGAAAGGAGGAGCTGCAAGGGATTCCTTTGGGGATATGGGCACAGCAGCATTTGCCAACTGAGGGAGCATTAGTCCACTTGTTTAAACAACCAGTGCCAGCAGAATTCAGCCCCGTGGGTGCCCAGGTCATCATCCCCTGGACACCTCCCCCCAAACAACACTGAAGTGGCAGGGAAACATTTTCAGTGAGGATTATATTTCTCCCAATCCAGTTTTGTTTGAACCCAGCCTTTCCTACCTCCATCTGCTGTGGGCCTAAGAAATGATAAAGCTCTGCCTAGATTGCTGAAGTGGACACAGATTCCAGCATTGCCCTCTTTGGTTGTCATCCAGGTGGTTTCATAGCTGAGGTGGATGGCAGAGAGCCTCATGTTCAAGAGTGAGGCAGGTGCAAAGGAGTTAACTGGCTGGTGGGAGCATCCGGCTAGAATGGGGTCTGGCCCTGGGCCAAGATTCCGGAGGTACTTGCAGCTACTCTTGGCTCTGGATGAGTGGGGGCCATCTTTGGATGGATTTTGTGGGGTTTTTTTGGAAAACCTTTCTTAAAAAGGCCATTCATCTCTTCAGGTCATAAAATAGAATCACAAACTGATTTTCCCAATTAGAGTCTTAAAACAACAAGAACAAAATCAGCAAGAGCAGCAGTCCTCTGGGGAGTGTTGTCGTCATGTCCTAATAGCTGAAGGGCACAGGTAGCTCTGTTCTGCAAGGGGATCGTACAGTACTTTAGCGGAGCATCGTTACGGGGGCTGCTGTTTCCCATCATTTGTTGTTGATGCTCTCCTCCCAGCCCTGACCCAGACTGTGTCAGAGCCTTTGCGGTGTTCTTTTTGAAAGTATCTAACAATTTTTGAAATACCTCTGGAGAACTTCTGCCGCCTGGGAGATTTATTTCTGTAATTGTCTTAGAGACCAGTGCATCTAAGGTGTTAACACTTAGGTAATGTGTAAAGCAAAAGACTGAATCTGCCTGGGGGTCATTTCCTTGGCATTTCTTAGCCATTGGTTGTTGGAATAAAACAAAAACAGAGATAGAAGAACTAGCAAGTTCCATGCTTATGTTAGCAGTCCTCCTGCGAACATTTAACTGTGCTCTTGGCAAGTCTCTGCAATCCATCTGGTCCAGTGTTTTTGTCAGAAGTAAAAATTTGCTTGATGGAGCTCAGCGTTCCTTTTTTTCTTTCCCCCTTCTGTCTTTGGTGTCAGATCTAAAAGGTACATTGTTTGGGAAAGGAAAAGAAAGAAAAATAGCCCCAGGCTGAATAGCTAACACAAAAATAAAACATGTCATAGTTTTATTTTCTCTGCTTTGTCCCCATTTAAAAAGAAGGACAAATATAGGACCTATATAACTTACAACTTCCTAAGAGAAGAAAACAAAGTCATGAGAGAGTTTGGTGATTTTTCCCCCTAGCTATCACATTAAACTGCTGTGACTTTACTAACCTAGCTAACAAGATTTTAAGAATTAAAACGTCTTTGGTAATTTTTCAAAATAGTTGCAAAATTCATAAGTCATCTTGCATTGACTTACACATGTTGAGATAGGATAGTGACATTTACCCTCCTCCTCCTCTCCCCTCCCCCTCGTCCTCCCCCCCTTCTTCTTCTTCCCCCTCCTCTTATTAAAAACTTACTTCTTTCGAGTCTTATTCCCAAAGGATTCCATATCAGCACTTATCTGAGTCATCTGATTCTTTGGCCATTTTCACCAACACTACAATTAATTTGCATTATTACCATCTGCCAGGCTCTGGGGTTATGGAGACCCAGTCATTTCCGTAAGAGATCTTTACCTATGTGTAATTCAGATATGCACCTTGAATGAGTTTGGACTAATCATCTATAAATGCCCTTCCCACTTTCAGTCTTAGATATAATGCACAGTCCAGTAGAATAAGTCCAATGGCACTATTCCAGATACCCTCTAGGCTGGTCAAGAAATTGCAAAGGCAGGGTGATCTCCTCGTGCCTCTAAAATCACACCCTATTTATCCCACCTGTTCATAAGGCTAGTCACAGAGTAGTTTTTAAAGAAAAACAAACTTATCTGGTCTTTGATTTCATAATCTGTTAAAGGAGCCTGAGTTAAATGATAAGATCTCTTCCCGCTTTTCCCCACATTCGTGATATTTTGTTTGGCAAACAAAGTATGGGGTGCTCTGCTGAAGGACTTGAGTGCTGGTGACAGTTTGTTTTCTCAACTGTCATTAGGTTAGTTTGAAACTTTACAGAATTTCTTTTGCAACCACTTTTTGGAATGCCTTGCTTTAGTTTTTAAAAACTAGTTCTTTGCTGAGTGGTAATGAGCAGGCAGCCTCCTTTCATTCCTTTCTAGTTAATAATCAATTTCCAGAAATGTTGCTTTATGCTCACATGGTGGGATAAGAATAGAAAAAGCATTTGCTTATATTTTTACATAGTTTCCTTCTTTTAAATTTTATGTTGGTTTCCTGATGGCTAATTAAAGTAGAAAATGCTGAGGGTTGAAATATATTTACATTTTTGTGGGAAATTAACTTACTTAAAATTTTAAAAAATGGAAATAAGTGAGTATATGGTCAGATTTTTCTGGTCATTGAGAGGATGTTAATTCTCTATCTTTGTTTATTCTTGATGCATATAGATTTTGCCTGCCTCAGTCATTTCTATTTTTAAAAAATTATAATTTATAAGATGCCTAATTTTAAAAAAATTCTTGGCAGTTTCCTATCACCATTAGACTGGTGTGACCTTTTAGAATTATTTTGGGGGGGAAGGAATAGAACATTTCTTGCAGTCCTGTTGAAGCTCTCTACGCAGACATGAGATGCAGCTCATTACATTTGAAATTCCATTGTGATAACTTTCAGATGGTGGCATTTCTTGAGGCCTCCCTCACATGTCAGAGAGACGCATATAGATTGGAAACTATTTACTCAGGGAGTCTCAAATGATACTGAAAATACAGTTGTAGAATGTCAAGTTATTTGCATGCTGGTGAGTTGAATGTCCTAAACAGATATTTGCTTGTTTCCATTACTAAGGCATATAGGGAAGTATTGAAAATTCCCCCCTACTTTTATATAGGAACTGCTCAGTTGTACGTAGTTTTATTTTTAAATTTAATTCAGCTTCTTCATTTAAGAACTCAAGGCCAAATGGATGTGGTATGAAACTTTTAAATTTTTATTCTTGAAGATATTTGATTCTTTATCTTTTGCTACTAAGTCTCTCTTCTTTTTCCTTCTTTTTTCACCTGGTTCTGGTCCTATTCTAGTGAAGAGAAGGGAGGGTGCTTCACTTATCTTTTTATGCCGTAGTAGCTAATCTAGGATTGGACTAGTACTGGGTCCTCAAAGAACATTGAATAGGTGGACAAACCATCCATATATATATATATATTTTTTATGGCTGTGTTAGGTCTTCGTTTCTGTGCGAGGGCTTTCTCTAGTTGTGGCAAGCGGGGGCCACTCTTCATCGCAGTGCGCGAGCCTCTCACTATCGCGGCCTCTGTTATTGCGGAGCACAGGCTCCAGACGCGCAGGCTCAGTAGTTGTGGCTCATGGGCCCAGTTGCTCCGCGGCATGTGGGATCTTCCCAGACCAGGGCTCGAACCCGTGTCCCCTGCATTGGCAGGCAGATTCTCAACCACTGCACCACCAGGGAAGCCCCATCCATATTTTTAAATGCACTTTGAGTATCTTAGCTGCAAGTTGTTACCCTGTAAGTAAATAATTAGAATCTGCAAATGCCTGTCAAAATAAAATGCTTTAGAATAAGGCATGATGAAATCTTCTACTTGTTATTTTGAAATTATGAACAAAAGACTGTCCCCTCTTTGTGAACGGAAGAAAAAATAGGGTGTGAAAAGAGGGTGAAGTAAGTAATTAATTCGACTTTAAATCCCTGGGTAGGTGAGGTGCTGAGCTTGGAATTCTTTTATATGATATAAGAAAAGAATAAAATAAGCTTGGAAGATATTCCCTGGCATCATTCAAGGATTTTCAAAACATGCAAGGAGCATGGTTGGCCAATATTTCAGCTGAGATGTACATTATTAAAAGACCATTTTTTGAATCACTAGAGTGAGGGGTGTATGATGAGGTAAGAGTACATGGCTATATGAATTCAGAAATGCGGAATCAACCACTGTATCAGTCTGGGTCAAACCAGGTGATGGAAACCACATAGTCATTCAAATAGGGGAAGTTTAAAATAAAGAATGAATAAACTAAGATAGGAAAGTAACCATAGGGATGTAAAGAGAACTCTAAATGGTCCTCTAGAGCTGAAGAAGAGTACCCAAAGAAGGGCAGACTTGGAAGGGGGCTCTTCCCCCAGGCTAGGGTTCAGATCTCATTGGAAAGGGTGTGGATGCAGCCCGCTGGGATGCAGGAAGCTTGCCAGGTTGTCTAGGCCACCACTGGCCCACAGTTGCTGGACTGGCAGTAAACAGTGCTCTTGGCACAGGCAAGCTGGGGCTGGTGGGTGTAAGGACTGCAGCACACAGGGTCTGTTCAGGAGGGCTTTGGGAGGTGGTTACTAGGCCCGGGACACTGCTGTGCGGTCACTGAAGGACTGTGTGCTCTGATCTCCTGGCTGGAGCAGAGCATCACAGATGTTCCGGTATGCATGCAACACTGAGGGACCGGACGATGCAAAAACACAGTGTGCTGGAACCACTGCAGTGTCCCTGCAGCACCTTCTACTGACAAAGCCTAACGTTGGCCTCACTGTAAGGAAATGCCTAAGAGTCAAGTTCATTATCACACAGCAGCTGTTAAAGGGTGAATTGGGAGTTGAGCTACAATAAACTGGTACCTGGCACAGCCCCAAATTCCAACTGAGCCAAAGATGTTCTGTTTTGTTGTTGTTAAGAAAAGTGATAAATCAAAGGAGCTGATTTCCCTTTTTTTTTTAAAATATTTATTTGGTCACACTGGGTCTTAGTTGTGGCACGTGGGATCTTTAGTTGTGGTATGCGGTATGCAAACTCTTTGTTGCGGCATGTGGGATCTAGGGATCCCCTGAACAGGGATCGAACCCGGGCCCCCTGCATTGGGAGCGTGGAGTCTCAGCCACTGGACCACCCTTTGAGGGCTCACTCTGTACTTCGTAACTGAAGAATCCATCAGTGCTGGCAATGTAAACTCAGTACTCAATTAAAAATTGAGTTCATGATAGTGAGATTGATTTTGGCACTTTATTTTTTAAATGAGCACATCAAGAAATCAATACTTGTTTTACAAAACCCATGTCTCTGATTACTAAAAGATTAAAGACATTATTTGTAATATATTGGCTTTTTAGCTTTCTAAATGTGGCTACACTGGGCCTGAAAACTCTTATGCCTCTTATTTGTGTATCTGTATCTCATAAGGCTTAGTAAGAGCAAAGGATAATCATATTTAACAAACCCCAGTTCATTCTCCCATCACCATGCCACATGGTTGCTCATCTTTACACTTGATGGCAACAGCTGATTCCCTCCGTTCGACATCATTAAAATTACTCTTTGGGGTTTTTTTTTACAATTTATGTCTTCTAATTTTATTGTGTTCTTCTTTGGTCCTAAATGACAATAGTGGATAAAAAGAAGTGTTCAGTAAAGTGTTTCTGCTATTCATTGTTATCCATATATTTATGTGTATTGTATACTTTCTTAAATAGAAGCTTCATAAAAATGAATACATTGGTAGAAATGTTAATGTAAAATTACATTTTTGCAGAGTTTGATTTACAAAATGGTAATACAAGGGAGTAATATTATGGAGCAGAAAGTCAGCATCTGCATTGTAAGGTCTCATCATGGTACCACCTTTTAACAGTAATGATAACACAAACTTTTTTTGGAGTTCTGGCTATGGCCAGGCATGTTCTTAGTGCTTTACATGTGTTAACTCATTTAATCCTCATAAAAACCTACATATGAGGCAAGTACTATTCTTATTCCCATTTTACAGGTAGGAATACTGAGGCAGAGAGTTTAAACAACTTCCCAAGACTACCTAGTTAGTAAGTACTGTTCAGGAATTTGAACCTAGGCAGTGTGGTTTCAGAGGTCTCATTCTGAACCCCTATATACCATCCTGCCCACAGGATCAATGGAATGGATTCTTTCTCAATGCACTGCCAATCTGACAGGACAGGAAGATACGCTCAGATGTTAAATACCTAGTGAAATTTGGAAATCCAGAGAGAGAAGCCGAGCACCACAGGCCAACTTTCACCTTACCCTTGCTCGTAGATTTTTATAACCTCCAGGGCCACGGAAGGCAAAAACCTGGACCCACCCAAGTTGGGTAGTATGAGTAGCAAAGGCTTCTCCCACCATGGAACTGGAACCCCTAAGCTACATTTCTCTTGGTAACGGTAAGCTAGGGGAAAAAAACAGATTCCTCCAAGGAAAATTTTCTGACTTGAACTTTAGAACTATGAGGAAAAGCAAAAAATAAATCTCCTCAGAAAATATGTAGCTTCAAAGTAGCTCATGGATTTATGGCTAGAATTTACAGGAGCTGGATGGTCAGAAACAATGTCGACTAAGAATTAAAGTGGTACTTGGTTGGTAGTCCCTCCCAGCATTGAGCAGAAGCAGTCCAGATTCTTTGTGGAGAAACTCGCCTTAATTTGACCATAAATAATCCTCACAGGAAGTTTCTAAAATAAATTAGCTCCCATTCAAAAATCTCAAAATACAAGAAAACTAGTCATCATGAAACAAGAGTCAGCAGAATCAACCTGCAGAGACTTTAGGTAGTGAATTTATCAAATGCAATATACAAAATATGGATGTTTTCTGTGTTTGAAAAATGGAAGAAGAGATTGAAAGTATGTCTAAGGAGCAAGACTTAAAATGACAAAAAAAATTTGAGAAAGAGGCAAATATAATTTTTATAGGTGAAAAATATAGTAATTGAAATTAAAAGCTCAAAAAGCAGTTTAATGACTGATTAGACAGAATTGAAGAGAGAATAAATTGGAAGATAAGATTGTGTAAAGTGTTCAGAATATAGTACTATGGGACAAAAAGATGGAAAATATAGAACAAAGGCTAAGAGACAAGGAGAATAGTGAATTTTCCAGAAATGGTGAAAGATACTAATCCACGGATTCAGGACACCCAGCAAATCCCAAATAAGATTAAATTTTTTAAAGAGATCCATACCTAGGTAGGACATAGTAAAACTGCAGAACACCGTGACCAAGAGAAGATGTTAAGTAGTCAGAGAGAAAGGAAATGTATATATAGTCTTACATGCTTATTTTAGAATGGAAGAAAGACTGAAAATTAATGAGATTCCTGTAATGTATTCCTTCTTTCCTATTTTGGTCGTTGTGCTTCCCTAACTGATAGGCATCCAACCTAAGTTAGAAAAAGAACCACAGAAAATAGAAGGAAGGAAGTAGTGAAATAAATGCAAGAATTAAAGGGAAGTTTAAAATATTTTACGCTAGACAGGATCAAGAAAGCCAAATGTTTGTTCTTTGAAAAGATTAATAGAGTTCGCAATCCTCTCCCAAGATTCATCAAGGAAAACAAAAAAAACCTCCAAATAAACACTATTAGTAAAGGAAAAACTGCATATCTGCAGTCAGGGCAGAGATTGAAATCTAATAAAAGAATGTTTTGAACAAATTTAAGGCCAGTACATTTAAAGTCTTAGATGAAATGTATAAACCCCTAACTTACTAAAACTGACTCAGGAAACTACAAAAAACCTGGATAGCCTATAACCATTAACCACAGGACTCAAAGTCTTTTAATAGAGAAAACACCAGGCCCAGGTGTTTTTACTGCATAGGCTGGCTGAGGAGTGCTTTGATAGTATTGGGTTGGCCAAAAAGGTTGTTCGGGTTTTTCCATAATGTGTAACAGGAAAACACGAACAAAGTTTCTGGCCAACCCAATATTTGGCACAGTAGTAAATGCTCAGTAAAGTTTAGCTGTTATCACTGTTAGCGTTCGTTCGGTTCATGTGTGTCGTCTCCCTTTAGTATGTACAAGGTCTAAAGGTAGAGTCTAAAATGTCTATAAACCTCATGGAGGCAGACACGTAGGTTAAAGTGATGAAAACATTGTTTTCACATGTATTTTTACAATAATGAGAATGAAATCTTCCTATACTACCAGTTCATTTATTTAGCAAATTTTTTTTTACTAAATATTAGAAATTTTACCAGTAAAATTCAACCTATCCCCACCATTGGCAAACCCCTCTTTAGTGTATGGTAACCACTGGACTTGAAGTACTTCAATGACGAGGGTCACAACACGATGGTTCACTAGGAACCAGCTTTAGTCTTGCTTTGTATTGTTGAAAAATTGAGAAAAATGGCCAAATTAATGTGATTTTTTTTCAAGTGTTCCAGAACAAATTTAGTGACTTAACATTTTAGCATGTTCTAGAATAGCAGTTCAAAATCCTATCCCTTCAAGGCACAAAAAATTTTATAGGCATTTATTAATAAAGGATGATATAGGTAGTCTCCAAATTAGAGATGAGTGTTTTCCAAAGTGTCAGTGTAAGTGATTTATGGAGCCGTGGAGATAAGGGGCTACAGACGTGGGAAAGGGTTTCAGGAGCAGAGGGTGAGTGTGCACTAGGCATTGTTAGAATAAGAAAGACAAAGAGAAGGGTAGTGCTCAGCCACTCTGCTTATTATTGCCAAATAGTAATGTGAGCCTCATCTGAGGATACAGCTGGGGAACTCTCCTGATTTCATAAGCTGTGTTTGCTTTTAGTTTAATCCACTAGTATAGCACTTGTGATATGGTGGACAGGATTCTTATGGAGTAAAATGTTTGGAATGATTTCTTCTTCTGTGAAACTTCATACTCACATTCACATAATACATTCAGTCCAGCCTAAAAAGATCCTTTTTACTTTTTTCCAAAATAGTACAAGAAATGAAGCTGCCTTCAACATATTGGTGCCCTTTGAGCCTTGCAGTTAATTTTTATATGTTAAAGACTCACACTCCCAGGAGCCCCATCCAACACAGAGCTGTTCTCTGCTGTCACGTGCACATGGTGTGAACTGCTTCCTTTTCCTAATTAGTGCTCATTTAGGTGTTATTGCACACTTCAGGTTTTTCTTTTTAAGAGACTCTAAGTCATACTCTCTCTACCCCTTTATCATCTGCCCTTCAGTATCTCACTGGATATTTATGGAGCCCTTACTTCGTGAAGCTCTGAGCTGGGTGCTTCAGAGGAAACTGTGATGGTTAACACTCTCTCTCTGCTAATAAAGAATGGAAACCAGAAGGAGAGAGCAGACTTTTACATAACTGCAGTATCAGAACATCCGCATCACAGTAGTGGTACATTGTTTTCTGAGAATTCAAAGGCAGAGGCCATGGAATCCTGACTCCTGAACTGGATGTCTTGGACAAGTTACTAACACCTCTGAGCTTTAATTTCTTCATCCAGACTGTGGGGCTTATGTTAGACATACCCTAAGGGTATTTTGAGGAATAGAAATGGTATGTGTGAAGCACAGTGTGTGGGAAACAGGCTCTCATTCATGAAAGTTATTATCAAATCAGCAAATAATTGTGCACCTACAGTGGGTCAGGCACTGTTCTAAGCCCATGGGGTATATCAGTGAATAAAACAATGAGCCCTGCCTTTGTGGAGCTTATGTTCTATGTGATAAATTGCATTAAAACATTATTAATTAACAAACTCATAATAAATATTTGTTGCTGTTACTATTACATTATCCATTTGGAGGAATCTGGGAAGAGATGGGGAGGGTTTTGACAGTCTGAGATGGAAATTCAGAGAGGGAGGAGGTCCGAGAGAAGGAATAACGTGCACCAAAGTGTGGGGTGGGAAATCTGTACGGGATGGGCTCAGGGACAACGGCCGAGAGATGTGTTAGCCTGGGTGAGGGCCGTGAGTGCTGGGCCGGGGAGTTTATAGACAGTGATAAGCTGTGGTGAGCCATCGGGGATATTTAACCTGGGGTGTGATTTGGCTAGATCTGGATTTTAGGAAGTTTTCATGTTTGTGATGCATAAAGGAAATTGGAAGGGAGAGAGACTGGAAGTTGGAGAGCCCAGGTCATTGCAAAAGTTTAGTGATGAAAAAACCCGAAAGGGAATGAACTGAAGCCATCCCCCTGTTATTTACTAAGCCTTTATTAGGAACTTTTAAAACTTAGTATTTCAAAGTTTTATTGACATAAAATACAGAAATCCTAAATGTACTCAGCTTATTTTTGCAAATATATATTACATATGTCCTCGTGTGAACACCATCTGGACTGAGGTAGAGAACATTACCAGTGCCTGTAGTGGGGACTTTGAACTCAAAGTGCAGGGCGGGCACTGCTCGCTCTGGCCCCTTTCAGGGGAGGACGTTGGGCGAGTCCATGGGTAAATCCCACCTAGCGGCAGCTGCCTTGTCAGCTCTCCAGTCCATCTCCCTCCCCTTCCTCCCTGAGCGGCCAGTTGCTACATTAACCAGACAGCAGGAAGGAAGGCAGACTGTGTCTCCCAGAGTCTGCACCTCTTCCTGAGCTCACTTTTCAAGTGGGCTACACAAAGCACGTCTACCCTAATGGCCCCAAACACGAGAGAATCACATTTTATACCAAGCCCTGGGTTTCCTAAACGGAAACAGTAGAAATATTTACAAGTAGCTTTAGTGTGGCCAGAACATACCTAAACAAACCACAAATAGAGATCCTGTCAGCCAGTGCACAAGGGGGAGGGGGGTCACTGGGTCTCGGGTGTGACCAGGGAGCAGGGGGCCCCAGGTCAGTGCAGTTTGCTATCTCCCTCTCAAAGTAATTGTACGGTGTTCTCTTCATACACAGGAGGGGACCCATTTTTATTCCATCGCTGATAACTGCATTGCCATATATTAGTTAAATATGTGTGTATCAGTTGTTGTGACAGACCACCAGGATTGGTCAAATATAGAAGGGTGGATTCTTTAAGTTCTATTTATTCAACTTCTGTAACTATTGTGTTGTTTTACACCAAGGCAAATAGGAAATGCTTTCTAGATAAAAGGTATTGATTGAGCATCAAAGTAGTGTTTTGTATATTTAAGTATATGCAGGAATATATACTCTGTGGCAAATAGAATTTGAAGCTTTTGTGTTCCCTAATTGGTTCATGGCACAAAAGTTTACTTTTCAAAATGGACTTAGGCAATGTATATTTGGGAAGGCATGGGATGGAAAGTCAGAAAAAACAGACAAAGAATTACATTGATTCCTACCCTAATTAAATTTTAATCCTGGGAGGAGCTTAAAGATTAGTGGTTTTCCTTTTTCCTCTTTATTTTTGCTGAATTCAACAGATAAAAAAGATTAATTCAGAGCTGCTGTGGATGAGGGTTGCGGTGGGAAAGGTGAGCATGGCAGGGTTCCAAAAAGCTCTCCAGCATCTTCCCGGGTCTGAATGGATTCAGCCCAGGTCTTCTCAGCCCACTCCAGTTCTTTCCACTCCTTTGCTGAAAACTCCGTTGGTGGTGTGATGAATGTTAAAAAAAAGCTGTTTCATTTCAAAGTTTTATCTGTTGAAATATCTCATATAGGATCACAGCATGTTTTGGATCTTTGGGATACTTTTCCCATTAATAGGAGATAGGAAAATACTGTTTTATGTACTGTTTTCTTTTGCTAGCTAGCTGAACAGATTACTCTTCTTCACTTATCTCCTGAATGTACCCATGAAAAGATTCTTCCTAATTGTAATTGTCGTAATCTTACCCAAATCAATCCATTTAATTTAGAAACCTAGAGTTGAAAGTGTAATGAATGTCAGTTGCAGTGAATTGATTCTCTCAGGAATGTGTTCTGATATCAGGACAGATAATTTTTGCAGTTTCTAGTCTACCTTTAAAAATAACTCAAATGTGGGCTTCCCTGGTGGCTCAGTGGTTAAGAATCCACCTGCCAATGCAGGGGACACAGGTTCAAGCCCTGTTCCAGGAAGATCCCACATGCCGCGGAGCAACTGAGCCCGTGTGCCACAACTACTGAGCCTGCGCTCTAGAGCCCGTGAGCCACAACTACTGAGCCCGTGTGCCTAGAGCTCGTGCTCCACAGCAAGAGAAGCGACCGCAATGAGAAGCCCGCGCACCGCAACGAAGAGTAGCCCCCACTCTCCACACCTAGAGAAAGCCCGCGTGCAGCAATGAAGACCCAACGCAGCCAAAAATAAATAAATTTATTTAAAAAAAATAACTCAAATGAATTAAGCACATAAAACGCATAGAAGAAAATATAGGAGAAAAGCTTCAGGACATTGGATTTGGCGACAATTTTTTGGATATAAAACCAAAAGTACAGACAACAGAAACAAAAATAGACAACTGGGACTACATCAAATTTAAAAACTTCTGTACATCAAAGGAAATAGTCAAGAGAGTGAAAAAGCAACCTACGGAATGGAAGAAAATGCAAATTATGTATCTGATAAGAGGGTTAATATCCAGAAAATGTAAGGAACTTCTACAACTCAACAACAACGGAAAACAACTGGATTAAAACATGGGCAGAGGACCTGAACAGACATTTTTCCAAAGAAAGATGTCTGGCCAACAAGCATATGAAAAGCATATGAAAAGATGCTCAGCATCACTAGTCATAAGAGAAATGCAATTCAAAACACAATGAGATGTCACCTCACACCCATTAGGATGGCCAGTAACCAAAAAAGAGAAAATAACAAATGTTGGTGAGGACGTGGAAAAATTGAAACCCTCGTGCATTGTTGGTGGGAATGTAAAATGGTGCCATCATTATGGAAAATAGTACGGCAGCGCCTCAAACAAAACAAAACAAAACAAAGAATTATCATATGCTCCAGCAATTCCACTTCTGGGTATGTACCCAAATACTTGAAAGTAGGGTTTTGACAAGAATTTTCACACCCATGTTCACTGCAGCAATAGCCAAGAAGTGGAAGTAGCCAAGAAGTAGAAGCAACCCAGTGTCCAACGGATTAATGCATGAAGAAAATGTAGCGTTTAAATACAATGGAATAGTATTCAGCCTTAAAAAGGAAGGAAATTCTGACATATGTTACAACATGGATAAACCTTGACTGACATTATGCTAAGTGAAATAAGCCAGTCACAAAGGGACAGATATTGTATGTTTCCACTCATCTAATTTAAAGTAATCAAAATCATAGAATCAGAAAGTAGGAAGTTGATTGCCAGGGGCTGGGGGGAGGGGAGAGAAGGGATTAGAGCTGAATGGATACTGAGTTTCGATTTTGCAAAATGAAAATGTTCTAGAGGTCTGTTGCACAACAATGTGAATGTATCTAACCCTGCTGAACTGTACGCTTAAAAATGGTTAAGATGATAAATTTAACGTTATGTATTTTTTACTGCAATACAAAGAAAATAGTCTTCATACGTGTCCCTGTTTCTTTGGGTGAAAATGATTTCTCCTCTTCTGAGTGTCCTTTATTCTAAAACTGGGAGTCTTTGTGATTTTTGCAGGTTTGATTTTAACATCCTGACTGATCAGCATTTCATATGATCTTAAGTAACACAAAGCTGCATGTTGCTTTGCTCTCCTTGTGAAACTGGAAAGATGGAGAGGATTTTTTGTTTGTTTGTCTCTTAATTTTTAAATACTTCCACAATTCGTGCTGTGCCAAATGGCTTCATCATTTTCAGACGAGGCTGAAGAAACCACTTATAGGTGAGGGCTTGGAGAGTAGATTACACATCTGGATGCAGCATTCACGTTCCCTGATGTACTGATGGAAGGTGACAATGTCAGTTGGGATTGCTTTCTCCCACACGTTTTTAGAGTAGATTTTTATGCCTGTGTTTCAATTATCAAATTATCAAATTTATTCCAGACTCAAATAAAATGAAAATGAAGTAGGGACGAAAAGGGTATGTCGTTTCCTTGGTGCAATTCAACTTAGGAGGGGGAGCACCCAGTTTTTAATACGAACAGTTTACAGCCACTCATGGTTAAATGGTTTCTAGGATTCTTTGTAACAAAAGGTGGTCTAATTACCAAGGAGGAGAGAATAATGTAGCCCAGTTATTTACAATGTGTGACTTAGTTGAATTATGATCCTGTTAACTATACAAAAATGACAGAGAGCAGAAACATCAGAGCAAATTAAACATTTTGGCTTTTCATTAATGATCTTGAATATAGGAGATGTGCACAAGGTTAATTTTTTTTTCCCTTTAAAGTCACATGAGTCCTGCCCTTGGAGTGAACCTGCCATTTCAAAGATTCAGTGCATCAGCTCCTAAACAGAAAAAAAATGACAGTAGTTTTTTCTTTTACACTGGGCCACTCTAGAGTGTTTAGTTTCTGTCACTAAATCACATGGTAGGTTTTCTAATGCCCATCTAGATCGATTTTAGGTGTGATTTCTTTCCTTGTGATTTTTGTTTTACTCTGGGTTACTAGTTGATTTTAATTGTTCTTATTTGCAGGCTTTAAATATTGAGGGAATGAGTCATTTACAACACTCTTTTGTGGCACTGACCTTTGTGAGTGTTTACATATGAATCCCAGGATGTTTTTTCAGCACTGTAGATTGGATGGGGATTGGGGGGGGGAGCTTGTTGGAGAGAGTCATTGATTATAAGTACAACAGATGAAGAATATGCAAAAGGAGCTGGAAAAATTAGTATTCAGAAGCCAATTTGTAGGAGAAAATGTAGAATTTTACTAGATTAGAGACATTATTTATAGTAAGTAAATTTTATTCATTTAAAATATAACAGTAGTTTTTTTAAAAAAACACAGTCATAATGTCCCTCTCAGAAATTGTCCAGATAATTAATAACAAAAGAAAACATATAGAAAATATTAGTAATGCTTGATTTAATGGGAGTATTAATACTCAACAAAAAGAGAATATATACTCTTTTCAAGTGCTCGTGTGACACAAAAATCTTGTACGGACCAAGTCACAAAGAAAATCTCTGTACATTTCAAAAGTTAGGCCCCATACGTAGTCGAGGTTCTTCAAACAAGATACAGTAATACTAGATGTCAGATGTCAGCCTTCCCCCAATCTAACAACGTGGACATTTGAAAATACTCTTCTTCATAACTGTTGTATTTGTTGTTTGAGATACAATTCACATACCATAAAATTCACCCTTTTAAAGTGTACAGTTCAGTGGTTTTTAGTATATTCACAGAATTATGCAACCATAAACGCTGTCTAATTTCAGGACATTTGCATCACCTCCGAAGAAACCCCATGCCCATTGGTAATCACTTCTCCTTCATCTCTCTCCTCAGCCCTTGGTAACCACTATCCTACTTCCTTTCTTTCTGTATTTGCCAAGTCTAGACGTTTCATACACATGGAATATGGAAGATTAGAATACGTGTCCTTTTGTTTCCATACACATGGAATATGGAAGATTAGAATACGTGTCCTTTTGTATCTGGTTTCTTTCCCTTAGCTTGTTTTCAGGGTTCATACATATTGCAACAGGAATCTACTTGATTCCTTTTTTTTTTACTAAAAAATTTTTTTTTTAATTTTTATTTATTTTTGGCTGTGTTGGGTCTTCATTGCTGTGCACGGGCTTTTCTCTAGTTGTGGTGAGCGGGGGCTACTCTTCGTTGTGGTGCGCAGGCTTCTCATTGTGGTGGCTTCTTTTGTTGCGGAGCACGGGCTTCAGTAGTTGTGGCACACGGGCTCAGTAGTTGTGGCTCGCAGGCTCTAGAGCGCAGGCTCAGTAGTTGTGGCACACGGGCTTAGTTGCTCCGCAGCATATGAGCTCTTCCTGGACCAAGGCTTGAACCCGTGTCCCCTGCATTGGCAGGCAGATTCTTAACCACTGTGCCACCGGGGAAGCCCCTGATTCCTTTTTATATAGCTCAGCAATATTCTATTGTTTGATTATGCCATTTTTTTCCCCAGTCATCTGTCAATAGCCATGTGGGTTATTTCCATCTTTTGGCTGTTATGAATAATCATAATCATGCTGTGAACATTCGTGTACAGTTTTGTTGTGTGAACATTTTTTAAACTCTGAGTGAAAGAATAAAATCATAAGACTATTCTTATAAGAAGAAGAATAGTCTTATAAGAATATAAGTCTATTTAGCAGACTGTTTCTAAATTAACTGGATATGAGAACACTCCATACAGAAACCCATATACTGTGGCCAAAGCAGTCCTCAAAGTACAAATTATAGTCTTAAAGACAATTTTTAAAAACTTAGAATTGCTGAAAATAAGTAAACTAAGTATTCAAATTAATATTTGAGAAAAGAACAATAAAATTATTCCAAAAGTCAAATAACATGAGCAATAACTACAAATTCAGAAATCGTATACAATACGATTGAAGAAAAAACCTAACAGACTTGATAAATAAAATTGAAAAACCATTTCTTTGAAAGCATTGATAAAATAGGAACATTTCTGGCAAGCTTAATTGGGGAAAAGAGGGAGGAGATATAACCAAAGGTTTACAAGTATTTTCTACGCACCTATCTTTTTACTAACAAATTCAAAATTTTAAACAATTATAAGTTGTCAAAATTGATAGGAAGGAATATGTGAATAGAAAATAACCACAGAAGAAAATTACTCTTCCATCTTCCATCCATCCAACCATTCATCCTTCCATTTCCATCCTAACCAATCATCTAATTGTTTTTGAAAAGTAGCCTATCTCCTCCCTCCTAAATACCAGGTACAGATTTTGGTCTTGGCAATTTGTATGCCTCCAAAGCGTAAAGACAGGAAGCAAACAAGTTTCTCCTACAGACCAGCTTAAGTTGTTGTGTTACCTAAACCAGACAAGAATGTGACCAAGGAAATGTGGAACCATCTCGCTTATCAATATAGGCGCAATCCAAGTACAGAAAAATACCGAAATAATAGTACACCACCATGTTGTAAGCTTAGTCTAGGAAGGCAAGGATAGTCCAATATTAGGAAACCAGTGTAATTCACTAATAGGATAAAATGCATATGATCATCTCTCTCTATAATATCAGAAGCAATCAGTTAAAAGTGAAAAAGTTTCAGTAAGATTGATTCATCATTAGATTATGAATCAAGAAAAATGAGTATTTCCCCATATAATAGCATTAACCACATATACAGCATGATGGGAAAAAGGATACCTCTCACAATTACATCACAATCTATAAAAATATGAATGTAAAATTAACAAAGATTGTATATGAGACAAACAATAAAACTTTACTGAAGCGATGAAGAGATGTTGATAAACGGAGATACATCCCACTTTTGGCCAGGAACTCAGTATTATAAATTTTCTCCAAATTAATGTAACACATATGCAATTCCAATAAAATCCTAACAATTTATTTTTAATGCTTGACAAATGGCTTCTAAAGTTCATACAAAAGAATAAATAAGCAAAAACGGCCCCCAAATGTATTTAAAAAGAAATAATTGTTGGGAATTTGCCCTACTAGATTTTAAAACATGTTATGGAAAATCTTTAAATAGGTCCATGTGTACATGAGACTTTAGTATATGATAAAGATAAAACTTTCATATCAGTAGGAAAGGATAGGCTATTTAATATATAGTATTAAGTCAACTGGCAGTCTCCTTGGGAAAATACACATCTAGATCCCTATTTCATGCCACATACTATATTTCAAATCTATAAAATCCTAGAAGAAAATAAAGCAATATATATTTATAGTTGTGGAGGAAGCCTTTAAAAGCATGACAGGCGGCCCTGAAGTCTTAAAATGCCTAACAAATTCAGTTTTATGAAATTATGGTGAAAGAAACTATAAACAGAATTAAAGTATGAATAGCCAACTGGGAGAAAACACATGAAACTATGTAACAGATAAAGGGTTAATATTCACAATTTATAGAAAGCTCCTACAAACCACCAAGGGAAGACAATGGAATAGAAAAGTGTAGAGATGATATGAAAAATCACACGAGAAATACAAATGGCTAATAAACATATCAAAATAGCTTCACCTTCATTTTCAATTAAGAATACAGGAATAGTAGTAGAGAAATCATTTAATCTCAATTCAGCAGAGCTTTTCTTCAAGTGTCCCTTGAAGGTTTTTCTTTTCCGGGCAGCTTTTCCCCTTCTTTTGTTATTCAATGTGGGTTGACTTGCCTGAGGAAGAAAGGAGGCAGTCGAGATAGTGCAGAAGAAAACATTTTGGATTTTATGGAAAATAGGCCGTGAGTGAAGCACTTAGCCATTCAGCAGCTTTTCTGTAACCATACCTCTGCCTCTCCGATCCCTGCCCTCACCTCCTACCCGCCCCCCACCTCTCTGAAGAAGCAAAGCAGATGCATTTCTTTTAGATCTCCCTAATTCTCACCTTCCTCCTCCCAGCCTTTCTCCTTCCTTCCTTCCTACCCCTTAGACCAGGCACTGGTCCCACCTCATTCAGAGTTTAAGAGGCTGGTGACCCCTGCAGTCAAAATTTCATCTCTTTTAGACAATTTTTAAAAAACTACTTGTTTTTCTGATTATTGGAAGCATTAAAGGAAAAGCTGAGACTAAGTTCCCAAGAATACCCCTCACTCCGAGTTTCAAATAAGGTTGCATCAGTCTTTTGTCAAGTATGATTGTAATGTCTCGATCTGTATCTTCCTCGCCCACTCCACACCCCAGCAAGTAGGTGGTGTGTAGAGACCCCTGGATTCTTTGATGATTCTAACCTTTTTCACCGTACTGCCACACTCCTAGTATCACCAGCAAAGAACATCACTTTTCATTACTATAGCTGCCTCCAGCCATAGATTCTGAAAGGTCAGTTTTAATTAAAAAACAAAGAAAAATGCATTTTGTGAGGGTTTTTTTTTTTCCCTTAGAAGAATAGGTTATTAGCTTTCTTTGTAACTCTTGCTACCTTGCTGAACTTTCAGAGAACGTAGGCAGACTCTTAAAATTCTTTGGCAAATCACCTCATCAGCTGGCGCGATGCAAGCACTTTGGAGGAAGGGGAACTTTCACCCCAGTGCCCATTCTCTGCTAGAGGGTGTCCATGCATAGGATTTACATCATCCCAATAAATTATCCGTCAAATGTTAGAGCAGAAAAGGTTAGAAGTCCATCATCTTAGAGCAGCTCCCGTTTTGCAGATGAAATTGAGGACTGAAGGGTTTGCTTGACTTTGTCCCAGGTTCCTAGAAAGCTGGGAATGGAGGAAAAAGGGAGAAAGGAAGGACAGATGGACACTTACACAGGCTAAGAAGGTTCGCTTACTTGGGTCTTCAATGAGATTAGATTCACAAAGATGTGTTTTTTTCGCATAACATAAAATTCACCATTTAACCGCTTTAAAGTGTACAAATCAGTGGTTTTTAGTGCATTCACAGTGTTGTACAACTGTCCCCACTGTCTAATTCCAGCACATTTTCATCACTCCAAAAGGAACCCCATCCCCGCTAAGCAACCATTCACTATTCCTCCCTCCCTGCCACCCCGCCCCCTGGAAACCACTCATCAGCTTTCCGTCTCTATGGATCTGCTTATTCTGCATATTTCATATAAGTTGAATTATATAATATCTGGCCTTTTGTGACAGGCTCCTTTCACTTAACATAATGTTCTTCAGGTTCGTTCACATTGTAGCATGTATCAGTACTTCATTCCTTTTTATGGCTGAGTAATGCTCCATTGTGTAAATAAATCACATTTTGTTTATTCATCAGTCAGTGGACATCTGGGTTGTTTCTACTTGTTGGCTGTTATGGATAATGCTGCTTTGAACATTTGTGTACAAGTTTTTGTTTGAATACCTGTTTTCGATTCTCTTGGGTATATACCTAGTAATGGAATTGCCAGTCATATGGCAATTCTATGGGTAACTTCTTGAGGACCTGCCAGGCTCTTTTTCACAGTGGCGGTGCAATATTTTTAGAGCAACCTTTAACTGACAATGTTTCTTAAAACAAACACTGAGTTATGTGCCAGGCCTTGAGAGCGAAGATGAATATAAAGCAGCCCCCATTCATAGACAAAGATTCGCAAGGAGATACAGTTGTAGTTGACGTGGTGGAGGTGGGATGTGCGGGGCTTAAGGAGGACAGGTCAACCTCTGGCTTGGCGGTGGCACTTGAGCTGAAAGTCAAGGCTGTAGGTCACATGGGGAGACACAAACTTAAAATACTTGGGATTCTTGCATGCAAAAAGTACATCTTTTGGGGTAAAGAGGGCTAATGGTCGGCCATTAATGGGCAACCATCTGGCTGCTAGCCGGAGTGTTGGTTTCCTAGATTTACTGTTCATTGCCTTCATTACCAACTTAGCTCCCCCTCCTGAATGTGAACCCTCATTCAATAGTCCAGTATACTTCCTAGTAATACTCAGACGTTTTGCAGCATTTTCCCATCCATTTTATATTTTTGTAGGATTATAGCACCCCAGAGGCCTCTGCCAGGTAGGTAGACAAAGAAAATACACACCCTTAACAGTAGAATGTTATAACACACATGAAACAAGCAGGAAGACAGTGTAAACCAAAGCCCCTTCCTACCAAGTGGCAGGTGAAAGGCTTGCTGTTATTTTGGTTTTCTGTTATATTTGTTCCTTGATCATGGTGCACCCCCGAGCCCCCAGCCTTACCCCAACCCATTCTCCAGCGGCTGCCAGTGCTGTTTCTAAAATGCAAAGTTAATCATGTCACGAGCCCCACTCCCCCCCACACACACCCTGAACTCAGAATTCTTCAGTGCATCTTCATTTCGTTCGGGGTGGTCGTCACGCTCTAGCAGGACCTCTAGGGCCCTTCTGTGTGGCGCTGGCATCAGCCTCTTCCACAGCCTTATCCTCTCCTCTCCCCTCCCCCCGCCCTGTGCTGTAATCCAGTGGGTCTGCTTGTTCCCCAGACATCACACTCCGTCTTGCCTCCTTATCCTCACACAGTTGGCTCCTTCTTTGAAATGTCATCTTTGTCTCCCAACCCTCTTAACCTGACCAACTCCTATTCGTCCTTCAAAACCCATCCTGTGAGACTTCAACACGTTCTTTCTCATGGTTGTAATTGTTTTACTTCTCTGCTCCCCCATGAGGACTGTCTCTTTCAGGCACCCAGGGCTTTATTTTCATGTGGGCACCCCATCATCTTAGACTGGATTAGTGAACAGGTTTGAAGGCAGCACTTCACAAGATGCTCTAGATTCTGGCACCCGGTTAGAGAAGCTTTCTCTCCTATTGGATGAGAGAGGGGCTGTTCGTTCAAACTCTAACAGTTGTTGATGTTATTCCTTGACAGTTTCTCAGAAAACATGGTAATTAGTAGCATTTGTAGGTATGAGAAATACTGTTTCTGAGGTTCTCAAGACGAGTTTTTAGGCCCTATCTACTGCCAGACAGCTAATTACAGAGGAATTCTCTCCCCTCAAGATGTGAATAAAGAGGAAGGCAGCCCTTTCCTAAATATTGGCAAGGACGCTCAGATTCAGAACTCTTGGCCCTTGTGTGTATTATAATCATAATCTATAAATTCAAATAATCTGAAGTATGTAGGTCTTGCTTGCCCTCAGGCTGATGAAGGTCAGACACAAAAATGTCTTGGAAAGTGAAGAAACACAAGATACAATGATATTTCCTTGGCTTCTGGAGACTGAGGCTTGGGAAGTAGATGCAGTCATGGAATTCTGTGCTGCCTCATAATTTTACACTTGAGTAAGACGTCTAGTTTCATTTTTCCCACGTCTGTGTCACCTTTAAAAAAAAAATAATTTATATCAAATCCATCTAAATTCGAGCTCAAAGAATCCCAAGTAAGGAAGTGTAATCATTTGGGACAGTGACTTGGAGAGGAGGTGAGCTCTCCTTCCTTCCTGTCAGCCAGCATCCCCTCTCCTCCGGGCAAACATATACACAAACATGGTCACACACACAGACGTTCGCTAGCCAAACAACAGTTCTTTGTGTTGAGAGCCACAACTAAAAGTCTTTTGCCTCTAATATCTGTTGCACCGCTTCTTTTGCATACATTTCAATTTTTTAAAAATTTGCCCCATATGTTTAAGGCATCTGTTGGTTTGCATTCTGTGAAAGAATTTGTGTGTTTGAAAGCACACAATAGCTGTAAAATAGAAATAATCTGTGTGGTTTCCAAAAGGACTGTCTTTCCTTAATAGATGTTTTATGATTTGCTTACTAATTGAATTTGGGCCATGTGAAATTAAACATTGCTTGATTAAATTGAGTATCTAAAGTGACTCATGGAATGGAATAAAGCTGGCTAGAGAACTAAGGTTTTCTACCCAATGTGGCCGTAGTCAGCACCATCCATTCCAAATTCCTCCCTGGATGCTGGGTGATCATGTAATGGCTATAATTTATTTTTTTATTTGAACCACTTTTTTAGATGGGCATCAAAAACTCCACATGTCAAAATAGAGCTCTTGAACCCCACCACCCCTGCAGACACACACACACACACACACACACACAGAGACACAGACACACACACAGTCTCACACACACACACACACACACTCTCTCTCTCTCTCTCCTGTTCCTTGCCCAGGTGTCCCTGTCTCAGTAGGTGACACCATCCCCTGCCTTGTGGCTCAGTCACTGTGACCTTCCTGCCTTCAAACCTGCCGTGTTCACTCTCACCTTTTCCCAGCGACAGTGTCCAATCCCTCTCTCTGAGATGTTTATCCCCAGATCTTTGTGTGGCCCACTTCTCATCATTTAAGACTTGACATAAATGACTTCTCCCAGTCACTCTTGATCATATTATCCTTTTGTTTTCTTTATTGTTCTCATCACTTGTAGATATTTTCTGGTCTGTTTGTTTGTCACTTTCCCATCTAGACTGTAAGCTGCACAAGAACAGGATCCTGCTTGCCCTGCTCAGAACAGTACCTGCCTGGCATGGTCTTGGCGTGCAATAGATATCTGAATGAATGAATGAATGAATGAATGAATGAATGAAAGAAAGAAAGGAATGAATTGGGCTTTAGATGTTTCTTAGGATGAGTTTGAAGAGCCCAAATAGTATATAAAATGGAAGCCTTGGCCTTCCCTGGTGGCGCAGTGGTTACGAATCCGCCTGCCAACGCAGGGGACACGGGTTCGAGCCCTGGTCCGGGAAGATCCCACATGCCGCGGAGCAACTAAGCCCGTGCGCCACAACTACTGAGCCTGCGCTCTAGAGCCCGCGAGCCACAACTACTGAAGCCCGCGCACCCTAGAGCCCATGCTCCACTATAAGAGAAGCCACCGCAATGAGAAGCCTGCGCACCGCAACAAAGAGTAGCCCCCGCTCACCGCAACTAGAGAAAGCCCGCGCACAGCAATGAAGACCCAACACAGCCAAAAATAAAATAAAAAATAAAAAAATAAAATTAAAAAAAAAAATGGAAGCCTTCTTAACAGTTGAACTTATTTTTAATAAAATTAAGGATTTTTTTTTCATGTGTAAAGAATACCCTTTAATAATACTTTAGATTTGCATTATCTGGACTCTCAGCATTTTTTAATGTGTTAGAGTCTTCAGTTCGAGGACTTTCTGAAAGGCTAACTTTAATAACATCAGACCTGCCATTTCCACAGGGCTTGGAATAGACTCTAAAATGCCAGAGAAAATTAAATGCAAAAATGCTCCAGTTAATTAATGTTTCAGAATAAATTAATGCTTTAAGTCTGACTTTAACTGACAAGCATGGTGAATTTCAAAGTTAAAACTGCCACCCTTTTCCCATGCCTGTATTTTGTGCTGTATTCAGTCATTCCAGTTATTTATCTCCTTGGGGGGAAAAAAGAAACATACTTATTGAATTTCAAGTTAAAATGAAAAACACAATTGTACTGGGTATTCTTAGGGGAATGGGTTTTAGCATTCCTCCGAACTCTAGTTATGTGATAATTCCCGAACTTTCGAAGTTGGGAACAGATCCTAAATATCTTTGTCACAGCAATGCTGTAACATATGGAGAAGACAGGAAGCTAACATTTTTGTGTATGGTGTGTTCCAGGGACTGGCTTGGCTTATTACATATATCTCACTAAATTAATTACAGAATGTTGGGGTGTGCATTGGACACAGGGGAAGGGAGAGACACCTTTTCATCTTGTCTGCTTTATTTCTTGTTTATCCTTGGATCTTAGACCATAGGAAAGAATTGGCAACAACTTGTGACATTTCTTTCTTTTTCTTCTTCCTCATCTTCCCTTCTTCACTTTCTGAATCTTCGTTTCCTTGTTTGCAAGATTAATGATTAATATGTCTATCTCGTAAGAATATTGTGAGGTCATGAGATGATTGTCTGTGTGTGTCCAGTAGAGTACTTGATACTACACTATCTTTTTTAAACATGAGACTGTTCCTGCACTGAGAAGGGCTAGATAGCTCTACAAAGTCTCCTTAAACCTTAAGATTCTGTGATCTTACTACACTGTACTGTACTGTGATTCCATGTACTGCACAGTCACGAATCTTTAAACATTTAATGTCTTTTGCCTCTGATTCACCACTGTTTATTAATTTGTTAACACAAATATTTCAGTATGGAATTGTAATCATGGTGCCAAGCAGTAGAGTTACAGAGATAACTGTACAGAGATAAAAGATACTCTCTACTTATATTCTACTTTGTTCCACAGAAGGATTTGAGGTAGAGATAAGTGTTCATTGTAAACATTTGTTCTTCTTGTATAATCTTTAAGTGTACCAAATATAGACAGGCTAGATATATACTGACCTGTAAATATGTTCAGGAAGTCCTTTGCTTTAAATAAATACCTATTTTTTGGTAGTTTCCTACTTTCTTGTAAAAGTCATGTGGGAAGGACAAGTTCCATGTAATCTGGAATTCTGTTTGGTCGGTTCCAGCTTTCAGTTAATCATGTATTTACTGGAGTTAGGAGGTGTGCACATGTCTCTTTTTTTGAAATTATAGTTATTTGATATTTGCAAGTAATTCTGGGGAACAAGCATTTCAAGCACAGAGTGTTCACAAGAAATAACAGTATTATAAAAGGCAGATGTTAAACTCTTTTGTTGAAAAAAAAAGATTATCTCCATTGTTTATAAAGGATTGAAAGAAAATAGCAAATGCAGTAGTAGAGTTTTTATCTTTTCCTCTTTTCCTTCTTTTATCTACTCCAGTTATGCAAATTAAATTATATGAATCATTTGCTTAACAAATTCAAATCTGCATAGATTTGTAGTGTTAGAACCATAAAGACCCTGAAAAATGAGAGAATATCTATTAGTAATGTTAATAGAAGCACATTAAGAAGTTATTTGCTAGGCATTGTGTAGCCAGTGTTCTTAAATTAGGCCTGTTGATCTGGTGTTTAAAAGGACAGCTGCAAAACTCATTGGTGAGCCTATTTTTGGCTAGGTAAATGAATCATGGACACAAACAATATTAAAGTAATTCAGTTGAAAGAAAGCATACAACACACAAACTTGGGGGTGGAAAGTGATTGTGGCCTTGAATTATACACGTGTACAATCTCCTTTGCATGGAAAATTCCCTTTCTCCCTGCTCTTTGTCTGGTGTTGGCCTGCTGTTACCAGTTCAGATTGTTTTTTTTTCCCCCACCTTTGTTTAGGACCAGTTGTAAGAATTATCAACTGAGTTTCAAGCTATTTCCACTGGAAGAAAAGAAAGCTTTTTTTCTTAACTAAAATGGTGACATTAGGACCTTGCAAGTGAAAATTCCAAAATCTGTCTGTTTTTGGTAAAGCAATTTAGATGTACGTGTGACTAGAAGAGAGAAGAGTGAGTGAAGAAGTTACTGAAGGCATGTTGTCAGGAGACATCTGTGATCACTAGTGCTATGCAAAAATGGAGTGAACTACCTAGCAGAAGATTCTGCATTGCTGGAGGTGTCCTGGATGGTTTAGAGCTGACTCATAAGAGTTGAATTAAGTTGAGTAAGAGTTGAATATTTTTAACAATTAATGCATCTTTTATTCGCAAATAAAAACTCTAGCAAGATGTTGCACATTTATACAAAGGTTTGGACACCCCTAGAAAGTGCACAAATCAGAAAACGGAGCCCGTCATGACGGGAATGCCACACTGGTCGGCAGGCTCACCCCTTGTCTTCGTTTGGCAAGAAGTGCCTCCTGAGGACCCCTATCCCTATGTGGGGTGCCCTCCAGGAAGAACCCTGCCTCAGGTACACCTTTCATAGAAAACCATAAAAACATAGATCATTTGTCTTCAAATTCCTACTGGAAATACTGCATTTATAGGCAAAATAATATAAAAATATGAACCTAACCTTATGCCCCCGTTTTTCTTGCAGTAACCTCTCCATCCCACTTACATCTGGATGCTCTATGATCCTGTGGATCAGAATTTAGAAAGAGGGTTTATTTTGATGTTTTCCCTTTCTTTCAGATGAGGAAACAGGGACTCTGGGAATTTAAGTGATCCCTCCAAAGCCACATAACTAGTTACTGAATTTGGGAATATGAACTCCGATCTCATGACCCCTTCTCCACTTCATCTCACTGTGTCCCCTCTCTTTCTGTGAGTCATTTTCAGGATGTTTTATATGAATCATAAAACTCAGCCAAGGTCAGAACGTGGCCTGCTCTGCTCTTCTACTGCCACACAGATCAGTCATTAAAGAGCTGCTGGAGAATGAAATCAAAATTGGCTTAATTGTTTCTTCCCGGAAAACTGAAAAATAAAACAAACTGATTTTGTTCCGACTGAGCAGATCTCTTGGATGTTTTCTTTAAATTCCTCAGCCTCTGTATCCTCTTGCAGAGGACGCTTGCAAGAAAACATCATTTTCATTGCTTTCGAGTACATCTCACCTTGCTGCTTTGTCTTTATAGTCACTGTTGTTTTCAGCCAGAGGTAGTCAGAGGTTAAGCAAGGTCTGCATGGACCCAAATCAACTCTCACCAGATTGATTCTCTCTGCACCCCCTAAGGATTTGCTCAGCTGCCCGCTCTTGTCACACAGATCCAGAATCTTCCTAAAGTAACCTGGGCCACTGCACTGTGCCCACCGGAGAGTAGAAAGGAAGCCCCTGTATGTCTGTTGGCTCCTTCTGTACCTGAAGAGTTTGTTCTTCAGATGCAGATGGTTTGCTGTGAGAGTTGCTAGTATGTTTGCTGTCTTCCATATAACTGTGTATATTCTTTCCAGATGCTTCACTCAGTCCCCAACTATACTGCCCTGTCCTCTCCAGGAGCATAACCTTACCCCTGACATTCCCTGCCCCAGAGTACCAAGGCAGAGTTAGGAATCTCTAGGCGTCTAATAAAGGGAGGTAAAAGCCACTGGCCCATGTCAGGAAGGCGGTTTTCCTTCCTTCTCCTGTTTGGGCAGACCCCAAAATAATGTCCTCACCAGGAGGAAGCCCCAGTGCCCTCCAGAGATGGTCCTGCCTCCTCTAAGCTGTGGGGCCTTTGTCAAGGTGTGCTCTGAGTCCAGAGCTGCCTGCAGAGTGGGGTTTCATTCATCTACCACTTAGGTTTGCATCCTGCTTGTTCCCAAAAGATAAGCCAGATGACAATGACACCAGATCAGGAACGAGCAAGAAAGAGAACTTTATTTTACTAATAGTCTTGAACAGTATGAATGTCCCTAAAAACCTTCTACAGAAGGTTAGGTATGTTTTAGTTTGTTACTATGTCTAGTTTGTTAATAAATACTTATCAAATAGACTCTAACCTGTAGTTCATTCCAGGCTGGCCTGCTTTCCCAGGTGACTTTAGTATATAATAGAATCGTAATTATTGCAAACAGTGACATGTTAAAATGACTGGTTTGGCGAAGATTTGATTTGCTTTTGTTTTCCCCCATGGTTTTTACACACTAATGCATCAAGACAAAGAAACGATTGTAACTTACTGAGAAAAGTTGCAAGGGTCCTTAGCGATCATCTCACATACATTTACTTATAAAGAGGCTAGGGGGACTTGATTTGACTTTATATGTTACATCGAAGAAAAGATGGTCTTCTTGCTGAATCGTTGCAAATACAGTACACCTTCACTCAAAGATGTTATGTTTGACAACTACTTTTAATTTTTTCTTCTTTCTTTATTTGAATGTGTTTATTGTCATACATGCCTGTGGTCTGTTCTCAAGAATTTCAGTTGCTGTTACTTGAGAGTCGAAACTGAGAATTGGCCAGGACAATAGTTGAAAGCTTTGGTGGGTTTTGAAAACCCAGAAGGAAAATGTATCGGATTATGTGTTTTCTGGTTTACATTTTGTCATCCTGTGTACGCTCTAATAAGCACAGGCTAACAGTCTCTAAGTATGTCATAACTTTTCTCTCTAAACCTTACCCTCCAGCTTATTCTTCCTGGCCCCTCTGTCCCCAAAATAAAACAAAAACAAAATCAACAATGAGGAAGAGGAGCTCTGTGCCTTAATAGAGTAGCTCATTTGCTTTTCAGAGTTTATTCTCTCAGAAAATATATTCTGAAAAATTTATTTTCGATGATGTGCTTCTTAATCCCTTGGGTTTTTTTCTTGCTTCTTTACTTTACTTGAGATTAATGCCATCCTGATCTTTCTCAACTGTTCAACAGATAAATTGGGCCTCTTTTTTATTTACATATATAATATTGCAATGTGAGGACAGTAATTGTTCAAGCTTTCATGTCCTCTGCTTCGTGTTGCAAGTTCCTCCCTCTTACTGGTTGTGATGATATTTCATTAATACACAGGCTAGTAAAAAAAATCACACTTTGTTTGCAGAGGCCATGGCATGTTTACCTTTTATTCAATAACAAATTCCTTTCTGAGTGAATAGGGGAAGCAGGATTTCTCTTTTGATATTTCATCCAGCCCCGTGTTTCTGTTAAGGAGTCATTTGCGTATTGTCCTAGAAAGTTCATGGCATATGAATTCAGATGACCTGGGTTCAGATTCCAGCTTGGCCACACACCTGGGTATGTGAGCCCAGGCCAGTCACTTTGAGAGTTTAGCCTTTATTTTTTTCATCTGTGAATTAAAGACAAGAAGTCTGTCTCTTTTGTAAATCCTCTTTGGAATGAGGCAGCATTAGTATAATGAGAATATCTTCCATACAAGGATTTTGTGAATATTAAATGCTACGTTATATAAACTGTAAATCACTGTGTATATGTTAGTTATCTTGTTTCAAATTTGATTTTCAGTTGTAACTGACCACCCTCAGAGGCTGCTACTAATACTCAAAATAACAAGTAGTGAGACAGACTTATTTGGTCACAAAAGAAACTGAAAGGATGTGTTTCAAATGTTCTTCCCCACTGCTGTTTGTTTTAAAGGCAATGGGACCCCGGTGGGCAATGTCTTCTAGGTCTTGGCTGAAGGGAGCAAAAACCCACCTTAACCCAATGAGAACTCATCAGCATGGCTCTGGGGGTGGGCCTGGCTTTAGAAACTTTTTAGTAAGAACAGAATTACAATTTCTCAAGGTCATTGAATCAGTCATTTAAAAAGGATGTATATAAACTTCGTATGGTTTTTTAAATGTTTATTGTGTTTGATGTGAAGTGAAAGAGAATCCTTTTTTGGGGAGAGAGATTGATATTCTTTATGCATCAAGACTAGCTGGTTTTAAAAAGAATTAAAAGTCCTTGAAGAGGTCCATAATTATAAGTTCAGGGCTATTTCAAAATCAGGAAGGAAATAGTAAATTATTTTTTTAAGTTATTTTTTATTGAAGTATAGTTGAATTACAGTGTTGTGTTGGAAATGGTAAATTATTACAGTATGGCATTTGAAAGAATTCTGTCAAACCCTTAGGACAGTATTAATCGTGTGGCTGGTGTGTTCTTGACTTCATCAGCTGGGGCTTGGGGGTGCCCTGTGGTCACATTGCAGTAATTCCCTCAGGTCTCAGCGTTCCAGGCCCCCAGTGCTCATTTGTAGGGTATCCTCTCTTTTCCAGGGGTTCTGCTCCCTAAATAACTTTGTGAGTGGCTGTAGGGGCTTACGTGTACAGCCGCAGCATCGCCGAGGCCCAGCCGGTTCTGAGTCCCGGGCTGTGTCCTGGATCAGAGCCACTGTCTGTTCCTCCTCTGCCCCAGCATCCGCTGCCACCCCCGGCCCTGTTCCACTGTCCTCTACCGCTTGGCCAGTCTCGCGTCTCCGTCCCACGCCACACACCAGCCTCCAGATGCACAGTCTTCCTCTCCACCTCTTTGGAAATGTTTTCATTTTTGTGAACTTTTGATCCCATAATAGAAGTTCAGTGCCAGTGTCCAGCAGTCTCCTCATTATCTCTTCGGTCAGCGTTTTATCAACTAAGTACCAAGCACTTTCCTTTGTTCTAGGGATAAAGATGAAAAAGGTGAGCTAGGAGCTCGCCATCTAGTGTGCTTAAGCGATTATAATATAATCCACACTCAGGTAGGTCCTGGGCTAAATGCAACTGGTAAGGTTCTATAGTAGCATCTTTAGAAAATAGAGATGGCGGAATCAAGGACCAAAAGACATGTCTTAGGATGCTTAGCATTGTGTGGGGAGCTGAGGAGAAGTGCTGGGCATGGGGCGGGAGGACAGAGACACAAAGGGAGACAGTAGAATGTATGTTTAGAGTGCAGATAGTCACTAGGCCCTTTGTGATGATGTTAACCTCCTTACCTGGTAATGAGACTTGCCTGGTCTCTCCTTGATCAGAATTATCCAAACCCAAGTTTTTAAAATCTTCCATCTCCTTGTGTTGGCTTTTAGACCTAGCTTGAAATGCGTGAAGCACAGAGGCAGTTCTGTTTCTTCAGGGAAGAACCCTGACTCATATTTTAAACATATTGGACAGATTCTTGTTAAAGTGAAGATAAGGTTTCACTTATCATAAATAGAAGAGGCAACCTGATCCAGTGAATGAGGTAGTGGGTTTGACTCTCTCAAGCTGTCGCTCACACTAGCAACATGACATATGCTGTTTACAAACACGCCAGCGCAGAGAAGGCCTTCAGCAAAGCACAGCTGAGCTTCAGCTTTCCTTTCTCTTTAATTCCCAAACTTATAAGATGTATTTATTCTTCGTGGCTCTTACAAAGAATGCCCAATAAGTTTATTTTTAATTTTCAAATTGCAGGCCTATTTATTTAGTTCTTATCTAGTTCTCTCAAAGAATACATAATTCCTTTCTCTGGCTTTTATCCGAAATGTGGGGACTGTTTATTGATTTTCTTTAGAGAATTCACAGTGCCCATGTGCAAGAGGGAAAAGAGAAGGTAAACGGGGAAGAAAGAGAAAATCATGTTGTGAATGATTTGTTTTACGTATTTTGGTTTTACATACCCAGGATACTCTTGCAGAGGCCGTACCCAGAGCTTACTGTAGATTTGTTGTAAAGATTAGAGAACCAGCCCCCAGGCTTCGCTTCTGCATATGAGACACTCCAGAGTGTTCTTGGAAGAGCAGAACCTCCCACATGGAGGAAGAAATCTTCATTCTTTCTCACTGCAAGTCCCCCTGGTGAGAAAGCTTAGACACCTGCCTCCCCCCAGGGGATCTTTATCAGAGAGAAGAAGCCCAGTTTGTAAGTGAAAAAATTATACATACACAAACATATACTTACAAATGGTGGGCTCTACAGAATGGTGCTTGTAACCTGGGTATGGTCTTGCTGGGTCACTAACTTCGTCCTGCTCTGTATTTCCCATCCTCAGAAGCAATCTGGGGCTGAGGGGTGGGGAATTGGGAGTGGGAGTCTTCCCACAAAATGCCTTGTCTTTCTTCTCTCCAGCATCTGTTCAACATCCATCCTGCCCTGCATGCCAGTGTTTGCTTTCTATGAACTTTCACTGTGTGGACACACAGGCAGCAATGGCCATCACAAAGATCCTCCCGGACCCCTCTTGCCCATTGTCTTCTGAAGACCCTTCTTCAGAAAGTGTGGTCTCTTTTTCAGGATCTAATGAATGAAGATGCCATCAATAGAGAAAGGATGCAAAGGGAAGGTGGACCTGGGATGGGTGTCTTTATAGCTCTAGAAGGCTCCACACCTTACCCATTGGAGGGATTTTAGGAAATGTTTATGGACTTACTCAATGTAAATACACTTCACGGAGAGCAACCAAACTTTGCCAAGAGGAGGTACCTTGGGTAACTGAGGAGGTGCCTGTGAATTCTGACTACTTTTAATGATAATTGTGCCTTTCTTGGTATGAATCATAACACAAGAATGAAAGTGATTAACATATTCATGTGAATATATCATAAGAAGGTTTGTATCTTCATCATGGGAGCAGTTTAGTTCAAACTTGGCAATCTTCTTAGTAAATGTTTATGAAATCCTTTTGGTCAGGACCAAAATAGAAATCAAAACTTTTATTATCCTCTCCCCCTAAACCAAAAGAGAGACATTATTTAAAGTTTAAGTTTTAAACCAACACAAAGATAAATAAAAACTATTTTAAAGTCAAGATGGTAACTGACGACCTGTACTTCACATCATAAATAGTAGAAAGGTTCATAGTAACTCATGTATTTCTTTTTTTTTTTAATGGCGCAAGTCTCAATCTGACAAATAGATAATGTGAAATAGACAAGATTTTCCCTCTCCCTTCCAAAAAGAAGGAAAGCCAAAACTTGAAAGGATTAACAGCCCTTGCTTATACAGCATTGTCCGCCACAAGTCACACTCACCTTGGAGATTTACCTGCACAAAGCATCATTGCTTTTCTCAGAAGGGCACTGCTGTAGCTTGTGTGGTTTCATAAAGCCCTATAATTGGAATAGCCAGGTTGAAATTTTCCAAGTCTCCCCTTTTGGCAGTGAAACGACTGCAGAAACATCTTAGTTGTACACGACATTTAAAACTGTTTATCTCTTACTCCTGTCCACATTGATTTGTTTGTATTCCATGCCTGCCTTCCACAAGCCTATAAAATTTCGACTGCACTACAGTCAGGGCCGAGGCTGCATTCTATATCTGTATATTTAAACTGAACTCTCCTTTTCAATTCTTTAAAAACATTCTCCACCCTGTGCCAACTGCTTAAAGGGCTCTCTTGCTCCTTCTCGTTTGCTCAGATCTAAATCTAGAGATGCAAAACCTTCAGGGTCCTTGTTCGTGTTCTCTGAATCTCATCAGCTCACACGCTTTTATACCCTGATATTATGTAGTCAACCTGTATTATTCACTCTTGCTGTTTTTTTTTTTTTTTTAAGTTTTTTTTTTTTCTTATTTATTTATTTTTGGCTGTGTTGGGTCTTCATTTCTGTGCGAGGGCTTTCTCTAGTTGCGGCGAGCGGGGGCCACTCTTCATCGCGGTGCGCGGGCCTCTCACTATCACGGCCTCTCTTGTTGCGGAGCACAGGCTCCAGACCCGCAGGCTCAGTAGCTGTGGCTCACAGGCCTGTTGCTCCGCGGCATGTGGGATCTTCCCAGACCAGGGCTCGAACCCGTGTCCCCTGCATTGGCAGGCAGATTCTCAACCACTGCGCCACCAGGGAAGCCCCACTCTTGCTGTTTTTTAAGTCTTGAAAGTCAGGGTGCTTTAAACTAAGTAGAACCTGAGATTTGGGCTTTGGCCAGGAAGGCTGTGTTTGACTGCAGACGCCCGACTTTCAGGGAATATGTCTGAGTATTACTTGGCCTGAACCTTCCACCTTATTCCTGTGATTTGCTTTCCACTTAGAAATGAACTGCAGTCATTACCCAGGTGAATGTATAATTCTTCATCTTGCCAGCAAACTTGGTTCTGATTACTTCAAATGAAAATAACAAAAGTTAATATTGACTTCTTTTTTTTAAAGCTTTTTAATAATTAGCTTGTAAAACATAAGAAAAGATCTGAACACAAGTCGAAAAAAATTTTTATATCTTAGTTGCCTCAAATTTTTTAAATGGTTCTCATTTTATATAGTAACTTATTTCCATGGCATTTCGTAGATTTCCCCACTGTAGCCTTTCATTCTTTACTTAGGTCTTGCAATGTTCTACAGCCACTTTTATCTACCGTGCATCTGTTTGGGATAATGAAAGTTAGCAGTTGCCTTTGTGGTAACCATATGTTCCAGTATGTTCTGTTGCATGTATTTGATAGCTGATTATTGAAGAGGGGATTTTTAAATGACTTGCTTTTCATCTGTTAGCAATTCCTCCCCCAAAAAGAAGTGTGATACATAAGATACTCACTCTTGATTACATTGCCTCATCCTCACTCTTTGCCTTCATTCTTAAGATAGTTCATCAGCTTCTGCCAAAGTTTTCTAAATAAAATGTTGCCACGTTATTTAATGGTCCAGCATACAAAAATGATTGTTGGTTTTATAGGAAGTAACTTTGACTTGGCAGGACGTTGCAAGGGTGAGTCCTGTGTTGGGAACCATTTTCCTCCTGGGGAAAATCCTCTAAAAAGAATTCAGCACAGTCCCTTGAATCACCCCAATCCCTAGAAGTGAAAAAAAACTCGAGAAAGATATTTCAAGAACATGGATATTAACAATAGATATCTGCATGATTTTACTTCAAGTTAGATATATTGTTTAAAATCTTTTGCAAAATAATTTTTTCTCTTAGTATGAAGAAATAAATCTGAGCAATTCATATGGGTTTCTATGTACCATGAAAACTGTCCAAAAGTGAAAATACTTTTTGATTAAAATTTTCCATTATAATTTTAAGAACTAAAGTTTTTACTGTGTATCATCAGTCTACTCCCAACTAGAATGAAAAGTCCATAAGGACAGGGGTTTTTGTCCATATTTTTAATTCACTTCTGTGTCACTGTCACCCTGAACAATGGCTGACATTTAATAGACACTTAGTACATGTTTGCTGAATGAATGATTTGTTGATTGCCTAATATTATTCCCAACACTCAATAGAGTTGTTATGACAAAGGAGACATTCCAAATGAGGTGCCCAATCCTACCATTATTTGTGACGGTTATATACCCTAATATTAATGTACTAATACTAAATGCTGTGTGTCCTTAAGATTAGAGCCATAGTGTGGTTTGTGCCATTTTGGAAAGTAGCAATAATGGTTAACTTGTACATCTACCAATAATACTCAAATGAACTCTTTGGTCCTCATATTTTTCAAAATCCTTCCACTTACACTCTGATAGCTCTAAAGAACAGTTATTTTAGCCTTTCCTAACCTTTTTTAGAGATGGCAACAAGCAGTAAAATACCCAAAGGTAAAGAGAAGGAGGATGGCGACTACTTGGGTAATTTAGATTTGGCTGAATAATACTACTTTGCAGTGTAACATCTGAGGTTAGGTGGTTCTTTCATATTGAACTTGGGCCTCTTTTGATGAAGGTCATTTCCAACGATGAAATGTTCAAATAAACTGATTAACAAATACAGAGAGTAAACAAAATTCCATTGTACCCTCTTTGTGATCACCTGGGTTTCAATATAGAAACAGGCTCCCTCTACAACTCAGCGATTAACTTGGAAGCTTTGTTGTGCTTGTTCAGTAAAGGCCTGGAGCCTCCCTTCTTCCCACCCCATACTGCAGGGAAAGAAAGCAGGCTTCGGGACTGAATCCCAGCCTTCCACCAAGTACTTGGTGTTACCTTGGATGAGTCATTTACACCACCGCCCCTTCCTTTGTGTCCTTAGGTGTAAAATGGGAAATGTCGTTATCTGTTTTGCAGAGCAGTTATGAGTATGATCTGAGATCGGGTAAGCACGGAGCCTGTTGTGCAGTAGGTCTGAGGACATCTGTGTTGCCTTCTGCTTTTTATTTATTTATTTATTTAATTTATTTATTTTTGGCTGCGTTGGGTCTTCGTTGCTGCACGTGGACTTTCTCTAGTTGTGGCGAGCGGGGGCTACTCTTTGTTGCGGCGCGCGGACTTCTCATTGTGGTGGCTTCTCTTGTTGCGGAGCACGGACTCTAGGCCCGCGGGCTCTAGAGCGCAGGCTCAGTAGTTGTGGCGCACGGGCTTAGCTGCTCCGCGGCATGGGGGATCTTCCTGGACCAGGGCTCGAACCCATGTCCCCTGCATTGGCAAGCGGATTCTTAACCACTGTGCCACCAGAGAGGTCCCCTTCTGCTTCTTGTATTAACTTAGGTCTATATTGCACTGAACAGACTGAAGTTCTGAGACAAGAGTCTTCTCCCCACTCTCACCACCCCCGTGGCCATTTCTCTGCTCTTCAGAAGCCCTGGCATGGAGTCTTGGGCGATGTTTCCTAGACTTCTGCCTTTCATGGGCAAGTAAAATTTTACCAAAAAACTTCATCAATACACTGATGCTTTTTATTTTGCCAATTGAAGATTTACCCGAAAAATAAATAAATAAATAACATCTACTGTCAACATCATTTCACAAGAGATGGGATGTTTTTATAACCTGAAGAGAGTATAAGCTGTAAGCAAGAACTGTCCTCATCATTGTTTCATCTCTCATCAGAGATCAGAAACAGTCCAGGGACCAGCATTTTGGAACCACTTTTTCCTAACGCCCGACACCAAGAAGGATGATCTCCTTCTTCACTATGGAAGCAATTCTACCCCCCAAGTGAGCCCCTGTGGCAGCAGCCCCTGAGACTGGCACGGGGATAAGTCAGGAGGCCTGTCCACTCAGGCTGTTTCTCCAGGAACAGGACACAGGCCATCACCCCCTGACAAGCCTGCTCAGCTGTTTCCATTTAGGGGCCTGAGTCTGTGGTGAGCCTGGGGCTTGGAGACTTTCCCCAGCCCTAAATGCCCATAAATCTAAGAGTCTGTTTTTAAACACGAGTAGTGGAAAAAGACACACTGGTGAATAGGGGGGAAGGTGTGAAGCCCACTTGGGGCAGCAAATCAAATCAGTTCTGACCTGATGCAGTGGAAAACTGAGGTAAGAGGTACATGTGACTTCTTCGACTGCAGCCGCTCTGTGGACATCTCTTTCTAACCACTCAGCATTGAGGAGCCCCTTGTTCCATTTCCCATGCTATTAATTTGAAAAATACTTGATTTGGTTCTATTCAGTTGAGAGAACCTTTAGTAAGTGACTACTAGGTATAGAGGACTGTGTCAGGGGTAGGGTGCTGGGTCTGTAAACGCTGGTCGGTCTCCATGGTAATTATTCTTTTTATAAATATACAAATTATAAAAGCCATTTACATTTGTACACTTGGAGAAAATAGTATTTGCATTGGTGCTTTATATCGTTACACTAATGACATGGATGCTGTCGACAGGATTCCCCTACACCGAGGATTTCTCATCACCTGTACGTTCTAGGGGGATGCATTATTCAATATACATCTTGTGCATATGTTAGAGGCTTTCCAGTCTTTAGGAGGAACCTCGGGCTTGAGGGGAAAAGGTGCTGATATGGGTTCTAGATCAGGCTCTTATTGGGCCACAAGTGCCCAGGACTGCTGCTTTGGTGCCTGAAACGTTAAAAGTTCTGTGTCTGTGCTACACTCCCTTTCTCTTATTTTCGTATCCCTCTCTGGGGGAGGATATTGTGTTGGCCCCAGGCCTAGATGTAGTAAGGAAACAGCCTGCCTCCAAGACTTAGGGCCGGTGGTTTAAGCTAGCTCTGGGCTTTAGAGAAGAATGCTTTTTGCAGTTCTTTTTTCCTTGGAGCTTCATCTTTAGAAGCCACTGTTGCTGTTGGCAACAAGATGAGGTTGTAAGCCTGGGGACCAGACCCAGGCAGGCCTCTAGACTTGCTATAATCTAGGCCTTACACTAGAGGCTAAAAGAGCTCCTTCTGACCAGGGGGAGCATTAGTTCTGCTTTGCCCTAGCCCAAACTGGATTCTCCATTTATCCTGGTTTAATTATTAATAGTGTCCCCTTCCACTCTCAGAGGTGTCCCGGTGGTTTGGACAGTAAATTATATGATCACCCTACTTGTGAGACACTCACTGACACATAACCTGCCCCGTCTTGCCAGAGCCATGGTGAAGTTCACTGCCAAAGCTCCGAACAATAACAACGTGCATGTGGCCAGAGTAACGCCAGCCCCAGCCCATCTCTCACGAAGCTGCAGCCACTATGGAAGACTGGTCTAGAATTTAGGCTTTCCCATACCCGGACAGAAGTCTATCCACTTCACATCAGTCCAACATCTGGTGCTGTGAGAGCTGTACTGACAAAACTAAATACACCACCAAACCAGAAATGAAGGTTTAGGAGTTGAGGGTATGAGATCGAAGTAGAATCTTAAACCCCGGATTGGGCCCTTGACCAGACTTCTCTAACAAACACAGTATCCTCCAACTTGAGAAAAGTAGTATATTTTCGAATGACCTGTTTTTATTTCTGCATAATTAAATGATATAGTAGAATGAGGCTGGGCTTGGAGTCAGAATGGGGTTTGAATCCTGCTTGTGTCCTGATTAGCCATGTGTGTGAGCTCAAGCAGGGCGATTTCCCTTTTCCTGTTTTGTCATCTGCTTTATGAGGACAACCGTATCTTTTTCTCAGGCTGGTGGTTGTCAGGATTTAGACGTTATGTTGCTGTACGGAGCCTGTTAGATACACTGAAACTTTAGTTTCCTTTCTCTTCCTTACTCAGAACTTCCAGGGAAAGGGAATAAGGGGTTGACTGGAGTGATGTTAAGAATGGGAACAACATGTCTTCAGAGAAAACTATCACTCGTAAGTGGAGTTTCTTCAGCAGTGAGGTGACAAAGAATAGCCCTGGGCAGTCAGCACACTGAGTGGACACTGTTGGCGGGAGACCGGGTCAGGACGGCAGGGTTATGGGAAGGTGTGAGGGGACGACCCTGTCATTGTCCCGAGGTTGTCACACACTGGGCTGTAGCTATAGTCACTTTCTCTGTGGTGTAGGCTTTGTCTTCCTACAGAGGCTTGGCCATCTTATAAGGAGGAACCCCAACCTATGATTCAGTTGGACATGGCTCTTTAGGAAGTAGCTGGACTATGGAATCTCTGCCAAGGGCTACAGAGTGCTTCGGGTGCCCCAGTACGGTGTTGCCCTTGTAGATGATAAATTCCTTAAGGACAAAGATTCTGTTTTATCTACCATATGATCCCTCAAGTTGCAGACTCAGGACCTTGAATGTCAGGTGAGAGAAAGTGAGCCATTTAATCTCTCTTGGAAGTCTGGTAAAGAGTTCATCACCACTTCCTAACAGGCCTCTCTGGAGCCCCCAGAGTACTCTCTCCACTGCACCAGCAGTACTTTTCCAGTGACACAGAATTCATTGTGCGCCTCCCTATGCGGTATCTGTTGGCTACTTATTGTTTATCACCAGCTAGTGTTCTCTTGTGCCTCAGTATCCTCAACTGTAAAATGAGAATAAAAATGATAGGATTGTTTTGAGGTCTAGATGAGCATATGTGTGTGTGTGTGCATACGCATGCATGCACACACACATATATATACACATGTATTCATGTACATGCACATAGACCTACATATAGCTTCCCCTCCAGCCTCCATCTCACCAAAATCCTCCCTTTTCCACTCTGACCTGGCCTTTCTGAACGCCTCTTTTCCATGGTGTCACCATGTTTTTCTCTCCTCTAGAACTTCTAATGAGCTGTTCTCCCTTCCCAGACACCTCTTTTGCTGCCTCACCTGGCTATCTGCTATTCTTCCTTCAACATAAATCCCATCTCTTCTGAGAAGCCTTTCCTGATTCTCCACGCCTAGGTTAATCTAGAGCTCCTTCCAGTGCTGTCCTTAGCCCAGCATCTGTCCAGAGCATTTGTCACATTGGCTTGTAATTGTCTGTCTGCTTGTCAGCCCCTCTCTCACGAAACTGTCAGCTCCATGACAGCAGGAACACTGTCCTTCTGGTCCCCTTCACCTCCAGTGTCTAGCCCGGCTCATTAACAGACACTCGAAAATACTTATCAGTGTTTTATAAATGAACGAGTGGGTGGGTGAAGACATGCTGCTCAGGAAAGTCTCTCCTCAGGAATTAAGTTTGGTTGATGAGTGGATCCAAGCTTCATGGTCACATGTGGAATAGTGTCTACCTAACCTGTTTTATTCCTGCTAATGTTGTATACATGATACCTTGCACTGGGTATTGTTTAGACACCAGGAATCTGGAATTCCAGAATTTACTTCTACGAGATAATGTCTTGATTTTCACGCAAAGCTCTGGTTTTTCTCATGAAGAGAAACACAATTTAAAAATTGCTTTGAATTGCTTTTAGGCTCTTTTATGATATTTTGAGAAACAGCTTTTGCAGGAGTTCGGTTTTGTCCGTAATAGTGAGGGCATAGCAATAGGAATGACCTCGTGAATCAATTGCTGTGTATGTTGGGAAGGGGAGAGGAAGTAAGTAGAGTCATTAGCAATTCAAAATTATCTGTAGACTTATAGTGCTTTACAGTCTGACTCATGTCTTTCTCATGAAACCCCCTCAAGACCATTCTAGGCCATGGCAATCTTGTCTAGATTTGACCTTACATCGTGGTTTGTGCTACCCCTTCCTGTCATCGTTACTGTATACCATTAGTTATTCTTCCAGTGTGTTGTCATGTATCCTTAGCTAAAGTGCAGGCTCCTGGAGAACACGGACTTCATCGCCCATGTTTTTCAATACCTCTTAGTGTCATGGGCAGCTTTATGTACTAAATGAGTACTCAGCAATTTTTTTATGAAAAGTGAAATATTAAACAAAACGTTTAGGTTATAATAAGTGAAAAGATAAGACTGACTTCAAATTTTAAAAAACTATGCAAAGAGGACTAAAAGGAAATACAGCAAAAGCACAAGCTGAACTATGTTTCAGTAGTTGATGGTGGGCAGTCAGAATGGCCATCATCAAAAAATCTACAAAAAGCAAATGCTGGAGAGGGTGTGGAGAAAAGGGAACCCTCTCGCACTGTTGGTGGGAATGTAAATTGATACAGCCACTATGGAGAACAGTATGGAGGTTCCTTAAAAAACTAAAAGTGGAACTACTGTACGACCCAGCAATCCCACTACTGGGCATATACCCTGAGAAAACCGTAATTCAAAAAGAGTCGTGTACCACAATGTTCATTGCAGCTCTATTTACAATAGCCAGGACATGGAAGCAACCTAAGTGTCTATCGACAGACGAATGGATAAAGAAGATGTGGCACATATATACAATGGAATATTACTCAGCCATAAAAAGAAACGAAATGGAGGTATTTGTAGTGAGGTGGATGGACCTAGAGTCTGTCACACAGAGTGAAGAAAGTCAGGAAGAGAAAAATACCGTATGCTAACACATATATATGGAATCTAAAAAAAAACTGGTTCTGAAGAACCTAGGGGCAGGACAGGAATAAAGACACAGACGTAGAGAATGGACTTGAGGACACGGGGAGGGGGAAGGGTAAGCTGGGACGAAGTGAGAGAGTGGCATGGACTTATATACACTACCAAATGTAAAATAGCTAGCTAGTGGGAAGCAGCCTCATAGCACAGACAGATCAGCTGGGTGCTTTGTGTCCACCTAGAGGGGTGGGATAGGGAAGGTGGGAGGGAGACGCAAGAGAGAGGGGATATGGGGATATATATATATATGTATAGCTGATTCACTTTGTTATACAGCAGAAACTAACACAACCATTGTAAAGCAATTATACTCCAATAAAGATGTTAAAAAGAAATAGTTGATGGTAACTTTAATTTTCTGTAATTTTCTAGATTTTTCCACGTTTTCTACAATCATCATTTTTTATTATGAACAAAACCCCACAAATGTTATTATTTCTTAAAGAAGATTTTTCTGCCCTATTTAGTGTTAGAACCTGTGGCCACCCCTTGTTGGCAGGTAGAAGTAGATGTCAGGGTTAAACCATCTTACTGTAGCACAATTTACCCATTTGTTAGGATGATTAGGATAAGGTTGTGCCGACCGCATTCTTTTGATGGAAATTTGAAAATATTTTGTCTGGAAAAGCAGTTAAGGGCAGTGCTGCCGTGGTGTGTATTTGGAGCTGTGCCTAAAAACTGAGAAGTTACGTAATGCTGAGAGATTAGGATAATAACCCAAGTTTCTTAACAAATCCCTTAAAAATATCTTCGTGGCAGTATTGCACAGTCCTCCCTGATTCATCCAAAGCATGTCCCTAGGTCTCCGAGACTGGATTTCATAGAAAGTAACTGCTCGCTGGTGTGGCTCTGATAGCAGTCACGCTTTATTGAGTCTGTCTTGTGTCACATGCCACTTGCATCATCTTATTTCCCCTTCACAGCAACCAAAGGAGACAGGGATTGCTATTCATGTTTTATTGATGAGGAACCTGCGACTGAGAGAGGTTAATCCGTTTGCCAGAAGTGGCCCAGCCCAGTAAGGGGCCAAGCCAAGTGCTTATGGAGCGCCTGCCGTGCATGCAGCCCTCTGCTGGGGGCCTTGTGGTGTGTGGCCCATGCCACCAAGAAGCCAAACGACCTCTAGAGAGGGAGGATATAAAGAGAAGAAAAAACTAAGTGATAAACATTCAGGGACACTTTGGGAGCACAGAAGCAAGAACTGGTCACGGTGCCTCAGCTTGGTGCTCAGTGACCTCTGTTTTCCCACCCTACACCTGCCACTCATGTCCTTGTCCATCATATGCCCACCATACTCACACACTTCCCGTGTCAACAGGTGACAGTGGCCTTTCCTGCCCATCGCTGCACCCGCTGCAGCCTCCAGCTGTTAACAATGATCGTTAGCATTTGTGTGTCCTTAATATGCACTGAATCATCACTTTTACCCGTGATTTCATTGATCCTTCACAACTACGATATGAAAGGGATTATCCCTGCTTTCCAGATGAAGAAAATGAGGGTTTGAGAGCTCGGATAACGTGCTCAGATGTACACTTGGGAAGTGACGGGCCTAGGAATTCAGTCCTGTTCTGTCTGATTCCCGGGCCCATGACCTTAAGCACTGCTGTCAGTGCCTTTCTGCCCATCTTTGTGTGCCGTCAGCGCTTGTCCTGCAAGGCGAAGGCGGCCTCCAGGGAAGCCTCTCCTGTGTCCCCCGCAGCAGAGCTCCCATGGCCCTTGGCGGCCTTTCTCCGCTTCTCCCATGCTGTATGGTGCCCGGGCCCCTGAGCTCTCTGGGGTGCACCAGTGCCCCCAAGTGCTTTGGATGCAGTAGACACTCCATCCAACCTGCGGTTCTGCAAGATGGAGGATTTCTGGCCTCCATCCTTCACCAGGTAGCTCCTGGGTGTGCTTGGGAAGAAAAATTTAATTTTGAAATTCCAGAGAACCAGGTTCTTTTTCTGCTTCCTCCCTTCCTCTGTCAGACTTAAGAGAGGGAGGTATGATTGGTATTTGAATGCCAGTTTCATTTCACTTTTAAATAATCAATACATTTCAGTAAGTCTCCTACCTGGAGTCTCAGGTGCCAGGTAAGAAGAAATGCTCACCCAGGAGTTGCCAGTGCTTGAAAACGGTGACATTTATCAGAGGTATTATCACCGACACAATTGGAGTACAAATGCCAGTGTCACAGTTAAGCTGCTGGCCAGTATACATGTTCCTTGATACGGCAGCCGCTTCCTGCCCTCACTTCTGTTTCCATGGTATGAAAACAGTGAGTCTGTGGTTGAGAAAACAGTTGAAGTTCTTTAAATGCTGCAGAATGACAGATCGTGGTGATATTAGTATGCAGGTCCGTTTTGCTTTGGGGCCACCTATGTGTCATGATACTTGTAGCCACAAGATGTCAGTGTGGTATCAGTCCTGGGTGTCAGAATGAAAACTGCGGCCTTCAGTTTATAAGTCAGAAGAGGAAGACATGGTCCAGGGGGTTGGCTCGCCTCACCTGTTTCCTCGGGCTGTGGTGTCAGTCCCCAGGCTGCCTTTCCAATTCGTTTTCCCTGTGCAGTTTTCCATTGGTTCACACCTCATCAGGAGGCTTTTCTTAGTTCTCTCTCCAAATGTAGATACTTTCCTATCTCCTACTTATGCACAAATAGCCTCAGGAATCCCGCCATTTTGGTGTTATCTCAGCACTTTAAAAAATTTGCAAGAGGATATAAGTAACAGCACAGTTTTCCCTCATTCTAAAGAGGGTTTTTAAGTAGTTGAGGATGGGGGGAAAATAGTATCTCTAGTCATAGTACTGTTAGGGTTTTTTTTCCTTTCTTAGTCTCTTTTTAGTTTTTGGCCAAAGCTTAACCTCCAGAGAAAAAAGTAGGAGCTTGTATTAACTGTGCAAAAGCAAGCAAAAGAGGGGAAAATAGGGCTCAGGGAAGAACACAAATGTGTGGAGGCCCTGGTGTGCTCCTGCAGCCTTCATAGGGAGGGAGGTATGTTATGGCCATTTTTCTGATGAAGAAAGATGATATATCCTTCCCAGGGTTAGTTAATTAGTAAACGAGTGCCAGAGCCTAGATTTGGACCTGGGTCTGTTTGTCCCCAGAGCCTGTGCCTACCCAAAGCCTGGTAACATTACTTAAAAAAGATTTTTTTTATTGAAGTATAGTTGATTTACCATATTATATGTTTCAGTTGTACAACATAGTAATTCATTATTTTTCAACGTTATACTCCATTCATAGTTTGGTACTGTTACTCTTGTTGACTGTCTGCATCATAAAATAAATGAGGAGTAACCTGAATAATCCATCTACATACTAGTCAGCAAATATCTGTTGAGTCCTGGCTACATGGAAGATACCGTGTTGTGAAGAATACCAAGACCTATTAAATATATTCTCTGCCCTCAAGAAGCAAAACAAAGTTAAGGAGAGGGACGGAAAAAGACATGGACACACAGGTCAGTGGAAAACAATCAGAGAGCAGTGGCATTTCCTTGGAACGATGGAGAGCAAAGCAGAGGGCAGGGCTCTGGTCCCAGCACTAGTTCTAGCCCTCCTATGGGCTCTTTATTATATCAGCCTGAAATAAATCTGCTCAATGAAAAGATGTTACTAAGGTGGCCTCTACCTTGACTTTCTGTGGCTCTAAGATGGAATATGAGAAGGGGTGGCTAATCCACGCCACCAGAGGTTGCCACCTATGCATGCCTTTGTAACCCAGACACGGTAAGATTACACTTCATCCTCTCTTTCAGTGGTCTGGTCCAAGGAGGACAGGTCAAAGCAAGCCAGGAGGCATGGCCTGGTATGGCAGGGCTGTTTCCAGTTTCCCAGCCCATGGCTTAGATGTGGAGGAGAACAGAATTGAAGTTTCTGGAAAGCTTTGGTAGTGGAAATAGCAGAACGCTTCTGGCTTACAACTTTAGAAGTACTGTGTCAGTGTAAAGAACTTGGCCAGGATGAACGGAGGAACCACAAGAATGACTGGACATTTGAAAAATAAGACCTGGGATGAGAGGTTAGAGAAACAGGGGTTATGTAACCTGGAGCTCCTCGGAGATGATGTTGGCAGACTTCCTCTAGAACAGGGCTGTCAGTATCTCAGTACAGAGAGCAGTGACTGACCCTGTTTGTCCATATCGGGTGAGGACTGACTCCAGCTGAGCCAAGAAAATTTTAGATTTGATCCATGAAAAAGTCTTCCCCATGCGGCAGCTGTGAAACACAGAATATATCATGGGGACAAGTTGATAGAATTTTCTTTTTTTCTTGTCTTAAAAAAAAAACAACAACGGAATACAGTAGAACTGTTTAATAATTATGGTGCTGGAGGACAGGCTTAACTTGATATTATAGAATATGTTGTATCCGGCTCCTGCTGTAAGTGTTTGGTTTGAGTGGGGCGTGATCGGCCCAGAGAATATCAGGTTTCATATAACAGTGAATGATACTTTTTACAATAATGGGTCTGGAGAGGATGACCATATCATTTTTCTTTGAATCTGTAACAGTTTGGAGAGTGAAATGGGGTGCTATTAATAATATCCTTGGGTGTACAGTTCTGTGTTTAAAGAAGTCAAAAACAGCCCCGGTCCTTCTTGAATGTAGGGTATCTGGCTGAAGAGGCAGCACAGAAACATCCACCAGCTTGAATAATGGTATGTGCTACGTGTGCTCGTGAAGGGACCAGCCTCCCTGCCCCTGTTCTTCCCGTTTCCTTCCTGATATCGTATACGTAGTAGTATATATTCGCTTATTTCCTTATTGTCCCTTTTCCTTTCTAGAATGTAAAGTCCACAGCAGAAGGGATTTTTCTCTTTTTTGTTCACTGCTGTATTTCTAGTGCCTGGAGTAGTACCTGGCACATAGTAGGTGTTCAGTCGATATTTGTGGAGTGAAAGAATGAATGAGGTAAAAGCAAGCAGAGAACCCCCAGGCTGCGTTTAGGACTTTCATGGGCCCTTCGGGGATGGGTTGGATTTGACTCCACCGAGAGGTGGCGGGAACGAGATAATAGCACAGATAAGGACAAGGAGGAACCAACTAGGTACACGCTGTTGGTGTCGAAATCAAACCAGTGAGCTCTCAGTTTTACTTCTTCAATGCCCAAATGATGTCCCCTTGCTGCCACCCCCCCCCCCCCCCCCGCCATCCTTACTCACGTGGCCTGGGCAAGACCCAAGGAGGAGGTGTCGGGAGAAGGCTGGCCACCACACACATTGCTCTTGGTACTGGCGTTCAAACAGCCGAGTGAAAATAGCCCTCCTCAGGAACGCGTGGGCAGCCGTGAACGCCCCACTACTGCAGGGATTAGCTTCCAGTTTATGGGTCGTCTAGGCCTCTTAGCCCCTCTTTTCCTGCACTCCCATTCCAGCGGGTTCACCACCTGTTTTTAACTCCTTTGGAGGTTGGATGATGTAAGAAATCAGTATGTTAATCTCTGTGATTTCGGGAATCATCGCTGAGTTAGAGAGGCCCCGGGAGCAAGGGGAATGGGTGTTAGCTCTGCCCGAATGCAGTCCAGTCTGAAGCCAAGAAGGGACGTAGGCAGCACCCATGTGGCTTGCTGTGAAGGCACAGGTGGCCCTCTGTCTGTCCCCGTGCCTTGAAATTCCACCTTTCAGTTCCCTCCTGTGGGCTCAGAGTCTCTTTTTTTTGTCATCGTTAAAATGCTTCTTCTCTTTGGAAGAGTCACATCCTAAGGCCACTTGCAGCTAACACGTGAAGGGGTCTAGCTGGGTTTAAGGCCCCTTGGGAATGTAAGTGTGATGAAACGTGGAAGGCCTCTAGTGGATGAGAAGGGAGAGGAGAAGATGCAATTCTAACAAGTTCCCAGGTGATGCAAATGCTTCCAGAACCACTGGAAGCCTGGAGGAGGCTGGAGCCTGGGGAGGAGGTGGGACCAAGTTCACGTCCTTCACAGTTTTCCTCCAGCAACAGTCCTGAGATGGGGGAGGGTGTCCCCTCCATGGTAACAGAGCTAACAGTCCAAGGAGGCTCAGACAAAAAGGATCCATGGCAACTCGTGGATTGAGGGTGTGTTTCAGGCCTGCTTTCAGCATGGCATCCTTATGGAAACAAACACCAGTCTTTTGGGGGATCTGGGGGTGGAGATGTGTGTGTATGTGTATAGTTTTCATAGTTTCAAATTATGAAATATTTCACAAATATTTCAAGCATACAGAAAATGATGCAACAGACACCCACCAGTGTATCTACCACTTTGCTTTAACAGATGTCTCAGAGTATCAGTGTCCTAATTTTTCTAAACAACCTCTTATTTTAGAACAGTTTGAGATTTACAGGAATATTACAGACAGTACAGTTATATATTCCCACACCCAGTTTTCCCTCTTACGAACATCTCACATTAGCATAGTATACTTGTCACAATTGTGAACCAAACTGATAAGTAACTAAAGTTCATACTTTATTCAGATTATTCAGATTTCCTTAGTTTTTACCTAATGTCCTTTTTTCTGTTCCAGAATCCCATGTAAGATACCACATTACATTTGGCCATTATGTCATTTCCTAGAGCCATTATGTCACTCTGGCTGTATGTAAATGTAAGGCTGTATAATTATCGAGTAGTTGAGTCCTCCATCTTCATGCCCCTCTCTTCCTAATAACAGAGGTCTTTTTCAGAAGCCACAATTTCCTGTTTACTTCTGCTCCAGAAACTCCTCACAGATTAACTGTTTTACAGCCCCAAAGTATTCAGTTTTCTGACACCCGGATTTATCAGCGCTGGCCAGAATCCAGAGGACTGATAACTAGCTACGGAGAGAATAGCCCTGCCCAGGCCACTGTCACGATTCCATTTGTGCCGCTGTTCAATGGCTCCTGTGATTGCAGGGCAGTGGGAAGGGTTGACAAGAATTCCTCCTTCCTGTTTCTGGGAACCAGTAACCAGTACACGCGTGGGAAAACCTGATGCACTGGGCATTTTCCTTATTCCTTACCTTTGTCTCTTAAGGAAGAAATCACTTAACTGAGAGCAGTTGAAGAAAGCGTGCATTTTTTTCCTAAGAAATTCTAGTACAGCGTCTGTTTGGGTGGCTATTAGAAGCTTGCATTTTAAACCACTGTATTTTTACAGCTGTAGAATCTAGTGCTTGAGTTGATTTAACAAGCAGCCATGGGTTTGTTTTCTGTCCTAAGTCTGCCACTGGTGCTCTGGGAAAACTTGATCTTGGGCCTATTTCTAGGAAAGTGTTCTGTCATTTTTACTTACATGTTGATGCTGTCTATTGTTCTTGCTGGCCACACCTTAATCCTGCATGGGTATGAGCATGTGATAGATGATTCAGATACTTAAGCTGTGAAAATTAAAGGTTCCTGATGGAGTTGGGAGACCAGAGGGGTGGTGTCCTTGGCCCTGGTCTGTGGCCAGCAATCCCTTGCTGTGATGTTCCCCACAGTATTACAGCCCTTGGCCACAAAGAGATGCCTGCAGCTGTCACATGTTCCTATGTGTCACCTAACCTAAGATTACTAGGCAGCTTCGGTCGTTTTTAGTGCAGTGGTTCTGGAAGCATTTGCATCACCTGGGAACTTGTTAGAATTGCATCTTCTCAGGGGTGGGGCCCAACAGGCTTGAGCTGTAACAGGCCCTCCAGCTGATTCGAATGCACATACAATTTGAAAAGCACTGTCAGTGTGTAACCCATGCTGACGCCCCTCCTATCTTTACCCCCACTTCTCCAGTCATTGAACAGCATTTTTTATTCATTCAATTAATATTCAGTGAGCAGGCACTGTGCTGGGTGCCAGGGTGGGGCTGGGTGCCAGGGGTGGGGGAATCAAGGGTGAGCCAGCCACAGTGGGTGTCCTCGGGGAGCTGGAATCAGCTGGAATCCAGGGTTCTCAGCCCTGGAGGCATATCAGAATCACCTGAAGAGCTTTTCAAAATCCAGGTGACTTCACTTAGTGGATCTTTCATCCCAGATCAATTAAATTGGAATCACCCAGGTGTAAACTAGTTTATAAAGCCCTCCAGTGAGAGACACTGGCCTGATGGGAGAGAACGCCGGGCAGTTCCAGAGCAATGTGGTGTGAAGTTGCGGGTGAGTGGAGGGTGCCCTGGGAGCAGACGGGAGGGTTACTTTACCCAGGCTGCGGTGGGGATAGTGAAGAAGGGGACGTATCTGCAAAGCTTTTCTCCAAGTTTTATTTAAAAGAAGGTAACAACATGGTTTAAATATGGATCCATGTGTGATTTCAGAACAAGTAGTAGAGGAGGATCTCAGGAGAGTTGCTTTCTCCTACACTTCATGTAATTCATGCTCCCTGTGTGCGCCTTAACTCTCAATGGCGGCGGCAAAGGGCAATCGGGGCCACACCCAGAGTGGACAGCCTGCCCTTTCTTCTGTATGCCTTCAATGGAAACGCCTGTGCAGGCTTTGTCTTCCGGGCTGCTTAGACACCTAGAGCTCCCAGCCTGCTCCTAGCTGTTGCTAGAGAGGCGGCTCAGGAGTGTAACCCACACCCTTCACGGGTCTTCAGCGTCCATCACATCAACAACAAAATTTCTTCCCAAGGATTTTGATCGATCTTTCCGTGCTTTCAGAGATTTTTTTTTTTAAGAAGTAAAGGAGATATTTATATAATAAATAATTCCTTATTCATGAGTCTCTCCACTTTTGATTCAGAAGGTCAGGTGGGGAGATTTAATATGAAATATTAGCTGTCTTTGCCAGCTGCTGTCCCCTGTTACCATGCTGTAAGCCCGAAATAGAAGCAACCTGTTTTCAATGACAGATCAAAATTTAGTGCGATGTTGATGGTCCAGAATGAAGATTTTTTTGACACAGTGAATGAAATACATACCAGTGCATTTCTGGTTGTGATTTAGCTGACCAAGTAGTTCAGTTATAATTATATTATTCTTACTCCTGGAGATCATTACTCTGAATGAAAAATGCTTCCGTGTCCAGACTATTAAGATGTGGATGGTGAACATTATTTAAAACAAAAGTTTTTTTTTTCTTTCTGGACTGTTAAGCAGCTTTTTGAGCATGTGGAGGCTAGAATATGGTTGTTAGCATTTAAAATTAAATGAAAACTTGGAAATATTTTTTGGTGTAAAAAATAAACTCGACTGTCAATTATTGTATGCTGCCTTCTGGTCCCTTAAGCCCCTTATAATGTAATGGGAGGGACACGTCTAGTAAATATACAGTCAACGTAAATCTGAGGATATTATAGAAGGGAATTGAAGAGCAGGGCTGTGGGGAACAGGCCGGTGAGGGATTGTGTATCATTTATATGAGGGACATATCAATGCTCTTGGGGATTGAAGTACCTTTCAATAGTAAGCGTAGGTTTGATCTGATCTCTGGATCACTGTGTTGTTTTCCATTGGCAAATATTTCTCTGGGCCCTGATTACCGAGGTGTTAGAAGAACTTAAAACATCCTCTCACCCTCGGGTTTAAAAGGCCAAGTGTTTATATGGGACAAAGATGGTGTAAACATCTGGCAAACCGAATAGTGTTCTCATTAGGACACCTTCCTCCCTGCCTTTCATGTAAGAAAACAGAGGCTGATGTTTGTTGTGTTGAGAAACCCTTGAGTGAATCAACATTTTCAAGAGACTCAGTATGAAATGAATGCTGTCTCCGCCTTATCACCTCCACCTTTTCATGCAATACGGTGATGAAATAATTCTGTTGAGCAATGCATTTTAGGACCCAAAAGTTTAAACCGAGACTTCACTAGGAGTCATTGGAGTAAATCTGAAATGTAAACTTTCAAGAGACTGTAATTGAATAGATTTAACCTATATTTATGGAACGGAGAAATCTCTAGGTGATTGTCTTTTTTTCTCTTCTCTAAGGACCTTTCTTAAAGTCTGCAGCTCTCTTGTCTGTTGACTTGATTGATGAATATTTTTGCCCACTGAAATTGGCCATTAATTATTTCCTTGAGTTGCAGCAATAATTATATCTTTCAAGTAAAATGTAATTAGCATAATAAGCAGACAACAGGCTGCCAGGTGATGCGGGATCGTTGGGGAGCTAGTCAGTCACCGCCAGAGATAGCCGGGTTACCACGCGGTGGTAAGCAGCAGTTGTCTGGAGCTGACTCCCAGCAGTTACATTTAGAAAAGATAGACTAGGTCACCGCAGAGTGGGAATTTTGATGAGGTAGCTCTATAGCCACCATTGTTAGAAAATACTACCTCCTGGCATATGCTTGTGATGTCATTTTGATAATTAAGGATCCTCTTACCTTTCACTCATTTATTGACCCTTTCAGTGATCACAGTTACGTGCCAGCCTCCGCGCTAAGTGCGGGGGACAAAGAGAAACCGGGTGCTGGCTTTGGAGAAGCTGAGTCTGCTGGGACATAAACACTTGAAAGCGTAATTCATCCTTTTAATAGAGGTGTGTACTAGGGTGAATTCTACGAAGTAGGTTCCTGGAGTGCTTTGGAGGTGAGGTACCCCTTGTAGTGGACTTTAGAGCATGAATCTGAGCATGGCTACGGGAAGTGGGGAGCAGGTGTTCCAAGTTGGGGAAACAGCCTGTGTTACAAAGGCTTATCAGCAGAATACCTCTTTCTCTCTCTCTCCCCTCTGATTTCCTACTGGTGCTTCCCATTGGCTAAACTTGGCCAGAGAGTCTGGGTAAACTAGCTCGAGGCACAGAACAGGGCAGGGAAGGGCAGGCAGTGGACCTGAAGAGGCAGACAGGGTCATCAGAACAGAAGCTATGGCATGTGAACGAGGTATGTGCAGAGGAGGAGATGAAGTTAGGAGTTGCATGAAAAGAACTGAGGAAGATGAGTTTGGAGCCAAATTGTAAAGGATCTTCTGTATTTTACCTAAGTCTTTTATCATATAAACAGTAGTCCTGTGTGGGGTGGGCTTATTAATGCATGATATTATTGATTTGTAATTTAGCAAGATTCACATTTTTAAAAAATCACCATTTTGGGACTCATTAATGGGTCATAAAATCAATTAAATGGGCTAGCCCAACATTTTAAAAAATGAAATAATATGTGCATTGCATACAGTGAAGTTGAGTAATGTTCTGTGAACCCGCTGTGTATTTCTGTGGGGGAAGTGTACTGGTTACAATTTAAAATACGTATCATACCGTGGAAATGTTGGGAACACACTGAGCTAGGTCCTAGAGTGTGGAGGTGGATTGAAGGGGAAAGAGAACGACAGGCAGCCTGGCTATGTCTGGTCAGCAAAGAACATATCTATTTAAAAAGTATATGTTATCTCTGCATTCCTTTTTAAAGCCATTCCTTTTTTAATATCTTCATGGTATTGAATCCATGTCTAGAGTATTAAGCCTCATCTCCAGTAAGCTGAGAAAATCCATCAGCCTCTCTGTCTTCCATTTTCTGAAACTCAGCTGATAGTAATGTTTACCAAATCCCCAAAGTCTCCTGAACCTCTCTGAGGAATCCGATGTCTTGTGCTTACTTTGATAATGCCTGTTTTACTCAAGCATTATGGGGAGTTTTGCATTTGGTTTGAATGTGTGATAAAATCACTTCAGTGTGTTTTGGTTTATAAATTGAAAGGCTTTCCTTTCAGCTATAAAGCAAGTTAATTGATCACACTGTTTTTAGTTAGTCAGAATGGCTTAATAAACTCAGCTGAAAACTAGCCAAAAAGTTTTCTGTCTCCACTGGCAAGACACATGACTCTTTGGAAGAGGAATTGGAGAGCTTTCTGATGAAGGTCCTTACTCTTGTGGGAGAAAAGTAACACCAGTGCATATGCATGTGCTCTCTAAGCTTCAGGGATGAAGGAAGATGAAGTCTAGGCTCTCTATACAAGTAACTCAGGTCACTATTTCAGTGTATAGTTTAATCTTTCTCTTCCCCACACAGTATTTGTTCAGGAGACTAACAAGTAGCTAATGTGGCTGCATTGGGCTGCTCCTGTTGGAGGGGTAATAACTCCAAGGCCACCTTAGGTTGGCAGCTGGAGGTGGGGCCTTAGAGTTTATACTGGAATCGCTCAGTTCAAAGGTGATTCTCATGTCAGGCTTGTGGGGTGGTGTGCTGTATCATTATGGTCATTTCATAGGTAAGGAAACTAACTTGCTTAAAGCTATAAGTTGGAACTAGTTAGAACGAGGACTAGAATCCATATCTTCTGGATCCAGATCTGGTGTTCTTCTAGATCAGTCACCCAGAGGAGAAATTGACTAGGAGATGCAGATAAATAACTGTTTAAGCCTGTGTCCCAGGTTCTGGTTTTCATCAGAATTTGTCCATGTTTTTTGTCCCAGTGCTTCCAAAGCATTCCAGTGCTTTATCCATGAAGCAGTGTTTTAGTGAGAAAAAAATCAAGAACAGGCCAGTTGGCCATTTAGTTTGAGAACATTGCTATTGAATAGTGTGGTAGAACTAGGTGGTGGTCAGGGTCAAATAGCTGCACTTGGAGGTCACACCTAGATCTGAGGTCTTATCTCCGAGCTGTGTGATCTGGACCTTTTCTGAGCCTTACATTTTCCTTTGAGAAAGGGATGGGGGAGGTACCTCCCCTGCAGGGTTTTCATGAGGATTGCACTGGAGAAAGCAGCGTATTCTGCATGGACTCATAGTCGGCACTTAGTCATGCTAATTCTATTTTTGTTGTCAGTTATCATTGCTACTTAAGAACAGTTGGTTGTTCACAAATGTGGTCTGACAACGTAAACAGTAAATGCTTTCAGACCTGACTACCTACAGTAATAATAACAGGTATGGTTTATTAAGTATTTCATGTATCAGCCACTACGCTCTGTATGGCTTGTCTCTTTTAATCCTCATAATAACCTTATAATGTGTAGGAACTGTGAATCACTGTCTTTTATATCAGAAAACTGAGACTTGGGCTGAGAAACTTGCTCAAGTCACAGAGTTAAGTAGCAGACTGTGCCCATGCATATTATATTGCCTGTCTAAAGAAATTAAAGCCTTGGAGAGAAAGAAAAAAAAACCCGGAAAGTCTAGAGTTGCTTCCCAGAAGTTCTTCCATAGAAGCCAAGAATGCCAGGAGCCGTCTGCCAGGTGCCAGGGCCTTCCCAGACGCCCAAATTCACACCATCAGCGAGATTGATCTGAGGGCAGCCCAGCATGTGACCCTCCTCATTAGCAAGTAGAATGAGTGCACAACCCACACAGAACGGGGAGGAATAAATCCCCGAAAACTGCATAACCTTTGTGGCCCATGAGCCTGCACACCCTGTTCCTGGCTGCTATCTGGGCACGGAGATGCCATGAGGCATCCCTGAGCCCACCAGGCAGAGCGTTGCATATCAGCCCTCCACCCCAGCAAACTGTAACTGATTTGTGCCCTTGTGTTTGATGGCTTGTAGGCAGAACAGTCAGGTCACTCCACTTCCAGATGTTCAGCTATTTCTTCTTTCTTTTCTTTTTAAAGCAATGATTCTGCCTCCCTGGGAGGCGAGAAGTAATGAGGGTGATTCCTTTTGCCAAATCCTTAACTGGCTTCCAAAATGCAAAATGAATATGCTTGGTTATGACCTGATTTCTAAGTGAGGTGAATAATGACAGCAAGGAAAACCACACTGGTTGGGGCCAATCTGAATGACAGAAAATTCTGACCCATGGAAGACTTCGAGGGATGCAGTCTTACCATTTTAGGGACATACTGTGAAGAAAATCGGTGACCAAAAGGAAAAGGTTGGCGGAGGGGAGAGTGTCCCAGTAAGAGGTCTTTGTCAGAGCACCCTTATTGAGTGGATGAAAATTGCGCACAATTCAAGGGCCGCTGGTATTTGGTTGTTTGTGATTTGCTTTTAAAGATACATGAAGACACTAATAGTCTACATAATCATTAAGCTTAGCACTTTCTCTATAGAAAGCAAAAAGCTGGAACGGGGGGATGGGGGTGGTGAAGACCTGAGCCTCAAGTGAAGTCTGAATTCAGAGGTTTTACTGGATGTTGGATTTATTTATAAAGCTTTTAAATTACTTTCAATAAATCATTTCCGGTTTTACAGTTGTCTTTTTAGCTTGGGGAAAAATGCAAACTGGTTTAATGACTTTCCGAACCAGATCTTCATCCCTCTTCTGGTTGCATGTTAGAATCTTTGGAGATGGGTCTTAGGCCTCAGAATTTTTTACAGCTACCCAGGCGATACTAGTGAGCAGTTCTGGTTGAGAAGCACCGGTCTCTAGGTATTTGGCGGCATAGAAATGACTGAAACCAAATGAGACAAACTTGCTTATAGGACCCATAGGCCTCACGTCTTCGAACTCAGAACAGGGGTTTCTTCTCTGCTTGGAAAGACCTGTTCCAAGTGGCTTACCTCTGTGTCTATTCCTGCCATTTCTTTAAGTCCTTCCAAGTACTTAAATCACAAAACATATGCAAGCAGGGAGTGATATCTACACTTTGGCAGAAAATCAGATATTTTTTACACCAGATCATTTTTATTGCAGATCACTGTAAGTCAGATCCTCCAGAGTCTGGACTACTTGAGAACTGGGACCTTTGGAGGATGGGTGAGGGGCCTTCAGTGCCTAGCATACAGTGCTTGACATATATCTGGCCTCCTGTATGTTAATTATTTTAATCTTGATTTTGTGTTGTCCTAAATGGGGCTTACTTCCTTATCAACTTTTTCTTTTCTAGAATCCAGGCTTGCCCTAAATTTATATTTTGGTCAAGGGATAGCAAAGGAAATTTCTTTAGGTGAAGACAGGAGGGATGTCACACTGCATGGAGGTTTCAGGTGAATGCAATCCATGGTGTCAGAGCTGCCCTTTAAAGAAGAAAAAAAAAATTTGGCAGGTGGGGGTGGAATGGGTTACAGGGAAAAAAAAAAGAGGAACAAATGGGAACAGATCTGCATTAATAAATATTCAGACTGAGTCCCACTCTTATGTCAGTGTTGTAGGTGGTGTTATTACATGTAGTACTGGGTGATGGAAGTTGTGCACACTTTCATTTTTCACTTTAATTGCTTGCCTGAAAAGATCCTGACAGCTTCAAAGGTTACTGCTGGTTGCATTGTTCATAACTCAGAAGTAATATGCATGTGCGATTTGCTTCATTATTGCCCGTTAATAACCAATTCTAGAGAAAGTCCTAAAGCCACCAAAGGAGCCATAATTTGACATGATGGTTTCCTCCTCCTCTTTCTCCCATTCGTTAATTATCCCAGGTTAAGAGTGATCCACAGATGGTGTGGTGATGTGGGTGTGATTTTACTCTTATTTTCTTTCCATGAGCTGGCATATTAAATTGTTAAAGAGAATTTTTTAAGAATCTAAAAAAACAAAGCAAGACATCAGATTAGAACTTTTGAGTCCAACAAAATAAACCAGCATTCCAGTTGTCTCATGTTTCTGTTAAGATCTGGTTTGGTTTCATGTAACTGGAAAACCCTACATAGCACGTGCCTTAAGTGGAAGAGTTTATTTCTTTCACTTTCAAGAAGTCTGGAGGTGGTCAGTCTCAGAGAGGTGTGGGTCTTCATGGGATCAGGGATTCAGGCTCCTATTGTGTTGCTCAGCCATGTATGACTTCTGTAGATTATATCATATCCAAAGTAGATGCAGGCGGGAAAAATAACCACAAGGAAAGGCACATGACTTTAAAGACGCTTCCCAGAAGCCTTACATCCTATTGGCCAGGCCTTAGTCACAGGGCTACACCTGGCTCAAGGAATGCTGGGAAATGTAGTCTTTATACCAGACATCCATATTCCTAAGCATTATGGAGGAAGAAGGGGAAAATGACTACCGGATGGTAGCCAGCAATCTCACTACATTATGTGAATGATGAGTTCTTAGATCATGTATGCATCATTATGCCACTGACTATAAAATGGAGATAATCCACAACAGTACAGAGTCTGATTTCAAAACATTCTACGGGCTAAAGAACCGACAAGTAGCTACACCTAACACATTGCTTATTTAATCCTCATTTCAGCGCTCACGCAAAAGTACTATCCTTATCAAAATTTTACAGATGAAAAAAAACCTAAGACTTAAAGAAGTTATACAGCTAGTATTGAACAGAGGCAGTTTGACTGGTGTGGAGTTGCATTATAATCCTTAGCATCACCAAGAAGTAGGAGCAGGGATTCCAATGGGAGGGTGATTACAGTAGTGAGACTTAGAGTCTTGGGTACCAAATCAGTTAAAACACTGGACTCGGGGTACATTTTGACTCAGTTCTCTTTTTGTCCCAATCTTTTATATTCACTCCCTTGTGAAATTTGCCAATTCCTTGGTTTCAAATGCAGTACAACCTCTGGCTTTTCTTTATCCCTGCTGGGATTTTATTAGGCCTACTAAGTCCTCAGTCAGTACTTCCTATTGAATTGGCTGAGTTACATGATAACCAAGTATTGACTCAGAGTGGTCAGGTTTTTGCTGTATCGTCGTTTCGTTTTGAGGGACATGGTCTGGTTCCAGTGCCTGCTGGAACGTGGCATTATGGTGGGAATCTACAGTGCCGCAGTCCCTATCTGTGTCCTGAGTCCTTTATCTCTTCTTCGTTTAAGTCTTCTTGGTTCTGCAAAATGTCTTACCACACATCAGAAGCAGACCTCCTTTTCTTGCCTGTCAAACCCTTTTCACTTTCTAGTTTCTTCCTTACTTTTGGTAATGAGGCCCTCAGATCTGTAACACAAGAAGAACTGTGTAGTTCCATTTCTACTTTCACCAAATCTTATATTTCTTTATTCCAGCTTTTTCCCCCCATTCTCCACACCACCACCAGTTATTTTGCTGAAACATGGACCGTAACAGTTTATTCCTTCTGAGGCTCTCCATTGTTCACGGAATAAAGTCCAAACTCTTGGAGAACATTTCAAGCCTTCCAGGACGTGGGCATGACCTGCACTGTGAGACTCTTCGTGCAGAGTTCCAGCCACACTGGCTTTCTTGCCCCTGTCTCTGCTTGTTGCTGCTAATGCTCAGACCGTTTTCTATTCTGATTCACCATTTTCTCACCTTTTCTGACTAGAGATTTAGTTCAAGGCTCATGTAAAATTCCCTTTCAAGAAGTTTCTCTGATTCGCCCAGAGAATCCTGTTTTGTTTCTACAGCAGCTAGTGTAGTCCTCTAGGTTGGCACAGATCAGTCTGTCTTGGATTATTGTTAACTGTGAATTGTGTTGTCTTTCTTGCTCAGTTGTAAATCTACTGACTTAGAATTTCCCTTTTGCAACTAGTGCATGACAAGAGTGCAGTATGTCTTTCTTGAAATGAACTCAGTATCTTTGTCTCCATGAAGAAAGTCTGAGCTCTTGTAAGTCCAAACAACGTCTTGTATCTTCTGTAGCCTCCTAACCAGCCGTTTGATTTAGACCACGGAAAATAACAGAGATTATCATCTAGAAGCAATAGCTCCATCCTCATAATATTCATAGAGCTCTAACACAGGGTTTCTCAACATCTGCATCATTGGCATCTTCGGCCAAGTATTTCTTTTGTGGGGGCTGGGGGGTGCTGTCCTGTGTGTGCACTGTAGGATGTGCAGCTGCATCCCCGGCCTCTACCCACTAGATGCCAGTAGCATCCTCACCCCAGTTGTCTCTAGATATTGGCAAACATCCTGATGGGCTGGGGGTGGAGGGCAAAATCGCCCACAGTTCAGAGCAACTGTTTTAAAGTATCTCTATAAATATTTTATAACTAATGAATATCGGCTCTGCAGCCCACGTTTCCATGGTACCCACACACTTCTCACCTGTGCTTTCTGCTTCAAACTTCATGCCATTTTCAGATCCCTAACCTCACCTATGAACCACTGCCTATGCCTAAGTCCCTTCCTTCAAAACCCAACTCAGTTCCTATTCGTCAGTAAATCCTTCCCAGATTAGCCCTTTCTGCCCCTCTCTCTCATTATTCTGAATTTTGCATCATTTTCTATCCTTTTGCACATCTGTGCTTACTGGTATATATTTTTCTTATAAGTATCTCTCTGTACTGGCAGTCACTTACACTTGGGTCTGTTTTCCTCTCCTGTCCGTCTGACTCTCCTAGTTGAATAGTCTGAGCTGAATGCTTATCTTTATGTCTTTTGTGTTATGCATGCCCAGGGCATTCATTTATTTGTTCAGCATATGTTCACTGGTTATTTACGAAGCATTGGACTTAGGGTTTGTGGCTTCTAAGATCTGGTCCCTTAAGGAGCTTCCATTTTGGTGGAGTGTTAAGACAGATTGGCAAATGTGTGTAGCATAACGCATGGTAGAGGTAGTGCATAGGCCAGCGCCTTGGAAGATGGGCAGAATTTCCTTGGGCGAACAATTTTAGGCAGAAGGAGTTGAAGGTCTCTTTTCATGAACAGCCATTGCCCTTCCAGCCTTGCAGAGAGGACTTCAAGAACCTCATTTTCCCTGCCTTCTCTTTTGTCACTTACCTTCAACCACCAGCAGCTCTCTTTTCTTCCAGATACGTGCTTTTAGGCTCTTCCCATGGGCAGCGGTGACATAGAAGCTCCTTTATGGTCTTTTGTATCACATGCTACTTGGATCCATCATCAGGTTCATTTCTGGGGAAAGCAAACACGTCCATGTACATGCACACATGCCTGTAAGATCAAATGGGACTAAGTTTTGGCCTTATTCCTGTTTGGAAGAATTTTATTGTTGTGTAACCCCAGCACCCCAGTCTTCAGGGTCGCTATATACAGATGTACAGGTTGTGCACTGCACAAGCATACCTGGCAGCCACGATGGACTCTGGCAGTCTCTCTTGTCCCAGGTAACAAGGTAGAGAATTTGGCTGAAGAGTGCAGACCTAGAGTGTCCTACATATAAGGCTACACACCTTACACTTGGGGAAAAATAGCTACCACTCTCAAGCAGTCATCAATGATCCTAGGAGTTTGATGGGTTGGTGAAGAGTTAGAAAGCATCCTGGTCAGAACTGTGTATTTCTAATAACTTTAACCCTCTGGTCATGCCAGAAACTAAAAAGGCTGCAGTATGCTGTGTTTGTTTATAAATGAGCCTCCTAGAGCATTGTCCAAATGGTTCTTGGTTGAATAACGTTTATTCATTCACTTGTGGAGGAAAACTCAGGCTGCAAATGGGAACATAAATGCTTTTTTTAATAGATGGCGTTATTGTATTGCACAGTGTCCCCGACTTTTAGATATTTAACTCATAAAGTTTACAGCAACACTTAACTGCATCTGGATTTCACATTGAATTTGGAAAGGCAAGAATCTCACTGTAATTTGCACTGACTGCCCTGTAATGGAAATTATGGCTTGGGAGAAGTTTCAAATGACGTGTCTATAAACGAAGGAAAAGTTGATCCATTCAAAGGCCAGTTATGTGCAATTGTAGGGTTTTTTATTTTTATTTTTGAAAGGACCATTGCCGGCAAGAAATATGTATTTCAGCAGCTGAAGTAAACTAGCTGTGAATTAAAAGTTGGTCTTTGTAAATTGTCGGTTCATCAAAATTCTGTCCTAAAAGTGGAGTGAAAGTTGCAACAGAACTTTGCTGGGCTTTTAAGAAAGCTATAAAGATTGTATGGAGGCCAGTGTTGCAACTGGTTGGTAGCAATGAGTTGACTTCAGAGGATGAGCATTAAATGGTCAAAATGCTGGCCTAATGGGACTCAGGACGCAGGGCTTCTGGTCCTAGCCCTGCTGTTAACTGGGTTTGTGTAAATAGGCATGTCACTTAACTTGCCAAGCCTCAATTTGTCTGCTCCTTTGCTCCTGTCTCCCACCATTTATTTGTTTTGGTATATCTTCCATTCACGTTCAAGACTTTCCCTCAAATGTCTAATGATCACTCCTTGACTGTTCTTGGCTCCTATTTAAGACACTGAGGCAATAAAAACCTGATGGGAGGGCTTCCCTGGTGGCGCACTGGTTGAGAATCCGCCTGCCAATGCAGGGGACACGGGTTCGAGCCCTGGTCTGGGAAGATCCCACATGCCACGGAGCAACTGGGCCCGTGAGCCACAATTACTGAGCCTGTGCATCTGGAGCCTGTGCTCCGCAACAAGTGAGGCCGTGATAGTGAGAGGCCCGCACACCGTGATGAAGAGTGGCCCCCGCTTGCCAAAACTAGAGAAAGCCCTCGCACAGAAACGAAGACCCAACACAGCCATAAATAAATAAAAATAAATAAATAAAAATTATTAAAAAAAAATAAGAAAAAAAAAATGACTAAAAACAAAAAACCTGATGGGAGGCTCTGGACAGAGGCATGGATGGAGCTCATTGACCATAGACTTATCTGCAGGGAAATCACTTAATCAAGGAATTGCCAGATGTCGGCATCTGGCGATCTCTTCTCTGCGCCCACTTAGTTAATCAGAGAGGAATCCTCCCGCCTGGCTGTCAGTGTTCTTGGGACCAGTGAAGTAGGTATATTTCCACTTTAATCCCCTTGTTTTCAGCCCTGTGTTCTCCCCACTCCCCCTCTATCTCTGCTGTGCTTGGTTTCCTGGTTCAGTGTCTCTAGATAATCAACCTTTTAAACAATTCTCCTGTTTTCAGCCCTGAACCTTCCCTTCCTTGCCTTTTGCAACACCTGGCACCTCCAAGTCCAGGGCCTCTCGGGGCTAGAAGCATGGGCCAGGAGGGGAACCCATTGGGTTCCCCTCCTGGCCCATGCATCTCCCCCGCTGCAGGCGCTTGAGACTATAGCTTCCTCTACTCTCTGAGTCACTTGTCACTCCTGTATGACTTTTCCATCTTCCAAAACACTGGTCCAAACCACTTGTCTGCTGATGTCTCCCCTTTTCTTCCTATCCCTGGAGAGGTTTTAATTCCTTTATTTCTTCCTTTAGTGGGGCCTTGGATGGTGAAGGAAAAAAAACGCCTTTGATCAATCTGCCATGTTTGACCCAAAATCTTCCATTTTCTCATCATAAAATTAGTGTATCCATTTAATAATGATGATGCATCTCCTACATGCCTGCCCCTGAGCTGAGTGCTGGAGAGTGGAAAGAAATTGAGATGGTTCATCTCTGAGAAATGTGGGAAGGGGAAAGGATGTGCCCAGCGTCTGCCTCTATGGTGACACAAGTGTGGGGACAGTGCTGGGGATGAGGTAATGCAGAGAAAGGAGGAGGGATGCACGCGCTCAACCAGGGATGTTGTGGAGGGCTCTGCTGAATAAACTAAAACTCTGTGGTTTTGTGAGTTCAGCTGTTGGGGGGAAGACTGAGAACAGACTGTGCCCATTAATTATTACCAAGTGAGTCCACAGAAAAGTGGTGTTTCCATCCCAGACCTTCAGTATCCCTCATCTGGCTGGGTGGGCCTTTGCCTCTCCAGGATCTTCCGGGGCTGCCTTCCCACTCACGTCATCTCAGGCCTCCCACTGTTGCCCTCCACAGGGAGCAAAGAGCCCAGCAATTGGAGAATATAGAATTTGAAGAAGGCCTTCTTGGGCAGGGGCGGCGTGATATCCTGTCTCCCCCTCACTGCTGCCTCCCAGCCTGCAAATAGCTCCTTGCTGATAGAGGCCTCATTAGTCTTGTTGAGAGGTAGTATGACTGGTTTCTGACATTCTTAAATTGGAAATAAATCCAGGCATATAAATCCCAGCAATGTAGACTAGCTGAAGCACAGCCAAAGCCCATGAGCTCCTCAGTTAGCTTCTGTTAACCCAGCTAACAACCTTGATAGCGTTTTCCTGGAAACTTGAAGATAGCGCTACAAAAGACTCAACATAGGTTCCAAATCCAGGCACTTGGTAGATGTTGGTTCCCAACACCAGCGACAGCAGAGCTGATGGACACAGGCCTCCCTGATTGAACAAGGTGTGCTGTTTGCCCTCCTTTCGTCATGTTTAACTCTAGTTCCTATCCAGAAGGGTCTGAAGACTGTCCTTTCCTTATTTCTGCCGTTTGCCTGGCTTTTCTCTTAACTGCTTGAGAAGTCGTGGGAGCTGGTGCTGCGACACTGAGCCTTTTGCCGTTTAATTGACTCTATAAAACCATAGGGCAGTAGGACCAGATGAGCTATAGCAAGCTTCCACTTTGTGTCTCGTCCTTACTGTAGAACTGTGCGTTCAAGCTATTACCCTGAACTAGGAATGGTAGAAGCACATTGCTGTCTACTGTGGAGGGTGCTATGTTTTAGAAACTTTGAAGTTGATAGGTTTTTTTCCCTTGGATATCTTAAAATACATTTTCATATTTGAATTCCTTTATCTTCAGTCAGCTTGAAATCTGTGAGTGTGCAAGGGGTGATGTGAGACAGAAAACAGTCAACTCTTAGTGGGTTTTTTTTGGCTGTTCCCTGCCCTGCTGAGAAATTTTGGGTTCATCTTCCTGTGCCTTCTTTGTGATATAAGAGTGGTAGAGCGTTGCTGTATGGGGCTGTAGGTAGCCACAGTATGGGATGCTTTACTTTCTTGCCAGTTGCCAGTTTAAGGAACATCGTGTGGCCATGAAAAATTCAAACGTTTCTATCCCACAGACCATTTACTGAGGTGGATTTTATCTCTGGGCAGCGGTAGCCAACGTTCCAGGTTCACCTTTTGATCAGTGCCATAAACAAGCCAGAGAAATATCTGGGAGATTGTGCACTATGGCCACTGCACTTCATATCACATTTCTTATTGTAGCGACTTGTGCAAAAACTGTCTCGATGGTGTAGCATGTGGTTTAAAGAAGTTCTTCCTGTTGTAGTCAGTAATTTCCAACGGACCGTGTTACTCTCTCCAGTTCATTCTGCTAATGACGTTCCGTCTTCACGAGGAGGACGTCATCGTCCTGCTGTGAACACCCGAGGCCCTTGTCGCTCCAGTCCTCTCCTGTAGAGAGTTTTTAGCATCCGACAGTTACTTTTTGGTCAGGGAGGGAGAAATAACGAAGACGGCCATTATACTTTTACTGAATGCGAAGTGCTCCACAGTGTAATTAAATCCATAAAATGGTGAGTCACGATCATTGCACGCCAGTCAGCCAGGAAGTGGGTGACGGAGCTGATGTCTATTCGCGACCAGCCCCTGATGCTTTTCCTCTGGTAGCACTTGTGCAGGCTTCTCCTGATTTGTGGGCACCAAGTACCTAATTTCGTTTTAAGAACACGAAGCTTTCATGGATGTCCTGAAGGTTGCCCAAGGAAACATTTAATCTGAAAGAGATGTCTCAGGCCTGGTGGACATGTCTGGAAGTTCTACTTTCTTGTCGGTTACCGGGGTCTGCATTCTAGAAAAACAGAAGAATCCTGCCTGAGGTGCTTCCAGATGGTGGTGGTGTTGTTGTTGTTACGGAAAGGCATTTGGAAGCTTCTGGAAGTCCATTTCACCACTCATAATTTGAGGGTATGTGAGCATAAATCTAGCCTAGGTTATGGAAGATGGTGGAACAAAGAAAACAGTGTTGCTGTAGGCCAGGGATCTATCAATACAAACAGCCTCAGGTGCATATGTAATCATCATAGGAGGCAGAGGAAATGCTGAGTTACTGATCTGTCCTCACTTGCGCTGCCGAAACCTCGAGACCCAACTTGATGGAGTCATTCAGAGAACCTTTGTGTCTTGTTTCAGAATTTGGCTTTCATGGCTTGCGATGGCAACGACCCAGGAAGCAGGATTTCTGAATAGTGTGTCCCTGAAATTCTTGGCATAGGAAAAATAATAAAGTGAACATGAGATTCTTAACTATAACACCAATAAAAAAATCGCCACTACTGTCCAGTTTTAGTCTGGGAGTGGAAAGCATTGTAAATTGATTTTGATGCTGTCATTTTTGCCACCTGTGCTCTATGCCACTGTGTCTGCACCCCCTACCCCCATCACCTGTTAACGCACTTTGGAGTTAGCATGTGTATCTTACAAGAACCATGGGCAGTAAACACTTCCTGTACCAAGGTGCTTGAAACGATATCTGTCATTACATCAAAGAAGGTGTTATTGCCAAGTGCAGCTGGAAGAGTTCTAATAATGAGATGGTTTTAAACGAGGTTGTAATGAAATCTGTGTGAAATGTCTGAACCTTTTTCTAAGAAAACAAAAATGTGTTCACGTTTCTTTGTAGTCTTACTATAGAAACATTGTTTTTGCATATACTTAGCACAATCATTTCTCTACATGAGAAGTGTGAATATATTTCTAGTTGTTAAAAGTGCATTTCTGGTGCTGTGTTGGAGAAGCACTGTTAGGGAAGTTTGCTCTGGTGTTGAATTCTCTCTCTTCAAGGGGGAAAAAAAACCCTCTGATGAATGTGGTGTTTGTGGATTCTGAACCAGCATGAGAATTTCTGATTGAGAGTCTAGAAAAGTTATAATAAACTTATTATACAGTTAAGAAGGAGAAGAGTTGCCCTCTAGAATGTGAATCCGAACCCAGAAAAGTATGCAGTGAATAAGAACAATACTCAGTAGATTTTCAGATTGATGGAGCTTTCCAATGGCAACTAATTTGTTCCAGCATTGAAGTGAGCATAATTATAACAGAGCCTTTCTTTCTTAGGCCGATTAACCACCAAAAACCATGCCAACATTGTAACTTTAAGCAGTGAAAACCAATATTTATGAGGGGGATTGTGCAAGAGTTTGTGTGACAGATGGACATTTTATCACTGTTGATGTTTGGAATTCTCTTGAAAAGTAATGCAATATCTTGTTATTTATGGATGAATGAACAAATGATTGTGCTTTGCTGACTGAGTTTTCATTAAAAAGCGCTCTACTAAGTTAATCTTTTTCTCCATTTAGCCTCTGTTACTTTAGGTTAGGTAGCCACATATATTCTGATGTGAAAGCTGAAAAATCATAATTGTGTTTTTATTTCAGATACGGATCCACGTGTTTTAGAAAAACAAGAATTACAGCAGCCAACCTATGTTGCCCTCAGTTACATTAATAGGTAAGCCATTTTCAGAATTTATAGCAACCTCGTATCTGCCACATGTTTATTTTTTAAATGTATCTTTTTAACGGGGTAGGAAAAATGTTTTCAGTCTTCAGTTATTTGCAGGAGATTATTTAAAATCAACTTCTATATGGAATTTTCTTGTTTCTCTGATGGGGAGAGGCAGGTTGTAGTTCTCTGTTCATATGGCCGAAACATGACTGATTTATAAGCTCATTCTGGAAGTAGTTTGCGTGCAGAGTTAGAATATACTCTTTTGCCTTCATAGGGCAGTTTGGAGATTAATGGATTTATGTTTGAGTGAAACTTTTAAACCCTGGGGTGAAGAGGTGCTTTATGAATTCAGAACATTGTTGGAATATCAGAATATATCAGGATATAACAAACTGAAATAATTGAATATCAGAGTTACTTAGTAGCAGTTCACCTTTTAGTAAAAACATTCTCAACTGTGAGAATTCTCAGAGAATTCTCATTCTCCCATCTGTGTTGAGCCACGCGAGTTTTTCCTGGAACTGAACGTCTGAGCACGACCTTAGAGAACAGTTTAGAACTTAATATATCAGGTCTAAAAGAGGACTTGTTGTTTCATCCAACTTAAATAATTAAGGAGACAGGGATTTTTGAAGAGAACCTGAAATCAACTGATGTTAGGAAAACACCCGCCCCCCCAAGAGAAAAAGGCAAAGGAAAAGCGAAACTAGTTTTTAATGGGAATGAAAAATTCTCGGCTCGTAATTCAGTGCTTGAATTTCTATTGACTGTCCCCTTTTTATATAAGGCGAAGAGTGTTTATGGTTTCTTGGTACCAGAGCTGAGGTTCAGGATCTGAGGTGGAAAGCTGGGAATGAATTATCTGTACTGTTTCATTTTCATGCCTTTTCAGAAAATTTACTTAAATCTTGTCTAGAGAAGGTTTTGAATTGGAGTCACTGTGCTCAGCTTCAAGTTCTTTTATGAAGCATGTTTTTTAAAGGATTCATTAATATAAACATCTATTTGCATATCTTCTTTGGGTTTCCTACTTATCAGCCTTTCCTGGAAGCGAGATAAAATATCTACAGTTTTTCATTAACCATAATTTTGGGGCTGTTTTAAGTAGAACACCTTCAAAATCACATCAAATACAAATAAAGATGTATGTGCTTATCTGGATTTCTCACAAAACCTGTGTTGTTTCCCGAGTTTAGCACAGGTTTTGAAAAGTCTTTAAGTATACATTAGAATTATGTGAAAGAGATGTATGTGAATTAGCCTAGTAACATTGAGGAATAGGATAAATAGTCTTATAGATCAATTATGGTATTGAGTAGGACTTTTTAATAGTGTGGCTATTGTATTTTTGGTAAAATATGTTACCTATGTATATACGAACGTGTGTATTACTAAGCCTCATTCTAATGAGAGTCTGTGAGATTTTTACATTCATTCTTCCTGTGTGTATTGTCAGCCATGTTGGCAACAGGGATCTACTAATTACACAGGTGTTACACTCACTAAAGAAAGAAATATTCTGCCAGGTGTGATTTGGGACTCTAGTGAAGTTGAAGAATAGGGCCGAGGGCCACAGACAAAAAACCCACCAGAGAACTTGAATCAAGTATGATAGTTTAGTATAAACTGTGCAGTAGGATGTGCTTCAACCCTAGAGAGTCAGGGTATAATCAGTGGGTGTGGACTTTCTGAGATGAGTCTTCTGGGAGAAAAGGAGCATTTAAAAAAATAACCTTTTATTATTATAGCCGTATATTGTAGAAAATTAGAAAATATAATCAAAAGAAAATTTTTTTTTAATTAAAATATCACATTCCCGCCACCCAGATATCACTACTGGTAACACCTTAACACACATTTTTCAGGTCACTTTTAAAAAATACTATATAACAGCAACTGTACTTCAATAATTAATTAATAAATACATACATACATACATACATACAAAACACAATATAATTTTTAACCAAAAGCTGTACATACTCTTTTGCAACCTGCTCAGTTTTGTCACTGATCTCTACTTTTTCAGTACATTTGCGTCTAATCTAATACCCTTATCATATGCAGGTTTCCCCAGGTGATCTAAATAAGGCCATTATTGCTGTTTGTCTAACCCAGCGTCCAGTCCAGAACATCATATTGCACCTGGATGTTTTGCCCCTCAAGTTTCTTTTAATCTGGCACAGTGACTTGTTGAAGAGATGGGCCAGCGTCCCACAGAATACTGCCGCCTTCTGGGTTTCCTTTAGGCTTTCTCCAAGAGGCCATTTGGCAGGTTCCTCTGTATCCTTTATTTGCTATAAGCTGGAAGTTAGATCTGGAGAAGATGTGTCTTGAACTGGACATGTCATTGTATTTAGAGGTCTGAGACAATAAAGAATTCGCCATATCATGTCCTAGCTAGTAGAGAAGCAGACGTATGTAGGGGATTGAGATGTTTATTCGTGATCTTTAAGTCAAGAGAAGGACTGTGTATGGAAGGTTGCCCAGGTTACTGACAACCCTTCTCACTCGGGATCCCTCTGTGGACAGTGCCGCATACGTAACAGGACTGAACACATGGTAGACACTCTAGATATTGGTGTGTAGGTGATAAATAAACACCTGGTAGATGGAAAAGAGAGCTGAGCAATGGAGAGCTGCAAGGAGGAAGCCAAGTCTGGCCATAGGGGAAAAATTGCTAAAAGGAGCCTTAAGGGGACTGGATACACTAAAACTCCTAGAGGAAAACATAGGCAGAACACTCTTTGACATAAATTGCAGCAATATTTTTTTGGACCCGTCTCCTAGAGTAATAGAAATAAAAACAAAAATAAACAAATGGGACCCAATTAAACTTAAAAGCTTTTGCACAGCAAAGGAAACCACAAACAAAATGAAAAGACAACCTATGGAATGGGAGAAAATATTTGCAAACGATGCGACCAACAAGGGATTAATTTCCAAAATATACAAACAGTTCATACAGTTTAATAGCAAAAAACCAAACAACACAATCAAAAAATGGGCAGAAGATCTAAATAAACATTTCTCCAAAGAAGACATACAGATGGCTAACAGGCACATGAAAAGATGCTCAGTATCGCTAATTATTAGAGAAATGCAAATCAAAACTACAATGAGGTATCACCTCACACCGGTCAGAGTGGCCATCATCGAAAAGTCTATAAATAATAAATGCTGGAGAGGGTGTGGAGAAAAGGGAACCATCCTACCCTGTTGGTGGGAATGTAAATTGGTACAGCCACTATGGAGAACAGTGTGGAGGTTCCCTAAAAACTAAAAATAGGGTTACCACATGATCCAGCAATCCCACTCCTGGGCATATATCTGGAGAAAACTCTAATTCAAACTCTAATTCAAAAAGATACATGCACCCCAGTGCTCAGAGCAGCACTATTTATAATAGCCAAGACATGGAAGCAACCTAAATGTCCCTCAATTACTACTCACAATATTAGCCGTAAAAAATAAAATAATGCCAGCAACATGGATGAACCTAGAGATTATCATATTAAGTGAAATAAGTCAGACAGAAAAAGACATATCATATAATATCGCTTATATGTAGCTTCTTTAAAAAATGATACAAGTGAACTTATTTATAAAACAGAAATAGACTCACAGACATAGAAAACAAACTTATGGTTACCAAAGGGGAAAGAGGGGGAAGGGATAAATTAGGAGTTTGGGATTAACATATACACACTATTATATATAAAATATAATAGATAAACAACAAGGTCCTACTGTATAGCATAGGGAACTATATTCAATATCTTGTAATAACCTATAATGGAAAAGAATCTGAAAAAGAACATATATATATGTATAACTGAATCACTTTGCTGTACACCTGAAACTAACACAACTTTGTAAATCAACTATACTTCAATTAAAACAGAAAAGAAAAAAAATTGGGATAAAAAGGAGTCTTAAGGGCCTTTGATCCAGAAGGGAAACATATTGAAATTCACATCAAGCCAGTAAAGATGCAAGAAGAGAGTAATAAAGGTTAGGTAATGAGAAGGAAAGTCAGCTTGATGGCAATATCCTGAATACTGCAGGAAAGAGTACTATTCAAAAAAAAAAAGTTGAACAAGTAAGTTTTTTTTCCCCTTAAACCTCAGGGGGAAATAAAATCTTAACTTTGCTGGGCTGTGAAACAGGAAAAGAATTAATATTTTTCTGCTCATATATCTGTTTATGCAACTCTGATGTTCTTTTGGGCACCTCAGAATTGAGTTGAAACTTTCTTTGGCAATAACACTGACCGAAATTGCAGAGTTAGGGTTCTTAAAATGGAGCTAGCTTTTTGGATTAAAAAAAAAAAAAGGACTGAGTGGAAATCGGAGAGCCTTTGTTTATACCTATTTTAAATTGCTTTACTCTCTTGAACATAATGTGTTGAACAACCTTTAATTCCTTTAAAAGTGCATCTGTTACAACACCTGAGCAAATTTTAAAATAAAAATAGTTTAATGAGAAAGAGGGAGATTGAATGAATTAGTGAGGGTTGAAGGAGTTGTTCCGGGGGAAAAAAGATAGATATGGATTTTAAGGATAGGAAGTTCTGTTAATTTTGTGACGTTAGAAACAATGACAAGTTCATGTAATAGGAAATTTAATTGCTTAGTTTGTATAATATTTATACACCTGGCAAAAAGGTATAAAGGGCAAGAAGAAAAGCTAGATTTCAGATATAGGAGACAATATAGAATAATACTAGAAAGAGCAAACATAACTCTTTATGTCTTGAGCTCTATGCTAAGCATTTTTCACATTACTTATTTCATTTAATCTTCACAGTGACCACATAAAGGAAGTACTGTGATGATCTTCATTTTACAGGTTCAGAAGTTGAGACTCAGAGAAGTTAAGTGACTTGCCCTAGGTCCCCGGCTGGTAGGAAGTGGAGTATTGGGTTCAGACCTGCACAGTCAGGCTCCAGAACCTGTGTTTCTAATCACTCTACAGGCTGCCTTGTTGGGATATCAGAGAGTAAAGTACTAGCTTAGAAAAGTAAGAGGAGAATGTGGAAAACTAATGATGAAAAAATCGGGTAGGACAGCTGGGCAGAGGGGATGCAGAAAGACATAAAGATGAGAGTAATTCCCGTGCTGTAGATAATTGGAGGGTAACAACCTAATAAAATTGAACAGTAGGAGACAGCAAAAGCTAAAAAATGCTATGAGAAAGGTGACCAGGAGCTCCTGAGTGATGTATTGCTGCAAGGAAACTGGCTTGAGCGTGCAGGGCACAACCTAGCATAGCAGGCTTCAGCTAGAGTGGGGAAGGATGCCTTAGCATCTCAGATTGGGAGGAAAGAAGAAAGGGCAGAGCCCTGTGAAGGCACAGGAAACTGTCCACCACCACCTCTCACCAGTAGGCAGGTGATAGGTGAGCTGCGAGGTGAAGTCAGGCATCTCCTTAGAAAGGTTGATGAGAAGCGCTGGGTTGCATCTGGGTATTTCCTTCAAGTTATTGTTATATAGTTCAGGTAGCTGCCTCGAGGTGACAAGATAGCTTATTAATAACTTGTGACTCCCCAGAAATGGGTAATTGGGATAACTTAAAGACATGATAACAGACATGGCTATAGCTGTTAATTACACTATTTTCTCTACAAAATATGTTTGTATTAAAATAATTGAATTTTCCAAATTCACTTTTAATTTTTTAAGTGTGTAAATAATTTTGGTGTAAACTATAAAGGAATATCATGAGTAGGCACAAATGGGTACCTTCTTGCACTCAATTCTTGTCATTTACTACCTAATAAACATGTAATAATCTCTCATTCCTAAACTACAGCTCTACTAGAATTCTCTTTGTTAAGACTCCCTGCACCACTTGGCATAATAGTAGTTAGGTATGACCTCCTCTAAAAATGAATTTTTGTTTAGCTTAGTGTTTGCTATTAAACAGCAAATTCTAGTCCCTAGAACAGTAATTCCAATGGGTGTTTGCCAGCTCTCCTCTCCCTCTCTCCCTCTCTCCCTCTCTCCCTCTGTGACACACACACACACACACACACACACACACACACACACACACACACACACACACACACACACACACACACACACACACACACACACACACACACCTCATTTATTCCCAAAACAGTTTTGTGGTCAATTGATTTGAGGAAATCCGGTGTTAAATAGCATGGGTTTCTTTACCACAGGATTTAGTCAGATCTTCTCCTATGCTGATATGCATTTTAGAAAAATTTTTATTTATTTATTTATTTATTTTTGGCTGTGTTGGGTCTTCGTTTCTGTGCGAGGGCTTTCTCTAGTTGCGGCGAGCGGGGGCCACTCTTCATCGCGGTGCGTGGGCCTCTCACTATCGCGGCTTCTCTTGTTGCGGAGCACAGGCTCCAGACGTGCAGACTCAGTAGTCGTGGCTCACGGGCTTAGTTGCTCCCCGGCATGTGGGATCTTCCCAGACCAGGGCTCGAACCCGTGTCCCCTGCATTGGCAGGCAGATTCTCAACCCCTGTGCCACCAGGGAAGCCCTGATATGCATTTTAAGTCTCCAAGAGAGATAGTATAATCTTCATAAGTACCTGATCCCAGAGCACTTTTTCTTGAAGCATCTGATGGGACTAGTTCTGCTAGTTGGGGGTTGCTAGAATTCAATCACTTCCACTTACATCCTCAGCTTCCCCAAGGAACCATGAAGCCTTTTATTCAGGACAGCCTGCTAGTCTTTTTCTGATTCAAAATGCAGAACACTACCATTTCCCTCATGTTCAACTGGGAAGAACAAGGACAAAATTCTGCCCTTATGTGCCAACTCCATCAACTTCTACTCTGTGCCTGTTTGAATAGTGATCCATTTGCTTCTCTCAACCTGCCCAGACACCTAGGTGGCTTCTATTAAAAATAAAGCTTTTTAGACATACAGATGGCCAAGAGGCATATGAAAAGCTGCTCAGCATCACTAATTATTAGAGAAATGCAAATCAAAACTTCAGTGAGGTATCACCTCACACCAGTTAGAATGGGGATCATCAGAAAATCTACAAACAACAAATGCTGGAGAGGGTGTGGAGAAAAGGGAACCCTCTTGCACTATTGGTGGGAATGTAAATTGATACAGCCACTATGGAGAACAGTATGGAGGTTCCTTAAAAAACTAAAAATAGAATTACCATATGACCCAGCAATCCCACTGCTGGGCATATACCCAGAGAAAACCATAATTCAAAAAGACACATGCACCCCAGTGTTCATTGCCGCACTGTTTACAATGGCCAGGTCATGGAAGCAACCTAAATGCCCATCAACAGACAAATGGATAAAGAAGATGTGGTACATATATACAATGGAATATTACTCAGCCATAAAAAGGAACGAAATTGGGTCATTTGTAGAGACATGGATGGATCTAGAGACTGTCATACAGAGTGAAGTAAGTCAGGAAGGGAAAAACAAATATCGTATATTAACACATATATGTGGAATGTAGTAAAATGTTACAGATGAACCAGTTTGCAAGGCAGAAATAGAGGCACAGATGTAGAGAACAAATGTATGGACACCAAGGGGGGAAAGCAGTGGGGGGGGAGGTGAATTGGGAGATTGGGATTGACATATATACACTAATATGTATAAAATAAGTAATAAGAACCTGCTGTATAAAAAAATAAATAAATAAAATTTAAAAAACAATAAATAAACAAAACTTTTTTGTTTAGAAATGATCCCTGTTTCTTCCCACCCATCTCCAATGTCATTCTCTTCTCTCTCTAAGGAATAGAGCAATGCAGTGGTGAAAAGCATGCGAGCAGGTGTCAGACTGCTTAGGTTTAAGTGCTGTCTCTGCTATGCGTGAGCTATGTGAGCAAGTCGGCAAGTCTCAGCCTCTGTTTCCTCAACTCTAATGATAATAATAATACCTTCCTAACAGTGGGTATTAAATCAGTGTGGACAAAGCGCATATAGCAGTCAGTGCCTGGGACATAGGAAGTGTTGTATAAGTAATAGGTCTTTTATTATTCTTTATATTCTGCTCATGCTAAGTCTCCCTTTTCTCTATCAAGTCAGTAATTAGAGGAACAACTGCAGAGGAAGCATTGCTTTGGAGCCAGGCCAGAACAGTTCCTCCAGGAAATAAGCTCCACGAGGGCAGGGATACTTTCTGTCTCCCACGACTGTGTCCCCAGCCCCCAGAACAGTATCTGGCACATAGTAGACTCTCAATAAATGTTTATTGAATGAGTAAATGAGTGAGTATGAATTTTCATATGAGTGAGTGAGAGAGTGAATAAATCATTGATTCTAGGGACACTTCTCTGAGACACCAGGAGCCCCTACTTCCCATGTGCACTGAGAGGGCTATGTGATAAACATGGAGTGGGGTACAACTTTTTTTTAACATCTTTATTGAAGTATAATTGCTTTACAATGGTGTGTTAGTTTCTGCTTTAAAACAAAGTGAATCAGTTATACATATACATATGTTCCCATATCTCTTCCCTCTTGCATCTCCCTCCCTCCCACCCTCCCTATCCCACCCCTCTAGGTGGTCACAAAGCACCGAGCTGATCGGGTACAACTTTTATTCAGTATTCACATGGAATGTAGCATAAAGTATGCTAAACAGTGGCCATTGCTAATTCCCCCACCATAAACAACTGGACAGATGGATGAGACAGTGGTTTTCAAGCTCTGGACAGTAGGCAGTACCAGATGATCCCTGAGAGAAAGGAAACTTAGGAGGTGAGCCCTGTGGTCATCTGGCTCACTGACAGGACAATTTCCTTACTGCAGTCGAGTGAGCTAGAACCCAAAGAGAGAGGGGTCAGAGTTAGGGCAACTAAAGCTGCTGGAATCTGTAGCACAGGGAGACTGGAGATAAGAGATCTGTGCAGAAAGGGACCACAAAGGTCTGTATGAAGGTCCTTCATGAGTCCATGGCTGAGGGTGGACATGTTCAGGGTAAGACTGTGAGTCTCATCAAAGAGCAGCAGCTACAGGGGTAAGAATGGAACAGCAAGACCAGAGGTCAAGCAGTACTGGTAGGCATTGCATTCTAGCCCAGCCAGCGTGGAAACAACAACCTGTTAATACCCTAATCTTCCAACTGAGGTACCAGAAAGACTCAAATTAGAGATAAGGACTTTGTTCTAGAGTGTGGCCTGCTCTAGAGATACCCTAACAGCTCCTAAAACGAAGACTCCATAAGTTTTTCAGAGGAGACAGTTTGGAGGTGAGTCCTGACAAGTTAGAAGGTCTTGGGAAACACTTTGGGCTTTCCACAGATCGGCCTTAATAAACCATAAATGTAGGCCTACACAAGTTCAACATGATCAGCCTGAAACTGAGCTGCCTGCTAGAACAAAAATCAATAGTCTTCACAGAAATTAATCAGATACACAATGTCTAATACACAATAAAAAATTACTAGACATGAAAGGCTTAGGAAAGTCTTACTCTCTGGCGTGAAAAAAAAAAAAAAAAGCAGTCAATAGGCACCCTCCCTGAGATGGCTCAGGTGTTAGATTTAGGAAACAGAGACTTAAAAGCAGTCATTATAAATGTGTTCAAGAACGTAAAGGAAAAATATACTAAATAAGAGTTTGTTTTGAATGAAAATAAAATTAGTCTGGATGCTTTTTTTAAAAAAATTCTCCTACCAGAATCTGAACTACGTAATGAAAGCTTTCTTCTTCTTTCTTACTTTCATTCCCACTCCAAAACCTCACCTAATTCCCCCAAACCCTCACTCTTGCTATTTCAGTTGGACTTATTTTTGCCACATTATAGTCAGTCATGGCCTCATAAAAAGGCTGTAATTGGCCAAGTGTGTACTGCCCTTCTATTTATTTTATACAAACAAGCCTGAAGCCTTTGTGTTTTTTCAGTCTGAAAGCAGTGGATTTTTTTTTTTTTTCATGAAACCACCTGTTGTGGTCTTCTGAGAGCAATCATATTTATTACAGTACAAGACATGCTTTCCTATTTCCCTCTGTCCACCAGATCTGAGGTTCTGCTGTGTGCCCCGGCCCCAGACTGAAGTTTGTGGCCTAATGCATGCCATAAACATGTTGCATGCTGTCAGATCTCAAACACCAGACATTGTGCTACCATTTTCTTAGCCTATGTTTTTATGGACATCAGTTGAAACAAAGCCGAAATGGCTACCTGCCAGATTTTCCTTGTAATATCTCTAACCTGATTTGGCTTGCTCATTGTGTACTGCAAGACCCATGTACTCTCAGGAGACATTGGGAAGCTAGAAAGAGCCCTTATGTGACATTTTGGCTTAGTCCAACAGAATTAGCTTGTGCTGCTGGCATAAAACACATGGTAGGAGAGGTGAGTCTTGGCAGAGCTGGGTGATATGATTCGCTTCTTAGGTACTGGGCCTCCCTGTATAACGTACTTGTCAGCTACAGTTAGGGCAATCAGCATGTTAAAACAGGCTGCTTATACAACTCAAATCATACTGGGCCATTTTTTAGTCTTTCTTATGTCTACCCATAAGTATTTGTAATTGTTCTTTTTATGCATCTTTAAGTCCATTTCAAAGCTGCATTACATATTTTCAAAATCTTCAAACTTACTGGTCGAAAGAGATTCAGTGATATTGAAACCATTTAGAAATAGTCTTAGATTTCCCTTTTTTTTCCCCTTTGTAGAAACCCATTTCTTGGACTTTGTCCTAAGCAAGAGCTGCTATATTTTCAGTATCTCCAGCTGTGACATTGCCCTGTGGATCAGAGTCTCCAGTACCGCCTCCCTCTTGTGCCCTCTTCCTGGCACCACATTTACCTAGAGACCTCTAGGATCTCAGCCCTTCCTTCCTTGCTTACGTCCACATTCGGGCTGGTTGCTGGGTATTAGCTTTGAATTTACCAATTTAGATTAATCCCTCATCCCAGGGCCCTTGCCCACTCATTATCTCCAGCCTCAGCCTCAGGTCAACCCGACATGATGCGCCCCGCTTCGCAGGCTAGCTGCTGAGAGCCGCTACAGAAAAGTGCCTTGCAGCACAGTGTGTTCCACCACAAACACAACCATTCCAACCTCAGCTGGACCCTCAAGACTGTCCCATAATCCTTTCATCCCAAGTTAAAACCTTGCTAAACTTACCACAGTCAGTTTCAGGTGTTTCCCATTGTATTAATGTTCCTAAAGGAATTCCCAGTCCCCTCATCAGCAGATGTTCTCAGTTCCTGTCTGGAGAAGATGGAGACCATTTCTGCATCCCGTCTCAACTTCTCTCTTTTCCGTCTCCAATCTCATCTGGATTTTTCATCCATGTTCTGTTCATTCTCTCTCTCCCTTGTTCAAAGCTGGCGCCAAGGTCCGTACTCCACATCCATCTCTCGTCTATGTGGCCTTAAACCCCCTATTGTCTGACTTCATTTAGTCACACTTCATATATCCTAAGGTCTGGTCTATCCTAAGAATGCCCTGTCCATTTCTGTTTTCTCTTCATGGTTAACTATGGCATCTTCCCTGAGACCTCCCCCTCCTTGGCTTACCAAATTTGATGCCCTTAGCCACTGTCTGTTTCTGAAACCCTTTCCTCCCTTGCACCCACAAACCCATCCTGTCCTGATTTTTCTCCTACCTCTTGGCCACACAAATAGAGGCTTCTCCCTAAGTTTTGTCCCTAGAATTTTGCTTTTCTGTCTGTATTCACTCCATTCTTTGAGTTTAGCTCTCACCTCTGTGGAGAGGACTCCCAACCCCTAATGCCAGGATTCCTCCAATTCTCATTTCTAACTGCCAGTTGGTACATGAATGTTCAGTACAGGCTCAACTTATCCAGTGCTGGGCTCATTGTTTCACATCCCCCTCCAAAGTGGCTTCTTCTTTTTGGATTCATAATGTTGTTTCATGTTACCTACCCATTCACTAGCCTAGGAAACTTGGAGTTAATTATTTTCTACCCACCACTTTCTCTCACTCCCATTTCCAAATAACCAGGCACCAAACCTGTAACATCTGCATCCTCATCACCTTTTTTTAAAAAATAAATTTATTTATTTTATTTATTTATTTTTGGCTGCATTGGGTCTTCGTTGCTGCACACGGGCTTTCTCTAGTTGCGGTGAGCGGGGCTACTCTTCGTTGCAGTGCACGGGCTTCTCATTGCGGTGGCTTCCCTTGTTGTGGAGCATGGGCTCTAGGTGCGTGGGCTTCAGTAGTTGTGGCACACGGGCTTCAGTAGTTGTGGCTCACAGGCTCTAGAGCGCAGGCTCAGTAGTTGTGGCGCACGGGCTTAGTTGCTCCGCGGCATGTGGGATCTTCCTGGACCAGGGCTCGAACCCGTGTCCCCTGCATTGGCAGGCGGATTCTTTTTTTTTTTTTTTTCTTTTTTTTTAAAGAACTTGCTTTTTTTTTTTTTATTAATTAATTAATTTATTTATTTTTGGCTCTGTTGGGTCTTCGTTTCTGTGCGAGGGCTTTCTCCAGTTGCGGAGAGCGGGGGCCACTCTTCATCGCGGTGCGCGGGCCTCTTACTGTCGCAGCCTCTCCCGTTGCGGAGCACAAGCTCCAGACGCGCAGGCTCAGTAGTTGTGGCTCACGGGCTTAGTTGCTCCGTGGCATGTGGGATCTTCCCAGACCAGGGCTCGAACCCGTGTCCCCTGCATTGGCAGGCAGATTCTTAACCACTGCGCCACCAGGGAAGCCCAGCAGGCGGATTCTTAACCACTGCGCCACCAGGGAAGCCCCCTCATCACCTTTTGAACACTTCCCCTGCTACTGTCCTTCCTTGAAACTCTAACTCCCTATTTCGGATTGTCTCAAGAACTCATGAACCTCTCTGCCTGCCTCCACACTGAGTGCCAGCTGCCATCAGAAGATTGGTCAAAAGTATCAGTCCATCAGCGCCAGGTACCAAAACCTTCCATGCTTTGCCCTCAGCTTGCCATGTTCTTCCTCTTTTCTTCACTCTTTCCTGGCTGTGACAATTCTGCTCTTCAAGATCAACTTTTAATGCTACCTATTTTATGAAGGTTCCCCACAATCCCAGAATGAATTGTTGAAATCTTTAAGTTCCTTTTCCAAAATCATAGCATTTACACACTTTGCTGTGACCATTGACTCATGAACTTTAGATTTGTGTACAGATGTATTTAAGATCAGTAGCTTATCTCCTCTCTCCCCAACTCCCCACCAAGCCTCCTAGCCCAGAGCAATCAACATCATAGTGGGTATCCATCTACATTTGTACTCAGGTGCAGACATGTATTGTAGGGGTTTGGTTGTTGGTGACATTTGTTTTTATAAAAAATGGGAGCCTGAAATATATATATGTATGTGCATATGTGTGTGTGTGTGTGTGTGTATATAAATTGCATACTTCTCTTTTTGATTTCCATTTAACTTCTTTCGGGTCAAAGTTAGAGCTAGCTCTAACTCATTCTTTTAATACCTACATAAAACTCTAAGAAACAGATGTATAATAGTTCAGCTCTTTCACTACTGATTGGTGGACATTCAGGTTGTTGCCAGATTTGTTTGCATGTGTTTGTGTTTTTGTCACTAATAACAGTGCTGCCACATGGATTAACCCCTGTTTATTCTGCATGCTGATATTCTTTGCTTGTTTCTACATTAGTAGACCCTAAGTCACATCACCTCCCTCTCCCGCCAATGTCTTCCTGTCTCATGTGGAGTCAAAATGAAACTCCTCACCATGGCTAACAAGGCCTCTGTGATGGGGCGCTCGCCACCTCTCAGCCTCACCCCTCACCAGCACATCTCCTGCTTGGTGAGATCATCCTGCTCCCAGCCCTTGTCCTCACTGGTCCCTCTGCTGGGATGCTCTCCCTCCCATCAGAGCTTCACGCAGTTCCCTCCCTCCCCTCCTTCAGGTATCTGGTCAGATGTCACCTGCACAGCAGGCCTTCTCTGACCACCAGCTGAAATAGTTCCCTGTCGGCCTTACTCTGCTTTCTTGTTCTTTATGTCACTTACGACCACCTCAAATCACAGTTTAATTAATTGCTTTGTTGTTTGGTACCTGGCTCCCGCTGGAGAATGGGTGCTCCCTGGGGGCAGGGACTTTGTCTTGGTCATCACTGTGTCCTCAGCTTCTGGAACAGGGCCTGTTACATCATAGGTGGTCAGTGAATATGTCCTGAATAAGCGTGTGACTAACAATCGTACTTTTATACGTATGTCTTGTGTTGCCCTCCCATTACGTGTTTTATTCATCTTTCTGTTTCTTGCCTCTTCACACCTGACTATATGGCAAGTACTTTGCCTATGGTATGAGATGCAATCAAAGGACTATTGTGCGCGGTGGCAAATTTTAACATAAGGGACGACCTTGGAGATGCCCCTCCGCCTGCCACCATACACATTTAGAAAATGACTCAAGGTGCTACACCTCTCTTATTTCATTTAGAAATTCAGATCGCTGGCAGTAATCTACTTGATTTATCGTTTTCCCCTTATGTGTAGCACCTCGGAGTTAATTAAGAAGGCCATGAATCTTCCCTCGGTTGCTCTCGCGCACTCCCCTTTGCTGGATGCTCTCATATTGCTGAGACTGTTGATTTGGGACTCAAGTTGAAACATTACTTAATTTTCTCACATTGAGGTTCATTATGTTGAGCCTAAAGACTAGTCTTGCCTCTGAAGGCCCCTTCACTGGCAAGCTTTAAAATAGTTTCGTGTTCCCAGTTTCTAAATAACTTGTTCTCATTTCCGCTACCATGGCCAAGACCCTGCCTGTTGGCTCACAGTAGAGCAGCTGGGTCAGCCCCGTGGCCCCAGAAAGACCTCACCATCCTCACAGTGTAGACTCTCAGCTCTGGTCCGTGCATAGGTTGTTTCCAGCAATAGCAATGCAGACTTAGAGGGGAGAGCCACACGGCCGTGCCCCCCAACACCACACAAGACCATCCGGCCCGAATAAGAGAAGACAGTCAATTCATGAGAAAGCATTAGCCTTATGTCCTTAAAAGACCAAAGCTAAATTTTATTGAAATTGTCATGTTAAGGAAGAATGGAATGTGTAATACAGGAAATTACTTCCTTTGTCTCATCATTTTCAACACAGCTTAGCTTCTGTTAGTTGAGCACCTACTGCGTGCAGGGCACAGGGCAATGCACTTCACTGTGTCATCCGTAATCTCACAATGACTCTGCCTCACAGCTCTGCTCTCCCTTTTACCCCTAATAAAATGAATTCCCAGGGAGGTTGTGGGACTTTTTAGTGCCTTGGACCCCTCTGGTGAGCTGGAGAAGCCTATGTATTTCCCAAAATAATATTTTTAAGTTCATAAGCTAAAATATATAATATTACAAAGAAAACCAATTATATTCCAATGCAATTGTCAAAATATTAAAATTATGAATTTTTGATATGTGCTTCTTAAGGCCTTAAATAAGAAAGCTTAGGTGCTGGGTGAATAGTTTCCATAATTTCAAATTAGTATGAATATAAACAATATTTTGAGATATCTGTTACAATTATACTGTGGTATCAAAATATCTGTGACATCTCTGGGTGCGAAGTCATAGACACTGCGAAAATAATATGATTAGTTGCCTATATTCATAATTGAAAGAAATGCTACATTTCAGTTAGAGGTTAGTGAAAGGTGTAATTTTTTTAATTCAAGTTCACAGGTGTCCTGAGTTCTATCCACGGTCCCTTTAGGTCTACATACCCCAGGTTAAGAACACCTCAGGTAGGTGTCACCATTACTAAGTAACTTTCAGAGGTGAACACAGACCCAAATTGATGCAATTCCAAAGTCATTGCTTTTTCTTGTACGTCATGGTGCCTCCCCATACTATTACCTTGCTTTCCGTAAAAACTTCACATATTTTACTCATCATCATACTGCCCTGTGGGGTAAGTCATGGCACAAACAAATAATAAAAATTAAAATGTATATAATAAACCATTTTTTTTAAACAAGGAACTTCCACAAATAATTCCAAGTATTCTGATTTCTTATGGAATCATACATTTTTCTCCACTGAGCCATGATTCTATTATAAAAATTTCTCTGACCTTATTTTTTACAAGGATCAGAGAAATTCAGTGACTTACCCACGTTCACACAGCTAGTAGATGACAGACTCCGGATTTGAACTCCCGGATCTTTTTGTCCTGTATTCTTATCATCCTTCAGGATTACCTGGATACCAAGGTAAAAAGATGTCAGATAATTTCTCTCAAAACCACATGGAATCCAGGCATGTCCAGGAGAAGTCCCATGTCTCCTAATCTCCAATCTGTTGTCTTGCCTCATACACATGGCACCTAAAAACCTGCAACTCAGAATTTACCCACATATAGTTCTTCAATCGGACATGCAAACCATGTGCAATTACCAGACTTGAATAATTTAAGTGCTAGCTTGTATTTTATGTCATTGTCTACAGTTGCTGATAAAACCCAAACAACAAGCAGGGAGGATTTTTCATTCCACCCTAAGCAGGTGGTAATTTAGTCTCTGGTCATTGCACTCCTGTCAGTTCTTTCCCAGGGGCTTTTCTCCCTTGCTTGATGCCAGTTAGTGCATTTTCCTTGACAGTCAATTCACTCTGCACCATTGCTCAGGCCATAAACGTGATGTTCGACAAGCAGAAGGATTTGCAGAGAAGCCTTCCTGGGGCTTCCACCTTTCGCGATCACCGAAATTTCCCTGCAGATTTAGGTGACAACATAGGCCCATGTAATTTACAGATGGTGGGGCCAGTGTACCATCAGTTCTTGCCAACTCCCTCTCTCCTCTAATGAGATACGATTCAGCATGCCAAGACCAGAAATTGCATCTGGCTTTTGGAGTTGTCTCTGCCTTCTCAGCAGTGTCTGTATACATCTTTTCTTGACTGTGCCTGGCTTAGCCAACTCAATTTTTCATTTCAAGTTCAGAGTTTAGCAACTGTCAATACTTGGTTCTCTCGAAAAGCAGTCTCACCAAGGCAAATTGCATGCCCTTCTCTTTATATCAGATACTGCCCAAGTTTGCCTTTTGCCCAAACTAAGGTTAGCCAGAAAGGATAATTGGTGTCACCGTCCCTACAACCAGAGAAAGAATGCACAGTGTTCTTTGGCAGTGTGTGTGAACTGCAGATTCCTCTGTACTTTAGTCTTCCAGGAAAAATAGAATCAGTTGTTGGTGCACACTTGATTTATTTTTTCATTTTCATTATTGGGGCAGATTCATTTGGAGCAAATAAGCTGGGAATTTGCTTAGACTTGTTCTTCATTGTGACCATACAAACATTCCTCTTTCTTTTATTGCCCATTTTATCATTGTGTTCAGCACCAGCCACAGTCAGTGATGTACAATTCTCTTGGGCCAAACAAGTATGATGGAAAGCTGGTTTCTGTATCACATTCATCTTTGGTAGACGTCAGCCCTATTTTTGAAAACTCAAAGCTGGAATGCTTTTAATTAATAAAGGCACATTATGCTCTTAGCTCATTTACCCTTTAAAAAATTTTTTATGGTCTTTGGCATAGATTTCTCTAGGACTAAGGCATCAACATCTTATTTTCTAGAGTTTTAAAGGGGCAGGCACATATTTGTGTATAATATCAAAGTCAAAGAAATCTTAATTTAAACTTAAAAAGCTATTGTAAACCCTTCAATTTCTCCCTTATGTCACCCAACATCCTTGTAGCCCCTAAAAGATGTTCAATACAAAAGACAGGTCTTGGCTCTAGAATTCTACCTGATAAGCCTTTTTTTCCCCATCTTCGAAATAACAAGAGCTTTGCCCATGGCTGTCATCTCTTCCTATCTGTTAATAAGTTTATTACATGAACTGTGAATTATGAGACTCATTCTGTTATGTAGAGAATAATACTGTTTATGGCAAAGCAAATTAATCAGGAATTTCATGTGGGCTTCCATTTAATTGTATTTTGTTTCTTTGGCTCACCATGTGTTTTTGAGATTCATCCATGCTATTGCATGTATTAGCACATGTTTTGTTTTTGCTTGTCATATCCATTCTCCCAATGATGATCTTTGACTATTACAAGTAGAGAGTATGTGAACGTTCTCGTTCCAGTCTTTTTGTGGATATAGCATTCATCTCTCTTTGGTGTATTTCCAGAAGTGGAATTACTGAGGCATGGTGTAGTGTGTATTAGAAACAGCCAAATAGTTTTTGCCAGCGGTTGAACCACTGCACTCTCCTACAGGCGAGGAATGAGACTTCAGTAGTTTTGCCTCTTGACCAACACTGTACTATCAGCCATTTCAGTTTCAGTCATTCTGGTGGTTGTCTAGTGGTATTTAGAGCAATATATTTTTGGTCCATCATACCTCTTTATTTTTGGTATATAAAAATGCTAAAATAAGAATAGGAATTAAAAATGGAAAGAAAGAAGCACTCAGATTTCATCAACAAATTAGATGCTTTTATCTTTCCCTCCAAGTGTTTATCCACACATATGTTTAAAAATTGTGATAAACTCTGTATAAAATTTTGCTTTGTCACTTACATTTTTCTAGATTGCTATGCAATAATAAGTAGTTTTTAAAAACCCTGGCAATGTGAATCGACAAATATGGCTGGTAAGAAGACATTAGTCCACCTTTTTACGAATAAAAGTGTGGGTCTGTTGAATCCTGCCTTTACCACTGTAAGAAAGGGCAGACAGTCAGAAAACTGTGGAGTGCCACTGTATTCTACTTTCTCCTCCTGTGCCCAAGCATAGAACCCCACAGGTGTGCCTGAGCCGTTCCTGCCCATGCCTCTGGGAGGGATGTGGCCAGACAGGATGCGGCTGAACCTGTAGTGTCTACTCCACTGCTCCCCCAGAGCCCCTGTATGCACCTTGCTCTGCTAGTGGCTTTGACCCACTGCCCAAAGACTGAAACTATGTAAGGTATTTCTTTTAAAAAATGAGAACAGCTTTTTTTTTTCTAAGAGTAAACGCAATGTGCCTAAGTATACGGATGTACATAATAAAAGTGTAAAGAAGTGCATGGCATAGAGAACTATAAAAGCCAGGATCACCGTTATCTCTAGGGGCGAGAGGACCACAGGAAAGAGTAGGGAAAGGGCTTCACCTGTGTTGGTAGCATTTTATTTCTTAAGCTGGAGGTGGGTTTACAAGTTTTTGTTGCAGGGTTCTTTAAACCATTTTGAAATCTTAATGTTTTAGTCAGTTCATTCTCATTATTAATGATTCACATACCAATGAACGATATAAAAGAGAAATGAAAATATATTTCCACCACCATGCACAGGAAATACTCCTCTTAACATTTTGGCCCATGTCCTTCCAGGATTTTGTGTGTTCTATTCTCTCTCTCTCTCTCTCTCTATATATATGTTAATGTTTTATATATACACATTTATTAATGTATGAAAATATCCACAATGAAATGTGTGTGTGTGTGTGTGTATATACACATATATATATAAAGAGAGAGAGAAAATATAATATATAAATGGAACATACTCTATACTCCCTTTTTTTTTTTTTTTTTTTTTGGCTGTGTTGGGTCTTCATTGCTGCACATGGGCTTTCTCTAGTTGAGGCAAGCAGAGGCTACTCTTCTTGGGGTGCGCAGGCTTCTCATTGTTGTGGCTTCTCTTGTTGCAGAGCACAGGCTCTAGGCATGCAGGCTCAGTAGTTGTGGCGCACGGGCTTAGTTGCTCTGCGGCACGTGGGATCTTCCCAGGCCAGGGATCGAACCCGTGTCCCCTGCATTGGCAGGCGGATTCTTAACCACTGCACCACCAGGGAGGCCGTATACTCCATTTTTATAATCCTCCCTTTTTAAACAAATTTCATTGTGGAACTATTTATATATTAATAAACACAGCTATATATTTTCATTAAAATGGGTATGTATTAGCCTATGTATAAGTTTACTATAAATTTATTTAAACCAGCCCTTTCTTGATGAACATTTAGGTAGTTTTCCTTCTTTTTTTTTCTTTTTTTTTGTCATTAATATAAAAACAATACAGCAATGAACAACCAGAATTTACATCTTTTGCACACTAGTCCAGTTATTCCCTTAGGATGAACATCCATCAGGGGAATTGCTGAGTCTGAAGATGTGTACAGCTGAAATTTAGATAAATTTCACTGAAGTATCCTCTAGAAATGGGTTCCAGTGTAGAATGTCTAAGAATCTGTTCTGTCCTTCCTTATCCTCAGTGGGAATTAGGATTCTTTTGACTCTTTGCCAGCTTGAAAAACTTAACCACCTAAAAACATATTTATATAAACATTGTTATAATTTTCACCTATTTGATTCAGCATCTTATTAAGATAATGTTTTTTTCTCTTTACAAAGCACTATCTCATCATGGTGGAAACTTAGTAAAATAAAGAAGATAATGAAAAACCTTAAATGTCTCCACCCAGAGTTAATCACGGTTAATATTTCTGGATATTTTCTTCTAGTTGTTTCTCTTGTGCATATTTTTCCAGAATCATACCATACAGGGAATTCCTTCATCTGCTTTTCTCACTTCCTTAACTACATTTAGAGCATTTTTTGGTCTCTAAATATTTTTTGAAATAATCATTTGGCAGCACTAATACCTAGAACTTATTCATCCATTTCCTGTGCTGGCCATTGGACTGTTTTATATTTTTCAGAGTTATGAATAATGCCATGATTCCCTCTGACCTGTTTCTAGAACTGGGATTCAAGACTGTGAACACTTTAACACTGATACAGAGTATCAAAGTATTTCCATAAAGGCTGTAGTCATTTTGATTCTTACCAGTAGTGAACAAGAATATTTCACTATTTCCTTGCTGACATTAAGGATTATCATTGTAAAAAACTTTTGCCAAGTTAATATTAAGGAAGACATGGCATATGGTATTTATGACTGACTAGTGTGATGGATCCCAGTTTTTCGTGTTAACAGGACCATGGCACAGTCAGAAGAGGGCTAGATCCCTTCAACACATGAAAGAAGTGTAGAATTTCCAGGTTGTCTTCTGGAATCCCTTCCAAAAGGGTACTGAATATGAGATCCAGCTTGAAGCCAAGATTTATACCCCCGGACCCCATAGAACAATGATCAAATCATTCATATACATTATAGAGTCCCTTGTTTGAAACTGAATGACTAGATGAACATTCGTGTGACTCCTGAGGAATAAAGATCATCCTGTGTTTAGATTTGCCCCTTCCTTCTCACCATTTGTGATCAGTCTGTGAAAATCACAAAGGTTCTAGAAGAGTAGAGAACCAGATGTAAGAGGGTGGAAAGGAGGTAAGTGTGCTGCCGGGTTTCTTGTCCTCTCTCTTTTCAACAGGCCCTCCCTCCAGCTCCCCACTTTCTTCCCATCCTCCCGAAATGAGCAGAAGTCTAAGATGAGAAGCTAAATAAGAAATAGTAATTGGGCCTTTTCAAATCTCTTGGTTTGGAATTGACGTAGACCCTGACTAGCCCAGTTCCTTAGATCTATGAAGTCCATACCATCTTGCAGTTAACCTGGGTGTCCCAGCTTGTTTTCTTCTCTTGTCTGAACTTAAGCAGCTGGAAGTTTAAGCCGCTACCTCATCTTTGCTGCTTGCACTGCTTCTTTGCAAGTTACCGGATCAGAATCCCAGACCCCGAAAGGAATTAAGAAAGAACTGGAAAGGACTTTCCAAGCAGGGTACCACGGAAAGGTCAGACAGTCAGGATCATCCCTTGAGAGTTTCCGAAGAATTTTGTTTATTCAAAAGCTTTCACTCATATAAAAGCGTGAAAATAAACCTGCCTTTCCCACCAGCGAGATTTGGCCACCAGTAACGATTGTGGCAGACTGTTATCCTGCTTCTCCTCTGTATTTACAGAGGCTCAGAGAAGGTATAATGCATTTTATGGACTTCATCTCATTACAGGTCTGGCCACATTCCATATGTCATTGGTGCCCTTGCCTTCCAGGAGTCTTTCCTCCCTCCTCCTGACCACCCCCGCCCCCCCACCCATGAACGTAACTGTGTCCAGGGTCAGCCTTGACTTGTGTTTTTCTCACTTGTGACAGGAATAGAATTTTGCATCTCACTCTCCACCTCCATCATCCATTGCCAAACCACCTCAATTCCCTCATCGCCACTTCAGTCTGCACAAAGTGAGGTTTCATTATTATATTTGCAATAAGAATACTATAAATTATGTAAGGCTGGTGTAAGAAAGAGTGGGTGGGGATTGAAAAACAAAATCACTCTCTTCCCAAGTTTAACTCAAACCCAGCATCTTTACAAGGTACCTTCTCGGAAGAGCCTGGCGTTGTGTTAGCGGGAGTCTTACCCTTCCCTGTAGAGTTCCTGAGTGTACTGTATAGTGTTAATGTGTTGAATACTTTTTCTTTTAGCAAATCTTCTAGAACTGAGAAGTGATGCCAGCATGCTGCTCATAAAGCATTAGCTTTTCCTGATTACATTTCCATGTTTTGCAATTGCAGGGGAAGGAGAATTCAGATCCTTCCAGTAGCTTTCCAATTGAACATTCACGACAAACTGCAGAAACATTTGTGTCCAAGCGACATGTCACTTGACAGTTCGTATTTTTCTGTCCCATCTTGTTTTTGTATGTGCAGTGGCCGCACTGGTCATGTGTTTTTATTCATGTAGTCATATCTTTATACCCTGCCGCCTGACTTGTTCTAGAGATGGAACAAGACAAACTTCAGAAGTTAAATTCAAACAAGATGTGAGGGAATGAGTTTCTTTTAGGGATAAGGGAGGAATCCTTCTGGTCAGGAAGGATTTATGATTTTTGGCTTTGTTTTCCTCTTTCGTTTTTCATTAGTCTTTAGACTTACCAAAATCTAATGTGCTCAAGATTTATAAAATACAACAACCTTTGCTTTCTTGTCAGGAGTAAAGACTAAGAAGGGTTAATCAGCCTTCTACCAAATATACTCACAGGTAGTCTAGAAAGATGTGTCACATAGAAATATAACATTTTTTAAACAGAGACACGTTTGCCAGTCTTCTTCGTGTAGTCAAATTTGAGGAAATTTAAGGATGTTTTGATTCATGGCCCTTATTCATCTCAAGCAGTAGTTTTGAGATGTCAGAAGACTTGAGTGATAGGCATTTATGTGTGTTAATATTAGCTATAAGGAAAATATATGTATCTGTGCTGTGCAAGAAAATAAACATGTTCAGACCTTCCTTGAATGCTGTCACCAAGTTCTCCTTTATCGTAGACTTTGCATAAAGAATGGATGCATTTTTATTAGATGTCTAACTTTTTGTTTGCTTATTTGTGTTATAAAACAAAATCATGGAGCAGTTATCTTGGGTGTACAGCAACTTGAAGAAATAAGAAATGCAGCATTTTGGTACTGTCAAGAGTTATGATCTTTGCTTGGATTTCGTGCTGAAGAGCAGTATGTACATATTTTAACCTTTGAGTCTGATATGTACTGAAATGTGCAGTGTCAGTGCCTGTAAATGAAACCCTGTAGCTGTCACAGCTGTCTTGACTTCTTCTGAAAAATCTACAGTGTCTTTCTAGTCGTTCTCATGCTGATAATGTTAGAAAAAAGAAACACATGCGAACATACACACTTACAGTCACAGATACCACAATAAATTCCAGACCACAAGATATACTGGTAAAGTCTCTCTCTCTCCTTTTTTTTTTTTTTTTAATGAATTTTCTTGAGATTAGCTTAAGCATTTTAGCCAATATTTTAAGGACTAACAGACTCCTGAGTTAACCATCATTGGCATCTGAAGGTGATCCAACCAGCCATGTAGGTAGGATTCATGATCACCAGAATAGGTTGGTTCCTTTTTCCTTTGGTTTCCTTAGTCATCTCCTGCTTAGGTCCTTTAAAAAAAAAAAAAAATTAATATGCTGTGTAGACCACTAAAGAAAGCCTGGATTTCTCAATTATTAAGGAAATCCTAGAGTAAGCTTTGAAGATGGTGGACGAGAGTTGCATCATTTATATTCTACCCTTCTAACACAATACTTTGTGCGTTCCTTTACATCTTTTGAGTCCCATTCTAATTTTATAGGCATTTATGAACGCTTAGAATCAAGACACATTTAACTGTGTCATTTCATGAGCATTTTTCCATGTTGCCACATCTTCAAAGTGACTTTTTTTAATGACCACATAATATTTCATAACATAGAATTCACAGAAACATGCTATCCATTTTGTCATGATGGCCACTTACGAGCTCTCATTATTATAGATTATGCCAAAGCAAACATCTTTCACTGTGCTAGTAGTTTTTCCCTTTAAGATGATTTCCATAGGACCTTTTCTCAGAAGTGGATGCTCTTTGCCATTGAGTCTCCAACTTCTTCTGCCCCAGTGTGCACATTGGATGATTATCGTCATTACACATTCCCAAGGGAAAACTTCGATTTCTACTACATCCTAAAACATTTTGGGGAGGAGGCTCTAGGTGAAGCCCTAGAGCAGTTCACACTTGGCATCACTATTTTTTGTGTTCATGAGTAACCGGTTCCTGTGTAAGCATCACTCTCCACTTAAAAAATGTTAGAGAAAATACTGCTCACATGAGGCTAACCTTACGCCTACCTCAGCTTGTTAAAAATGGAGTCATTTCCAAACACCAGTCTATTTGCTATTACTTGTACTGTTACTTATGATACACTCCAAACATGTGCAAGATCCCAGGATCGACAGCCGCCTGCATGCCACCATTTTAACTTAAGAGGAGTTACCACAGGGAACCAGCGACAGGCAATTCAGAATTTGAAATGAAATAGAGAGCAAGAGTCTTATCCTCCAAAAATGAGCTCTTTGGAGAAATGTCTATTTAGGTCTTCTGCCCATTTTTGGATTGGGCTGTTTGTTTTTTTGATATTGAGCTGCATGAGCTGTTTAATCCTTTGTCAGTGGTTTCATTTGCAAATATTTTCTCCCATTCTGAGGGTTGTCTTTTCATCTTGTTTATGGTTTCCTTTGCTGTGCAAAAGCTTTTAAGTTTCATTAGGTCCCATTTGTTTATTTTTGTTTTTATTCTCATTACTCTAGGAGGTGGGTCAAAAAAGATCTTGCTGCAATTTATGTCATAGAGTGTTCTTCCTATGTTTTCCTCTAGGAGTTTTATAGTGCCTAGCCTTACATTTAGGTCTTTAATCCATTTTGAGTTTATTTTTGTGTATGGTGTTAGGGAGTGTTCTAATTTCATTCTTTTACATGTAGCTGTCCAGTTTTCTCAGCACCACTTATTGAAGATGCTGTCTTTGCTCCATTGTATATTCTGGCTTCCTTTGTCATAGATTAAGTGACCATAGGTGCATGGGTTTATCTCTGGACTTTCTATCCTGTTCCATTGATCTATATATCTGTTTTTGTGCCAGTACCATACTGTCTTGATTACTGTAGCCCTATAATATACTCTGAAGTCAGGGAGTCTGATTCCCCCAGCTCCGTTTTCTTTCTCAAGATTGCTTTTGCTATTTGAGGTCTTTTGTGTTTCCATACATATTGTAAAATTTTTTGTTCTAGTTCTTTGAAAAATGCCATTGGTAATTTGATAGGGATTGCATTGAATCTGTAGATTGCTTTGGGTAGTGTAGTCAACATCACTAATTATTAGAGAAATGCAAATCACAAGTACAATGACCTATCACCACATACCAGTCAGAATGGCCATCATCAAAAAATCTACAAACAATAAATGCTGGAGAGGATGTGGAGAAAAGGGAACCCTCTTGCACTGTTGGTGGGAATGTAAATTGATACAGCCACTATGGAGAACAGTATGGAGGTTCCTTAAAAAACTAAAAATGGAACTACCATGTGACCCAACAATCCCACTACTGGGCATATACCCAGAGAAAACCATAATTCAAAAAGATACATGCACCCCAATGTTCATTGCAGCACTGTTTACAATAGCCAGGACATGGAAACAACCTAAATGTCCATCAACAGAGGAATGGATAAAAAAGATGTGGTACATATATACAATGGAATATTACTTAGCCATAAAAAGGAATGAAATTGGGTCATTTGTAGAGACGTTGATGGACCTAGAAACTGTCATACAGAGTGGAGTAAGTCAGAAAGAGCAAAACAAATATCATATATTAAGGCATATATGTGGAATCTGAAAAAATTGGTATAGACGATCTTATTTACAAAGCAGAAATAGAGACACAGACGTAAAGAACAAATGTATGGATACCAAGGGGTGGGGGGAGGGATGAATTGGGAGATTGGGATTGACATATATACACTATTGATACTGTGTGTAAAATATATAACTGATGAGAACCTATGGTATAGCACAGGGAGCTCTACTCAGTGCTCTGTGGTGACCTAAATGGGAAGGAAATTCAAAAAAGAGGGGATGTATGTATACGTACAGCTGATTCACTTTGCTGTACAATAGAAACTACCACAACATTATAAAGCAACTATACTCCAATAAAAAATTTAAAAACAGCAACAAAAACAAAAAGAAAACAAAAATGAGCTCTGATCCTCTTAACAGGTAGAAACACAGCCACAAAGCTACACCATTTCAAATTTGGAGTTAACTGAAATTTAGCTGTGATAGGGAGGAAGGTGATTATTTTTGTACTCCTAAAATTCTCATTGACTTAACCAATAGAAACTAAGTTTGCAGAATGCCGTATGCCAAACTGTACCTAGGGTATATGACAATATATTCCCCAGAAAATTTGCAGTCTTACTATCTGTGTTCACCTTGATTTACAGAAAATCAACCCCAAAGAATTCCACTTCAAAGCACGATATACTTTGGAATTTGAATTCCCTAGTTCTGAAAGCTTCACTGTGCTTCAGTTTGCTTGGTTTATTAAGTTAAAGAGGTAAATGCTAACGCTATACAGTGATATTTTAAAAGAAAAGATGGCGGGGAGAATCTTTTATGCTCACCTCTGAGGAACTTTAGCCTATTGATTTAAAGGAGGCAGAAAAGATTTGCAGTTTATTCCAGACAGGCATATGTAGGATTATTCCACAACCAGGCCAAAGTTCAAATTCCCTACAATATCAGGGGAAATTCTCTCTTCAGCATGTTACTGTTTTAAAAACAACTGCCTTTCTGGCTGATTAAAAGTGATTTTAACTGTAGTGCTAAATACCACAATGAAGGCAGCAGATAGGGAAGTGCTTGCATGTCTATTTGCTTTTACTCTAAGCCTGGCCATTAAAGGTAATTAATTTATGGCCTGGCAAAGCCTGCTGCCTTTCTTCTATGGATTTGTTAGTTCTGCATGCAGTATGGGATTCCAAATATAACTTGTATCCACCGGTTCTGATCCCTTTGGTTTCCCTTGTCGCTTGGAGATTTCAGGATTAGCATGAAAGCCTTCTGTTTTTAGAAAAGCAAGTCTTGACTCTCTGGTTTGGGCAAGGCTGTGAATCACCCAGTCATTAGAGCCAGTTGGATTCTTAACATGTAAGGCTATGGGCCTCATAAGAATTTTCTAAATATCACCATGAACACTCTTACCCTTTTCTAAATAGGGTCAACAAAATTAAGCACATTCACAATCAGAAAATTTTCAAGAAAAATTATTTGATACTTCTTACCACCACGTATTTTCTTTCCTATGCCACTCGTCTTGTATCTGGTAAATTCTCAAGTTAAGTGAGACAGTCCATTTTGTGGTAAACCATGTTTTTGCACATGGAGGACTGTCAGGAATTCATATCCACCAAAAGTTGATATGCAGAAAGCAGGAACGTTTACGATTATTATTTAAATACTCTGTTATTATGGCTGAGATGCCATCTTCATTTTATAAATGAAACTGAAGCTAAAAGGAGGTTACTCACCAGTAGTGGAGCTGAGATTTGAACTTGGGTCTTTCAGGTTCCAAAACACCGAACCAGCACAGCATTCTGCCTCTGGGTGATTACAGTAGATCTTTGATACCCATGATGGAAAGATCCTGAGAGCATCCTGAATCCTTAGATTCTTAAATACCATCATACTGCCTTACAATTAAAGTACAGCATTCCACTGGCTCAAGCTCCTACTGAGACTGATTTAATGATCACATTTCCTTGTTTTATATAAAATGTCTAATGGACAAGACCATATCATAGAGCTGATCAAAGTCAGCATTCCAATCTTTAATTTATCCAAAAGTGATTTCTTCTATAATCAGGCAAAACCCATCTTTCCTGCCATCACTAGATCTCACAGTCAGCTTTCTTTGGGGGGAATATCTTCCTGAAAGATAAACTGTTTAATGTCATTACCAGCATTCCTGAACATGTGTTTGGTGACGAACTGTAAACAGTTTCTCTCACTAATGACGTGGTACAGGGCAGTCACTGGGGCCAGGTCACCTCCTATGCCGCTCACCCACACACACCAGCCTCGGGCAGCAGTCAGAATTGAGAGTCCTGCCTCAGCCAGTTGTATCACACATACAAATCATCGATATTATAATTGCCTGTCATGGGTCTGTGGGAGACGGTACAGCTGAATGACTAAGAACACAGCCTCTGGGGACAGACTACTTGGGTTCAAATTTCATCTCTCCCTGTAATACGCTGTGCAGCCTTGGGCCAGTTACTTAACCTCTCTGTGCCTTACTTTTCTCATTGTAAAATAGGGGCAATAATAGCTACCCTGTAGGCTGTTGTAAATACTAAATAAGGTAATACATGGAAGCATCTAGAACAGTGCCTGGCATGTATCAGTAGTAACAACTATATAATTGATAGCTGGTACCGTCCTCTAAGCTTCTCATAGAAGAAAGTTTAAATTGTAAGTCCTCCAATGCCAGGTTTCCATTCTGATGAAGAGATTTTATTTACACGGTTGGCTGCTCCACTGCCTTCTCTCTCATGCTCGCTTCGTAACAGCCTAATTTTTCTCCTACTGTCTTTGGCCTGTCATGCTTCTTTGTGACTCCTCTTGTTCTTAACTGTGCCTGTCGTCTATTCTTCCTGCCTTCAGGGTCTCCCAGGGACTCATCCCTTGTGGTTTCTTCCTTTTCTGCTTACCTTCCACCAGTTCTCATCTCCCAGCAGACTCTTTTGCCAGGTCATGAGTAGAGGGAACAGTTTGAGCTGGAGAGGTGCTGACACAGCCTCCTGGGTCACTCTTGGAAGCCGAGCTTTCTCCCTCCAGAGTTCACCCTTCTGCAGCTTTACTTTTTACCAGGTTTCTCAGATTCCCACTCTGCAGATATGTCAACCTGCACCTGTCAGGACAACCACAGCAGCCTCAGCTCTCTCTGCCGCCCAGAACATGTGCACAGGAAGGCTGACGTGCACCTCAAGCCACGGCGTGACTTCTTTGTGTGCTGCAGAACACAAAGGAGCCCACCTGCAACAGCAGCAAAGCCCCCCCGAAACTGTTAGAGCCCACCAGTCGTCACGTTTCTACACCAGGCCTCTTCTCAGTCTTCATGCTGTTCATCATGGGTTATCCCCAAATGAATGTAACCTACAGAAATTTCATAGGCAAGATAAGTGCAGAGCCCCCCCTGGGAAAGGAGAGACATGCAGGTTAAAAATTAGCACGTAGAACCCAGAGGTTCTCTCTCCCCAAAGAAATTCTCACTACTGGACTTTTGGGGTACTTTCAGTCATGTGGTTTAAAAGAGATGCCTGAATTGTTAACTATATAAAAATTTCCAGTGGAAAGGCTGTTTAGTTAAATAAACACAATGAGTCTAATGAACTAGGAATTTAGGTTTTGAAATTTGCTTTTTTTTTTTCTGTTAGAAAGTTGCTCACAGATGTATACCTTTTCCGAAGAGAAGAATTGGGGGAATTTAAATGCATTTTTAGCTGAGTAAAGTAGATGATGAGGTTACAGTATTTCGTTCCAGCTCCACTGTGGACCGTCCTTACATTGCAGTGCTGATTGGTGTCATCTGGCCTTATCATCTGTGAAATAAAGATAATATATGCCTACAAGTGTTAGGTATTGTACTTTAGGAGAGACAAAGAGAAATAGAAATGTGGTCTGTACACTCAGGTAAGATGACATACATGGAAACTTAGATAAAATGCAAAGTATGTCACAGGGCATATTGTGCCAAGTTAGTAGCTCAGATGTCAGTGCTATGACTTCAGAGGAATTGAAGTAGTCGGAGAAGCTTCATGGGGGAGGGAGAAACTAAGTTGGACTTTGCAGTATAAATAGGAGTTGGCAAGCTAGAGAGGAAAGAGAATGACATTCCACGTAAAAGGAATGGAAGAATAAATGGCTCAGAGGTATTTCCTGAGATTTGTCCAGAAGACCCTGAGTATGACTAGAAAGTATCAGGAACATCCTAATTAAAATCTTAAGTCTACTGTTTAGTTTGTATGGCAGTTAGGTTAGATTACCTAACCTCAGGGCCACAATGTTCTCATCTGTATAGTGAGGCTAATAAAGAAAAGTTAATAAAAAGTCTGCATAGTTCTGAACACTCAGTAGGCATCTCCCCAAATATTTGCTGGTATTATTTATATTACTACTGCCATCACTATTCTGCCACCACTACTACTGTTGCTAATCACCACTCCTGTACTTTTCCTGTTACTGCTTTTACGATCACTGTTACTATTAGTGCTACACTGATTTCTAGTAGCAGGTCGCGTCCCAGTTCTTTGCCTGATTGTCCCTCCCCGCAACCCACCCCATCATCGTCCATTCCCTCTTCTCCTCTCCCAAAATTCTTTGTGAGGGGACCTGACTTGGACACAGCAGGGTGGGTCTGGTGCAGGCTGGACCGAAAAATCAAATTCCAAGACTCAGTTCAAAGCGAAAACATTTGACATTACTCGAAAGTTATGGTGAATAATGAGTCACACAGTATTGGACCCTCAGGCTCATAACAGGAGGGAACCAGAGAACCTGGACTGGGCTTCCGGTTCGACTGGAGCCGTTTCGTAGAGCGCCAGCGAGGCTTCGGATGAGCTGTGGAACCTAGCTTGCTTGATGGCGCACCTGCCCCGCGTGCCCAGCAGCACGCACACTGCGCTGACCCGCTGATGGTGGTCGCGTCCGACAGCTCTGTTGTCACTCTTCCTGCTTTCCCCTTGATTTGGAGCTGGTCGTGTGGCATTTCAAAGAAATGGTTTCTACCTACTTGCTTTAGAAGGCATTCCTTCCCTTACAACATTTGAACTGCTCTTTAATAGAAACTAAGCATCAACCACCTTAATGATATGTATCTTAAGCCTTTTCTTGTCGAGCTATCCTGAATATCAAATGCATCCTTTCAGAACAGGAGAAGATGTGAAGATATACAAAACTGGCAAAACCCATGCATTGTTTCTTAAATATGCCTGTATGCCATTGCAGAGCAATGAATCTATAAAGGAATAAGAGGAGTAGGTATGTAGGAGTAGATTAATAAAGGTGACCCCCATTCCTTGCACCTGCTCTGTGTGATAAATAATAATAATTTCCAATTCTCATTCCTGATACATTAGGCCACTCTCAAGGTTTCTGTGTGTGTGATGACCTACTCCCTCATTTCTTATTTCGCTGACCAAGGTCTCCTACTGCACAGATATGTAGAACTTGTCTGGCAGGTATGTTAGATAGGTGTTTTATTGCTGCATCTGGAGGTCTGGATTATTTTACATGCTATTCTTAGAATTTTCAATTAGCAAATTTTAATTAACTAATTGAGGTTTCATATTAAGAAGCTTTTATGATTTGTCATAGTAGTCTAGCTGTGTGTGCACCCTATTCTATTAAGAAGCCATTAAATCCTTAGAAACTGCCTGTGAATTCATTAATCTTACCGTATAATTGCAGTAATCTGGGTATAGAGCCAGGGCATTTGTAAGGCAGTGTCTTAAAATACGAGGATCTTCTAGATGGTAGGACATTACAACAATAGAGCTGGGCTAGGGAAGAAATACAATACCCCACATAACCTGAAGCACCCCATTTGGAGTTATTTTTGAGTCAGTTTTTATTCATCCATTTTTTTATACAACTATATCTGATGTTCTGGAAGTTTACAACACTTTGTACCAGCGGCATGACTTGAAATCCTGCAGAAGCATACCTGTAAGGTAAACCAGCCTAAGATGTCGCTTCCTCAGAGACCACCTTGAGCATCATTCCTTGTGTCACCATTCCCTAGAAAATAAAAAGCACAAAATAGGTTTATTTTGTAAATAAAATAAGTAAGCACTGAAAACTACTTCTGAAGTGCCAGGTGAGGTCTAGTATCTAGGATACAGAAGCTAGAAATTTCAGGAATAAATATGGCCAACTGATTCAGGTTCTAACCCTTGTTCCTGAAGGTCACAGGAGGAGTGCTTTGAGGATTTAAATACAGTTCACTTACCCAGGAGATTCAGAGATTCGTATGTCAGATGCAGACAAGCCTTTGTACCTAGAGGGACAGGGAGGGGAAAATTCAGACTCAGGGCAGAACAGAACTGAATCAGCAGCACACACTTTCCATCACCAAAAGGCTTTATGAGTTACCACACTTAATTATTCTGTTAAAACTCAAAAGCAAGATTTGCCATTGTTCATGTACAGCCTTGACTCTGTGGGATCTCAGATAAACAGACTCTTACTTCAGTGGTAGCACTCCAAAAATCTACTGCCCCTCGGGTCCCCAGGCCCCCAAGAGACTGAACTTACAGTTTGCAGATGTTCTCTTCACACTGGTCCTCTGTCGTGGAGACAGGTGTCCGTGGCAGCCAGGCCTGGCCTTAGGCAAAATGGTGAGGTGGTTGAAGTTTGCTGAGACTGCATTTTCACCCCATCCTCCTTTGTGTGACTTTCCTGGGGTCCTCTGGACTTGTGCCCAATAGCCCTTACACAAAGGGCCTTCTCCTCCAGAGAGCGGTCCCTGGCATTTTTGTGAGGAGAAAAAAAACTTTCTCCTCAGTAGCTTTGAGAGTCTGCGTTGGGGGTGGAGAATGGGATAGAATAAACGTCAATTCCAAGTAGAGGGGGCATTAGGGAATAATAATGAGCTACTCATAAGGTTCAAGGGCACAATCACAGCCTAATACATTACCCTCCCTGATAGCATTCCCATGTTAAAATATGTTTTGAATGCCTGAATCATAACCCCAAAGATCTTGATCTCAGTAGGGGTCTTGGGACACATGACAGAATCAGTGAGAGAAGTAATTGAGTCAGAAGACCCCTTGTTTTATATGAGTCGCTGGTCATGTGCTCTCATGGGAACACCAAGGGTAATGAGTAGATCTGGATATAGGGACCATGTTAGCCCATATATCACCTTCTACGCTGGACTTCACTGCAGCTCTCAGATCTGGATAAAGGTTCTGATCCTTATGCAGTGCCTTTAAGATCTGCTGCACCCTACTCAAGGCCTTTCTTGGTCCTCCCATTACTCCATCCACACTACACCGACTCACCCCCCCCCAACCCACCCAATCAGAACACAAGTTCCTCTGCTCGTTTCTCCAGTGCTCTATTAGTTCCATAAATGAGGCGAGCATGTCCCAAAGTGAGTTCTTCACAGCACTCATCCCATGAGATGCTCTCCAGAAGAAGTATCTTATGGCCAAGCAAGTGTGGAAAATGGTGTATGTCCTAGTTACCTACTCATGATGCAAGTTTGAAAGGTTCACAAGAGAAATTAAAAGCCTCTGAGAATTTTATTTTCATTGAAGATATCTGATTAACCCTGTTTAGCCTAGGGGTTCCCCCACTTATTTGACTGTAGAACCCTTTAGGAAGTGACCCTTTAAGTCAAGGTCATGCCTAATTGTGGCCTCACATATTAAAACCACTCCAAGCTGATATTTTTGTGTAAAAACATGCCTTTTAGTGACACCCTCACAATCATTTGTAAAATAAAAAATGCAGTCAAGTCACTGAGCAGGAACTGGGGGTGGGGGAGAGAGTAGAGAAAGAAGCCCGTCGCAAAATTGCAACCCAAAATTGGCTGCACCCAATTTCACAAAACAACAGTTTGTTCTTGTCCCCACAGAAAGCCTGTAACTCAAAGAATCTGAGTCAACTTCTTGTTGTTTTTTTGGAAGCCAGGAAACTTACAGGGCTTTGGGGAGGCAATGTCCATCAGGAAAACACTCTCTAGAAAGCTAATTAAAAGTCCTTGAGTACTGAAGGTGTTTCAGGGAAACAAACCATCCCAGTCCCATTGGAAAGGTCTCTGTCAAAAGCAGCCGAGAGCATTAACTTAGCACCATTATAAATGAAATGATGTAAATTACACCTCTTTTTCTAAAAACACATTGAATTCAGGGAATGCATGTTGGCTTGATTTTCATATGAGCTACAAAGGATGTGTTTCACTTATTACCGCTCTTTTCTATTACTTCACAAATCTGGCAGAGACTGACGTTGCATATGTAAAAGACTAACATATATTTTAAGAAGTATATGTAGGCCAAACCACAGGAATTTATTGGCCAACCTCCTTAATTGTCATGAATTTAGAAGAAGTCAATTAAGAGAGTCCTGTGTGAGCCCGGAAAGTCAAGGGTGGTACTGAGAGAGAGGTCTCATTCACAGATTGGGGCCGAGCCTGCCGGGTCCTCCAACCATGGGCCTCGAGTTCATGCATTTGATTTCCACGCGTTGGTCGCTTTTATACGTGGCAGGTCGGCACCCGAAGCCGCCTTTCTTTGAGTGAATTTGGCCTTCATATGTGAGCTGACGAGTCACAGCAGTGAAAGATTGCTGGCGTACAAGGCTGGACTTCTTCTCTGGGGGGGGTGGAGGACAGGATTGATATCGCAGGAGGACAAGGAGGTCCCACAAAAGCCACCATTCTAAATAAGCGTTCCCGGACTCAGGGGTCACACTCACTGCCCACCATGCCCCATCCCCTATCCAGCATCCCTCTGCAGGGGGCTGCAGGCACTGAGCTTCTTCAGGGCCATCTTCGTCAACACTGCATATAATCACTGGGACCTCACCCACCCCCAGCCAGGCTGGGCAGAGTAGCTGGGGAGGAAAGTCGGCGATGGGAAGCAGGGAAAACACAATGGCACCCACAAACCCACATGTTTGCCGATAGGAGCTGTAATGGGTTGGCCCCTGAGGTGGACTCCTAACAGAGAGGGACAAAGGATGTTTGTCAGAAGCCTCTGGGATGTCGGCAGTTAGTAATTTAAAGCCTCATCTTTGCCTGGGAGAGGCCGGCTGAGGGGTGAGCACGCACACTGCCCCGAGGGGCCTGGTGGGACACCAGGGCAAGGCAGGAGTTGGAGGTCCCGAGAGCCACCAGTCACAGCGGCGAGCACCAGGGCGTACTGTCTTACTCACCACGCTGGGGCGGTGTTCATACTGTTGCTGTAGCTTCACTGATGAAATCTCCAGTGAGAAATCTCACAGTCCGTGTTTTCCCCAGGTCGTTGTGGAGCAGTGTTCATTTCATTAACTTCTCACAAACTCAGCCCATAACTTAAATGGGTATGGTTTTGTGGGGTTTAGTTTTGTTTGAACAGATTTTTGGTCTGATCTGTAATGAGGTCTAAACAGCAATTTCAGGGACTTCCCTGGAGGTCCAGTGGTTAAGACTCCATGCTTCCAATGCAGGGGGGCTCGGGTTCGATCCCCGGTGAGGGAACTAAGATCCCACATGCCATGCAGTGCGGCCAAAACAAAACAAACCCCATCAATTTCAGTCTATTTGTTTTCTAGTTGTTCAAGTTAAAGATTCATCTTTTTTAATCCTCCCCATTCCCCTAACCAACCGTGGATGTGTGCATGTCACCTAATTGGAGCCCTGTTTAAAGATTCCTGGGATCCGAACCCTTCTGGGTAGGTCAGTTCTGAGGTCAGGCACACCAGCCAAACCGTGGAGCCTTTTGAAGCCTCTCCCTCCCTCTCCCCACCTCAAAGCTGAGCTTGCAGTAAACTGCAGGCACTTCAGCTAAGTGCAGTGTCAAAGGGCTGGATTTGTCATTTGCCTTGGTGACTAAAACAGCACATTTTAGGTTCACCATTAAGTTTGTAAATCCTTTTTATACACATAAATTTTAATCTCAAATGTTACCTTCCACATGAATGCCAGAACTGGGTTCGGACAGCTTTTACCTCTTGGCTGAAGTTAACACAAAGCCCACACCTGAAAATGTTGTTCAAGCTTAAAATTTACCCACCTACACGTGGGATTAGAGGGGCTTGAAAAATGTTGGCGGGTAATATTTTTAGTACATGGGGCTATATGGCCTCGTATGACTTAACTTTTCAGACTGTGGTTCGCCAGCTGGAAAAACTTGAGTTTGGTAGGACTTGAGGCATCATCAAATATTTGTTCCATGCTTTTAAAATAGAGTAAGCTCAGGATTTTGCTAATACTGTAACTAATATCCCATGCTACTGCCTTTGGAGCCACAGAAAGAAAACTGTGCTTTTTTTTTTTCTCTCTGTGCTAAAGATGATTTTGTTTAATAGTATGAAGCTCTCTGTTGATCAGGATGTGGTTCCATTTGGTAACATTTAAGGGATCAAATAGGTAAGACTTACATTGAATATTGATAGCAGGTGCCTTCAAATCCCTACCATGCTTATACTCTTAGAAGAATAAAAAATATCTTAATGTGTTTTTTCCTGAACATGTTTTAAACATGTTTTAAATGCACTTCTCCGTCCGTGCTTATAAAGAGAAGAAAACGGACTAAAGTTGACACCATCTGATTTTAATAAAAAGGGAACATGCTTGTCATGTAGCTCTCCCAGCCCTGTGGCTGCTTACAGTTCGCTTTAGTTCCTTTTCCTCAGTGATTCATAGTCCAGAGAGACAGCTCCGCTCCCAGCTAAAGCTCAGCCACTTTGGGAAGGCCTAAAGGGATTTGATTTCTTTTAGCCAGATCTGTATTTCAGCTGTTGGTTTCACTTATGAGAGCCACGAAAGAATGTAACAGAGAATCAGTAGATTAGAATGTAATTTTGTGCTCATGGTTGTGTCTGAGTTGGCAAAGCCTCTTACGAAAAGTGGGAAGGGACCCCCATCTGGACTGGTGACACAGGTAAAGCATAGGAACCATTTCACTGGGTGCCAGGATCAATGCCCTAATCCCCCTTTCTATCTGATAAACTCCAGTTGATCCCTCAAAACCCACCTTCTCCCAAAATGCTTCCCTGACCCTTCCCACCCTTATAGATAATGATTCCTCTGTGCTAAGGGCTGCTTCCACCTTGCGCACAGTGGTTATGTTTACCCGCCTATGTGTATACCTGCCTTCCTTACTAGACTATGGGCTCTTTGAAGGCAGAGGCTGTTTCTTACTCATATTTACAGCCCAGGAACTGAACCCCAAACTCATTGTTATGTTGAATTGAACTGCTGGCAGTGTAGTTGCTTTGAACACCCACCCCACTTGCCTTGTCATTAACCAGTTTTTCATTCCACAAGTATTTATTGAGAATCCTGAATATCAGAATTTGGAATACTTGGAGAATGAATTAATTCGTTATGCAAGAATGGGCACATTTAGATTCTTGCAGAGACAAAGCAAGCATGGTTCCCCAGGAAAGACAACCAGAATCAGAAAAGTAAGCATACAGCTTACGCGTTAACATCTCAAATGCGTGCTTTTATTTTCATTTGTATATAAACCAGATGCTTTGGAACCTGGTAAAAATTGCACTTTCCAAATGGTCAGAGACCTTGATATTTTATATAGGGTAATAGTATTATTCTTTGGGCTTAGCTGAGCTAAGGAATGCAGGAACACAGGGTAAGGACCATTATAAGACATCAGAGGGTGAGCTAGAATAGTATTCTTCCAGGGAAGTTATCATGCCCAGATTAAAATGAAAGAGAGTATTTCAATAGGGAAGGTATGCTTAGTAATTATAACTGTCAGGCTTCCCTGGTGGTGCAGTGGTTAAGAATCCGCCTGCCAATGCAAGGGATGCGGGTTTGAGCCCTGTTGTGGGAAGATCCCACATGCCGAGGAGCAACTAAGCCTGTGCGCCACAACTACTGCACCTGCTCTCTAGAGCCCGTGAGCCACAACTACTGAAGCCCGAGCGCCTAGAGCCCATGCTCCGCAACTAGAGAAGCCACCGCAATGAGAAGCCCGCGCACCACAATGAAGAGTAGCCCCCACTCGCCGCAACTAGAGAAAGTCCACGCGCAACAATGAAGACCCAAGGCAGCCAAACATAATAAATAAATAAATAATAAATAAATAAAAAAGAATTATAACTCTTTATTGAGCCCTTACTGTGTGCCAGGCACTGAGCCAAGCTTCCTGAGTCAGATGGGTAAATGGGAGTAGTTAGTCTGGTTTAGGTGGTTTATTATCATAAAAGAATGGACAAGGTTATAGAACACATACAAACATTTATTTAAATACCATTTTAAAAAGAAAATGTAGTAGCCTCATTTTGTATTTGCAGAAAATTAGAAGAGAAAAGATAAATCATGTTGAATACAAGGGATGTGTCTTTTTTATAATTGAAATTCAGATTGTTTGTGCCATCAGTGCATTTTTAATAGAATCTTATTGAATTGATTTCACAGTTATTTTCTGTCCTATGATTGGCCTTGGGATAATTAATCTATGGATATGGTGACTACTGGGGTGTAGTTCTGTGCAGCACCTTGCAGGCCAAGGATTGGATTAAATGAAATATCTAGCTCATAGCACATAGTCAGTACTCAGTAGGACAATATAGAATTTAAGTTTTGTTAACTAAGTTTGGTTCAAAGTTAGAATGACTTCATAAATACCAGCCCAATGTTTGATCTATAGTTTTCAATTACTGTAGGTTGATGATTATTGAGGCCATTATTATAAAAAGCCCATTTTTAAATAAAATATATGCCTACCTAGATGTAAAGTTCCCACGAGCACAGTAGTGGCCATTCAGAGGGCAGACAGCAGAAGCAAGAACAACTACAATTATGCAGTCTTTGGAACAGAAACCACATTCACAGAAAGACAGACAAAATGAAAAGGCAGAGGACTATGTACCAGATGAAGGAACAAGATAAAACCCCAGAAAGACAACTAAATGAAGTAGAGATAGGCAACCTTCCAGAAAAAGAATTGAGAATAATGATAGTGAAGATGATCTAGGACCTCGGAAAAAGAATGGAGGCAAAGATCGAGAAGATGGAAGAAATATTTAACAAAGACCTAGAAGAATTAAAGAACAAACAAACAGAGATGAGCAATACAATAACTCAAATGAAAAATACACTAGAAGGAATCAATAGCAGAATAATGGAGGCAGAAGAATGGATAAGTGATCTGGAAGACAGAATGGTGGAATTCACTGCTGCAGAACAGAATAAAGAAAAAAGAATGAAAAGGAAATGAAGACAGCCTAAGAGACTCTGGGACAACAGTAAATGCACCAACATTCACGTTACAGGGGTCCCAGAAGGAGAAGAGAGAGAGGAAGGACCTGAGAAAATATTTGAAGAGATTATAGTTGAAAACTTCCCTAACATGGGAAAGGAAATAGCCACCCAAGTCCAGGAAGCATAGAGAGTCCCAGGCATGATAAACCCAAGGAGAAACACACCGAGACACATAGTAATCAAATTGACAAAAATTAAAGACAGAAAAATTATTGAAAGCAACAAGGGAAAATCAACAAATAACAAAGAAGGGAACTCCCATAAGGTTAACAGCTGATTTCTCAGCAGAAACTCTACAAGCCAGAAGGCAGTGACACAATATATTTAAAGTGATGAAAGGGAAGAACCTACAACCAAGATTACTCTACCCGGCAAAGATCTCCTTCAGATTCGACGGAGAAATCAAAAGCTTTACAGACAAGCAAAAACTAAGAGAATTCACCACCACCAAACCAGCTCTACAACAAATGCTAAAGGAACTTCTCTAAGTGGGAAACAAGAGAAGAAAAGGACCTACAAAAACAAACCCGTAACAATTAAGAAAATGGTAATAGGAACATACATATCTATAATTACTTTAAATGTGAATGGATTAAATGCTCCAACCAAAAGACACAGGCTTGCTGAATGGATACAACAACAAGACCCATATATATGCTGTCTACAAGAGACCCACTTCAGATCTAGGGACACATACAGACTAAAAGTGAGGGGATGTAAAAAGATATTCCATGCAAATGGAAATCAAAAGAAAGCTGGAGTAGCAATTCTCATATGAGACAAAATAGACTTGAAAATAAAGACTATTACAAGAGACAAAGAAGGACACTACATAATGATCAAGGGATCAATCCAAGAAGAAGATATAACAATTGTAAATATTTATGCACCCAACATAGGAGCACCTCAGTACATAAGGCAAATGCTAACAACCATAAAGGGGAAATCGACAGTAACACAATCATAGTAGGGGACTTTAACACCCCACTTTCACCAATGGACAGATCATCCAAAATGAAAATAAATAAGGAAATACAAGCTTTAAATGATACATGAAACAAGATGGACTTAATTGATATTTATAGGACATTACATCCAAAAAAAGCAGATTACACTTTCTTCTCAAGTGCACATGGAACATTCTCCAGGATAGATCACATCTTGGGTCACAAATCAAGCCTCGGTAAATTTAAGAAAACTGAAATCATATCAAGCATCTTTTCCAACCACAATGCTATGAGATTAGAAGTCAGTTACAGGGAAAAAAATGTAAAAAACACAGACACTTGGAGGCTAAACAATACATTACTAAATAACCAAGAGATCACTGAAGAAATCAAAGGGGAAATCAAAAAATACCTAGAGACAAATGACAATGAAAATACGACGATCCAAAACCTATGGGATGTAGCAAAAGCAGTTCTAAGAGGGAAGTTTATAGCAATAAAATCCTACCTCAAGAAACAAGAAAAATCTCAATCTAACCTTCCACCTAAAGGAACTAGAGAAAGAAGGACAGACAAAACCCAAAGTAAATAGAAGGAAAGGAATCATAAAGATCAGAGCAGAAATCAATGAAATAGAAACAAAGAAAACAGTAGCAAAGATCAATAAAACTAAAAGCTGGTTCTTTGAGAAGATAAACAAAATTGATAAACCTTTAGCCAAACTCATCAAGAAAAAGAAGGAGAGGACTCCAATAAAATTAGAAATGAAAAAGCAGAAGTTACAGTGGACACCACAGAAATACAAAGCATCCTGAGACTACTACAGGCAACTCTATGCCAATAAAATGGACAACCTGGAAGAAATGGACAAATTCTTAGAAAGGTATAACCTTCCAATACTGAACCAGGAAGAAATAGAAAATATGAACAGACCAATCACAAGTAATGAAATTGAAACTGTGATTAAAAATCTTCCAACAAACAAAAGCCCAGGACCAGATGGCTTCACAGGTGAATTCTATCAAACATTTAGAGAAGAGCTAACACCCATCCTTCTCAAACTCTTCCAAAAAATTGCAGAGGAAGGAACACTCCCAAACTCATTCTACGAGGCCACCATCACCCTAGCTCCAAAACCAGAGATACTACAAAAAGAAGAAAATTATAGACCAATATCACTGATGAATATAGATGCAAAAATCCTCAGCAAAATACTAGCAAACAGAATCCAACAGCATATTAAAAGGATCATACACCATGATCAAGTAGGATTTATCCCAGAGAGGCAAGGATTCTTCAATATATGCAAATCAATCAATGTGATATACCATATTAACAAACTGAAGAACAAAAACTGTATGATAATCTCAATAGATGCAGGAAAAGCTTTTGAGAAAATTCAGCACCCATTTATGATAAAAACTCTCCAGAAAGTGGGCATAGAGGGAACCTACTTCAACATCATAAAGACCATATACGACAAACCCACAGCAAACATCATTCTCAATGGTGAAAAACAGAAAACATTTCCTCTAAGATCAGGAACAAGACAAGGATGTCCACTCTCACCACTATTATTCAACATAGTTTTGGAAATCCTAGCCACAACAATCAGAGAACAAAAAGAAATAAAAGGAATACAAATTGGAAAAGAAGAAGTAAAACTGTCACTGTTTGCAGATGACATGATACTGTACATAGAGAATCCTAAAGATGCCACCAGAAAACTACTAGAGCTAATCAATGAAATGGGTAAATTTGCAGGATACAAAATTAATGCACAGAAATCTGTTGCATTCCCATACACTAACAATGAAAGATCAGAAAGGGAAATTAAGGAAACAATCCCATTCACCATTGCAACAAAAAGAATAAAATACCTAGAAATAAACCTACCTAAGGAGGTAAAAGACCTGTACTCAGAAAACTATAAGACACTGATGAAAGAAATCAAAGATGACACAAACAGATGGAGAGATATACCATGTTCTTGGATTGGAAGAATCAATATTGTGAAAGTGACTGTACTACCCAAAGCAATCTACAGATTCAATGCAATCTCTCTCAAATTACCAGTGGCATTTTTTACAGAACTAGAACAAAAAATCTTAAAATTTGTATGGAGACACAAAAGACCCCGAATAGCCAAAGCAGTCTTGAGGGAAAAAAACGGAGCTGGAGGAATCAGACTCCCTGACTTCGGACTATACTACAAAGCTACAATAATCAAGAAAATATGGTACTGGCACAAAAACAGAAATATAGATCAGTGGGGCAGGATAGAAAGCCCAGAGATAAACCCACACCTCTATGGTCAACTAATCTATGACAAAGGAGGCAAGGATGTACAATGGAGAAAAGACAGTCTGTTCAATAAGTAGTGCTGGGAAAACTGGACAGCTACATGTAAAAGAATGAAATTAGAACACTCCCTAACACCATACACAAAAATAAACTCAAAATGGATTAAAGACCTAAATGTAAGACTGAACACTATAAAACTCTTAGAGGAAAACATAGGAAGAACACTCTTTGACATAAATCCCATCAAGATTTTTTTTTGATCCACCTCCTAGAGTAATGGAAATAAACACAAAAATAAACAAATGGGACCTAATGAATCTTAAAAGCTTTTGCACAGCAAAGGAAACTACAAACAAAACAAAAAGACAACCCTCAGAATGGGAGAAAATATTTGCAAACAAATCAATGGACCAAGGATTAATCTCCAAAATATATAAACAGCTCATGCAGCTCAATATTAAAAAAAACAAACAACCCAATCAAAAAATGGGCAGAAGACCTAAATAGATATTTCTCAAAAAAAGACATACAGATGGCCAAGAAGCACATGCAAAGCTGCTCAACATCACTAATTATTAGAGAAATGCAAATCAAAAGTACAATGAGGTATCACCTCAGACTGGTTAGAAAATCTGGGCATGATTAGAAAATCTACAAACAACAAATACTGGAGAGGGTGTGGAGAAAAGGGAACCCTCTTGCCCTGTTGGTGGGAATGTAAATTGATACAGCCACTATGGAGAACAGTATGGAGGTTCCTTAAAAAACTAAAAATAGAATTACCATATGACCCAGCAATCCCACTACTGGGCATATACCCAGAGAAAACCATAATTCAATAAGACACCTGCACCCCAATATTCATTGCAGCACTATTTACAATAACCAGGTCATGGAAGCAACCTAAATGCCCATCGACAGATGAATGGATAAGGAAGATGTGGTACATATATGCAATGGAATATTACTCAGCCATAAAAAGGAACAGAATTGTGTCATTTGTAGAGACATGGATGGATCTAGAAACTGTCATACAGAGTGAAGTAAGTCAGAAAGAGAAAAACAAATATCATATATTAATGCATATATGTGGAATGTAGAAAAATGGTACAGATGAACTGGTTTGCAGGGCAGAAGTTGAGTCACAGATGTAGAGAACAAACGTATGGACACCAAGGGGGGAAAGTGGCAGGAGTGGTAGTGATGGTGTAATGAATTGGAAGATTGGGGTTGACATATATACACTAATATGTATAAAATAGATAACTAATAAGAACCTGCTGTATAAAAAATAAATAAAATAAAATTCAAAAAAAATAGTGGCCATTCGTGGATAGTCTTCCATAGATGTATTTTCATCCCACTAGATGAGGTCATTGGACAATCCCAGCCCTTCTTGGGAGGGATGGAGTTCCAAGGCGATGGCTCCAAACATGCCTAAGGACACTGGACCATCTTAAAAATGAGGCAGCTTCGCATATGTAGGCCTGCAGATGATTCACTGTCAACTGTCTAGGGTGGCAGCTGGGTGTCCTACTGTGACTTCAAACTGGATAGACTCAACAACTCTGCCAAAAAAAAAAAAAAAAGTCTTACATTGTGAGATCTGGCTCAGCCAAGGAACCTCTTCTGTAGTACTTTACAGATTATAAAACCTTTTGGTATACATAATCTCATTTCCTGTGCTCCTGATGGTACTATGAAGGCTGGAGCCTTGAGAACGTTAACAGATGTCTGTGAACCTAAAATGGACGCCTGTGTCTAACAAAGAGGGGTCGGGGTAGGGGGGTGAGGCTGTGTCAAAAGTGTCACAGAGAGCAGGAAATCTCTCTAGTGTAGGTTGGACACCGAGTGACCAGTAAATAGGAGGGGATCCTGTAGTCAGGAAACCTGGGAAGTTTCTAAGTTGGAATGAGGAGGTAGTGGGGCAATAGTTTTGCCTGAATGTGAAGGGGAAACTTGAGGCTCCGGACATACATTCTACGAAGCTGGCAGAGCCGTGAGGTGGAGCTTCCTCAAGACTGGCATTGGCTAGGAGGCAGAATGTTAAATGACCACAAGAGCCCATTTTATGGGTCAAGACCCACATGGCAAAGCTAAGCATCCCATCATGAGCATGGCAGCATTTCCCCGTGTGTAATTTCGATCTTGGGACTAGCATGCATTCTGAAAAGCCAGCAGCATGTGGGTCTCAGCTATCAAAGAGGAAAAGGGGGAAAAAACCCCGCAATGGCAGGCGGGCACAACTACCGAAAGAATCATGGCAGTCAAGGATCAGGATCCCCCAGGATGTTTCTGTTGAGAATTGCCTTGTTTCAAAACCCCTTCCCTTCTCAACTGTCTCTGGCCTCTCAGAATCCTGATATAGAACAATATTTTCTGAAGAATTTATGTGACTGCAAATTGGAGGGTTCTGGGCGGGGGAAAAAAAGCACAGAGTAACAATCCAGATAAGGATGCAAAGGATGTAACTGATGGAGGTTACATGGGATAAAAGCATGGAGCTTTTATGGGATATTATGCAGCTGACAACAGGGCCACTGAACTCAGCCTCTTATGTAGACTTGTGAATTTGTGGATGCATATTTTAGCATATGTCATAACCTCCCAGCTATTCCGAAAATGGGTGTCTTCTAAGGGCAGGTAATAGTTAATGACGTTAATTGCCAAGTTTTCTCATTGCTGGCCTGGGGTTGAACACTGACACAATTATGGTGTGGGTTTAGATGAGAAAGCTTCAAAAACAGAGCTCCCAAACTCAACCATTACCTTCAAGTATGGTATTTTAAATACAGGAGTCTCTTTACTTTTTTTAATCACCAAAAAGATGGGATATAGCTTGCAGGAAGGACTCTAGCTTGGTTAATATTACTGTTGTGAGAACTGATAAATAAGACTGAGCTAGATTCCTCCATATTTTGAAAGTTAAAGGAATCTATCTGCAAGCCCTTGTAGCTCATCAGCATATACAGACCATCGCTGTGTTCCTTGGCCATAAATGCTCTGACGTGTCTGAGGCCAATCTTCAGAATATGGGACATTTGGGATTATTCTAACCCCTTGACAATACAGGGGTATACAAATGCTAAGTTATCACTGTAGAAGTCATTAGAGACGCTTACTAAAGTTTCTACTTGCGTTCTTTTTCCATAGGCATGTGGTGTCGTGGGAAAAATTAATGTAGAAAAAAAAAAGCTTTATTTGTACCTTAAAGACTGGAATATTTATTGACAGATTTGTTTGACTAGATGAGACTTATGTGAAGGGAAAAAATAAAACAGCTGCCTTCTATATAAATTTTACCAAATACCAGCATGTAGTTTTTATTTGACCATCTTTGTGGTGATAAACTGAAGCATAGAGGCAAGAAGCAGTAAGTAAAATGCTCAAAACTGAGCGCAGGTGTAAACACCCCTGGGTCTTATAAATCTCCCTGTAAAGCCCCTCAGAGCGTTTCTCTCTTTGCCCAGCCTCCCCGGATCCCTTCAGTCTACACTACATCGATGAGCTGCCCGTTACCCACCCGCAGAGTGGCACGGGTCACTGTCACTGGCAGGGAGGCTTCTGCAAGCCACACCTGCCCCCTTCTCCCCCAGCATTCCTGGCAGCCTCTGCTGCAGGTTGACTTAGGTAAGATGAGGAAAGAGAACTAGGAAGGCAAGGGGAGGCCAGCCCTAGAGGATGGAGGCAGGGTTGGCTGGCTGAGATGCCCAGCTGTTAGTCATCAGAGTCTCCGTCTCCAGCCCAAGGTAGCGCTGGCGGCGGGTACTGTGAGCGGCCAGGTGGGAATCAGTGGGCAGAGGCCTAATAAATTTTCATCAAGCATTCCAAGGCTTTGATCCACAGTGAGGAGTGGATGGTGATAGCAATTTATTACCATATGTCAACTAGCGAAGTAAATAACCAAATAGAAAGAGTGGAGAGAAAAAAGAGTAAATTTGCTACATTTAGAATTTTATAGTTTTTTGTTTGGCTTTACAGATCATCCCAGATCAAAGGGATCAAAGTGTGGACTTGACTAAGTTATGTGAAATGTCAGGAAATTAATGCTGTATTAAAACAGATTAATTTGAAAGGAGCAGAAGCTCTTGCGAGCCACAAATACCAAAAACAGAAAACACTTACTGTGAGTGGTAGATTCTTAGGAAACTAATTGTTCCTATTATGTCGTCCTTTATGGATGGTTACTATGATGTAGCAGTTATAAATCCATTACAGAAAGAGTATGTCCAGTGATGAAATGAAATTGAACTGTCAACAGAGAGCAAAATAACCCAAGACAGTTATTTTAATCTTGGAAGCATTTTGAAAGCATATTTTTGCAAACATATGACATTATGCGCATCCTTGGGCATAGTGATGAAATAATCTACCTTACTAGAAAGCAAGAAAAATGTAGGCTCTCTGAAGATAATCAAAATACATAATATCACTTGCTTTATTAGGTAACATGGCACATGTAACAGACATAAGGTATTTCTTTTCACCTCAGAGAGGGAAAACAAACAGTTTTGGGATGCCACTCTCAAATGATCTAGACTTTAACCAAATTTTCCTGAAAGCAAAAAATACAGAACCATTTCTGATTAAATGCAGCAGGCATAGATAGCATGGCTACCCAGCACATTCTGAATTCTTCCCACCCCACCCACCTTAGGACAGTGGCACTTGTTGGCAGCACATATTTATGAATTAAAGGGATATTCTCTCCGCACTTATTGGCGTAATAAATAGACCAACATACCTTACGAAGCATATAGTACAACCTCAAAGACTGACACTTAGTCAGCAAAACCCTTCTTTGCCTTTGGATTCACAATTCTACCTCGTCTAAATCTGTGTTTGTTTGTGATGGAGGTTAAATAGCAACAGCATTCAAGCCACCTTTGGAGCCACTCAGTGGCCTAGAACAATGGCTCCTATCCCTTCCTCACAGTCACCTAGGGAGATCTTAAAAGCACAAATCCCTGGCTCCAACCTCAAGAGATTCTGCTCTAGAGGAATAAAATGCAGCCCAGGCATCTGTATTCCCATCTTCCTAGTTGGCTTTCGGAAGCATTGAGAAGTCCACATTCTCAAGGAGACTTAGTTGGTTACTGGGGGATCCATGGAGACTCTTCACCTCTTTCTTCCGGTAGAACTTCAAGTAAAACAGAGGCAGCTGCGTCCCTGGTTTCTGTCAGCTGGTGCTGAAGAGGAGTCCCTGCAAGGTCCCAAAGTGCCTTCGTAGTTGCATATTAGATAGATCTTCTTTAGGTTAATTCTTCAAAATTATTGATCCCTATTGGGTGTGTGTGGGAACTAGAAAACTTAATTTCCCTTCTAGACGAAATAACTAATTTTACTTCAGGTTTAGACGTGGCTCCTGGTTGCCCAAATAGAATAAGCACTCCGCCTGTGAGGTTTTGGAAAGTGGGGGGGTGGGGGGGGTTGCTGATATTCTGAGGACTGCCTCAGGTTCCGAGATCACTGATGAATTCTGAGAAATTAGCAACTTCCAGAAACGTCTATCAGTTCCAGACCAGTGCTTCTCAAACTAACCTACATACAAACCACGTAGGTCTGGAGTGGAGTCCGAGAGTCTCCGTTTCTGACACGGGTCCAGGCCATGCTGGTGCCGCTGATCCTGAAGGCCCCTAGCAAGGGTCCCGCGATAAACCAGACCCCTGAGCTCTGTTGTTCTGGGGGGAATAAAATAACCATAAAAAAACTAACAGGAGTAACCTGACCTAGTCGGGGAAGTGATGGTAATTTCAGAGAGGGGGAGGAGGAATTGCTGAAACGGTCTGACTTACAGGGACCACGAGCCCTGGGGCTGAGAGAGGAGGTGCACAGGGCCCTGCTGGTCTCCCTCAAGGCGAGAAGTTGGGAGATGCTGCACGGAAGCTCAGTGGGGATAATCAGGAGAGCTCGTCACAATCCAGAAAGCTAGTGCTAGGTGTGGCTCATCCACTGGGCTTCACCGAGTATTTTATGTACTAGTACTGTCATAATTTTGTATCAAGCCAATACCCACATACTCAATTCTGTTTGAAATAATATCTTCTTGTTTTACTTTGTCTTAAAACACTGCGCCCAACAGCTGTGTGTTTAAGCTCTGGCTCTGAAAGATTTTTCTAAAGGCTTTTTTTTTTTCTGAAACTCAGTGCCCCAGAAGTACCAAAGTGGATTCTCAAACACATCCCTCAAAGATCTGAGATGGAAGGACTGTTTTCTTGTAGGTCTTGTGATAGTTTTAAGGTGATAATGCAAAAAGGGGGAGGTGTCGCAGATTATCTCTTGAAATCCAAAATGAAATAATAGTCTCCTCATAGCTGGTTATCGATAGGTTCCCAAAAGGGTGTGGTTCGGAGAAACAGAAACTAGGCAAGAGGTTTCCTGTGGAGCCAAATGCTCCAAAATCTTTTTCTGCCCCTTGAAAGGGCAGTGAGACCCCAAAATAGAAATGAAGCTCCCTGGGGCTGGCTGTACTCACTCTGCAGGGGTGCTAACTGCTGACATGTGTTTTTATAAATGTCGTTGCTAATGGAAACAGCTTCGGGCAAATGACAGCACCCCACCCAAGATTCTCGTGTGCACGATTTGGGGAAGAACGTGACTTTACCAAAAACCATAAATGAAATCCTGAGTCCGTATGTTTCAGGCAAATTCAAGGAACTATACTGTTGGCCTGAGACCAGGACTGTGAAATAAATAACAGGCATAATTAATTTTTAAGATGTGGTCATCATTATAAAAAGGAAAAATTGATAATAGCTCAAATCTGGCATCCACATACAAAACAGAGTCCACCACTTAAGTCACAGTTTGTTTGTCACATTACTTGATTTTTCAGTAGAAATGTGTCGACAGGCATATCCAAGCCAAATGGCAAATGGCTGGATACCCAGAAGATTAAGGGATTGGCCTGCAGGCAGGGAGAGGCCCGTTAAAACCTCACGCACTGTGGACTCTGCCTTTGGGCCACACTTTGTGTTGAACTGGACTCATGCGTAGGACAATTTGGAATGCAGAGGATACAAGTAGGACTCCAAGAGCACACTGGGCGCATGTCTTACATTCCTTATTACTAATGTGTTTGACAAGATTTAGTTCTCTTTGGAGTGTTCAGAGGGCAGTAAACGGTACCAGAGCATAGGGCTCTGCCCAGTGGGGCAATAACTTTTGTGGTAAACTTGTCTGTCGAGCAGCGGTCCCCAGCCTTTTTGGCACCAGGGACCAGTTTCATGGAAGACGATTTTTCCATGGACTGGGGCCGGGGTAGGAGGGATGGTTCAGGCGGTAATGCGAGCGACAGAGAGCAATGAGGAGCGACAGATGAAGCTTCGCTCGCTCGCCCACCACTCACCTCTTGCTCTCCAGTTCTTAACAGCCGCGGCCCTGTAGCAGTCCGCGGCCCGGGGGTTAGGGACCCCCGTTGTAGAGGATGTGTTTCCATAGTTCCTGCAAAACCTTATGTGGAATTTGAATGGATGTTTACGGACACACCGAGGAGGGAAGGGGTACAAAGTAATTTCCACATTAACATTGCATGATGTCTTAGGAATCAAAGGAAATGTGACAATCAGGAGACAGACTTAAGCCCAGGGAGGTTTTATTCCCAACCGAAACCGGGTTTACCTGGACTTTACAAGACAATGAGAGGCTTCGGGAAGTGGCAGACGGGGTCACCATGTTTCTCTGTGGAACACGGTAAGCCTCAGCTAATACCCTAGAGGAGGAGCTTTGTATGTCACCCCAAATGACAATGAGCTGCACTCATCAAAGAAAACGCAGGTGTGCTTACTTTATGGGGAACCCGCGAATGCTCAGGACAGGGGATGGCTGACTGGAGCACCATGGAAAGAAAATTAGCCAACACAATGTTTATGAAACACTTGAGATCGTATGTGAAGGAAGTAATGAAGTAGGCCCGAGGCGCTGGGCAAGAGGGAACACATATCAGAAGGAAATGATCGCATTCCTTTCTTGCATCTCCCCAGATCTGTCACCCAGAGACCCTCATCTGGGCCTCATTAGCCATCCGGCCGCGCAGCCTCTGGCGCAGTGAGGCCTGACACTGCTTTCCTTTCCCAGCGTTGTTTCCCACAGCCCCGAATCCTTCCTGCCAGCCAGCCTGGGTGTGGCCACGGGGGAGACGTCATCTGGCCCCTCACAGAACAGGGTGGATTCTCTGTCCTTCCCACATAGACCACATCGTCCAGATGTAGGGAACGTGAACATCTGTATTTTAATAGGGGTTCGCCTAGGCGGTACCTTCTAATCTGGGAAGATTCAGAGCCAGTTTTAAGGAGGTTGCTTCAGGTTGTGCTCGGAGCTCCCTGCACGGCTCTGGGTTCCTGTCAGGTCAGCCTGGGAAGGGAAGGCAGGTAAGAAGGCGGCGATGTGGCCGAATTGAACAGTGATGGCATTTCTACTTGAAAAAGTGAGCCTCTCTGGAGTCATAAAAGCCAGGAGGGAGGAGGTTGGTGCCCCCAGGATTACCGGCTAAGGCTGCAAATGCTTGAGGTCATGTGATAAAACAGCAACTCCTCTCACTTCCCTCCCCAGCGCCCCTGCCCCCCCGAAAAGACTGAACGTGTGTATCAGACGTGGTCCCTGCCCTGCTCCTTTGTGGCTTATCACTGCAGAGAGCCAAAAAGGCACATATTATTTATTGTTCCTTATAATGAAAGTGCCGCATAACGGTGTAGTGTAACATCCTAGGGCTGGTGTCAGCCTCTCCCATCCTTTCTACTAAAAGCCTTTGCTGAGATACATAAAATACAGCCAGGTTCCTCCAGTTTGGGGAGGTGGGGCCTTTGGCTCTCGACTCAGGCCTGGACTCTGAAACCTGCCAGTTATGGGATGTTGGGCAAGTCACCTCACCTCTCTTACCCGATTTCCCAGTCCCCAAAGGGGAGCTGATAAGAGGCATATTGTGTGAATTAAACAAAGTAGAGCACTCACCACAGGGACTGGCCCGGAATAAATGCTGAGTTCAATCGGTGCTGCTCCTTTTACTATTACCAGGGTAGGTTGCAAAGTGTTTGCCTCAGATAATCTTTGGGAGACGCTCATCTTTGGTTTTGAATAGTTTAAGGCATTTTTCCCTGTAAATAGGGGGCTGTACTAAATGATCTATAGGGGGGTAGCCACAGCTATTCTTTTGTAATTGACATATCTTTCACGTACAATATTATATTAGTTTCACATGTACAGGATAATGACATTGTATACATTGTGAAATGATCACCCCATAAGTCTATCATCATACAAAGTTACCACAATGTTCTTGCCTGTATTCCCCACACTGTATGTTGCATCCCCATTATTCTTCTAAATTCTGACTGTGGTGAAGGAGGAAGACTAAATGACAGGTACATGTTAAGACATTGTGCAGGGCACATAGGGAGAGCTTCATAAATGTTACTTGTAGCTATTGTTATTATCTGTTATCTTGGTCACGGGAAGAAAAACAAACAGGAGACAGTAAACAGATATTCATTACCCGCTATGTGATAGGACCATGCTAAGTGTTTCTATAATGTTACCTCTTAATCCTTACCCCAGCCCACAGTCAATGAGGTGGACGGTGTTGGATCCATTTTTCAGTTGAAGTGATTTATGCCACGTCACAGCAAGTAAGTGACAGAGCTGAGATTGAACTCAGACCTGATTCCAGACACCCTGAAAAACTGTAGAAAACAGTTGGGCAATTCTGTGCCTCCACCTCCCCAGCCCCGACTTTCCAGTAGCTTCCCTCCTGTGGGCCATGCTTAAGCTCGCATAAATTTAAAAAACAGCTAATTCTTCCTGCTGGACAGGCCATAGGTAAGATGCATCATAATTAGCTATGTCTGATGGACCTCCTGTTGTCCTAAGCTGTAACCCCTAATTGTATGGTAGTAGGGGTTTTGCTATGGCTAGTTGTATCATTTTGACAGTTTGCTAATAAAAGGTCACCACAGGTACAGAAGCCCTCTGATTTACATATGGCAAGTAAAAGGGCATTACGGGAAGTCAGCGTCTAAGGTAGGCCTGGGCATTTGTTCCTATTGACACCCATGCTGCGATTCCATAATTGACAAGAAATGCTGTTATTAAGCAGGTCTGTTGAGATAATTAGCACTCAGGGTTGCATTTTTAATCGGACTTGAGTCAGATAATTTACCACAGCAGTAGCAAGCTGTCAGGGTCACACAATAAATACTCATTAAGGCTGAATAAAGATTAACTGCAGCCTGAAAGAAAATTAGGCCAAGTAGTAACATTTGATTTCAGTATTTACAGTGCTCATTTGGACTTATATTGGCAAAAAGATCAGATCCCCAAATCGAGCTCATTTATGAAGGAAGAAGAAAGGGGGTGCTCTGCTGAGATGCCTGAGCGGGAGTCTTTTTAAAGCTTGAAATTGTGTTCCTAATTGATTGCCAAAAATATTAATTTTGAAAGGCTCATTTGGCACGGGTGCTCTAGGAGCCTTGATATCCCTGCATTAATAAGATGACAACTCCAAACAGAGAAATCGAGCATCTTGAAGGCATGCCTAATTTGTTAGCATTAGTCAGATACTGCGCTTTTAATTTAATGCAACTCGCTTGTCTTTGATTCATACATGGGCATTTTATGGCACTGCAAGTTAATTAGAAACACCTACCATTAAAACATGCAACATCTTTAAAGGAAAAAGGAAGTCATTTCAGGCCACTATATTACCAGGCCAAGACATTTATGTACTTGCTGATAATTTACAGTATACTAAAGATAGGGAACCAAATGAGAACATTAGTATTTATGAATACAGTAAATTTTGTTGACAAAACCAGTGTAAAAGGTCAGATACAGAATCCACAGCAAATGTGCAGTTTGTTTATCAGACTGAGAGGCTTAAATTTTAATAGAAAATTAATTTCAAGGGCTGCTGCATTGGTGCAAAACTCTCCTGAAGACTCAAGACCCAGGCAGCCTCTGCCAGAGCCCATCCCCCATCCGAGGGCCAGCGGCCAGTGGCCGCCCTGGACCATCGTTGGCATCTCAGTGCTGCCGTCAGACTTGAGGGATTTCAGCCAAATCACCGCCGTCATCAAAGAGCTTAGGTTAAGAGCCTAGCTGTGCTTGCGGTCGTTCTCTGCAGAAGGATGTAGGTAGACACCTAATACAGGGCTGCTGGGGATGGGTGTGCTGTGTATTGGAAATGCAAGTTGTAGAAATACAGTGAATTAGACTGAGGCAGGGGACTCTGGGGTGGGTCCAGGTCACAGAAAGGGCTCATAAGAGAGTGAGGGGACCAGGTGGAGGGTATTTTCCATGTCCAGAGGTCAGGAGCGGCAAGGGGGAGGCTGACCCTGAGGGGAGTGAGGGGAAGCGAGCCCTGTGGAAGGCGTGAGGGCGTTTGGTAGCCGCAGCAGAAAGGTGTTGCCTTATTCCCAGCCTTTCCAAGGAACTTACCAAATATAAACTCTCAAGCGGACCTTGTGTTCAGGGTTCATTTCGAACAGCACGAAGAGGGCAGGCACAACACTCTCAGGACCGGTGCTTCGAGCAGGTGAGAGCACAGGACGACAGGTGGTCAGGAAGCAGCCTTTCTTCTTCCCAGGAGACTGGGAGCTGCTGGGTGCTGTCGCACTGGGGGTCCTGCCCACACCTGCAGTTGGACCCCCCCCATCAGCCTTAGTCCTAGTCCTCAGAACCCTCCTCATTGGCCATGGGGGCCACATAACAGGCTTTCAACCTTAGCTAGAAAGTGCAGGGGTTAATTGGGAGCATATAGGAAAACAGAGCCCCCAGTTCCAACTTACTCATCTTAATAAACATAGTGTGTAGACCTTGTGATGGGAACCCCGGGGTGAAAACAGATCTGAATCCTCAGAGTTTCTCATGAAGTTGGGAGCCCGGCCAATGAGTAAGTAACTGTAAACCCAGGCAGCTCTGGTGAGTGCCAAATGTAAAAAAAACACATCAGGGTGGCTGGTGGCATTTAGCCTGTGGCCTTACACGCAGGATCATCCCACTTTAAAAGGCCACCTTTATTTCTTGCCTGAAGCTGCTCAGGGCTGAAATTGCCTTAAGAGGGAGGAGGAAATAAGCCCAAGGCTGTGGTTACCTGGCTGGCAGGACAGGACACAGGGCCGTCTACTCCAGGGATGCACAGTTCATCCCCTGCTCTCTGGGTCCAGGGGCCCTCTAAGCCTCGCTTGGTGCTCTCAGCGTGCTGGAGCTAATGCAAGACCTGGGAGCTGCACCCTGGAAAGTAGGTGAAGCTTTCCCCCCTTCTAGGCTGTTCCTCAGCCCGGTTCTCAGCCCTTCCCCATCCCCGGAGCTATTACTTCCACCTATTTTGGCTTAGCTCCCTGTCAGCTCGTCTTGGCTAAGCAGAAAACTGATAACTAAAGGGTATTCTTCCTCCCAGGAATCTTAGTATTTTAAGCAGTGAATTCCTGATAACCAAATAGCTGCTGAGGCCCCAGGTCATGAATCTCTAAGTGTCGCATTTCATTAGTGTATTTTGGAGTGGAAAGGTCTGCTCTGTGCTCCTCCAGCCGCATTGCATGGCCAGCTGCTACCTGGCTGTGAATTACTAGGGGCGTTTGAGGGACAAGGCCCAAGCATCTGGGTTCCAGCTAAACAGTGATGGAGGCGAAAGAGGCAGAATCCCGTTACAAAAACAAGAGTGAGAAATGCTCCCCACAAAGGGGCAGAAATCGGTATTTTCAGGTCTTTAAAAAAGAATCATTAAAAGCAACCACACAACTATTAATAATAATGGCTACTATTGATTGAACACTTATTGCTAGGCACTGCTCAGAGCACTCTGCGTTATATTAATTCGTTTAATCCTAATTTCTGTATAATCCCCATTTCAGAGATGAGGTATCTGAGGCCCAGAGATCATAAGTAACTTACCCAAGGCTGTAGCACCAGTGAGGGGTGAAGCTGAGGTTAGTATGTGCTGGACCTCCATGAAAATTGCTGCAGAGGAAAGAGCTACTGAACCAGATGAAAGGGCCAGGACAGAGAAACGCGTTTTCAGAGGATTTTAACATAAACACAGACGCTTTGGGTTTTTGTTTTTGTTTTTATTTTAGGGAAGAGTTAATGTTGAAAAGTTAGGACAAACAAGCCATGTTCCTATGCACAGTATAACCTAAACTTCCTAAAGAGAAAAAGACATAAAATAGCAACATTCACTTGAGGATGCATGTGGCCATTCCAGAGGATAATGATGAAACTTGGAAAAGCTTTCTTAAATATCCAGAGACTAGGTCAGGCTGTGAACCTGCTAAGAATTTGGCAGTGAAAGTGTTGTTTGTGATGGAAAAAAACCTGAAAATAACCAAAATGCTCTTCAGTTTGAGATTGGTTCAATAAATTGAGTGTATCCATCCTGTTTAAAACCATGAGGTACATCCACATGTACTGACCTAAAAGATGTCCAAGATGTATTGCTGAGTTTAAAAAGGGGCGGGGGGAGCAATTTGCAAAGTGCTACAATCTTTTATATATATTTTTAAAGTTGGTAAAGAAAACACACAGAAAAATGCAATCTGGAGTATTCCCTTGCAACTGACAGTGGTTGGGATGGGACTGTAAGAACTTTTCCTCTTTACATTATAGATAATTCTGTAATGTTTGGATCTTTATGTCAAGATATGTTGCCTTTGAATTCCAAAGAAATAAAGAGATAAAGAACAAGTTTTAATGAACACTCCTATGCAGTGAGGTATATGAGATTTCCTAATGGGATATAAACCTTTTTCATGGCATATAGATTCTATTGTTATATATCCATAAAAACGAGAGCACTTATTGCTTAACTTTTTTCTTATTTGTAAGCAGTAAGCCTAGTGATTTTTGAAGGGTTTTCAGGTCAGTAATTTATTTTCCAGTTAGCCCATATGCTCTTGAAAGAGAAGGATCCTGTTTTGGTTACCTCTGAGCAAACCAGAGTAATAGTACATGATGGAAGCATCCTAAAGGCAGAAGTTCAACAACCAAAAAATAGCCACTGCCTTTTACAGAGTAACTACTATGCACCTCATTTAAACCTCATAACAGCCTGACAGGATGGGTGTTATATTGGTCCCTGTTTTTTAGTTAAGGATACTTGGCAGATGTAGGATAAGCAATGTGCACAGAGCCAGTAAGTGGTGAAGTGGAGTATCAAACCTTGTCCGTGAGTTACTCTTCTGGAGTCCTTGTTAACCATTAAGCTTAACTGCTTCTGTGTGGAATAAATGACTTGGGTATACAAGAGCTTTCTTCCTAATGCCCAAATCTATTTGCTCTCTAAGTGGTATACCCAGAAAGTCCAGTTGGCAAGGCTTCAAGAACTCTAGTTGATACCAAGCAGTTTAAGTGCACAGAGACACCCTAGCAGTGTTGGCAAAGCCCCATGTGAAGACTTAGGAATGAGTGAAATGCTCATCTGGGGAAACAAATGAAGCAAAACTAAACGTTGGAACAGTGAAGCCGGGCATCTATTTAACTTGCTGTGTAATGGGATCCTTGTTACTTGGAGTTACCAAGCATGTCCGTGATTTCAAGTAGGTGCTGTGATTAAAGCAGGAAGTGGTATGAAAGTATGTTTAGCTGAAGTTTGCAGTTCATTCTGGAGGGGATAATAAACAGGGAATCTTTGACAACAGCAAATAAATCAGAACATGTAAATAGAAAGGCTGGCCTTATGAGCCATTTTATGCCATGGACAGGCAGGATAGGCAATCAGGGTAGATGTGGGAGAGCACTGTCGTCTTTCCTACCATCATCTGTGACCAGAATCGAGGTAGAAATAAACAAGTGGGCAAAATAAAGCTGCAAGCCTACACACTCTTTCAGGAATACTTCATACCTGAGTTTGTGCATTGGATATAAACCAAAGGGTGTGTCCTGAGCTGGCTTTAGAGAGAATGCCTAAATGTGCAAATAAAAAATAAGGGATTGTTGAGTAGCAGTAACTCCACATTTTCACTGTAGCAGTTAGACCACGTGCACTGATAAGCCATATTCTCCATAATGGAACGCTTTCTTCACTGCACTCACAAAGAAATTCAACCAATGGAAATGAAGCATGTTGGTACAGACATGAGTAAGAGGTTGGCAGATTATGGGCTGAGCTGGCAGCTGTGGAGACGTGTTGCAGAGACCATGCTAAAGGAAGTAGTTGAAACAGGCTGTACTCTTTGTTTGCGTCATCCAAGAAAACATGTCCTCTTGGCAAGCCTGTGTTTTTTCTCACTTGGTTTTCCTTCCAAGCTCTGCCTAACCTCTTGTTCTTTTTGGGTCATCTCTCTTTCCCCTAAAGTAAAAGGAAAGAAAAAACTTGTATTTTTCTTTAATGACTTTTGTAGGAAAAACAAATGACTAATGAGGGTTGAAGCTTGAACAATAGTGTTTCTATGTACAGATGTTTTCATTTTGAATTTCCCAGGGAGGTGATGTGAAAGGAGTGTGCATGGAACCCAGGGCTGGGCCAGACAGGCGAGGCACTGAGAGTGGCACCTCCTTAAACGTTGTGCCTCACCCTCGTCCCAGGCCTACGGGGAGTCGGGCAGCCCAGGTTCTAGCCCCACTTCTGCTGCTGACAGCAGTGGGATCGCACCAACTGGTAATTGTGTCCTCCCCTGTAATGTGGTAGCAGGGGCTTGGAAAATACAGGATCACAAAGGCCATGGGGATTTTACTTTTTTATATAAATAATACCTTCCATTTTGCCGGTTGAGTGGCAGTTGAAAACTCCGAATCTTTATTTATTTATTTATTTATTTATTTTTGGCTGTGTTGGGTCTTTGTTGCTGCTCGTGGGCTTTCTCTAGTTGTGGCGAGCGGGGGCCACTCCCCATTGTGGTGCGCGGGCTTCTCATTGTCATGGCTTCTCTTGTTGCGGAGCACGAGCTCTAGGCGCACAGGCTTCAGTAGTTGTGGCACGTGGGCTCAGCAGTTGTGGCTCACGGGCTCTGGAGCTCAGGCTCAGTAGTTGTGGTGCAAGGGCTCAGTTGCTCCGTGGCATGTGGGATCTTCCCGGGCCAGGGCTCGAACCCGTGTCCCTTGCATTGGCAGGCAGATTCTTAACCACTGCGCCACCAGGGAAGCCTGAAAACTCCGAATCTTTTTAACGGCTTCATTGAGATATAATTCACATACCATATATTTCACCTCTGTAAATTATATCAGTGGTTTTAATTTATTCAGAGGATTGTGACCGTGACCACATCTAATTTTATAATATTTTCATCACCCTTAAAAGAAACCACATACACATTCATTTTTACTCCATTCACCCACTTTCCCAGCCCAAGGCAACCTCTAATCTATTTTCTGTCTCTAGATTTATGTATTCTGGGAATTGCATATAAATGGAGTCATATTATGTAGCCTTTTGTGTCTGGCTGCTTTCACTTAGCATGATGTTTTCAAGGTTTACCCATGTTATAGCATGTATCAGTACTTTGTTTTTATTGCCAAATAATGTTCCAGTGTGTGGATATATACCATACTTTGGAAAAGGATAATGTTCCAGTGTATGGATATATACCATACTTCGTTTATCCATTCATCAGTTGAGGTACAGTGGCATTTTGAGGATCTTCCAAACTGTTTTCCAAAGCAGCTCCACCATTTTACATTCCCACCAGTAATGTATGAAGATTCCAATTTCTCTACATCCTCAGCGACACTTATTATTTGTCTGTCTGGTTATGGCCATTCTAGTGGGTGTGAACTGGAATCTCATTGCAGTTTTGATTCGCAGCTCCCTAATGACAAATGATGTTGGGCATTTTTTCAAATGCTTATTGGCCATTTGTATATCTTCTTTGGAGAAATGTCTATTCACATCCTTTGCCCATTTTGAAAATTGAGTTATTTATCTTTTTATCGTTGAGCTGTGAGAGTTCTTCATGTATTCTAGATACAAGTCCTTTATCAGATATACGATTTGCAGATGTTTTCTCCCATTCTGTGGGTTGTCTTTTCACTCTTTTGATGGCGCTGTTTGCAACACAAAAGTTTTTAGCTTTAATGAAGTCAACTTATCTATTTTTCCTTTTGTCACGTGTGCTTTTGTGTCATATGTAAGGAATCATTGCCTAACCCAAGGTCAGGCGGATTTCCTCCTGTTTTCTTCTAAGAGTTTTATAATTTTAGCTCTTATATTTAGTTGTATCATCCACTTGAATTAATTCAACCAAGTTTTAAATTTTACAAAATGATCTTTTCTGTGGATTGCATTGGTTTTGTCCAGTTTTTCAGATGGGATGTAGAGCCAGAATATAACTTCTCCAGAGATTACCCCACAATGTACCATCTGTCAAACTGCATTTATCATAGCAATCTTATACATTGTACCTTCAAGCAAAATAAAAAGTCCTTACTGCTTATCCAAACTTTGTTTAGTTTTTATTGCAGTTAAATGCCCTTTAGGTGGTGCTATTGCATTTCTTCTTTTTTCTTTCTTTTTGGCTTTGAAAATAAGAGGATTTACTTTCTACTTTGGTATGCCACATAATTTACTTGAAGAAAACATTACACCAAAGTAGAAGACTAAAATATTGCACTTAGATGACATTAACCTGATATTCCTTATCTATCTGAAATTCTTAAAAACATTGCCCAGTGAATATACTTCTCCAACATGGTTACTTTGAATGCCCTGACTGTCAAATGAGCATGCTGGCTTCTGAGAACGGGGAACGCAACTGGTTAAGATCTCCATGTGGAATCAATGACTGTTTCCAGCTCTTTCAACTTCCATGTGGCTAATTAAAAAGTAAAACTTTCAAGTGGTTGACTTCCTAAAGAGAAATGCATTCTTCATATTGGCTGTTTGCAAAATGCCTCTTCTGTTAAAGAACCTGTGTACAATTTTTACATCTCATTTCCTGGATTATCTTCCCTGTGCCAACTCACAGTGTGGGACATTAGGAAACGGTATACCTTTTTTTTTAACCACTTAAAAAAATTCCCAGGAAGGTTTTTTTCCACTTCAACTGCCTTCCCATTATGTTCTGCAATCTGCCAAGCGTGCCAGAACTCAGCAGGTAGCCCACATGGTATGCGTGTCTGTGTGAGAAAGCTCCCCTGATGTGGACAAGATGTTGGTTGTAAAACGAAGCCAACATCTTGTCCACAAGTGTGGAAAAATACAGTATATCCGCAAGCACCCAAGTCATAAAGAATATTTAGTTAAATACAGCTTGCTAGAATGACTCTATTATTGGAAATGTGATTCAGGGAGAAAAACTTCTAAATCTAGGGAGGAAAATCTGCAGCCAGACTACTTGTTTTCCTTTGTACCTTTTCCTAAACACGAAACATCATAATATTCATGGTTTTTTGGGTTTTTTTTTATAAGCTGGAGAGTCCCAACGGAGGATCCGGCAGAGATTTGACTGTAGATTATTTCCTACTGCAGAAGCAGCTCTGCTGGTTTTCTGGAGTTTGAATTTCAGTCGGTTCTTACCTTCTTAGTGCTTGAAGTGTCATTTTGGAAAAACATCTGTTTAGTAGTTATCAGTCAGCTAATGATTGTTTCTTATTTTCGCCTTCTCTGACGAAATTCAAAATTATTATGCTGCATCGCTTGTCTACTTAGACTATGGATTTAATGTTATCTTTATTATACCCTCAACCACTGCTTCCAAGACAGTATAAAAAGTATTTGATCTTCTTTGGCCTACTGTTACCAGGAAGATTTTGAGCCGTGTGTAAAAGACAAATCACATGAGTGAGAATTTGAGTATGTTTACTAAAAACAAACAATGAAATTTCAAAAATGGAAGTGTTTGAAGGGAGCATTTAATAGCCTTGCTCTATTTATATATGCCTTGAATTATATTCTGTTTGTATGTATTTTTCTCATCCATTGGACTGTAAACTCCTTGAGGTGAGAGACTCAAATTTGTTTTACTGTCTAACCTGCAATTACCACAGAGCTGGCCCCAAGTAAGTACTCAGTGTTTGTGGAATTGAATTCTACTGAGCTCCTGGAGCAGAAGCTATAGCCAAAAACAAGCACCAAGAAAAGATTGTGATGCCTTTTCTTTTAGTATATTACTTAGGAGCTTACGTAATTTTCATTGTATATTCTTTTTCAGACTCAGGGTCTTCTTGGGAATTAGAGCAGACAGTTGCCACCACTTAGTCAAAATTAAGGTGTGATGTGAGGGAAGGAAGGTGGGGTTTTGAGGGATGGAGATGGTCTTTTTTAAAAGGTGATAATTTGGTCTCTGCTTTTGTGTTTCACCAAGTTAAAATGGAAGTGTGGGTTTGTCTTGGCCCATACGATGCCTTGGATTTTTTCTGTGCCTGTGAATCCTCTTGCTGGCCATTCCCCATGGTCAGGACTGGGAGGAGCTCTTCATTAGCACATGGGAACGTGGCTGTGTGAGAAGGCTTTGAATAGCATAACCATAGAAGGCTAACACAGTCAAAAATACCGCCTTCTATTTTATGTACCTCCAGTGTAGCGGTAGCTCCTGATTTACAAATGGGTTGGATTCCAGATGTTCATTTAGAAATCAATTGCTTAGAAAATAATGCACTTTCCATAGAAACAATGTTATACACGGTGACCAGGGTCCCAGGTTAGCCCACAAAAGCTCATCTAACCATAACGTAGCCAGAAATTTATGATGTGTGATAAACCAATGAAGAAAACCATATTAATGAGTAAATGGGGACTTGAGTATAAGTAGTTTATGTTGAATGTTGCTGATGGTCTAAAGAGATTTTAATTAGAGAGGGAAGTAAATGGAAATGTTTGTGGGGAATTGTAAAATAAACTCTAGGAAAAGTAAGGAAAAGAACAAGGAGAGAGATTCTGAAGAGTCCAAACTAGGAAGCAAGAGGAAACAAGAGAAAAGGAGTAAACAAAGATATAAATCTAAGCATTAAAAAAAATAATAAAAGACTCTCCCCAGAGAAGTCATCTGAGCTGTGAAGAATGAGACAATACAGGGAAGATTTCTAATCATCCCCCGGTGATGAGTGGATAAAGGCATTTCTTCCGAAGATTCCAAAGGCCCCGCAGTGTTCATTTATTCTTACACCAGAATGGGTGTGGGAGGTTTTTAAAGGTTTCTATCTGTGAAGAGTATAGTATTATGGACTTAGAAAAAATCATTCTGCCGAAAGATATGGCATTTCTCTTTCTTTGGTTGGTACTCAGTCACTTTAGAATTGATCCCATTTATAGTAGGAGGAAGTGTGGCTTCATGGGTTTTAGAGTCAGAAACAGGCCCAGGTTTGAATCCCAGATCATTATATAGGACCTGGGTCACTGTGGGCATCTTGACATCTCTGAGCCCACTTTCCATTATTTGAGAATAGAAATAATAATACCCCCATCACAGGGTTGTGGAGTATGTCCGTCTTGGTAACATTCGTAGAAGGGCCTGTGTGGTGAGATGCCTGGTGAGTGACAGCTGTCGTTACCAGATCTTACAGATCAGGTTTGCACGTCACTGGCTCAGCCTGTTCATATTTATCCAGAATATCCAAAACACCATCAGCATGAAGAATAAAAAATTTGTAATGTCGGTTCATATGTAAACTACAAAGCTAGAAGAAAAGAATCTTGTAGCCTAACAGAACCACAGTGAAATGGTTCTAAAATCACTCAGCTTTTAGTTTTGCAGGAGAGTGGGTGAGGAGACTTGTTAAATATATCATTACTATCTTCATTTTCACATCTTGAAAGACTTCGTTTTTCATCTTTGGTCTTGATTTAGCTCTAGCTGTAGCTATTTAAAGAAAAGATGAGTTTGCAGTAAATGGATACCCATTAAAATGGTTTGGGATAAACCATGTGTGACTAAAACCTTCATTTTTAAAGTTCTTTTTTTTTTTAAGTCTGTATTTCATGTTGGGAATCATGAGTTTCATTTAGCGTTTCAGGCTGCATTCGAAGATGAATAAGAACATAACCCACGCCCTCTCTCCCACCTGCACCTGTGTTACAGATGATGGTATCTGTGATTTTACATAGCAATAACCACCTTAAAGTACGTTATTATGTGGCCTATCAAATACCAGTGTTTTTTGGGAAGTCTTTGGTGGACCAGTGGTTAGGACTCCATGCTTTCACTGCTGAGGGCGTGGGTTCAATCCCTGGTCGGGGAACTAAGATCCCACAAGCTGTGCAGCGCAGCAAAAAAAAAGAGAAAAAAAATACCAGTGTTTTCCTTAACTGTGACTGGCCATCAATCCAAGATTATGCTACTACAAATAGCATTCTAATTATCCATGGGCTGACACAACCTGTGCATCATTTTATCCAGGATGGGACTTGAGAACAATTGGGGAAAATGCCTCAGGTAACTAACTGTCTGGTCCCCTCCAACTCCAAATGTCCTTCCAAACCTTGGGTTTCTCTTTTGCTTCCTTTCTCACTCTTCATACCCAGGTATCTTTTCTCTGTCCTTGCCCCCTTTTCCCTAGACTTATCACTCCCTTACCCGCTTCTTAGAAAGTCACCAGAGCCCATACTTTTTGTGCATCAGATGAGTTTCTACTCAGGACTCAGCCTGTGATGACTCAGGGAGAATTCTTCCCAAGCACATCCAGGCAAGTCACCCAAACCTGATTTTCACCATCATGTGCAAACATACATACGTGGTACAGGAGTATCCCAAATCTGTTCTTGCCCCACAAGCAGAGTTTACTCTCATAGTATGGTAGTCATGTGTTTTTCTTTTTTTAGACTATGCATTTTAAAGAATGACTTTATAATTTAATAGTTTTTTTTCCTCTACACCAGAGACAAGCAAACTTAAAGCTTGTAAGCCATATCTGGCCCGCCCCCTGTTTTTGTAAATAAAGTTTTATTGGAACACAGCCACGACCACTCATTTACAAATCCTCTATGGCTGGTCTTACACCATCACAGCAGAGTTAAGTACTTACAACAGAGACCATTTGGCCCACAAAGCCTAAAACATTTACTGTCTTGCCCTTTATAGAAAAAGTTTGCAGACCCATGTCCTATAAGTAAGCTCATTGTAGATGGCCGTCCAGAAGACAAAGATTTAGTGCTGCACTGAGAAATTCTCCTTTGCCACAACCTACCCAAGGAACAGTAGACAAAGTTATTTAATCCCCTTAGGTCTGGTTTCACATTCTGTAAAGATGTGATAGTTAACACCGGCTTTGTTTTTCCGAGAACAAAGTGATAGACTTCAGATTACTCTTCATGTGTATTTGAGGATCTGGTGTTGGATGTCAGGCCACTGCCCTGGTTATGACTCTGTTCGTATTTAGCGTATACTTTCCTCAACACTTCACATTTCCCTGTTTTGTTTTTTTTTAATTTGTTTTCAATTTATAGGAGAAAGTTAGATGGACTTTTTGTATTAAGTGGTAAGATATAAACATTTTCTTAAAAAAATAAATATAGGACAGAGAGTTTATGAACCTTTTCTTGGTGATAGAGCAACTGTCTACAATATTGAATTCTTACGAACGCATCTGAAGAAAAAGACTGAATCATTTCTTTTTTCATGAAGAAAAGTTTGACCTTTTCTTTTTCCTTAAATATATTTCAAACCCAATAGAATTATCAAAAAGTGAACATACATATGTTGTATTGACATTTTTGTATCACTGCGAGAGTGCCTTATTCCACTAACGTCAGTGTGACCACTGAGATGTGTTCTTGGGAGAAACGGAGGACAAGGCTGGAATGTTCCAGAGGCTGCCCAGGAGAACAAATGTCAGGCTTACAATAACATTTCCTCATGTTGTTCTTCCTTGTAGTCATTTCTTTATTATTTTCATATAAGATACATTTTAGAATTGTATTAACTTTGTACTGATCAAAAAGTAATACATGTTTATTATGGAAAATGCAAAAAATACGGAAAAAAGCACATAGAAGGCAAATTTTCTATAATCTCACCACCCTGAGATAACCACTGTTGATATTTTAATGTATATCTTTTCAGGCTTTCTTTCATATATATTGTATGAATTTTAAAAAATTACTATTATGGGGAATTCCCTGGCAGTCCAGTAGTTAGGACATCACGCTTTCACTGCCGAGGGCCAGGAGAGCCCAGGTTCAATCCCTGGCCAGGGAACTAAGATCCCACAAGCCACTCGGTGTGGCCAAAAAAAAAAAAAAAGTTACTATTATGCTTTCTTTGGAACAGTAATAATACTGCCATTTATTTTTTGACTATTTGGTTTGACTGTGCACTTTGCTGACAGCTTGGCACGCGAGATCTCATTTAATCCTTACCGTGTCCCACTGGTGTGCAGGTATTATAAACCTCATTTTGAGAGACTGAGACGCAAGAGGTTAAATCATTTGCCCAAGGTCACACGGCCCACGCCTAAACTCTCTCTTGGACACTGTACTCTCTGCCTGTAAACTTCTGCTTAAAGTCAATAAGCCAGGGTTTGAAACTGGCAAGCTAAGGAACTTCTTTGTGGTTAATGTCCTATTTAGTCAAAGCGGTTCTTCTGTAGTGCCCCCTGTAGTGAGTGTTTTCACTGAAGATTCCAGAATGACCCTCACTTCCTGCTGCGAGCCTGGATCTCCGCCACGTGGCTTCAGAGACACTCCCTGGCCCTTGGGCCACTGGAGTTTTCGGGGTGGCTGCCACTTCTGCTCCCGCCCCCTGCTGGCCGAAGCACACAATATGCTGGTCATCCCACAGACCACCGGGCAGTGCCTGGCTGGCCCGCTGGAGCCACCTGACCCTAAGTCACAGAGAAGTATTTGAAGCACTAAATAAATTATAAAACAGAATGTAGCAGGTCCTTTAAAGGAGTCAGCTTCTGGAAGACTGCTTTATTTGTAAGCTTTGAAGAAGAGTCCAGAGGGAGAAGTTGCTCAGAATACTTTCGGTTGCAAGAAAACTGAGCTGACAGTTGAAATCAAATCTTGAACTCCCCCCACCCTCGCCTATTCTTGGATTTAGGGCCTTCAGGTCAGCCCTGTCCCCGCCCTCCTGTTGCTAACTGCCACGTGCCCTGTGGAAAGGCTGCGGCTCAAAGATGGTTAAGAAAGTAGTTGTGCTATACTAGGGAGGGCGCTAGCAAAGAGCAAAGGAAAGAATTAGTGTACTTTAGAGCATACTAAATTAGAACTTCACAAAAGCAAGCTTTTACCAATTCTGTTTTCTTCTGTGTTAAAAGGTAAATCGAAAATGAACTGCGACGTTCTTTAGTGGGAGTCATAAAAGTCCTTGCCTGCAACTGGCTTTCCATTAGGAAACCTAATAAAAATTTGTTAATGCATTGTGATTCAAAATTACTATGAAAGTTAAGAATAATAAAGCAGAACCTAAATAAAGTGCTCTTAACTGTGTTTATATCTGCATTAGGCTTAAGCTGTGCTGGCAATTATGTGTTTTTACTTTTCGTTGTTCAACAGTTTCAAATGTACCAGAAAATGCTGGCCAAAGACTGTTGCCTAACTAAAACCAGATAGGTCCAGACTTCCAAAAGCTATGAGAAGAAGATAAATCCCTCTGTTCAAAATAATCTGTACATTTTAAGTATAGCAATCACATATACCATTTGACACAATTTGGTACAGGTCTGTGTTTTCAGTAAATATATGATTAAATAAATAAAAATGAACTATTTTGATAATGTTGACACAAAGTTATATGACCTCATGTTGAGTGTGAGACTCGCAGATGCAATTATTATTTCATTTTATCAATTACATGTAATGTGAGACATTTTTGTTGTAGGGTCCCTAAAAATTGATTCTGGGGAAGAAACTCTTACTTTCAGAACTGGTTCTGACCTTCTTGTAGAATACTAATTAACATTTGGAGTGACTTAAAAGGTGCTGAGGACCCTTACCCAAAGAGTGTTTCCAAAGGCTGGCATTATGAATTATGCCCTTTTTGTAACTTTTCTCCATAGTTCTTTTTTAAAATGCAGATACTATTCTGAGAGAGTTATTCCGACAGAAATAGGGATTGATGACTCTCTGTAAGACACCATGGTCCCTGCCCTCATTGGGCTTATGATTTACAGGTGTCCCCCACTTTTTGAGAGTTTGCTTTACACCACTTCGCTTTTATTAAAGACCTACATTAGTACCTGTGTTCACTAACCAAAAGAGATCTGAAGAGGATTTTTTTCACTTTTACGAAAAGGGGGGAGGGAAGCAAAAATAGGGTTCAGTGAGTGTTTCACAGCCAACTGTTCACAGAGGCAGCACACACCCCAAGCAGTGAGAGCAGCACCCCCAAGCTCCTTCCCTGGGAACTACACTCAGCCTCTCAGCATCAGGCCGCTATATCCTTGAACAGTGTCTATGAGCATCTGTGCTTTATCTCGATTTATTTTGTGCATTCGTTTGCAAGATGTGCCTTTTGGTCCTCGCTGCTTCGATTTATGCCATGTTGGCTTACGTTCATAGGAACACTACTTTCACACAGTGGGGGAAACCTGTAGTTGGAAAAAAAAGAGAGAAAGGAAAAAGGCATTGACATTTCACTACCTGTGGAAGGCAATATGTGGTTCTATGATCATAGAAATACTGTAATACATTTGAGCACTTATATATGTGTATGCGTATGCCAGCCATTGTTCTAAGCACTTTACATCTGTTATATCATTTCATGCTTACAACAGTCCTGTAAGGAAGGTACTGTTACCCCCATTTTACAAATGGCACAGAGATGTTAAGAAATTTGCCTATAGTCACACAAAGAGGAGATGATCAAGCTGGGATTCAAACACAGCAGAATGGTTCTGGAGCCCATGCTCCATTTAACGTGCCTCTAAAGCACCCTTTTTTTTTTTTTTTTTTTTTTAAAGGTTTTGCTCCAATTAGTGCACATCTGGGAGGTTTGCCTAGATTTCATCCTATTTTTTTTTAATTAATTTTTATTTATTTATTTATTTTTGGCTGTGTTGGGTCTTCGTTTCTGTGCGAGGGCTTTCTCTAGTTGCGGCAAGCGGGGGCCACTCTTCATCGCGGCGCGCGGGCCTCTCACTATCGCGGCCTCTCTTGTTGCGGAGCACAGGCTCCAGACGCGCAAGCTCAGTAATTGTGGCTCACGGGCCTAGTTGCTCCGCGGCATGTGGGATCTTCCCAGACCAGGGCTCGAACCCGTGTCCCCTGCATTGGCAGGCAGATTCTCAACCACTGCGCCACCAGGGAAGCCCTAAAGCACCCTCTTAATAGCGAGAACGTCATCATTCATTTCTATAGTAAATACTATAAATAGAATGTCAACAGAGAGCATTGAGGTGGGGACTCCACAAGGAATTCTCAACTGAGAGGAAGAAAGATGCAGCTGCTGCCTCTGGGAACCTTAGGAAACTCTGAACAAGGAGATGGAGCAGCCTCTGGATCTTCTGGTGCAACCTTTGCCACCCAGCATGGACCCCTATACTTTTGAGTATTGGAGGGCAAGGAGGGAGTCAGACTCCAAGTTATTCCCTTTTCCCCCGCTTCCCTCAACTTCTAGGAGACCTTGGGGATCAGCTGAAGCAGTTCACAGAAAAATCCACCCAAGTCTTTGACCCTGGCAATACTATGAAGATTAAAGGGAAAAGTGTGTCCATTACAAAATGAAAACCCCCTTCCAGAAAACCTACTTCTCTGTTACCCCCTGCCACCAAGCCTGGACTCTGCTGAATCTCCTGTCCCCAGCACAGAATGGACTGGGAAGAGCACCAGCCTGGAGGGATTCTTGAACTCCTTATCCAAAAACACTACCTCTTAGCCATTCTCTGCCTCAGTTTCCTTGTCTATAAAATGGGTCTTATAACACTTTTCCTGTTTACATCACTGACATTATTGTGAGGATCATGAAACCTTGGTCTGTAGAGACAAATATTTATGGAATGCCTAACATGTACGAGGTTATAAATGAGAGAAGACGACAAAATAGTGAGGCTGGAGTGCTGATACGGTGACATCTCTCAATTTTTCTAATGAGTTGGGTGAGCACCACATATTCTATTAGCAGAAAGTCAGGTTTTCTTCTTAACATACGCAAGTTGTCCAAGGACGAGTCTTCCGATGTTAGGGTGAGCTTGCAGGCCTAGGCGTGGCCCACACCAAGGCAGAGCCCCACGTGGACGCCAGCCACAGCCCTGTTCTATCATCCTGCTCTTAGCCGTCGTTTTCCCCAAAACCAAGCGCTGCACTCAGAAAGCTGGGTACAGAGGTGCTTCCAACACAGTCACGTGCTGTACCCAGACCAGCCCTCCTCTCCATCTTGAGCCTGGTTCATCTCTCCATACTCTTCCTGCCCTAATGGTGACATCACTCCCCTTTGGGACTCTTACGGCGCATGCAGAGGGGTTCACGTCCTCCCCAGCGTTCTGCTCCCTATAGCTGAGGAGCTTGTCCAGACTGGCTGTGGTAAGGTTTCTGAAGTTTCTAGTACACACTTCCTCATAGCTAAAGTTATGTTTATACACACACACACACACACACACACATTAAGTTATAAAGATACTCAAGTGTCTGCCCCAGAAGAAAGATGATCTGCCTCTCAGAGACCTCAGTAGAAGTTCATAGATATAGGAGAGGCCACGATGATTTTTAAGGATGCCTCTGGTGGGCGTTTTGCTTGCCCTCTGACACACACATACCAGAATGTATACATCCAAATGAGTGTTATCCTTTAAAAGCATTACACTGGGAGGTGTTGGCAGGTGTATTTCAGTGATTCTCCCATGGCTCAACACATGTTTGCAGCTGCTCCTTTAAAGGCCATGGCCTTATTTGGGGGAGTTCTGCTGTGTGCGTTTCACTCTTGAGGTCTTAGGGGCCAGATCACCCACCTTATTCTCCAAACTTGATTACAAGTGGCCTCTGGCCCCTCCGTGATACAGAGTTACCACCCTCAGTGATATTCCACAGGATTCCAGGCATTTTCCAAGGTTGTCTTCAAGAGGAAGTCTAAAATATTTTTGCATAGCGAAATGACAGCACAGTGGTACATATACATATGGCCTCCTCGGGTGGCGGCTTTAAAGATGAGAGCGTTATCTTTTTATATGTGCTCTGGCATTTGTCTTAAAATTAGTCTGATTACTTTATAGTTAGACATCCTGTGTTGGTCAAGTTCTGTGCTCATGGTGGGTGGTGTGATGTTTGTGTCCTAAGCAGTTCTAGATTTTTGCTTACTTAGAGCTGAACTCACTGCTGTCTTAGCAAAAAACAAGGTAAAGCAGCTTTTGCAGATTTGCCCAGAGAATGCACCTAGCACTGTATTGGCTTCGCGAAAATGAGAAGAAACTTTTAGCGGCATCCATTTTTCTAGATACCTTCATATGACAGCAAAGTGAAATAACATTAGCTGCCTTCCTCCCTGCTTCCATTATCAGATGACACAGTTGTCTAAATAATCATTTCAAAAAATCACCTCTCTTCCTGGTCTTCCCAAAGGAAAAAGGCTTAGAACGATGAAAATATACTTCATGGGTGCTAATTCATTCTTTTCTCTTTTACTTAACTTTCGTGAGAGATTTTTAATATGTCTCTATGCTCCTATTATAGTGAAAAAAATTCCATAAAGTGTTCAGTTTCTGAAATACCAAATTGTCAGACCGTTTCTGAATTTGGCTGCAGGCAAATGGTGAAGAGTGTGATTGAGGGCCTCTCAAAGCTATAAAATAGCTACCTGGACAGATAGCGATAATGACCGGGAACAGTCCCTCCTCTCCACCCGCATCCAACGAGAAGGAGGTGAAGGAATCATTTCTTGTGGCCAAGAATAAAGCCCGCTTGTAACTTGTGGGTGAATTGTAAGCAACACTTTGGACCCAAAACTGATTCAGTTCTTTCTGTTTCTTCCATTAACCCTGGACTAGCCCATCCCTGCCAGATGTGCTGCGTTTTCCATCTCCTTCGCTCAGTCTCCTGGTGTTCCAAAAGTGGTCTAGGGCTTTGTCCAGTTTAAGTTCAGCCACTAAATCATGTCACTGTGGTGTTAATTTCCTTCCCTGCCCTGAGGATATGCAAATATGCTCGGCTTAATCCTCATCACCTGTCCTCTCCTAGTGGGCCCAGTCTGCACACAGGCCGGCACTGGGGGGACGGGGCGGGGGGCCGCCGGGAAGCAGGGGCGGGAGGCATGACTGTAAATGTCGGTGGCGCCAGGCCGGGTCGCGCTCCCATTGCTGGCAGCCCAACATCTGCTGAGAAGCGTGCAGTTCCATCAAGCCAGCCACCGCCTCCCGGTGGGAGATAAGCCCAGGGAGGGAGGCTGAGCCTGGCAGCCGGATTCCAGGCCTGGTAAAGTCGTGTCTAACATTCAGCTCTGTGAGGTTGGGATGGGGGAGTGTGGAGATGGTTGCATAGGAGCCGGCAGCTGCCCTGTTTTTAGCTCGGGCTGTTGACAGTTCCTGCTGAGAGCACTTGTTTCGGAACTCAACAAAGCTGGAAACTCCAACTTTTTAATTTGGGGTTTGCGTTTGGAAGAGTCGTTTTACTGGAACCAAAACCTTTGCTGACATTACCCTTTGCTGGGCTTGTCTATACCGCTGAGTAGAGGAGACAAGAAAAACCTCCAATACCGAAAAGTGTGTATTCCTGGGAACAGCAACAGTCAGATAGTCTGACGACCAGAGAATGCACGGTGGCTTAGTTAGACTGTCGTCAGAATCCCCTGGGAACCGCTGAGAATCATCTAGAGATTTGCTGCAAACAACTGCAGCCGTGGTCCTTGCCCCTTGCCCCAGACCACTGCCTCCTCGTAACTCCCTACGGGTCTTTCAGAAAGATCCTATTAACCGATTACAAGTCCTGAGGAAGGAAGGACATTTTAACATGCAGAATATCAGGTTCTTTTCATCATCACATCACTCCCCATTCATTCCACTTATCCTGGCTGCCACGTTTTGCTACCAGGGAGAGGAGCTTTGAGGAGACAGCCCCAGCCCCTTTGAAAGTTGTTAGAAGCGTGTATCTCTGGGTGCTCCAGGAAGTATACGAGTTAACTGGCACAGATTAAATGCAGTAAAAGAAAATATTTTGGTCAAATGCTTCCTCTTTTAAATTAATATTCTCTTGACCATTGTGGGAAAAAGAAAAAACCACTATTAAAAGTTGTCAGTACTTTTGCTGACTTGAAAATATTATAAAAAAAATCTCCTATTAAAAGTTGTTGGTTATTTTGCTGACTTGAAAAATATTTTATAACCCACGTAAAATGTGGTTCGAAAGTATCGTCTCAATGAAAACAAGAGCTTGTTTTATTTTGTTCTGTCTTCGGCACACTTCCTCATATTTATCTTTTACATGTGGATTTCTTTCAATAGTGATTTATATCTGCTCCATCCAAAAAGTTTAAAACACAATATAAAATGCCCTGTAAAAATTTACACTAAGTTTCCTAAAACACTTGAGAAATTCACTGAGATTTGCTAGGCATACACTTCATTCATTAAAATGAAAACTTGGCTGAAGAAATCATGGTGTTTGTCTGCATAACTAACTCCTGGTTTCTTCTTCCTGGCCTCAAAAAGCCAGATGTGCTAGAAATTGCATTTTTCAAGTGAACTATTCAGAACCCCGTATTCTTCATGGGTAATCATAAGAATTATGAAGACGATGATACTGTCCCTAACACTATGCAGTGCATTATCGTGTTCCCAGGGGCGTACAGAAATTTTTCCATCCAGGCAACATGCCTTAAGTGGGTTGACAAAGTGTTCTTTTGGAAGAGTCAGTGTCAGCCCGCCCTTATGACAAACATCTTTCCAGTGAGATCCATTGTGTGCAGTTTGGACGGTTCCCCCTTTACTGCCACTCTAAGAAAAGTCTTGCTGGTTAAGCGCCTACAAACCTTCTGGCCTGCAGAGGGCTCTATAATACCATGTTTTCGTAGCTCATGCTTGGAAAAAAGCAAAAAAAAAAAAAAAAGGTACTTGCTGGAAGGGGGAAGGGGAAGCCCAGAGACTTTATAATGCTCCAGCAGTCAGTCTGGTAAACAGACTAGGAATTGTGGGCAAAGTGCTTTTCCTTGAGTTTTGTACAAAGCCTGAGATCGGATGACTCTGTCCGGACTCATTACTTTAAGAGCCTAGAGCTAGTTCACATAGCAGTAGGAGTCTGCCAAAAAGACATTTCATTATTGAAACCGAAACTGGGTATATTGTAACTGCTGATTAATAGATTGTTTTTCAGTATTTCAAGTAATTTATAAAGCGTTTACACACATAAATAGAAAGCTTTAAATGCTGATATTCCATAAAAAGTAAATAAAATATATTTTTGTGCATTAAGACTTAAGTGCCATGATTTCATGTCACAAATTTAAAGCAGCCTGGTAAGACTTGACAACATTACTGCAGCTCTGTTTTTACATTAGGAAATTAATTAAAGCAGTAATTTATGCTTTTTTCCACTTAGAGGTATTTAGACCTCTCTGTGTTACACCCTATATTTTCCCTTCAATCATTATATTATAGTAATCTATCTTAAAAGACTCTATCTTATTCTCTTGCTGGTAGAAGAATGAGATGGGGAGGTGGGCATTAATTAATCTAATGGAACGTTTGTCCTGTGCTACTGAGGCAGGTCCAACAGGGCTGCAGGGACTTCCTGCGGACTTCGAAGGGGGGAGCGGGCACCTTCATATTTATTCACATGCCCCCTCCTTTTTTCCCCACCTTAAAAGAGAATTTCATTTTATATTACGTTAGAACAGTTTTGTTTTTTTTTTTCCTGGTGTCGGGAAGGGAGGCAGAGGAGAGCAGGAAAGTATCTGACATGCCATGTGACACATCATCATTTAGACTTGGCTGTTCTGAGAGACCTCATTTTTGAAGCAGAGCTGCTATATAGTTCAGTTATGTACTGTGCTAACCCTAAAGTACATTAAAACACGCCCACCTGAGTAGGTGATATGCAGTTTGCAATTCAAATGAATACTGTCCTGACTTTATATCAGAGCTAAATAATGACTCTTGAGATATCAAGAACAAATCGATCACACTGTACTTATTCACTACAGTTATTTCTGTTAGCAACTATAATAAAATTATTACTTGATGAAATTTTAATGATGTAAGTAATTTTGTTCCCCAAGAGGCATCAGTTGCCAAATGAGGCTGAAGTTTTGAAAAAGCTAAGGGCTCGGTGCATGAAAATACGACCAGAACGCCTTTACTCTTGGATATCATTTGCAATACTGTGGACTAGTCTTAGGTCAGAGCCAAGGACTTTTCCTTCCTCAAGCACCAAAGGTGCTTCCCTTTAGGCATTCACTCCTGTGAGGCATCCATTTGCTTGGATTTTAAGGGTGGCATTCAAGGAGGATTCTAAGGTGCCAGCAATTATACCACTTCCACTCAGAGTTAACTCAACTATTGGAAATAGGGAGTGAATTATGCGTTGTCATTAATGATATTTAGAGCGAAAGCCTACTTCCAACTTGTATTTCTTGAATTGATGAGTTGCTTTTAATTATTTAATAAGAGGCTTAGGTGAAATTAGACTCCTGGAGTCCTGAATCTTCCTTAGCTTTGTGGCGTCCATAGTCCTCATAGTCAAACAGGACCAAACTGAGCCCACTCCTTCCTTTTGTAACCTTAAGTCATTCCTCTTTTCTAAGACTTCACCCAAACCTATCGTATGCTTTCCCGCAAATTTGGTATTACTTTAGTAATTATAAAGCGATTGTTTTGTGTTGTTGCCATGTTATCACAGAATGTATCCTCATGCTTGCTCTGTTCTGACTAGCACTGGTAGTTACATTTTGACCAAAAAATATGCTGCTACAGAGCATTAAGGCGTTGGCATGCTTGCATTTCGAATAGTCTAAGCTCAGTGGTTCTCAAACCAATAACAGCAGTATCATCTGGGAACTTGTTAGAAATGCAAATTATTAGGTGTCACCCTAAACCTATTAAATCCATTTACCTTTGAAAAATTAAATGATAGATTTTTAAAACTTTCATGGCAAGTTTGAGCATGACTGACTTATGACTTCTATTCCTTATTGGTTTATCTCCCCCAAATTTCCCCATTTTAGCTCCTATTCACAACTTGGGGCCAGGTCCAAAATATTTCTCTCTCCTGAGAGTTCAAAAGTTATAATTCTTCAAAGTGTTAATTTTATTTCCCATCCTGATGGGCTAGTCTGCCACCTATGCTGAGTATTTAAAGGATCTGTCTTTCAATACCACCTCCATCATTTACTAAGCAGGTAATCCGCAGTCAGCCTTTTAACATCTGCTTTTAAGAACTATAATACTTTGCATGCTTGAAAGCAAAAATCTGAAGACAGAGGGCTGGGCCCAGGTGACTTTGCAGAGTCCCAAATTCAGATTAGTGATATTAATGAAACTTGAAACATGCTTTAGCATTCCTTTTCAATGATCAGTGTCACTTCCCACATTTGAGCTCACCAAATTTTATTTTAAGCCCCACTAGCTGATTTCTCTCCTTAAGTTATCACCACTGTTTTCTGTTTCTTAGTTCATTCTGGGAAGATATTGTGAACAGGCGAGTATATAGTCAAATAGCTCAGAGAAAATGGAAATTTCCATAGGTGGTAAAAAGTGCAGCCATGTAATGAAGCAGCCATGTGGTTGCTTGCAACTCTGCTCTTAAATTTCCAATGTAACTCCAATATGAGCAGGCAAAAAGTGCTTAATAACCACCTGATTGCATGCAAATAATAAATGGAAAAGTTCAAATACTGTAAAGTATGGACAGCTCCATTCTTCAGCTAGATTCTATCTGTAAGCTGCTAATTTCCCTCCTTTGCTCAAAACGATATAAAGATGTCTGTGACATGATCTCTGCTCTCAAAGTCTGCAGTCTAATCAGTGAAGTGATATTAATATACATGGGTAATTATAAAATAGCCAAGTACTGAACCTTGTGATTTTCTTATAGTTGAAATTGGCATCCACGTGAGAGAAATGTTGGCTGGAGTCATGATGAAAATGTAACTTGAGCCAAGTGTTGAAGGATCATTAGGGTGTTTTGTTTGTTTGTTGGCAGTGACTCGGCTTACGGGATCTTAGTTCCCTGACCAGGGATTGAACCCGGGTCACTGCAGTGATAGCGCCGAGTCCTAACCACTGGACCACCAGGGAATTCCTTGTTAGGGTTTTTTAAGAAGGGGTGTTCGAGCTAAAAATAATAATAATTATTTAAATGCAGTATAAAATTTTTATATACTTTATCAGGATGGGTTTCACTATACTGCTTTAACAAATAATCCCCAAATGTCAATGACACAACAAATTTATTTTTTGCTCACTGTACATGTCCAACGTGGCTCATTAAGAAAGCTCTGCTAATTTCAGGCACTCGGGAACCTAGTCTGATAAAGGCTTTACCTTGACCTACGTTCTGTAATTACTACAGCAAGAGGAGGGGTCGCTGTGAACTGTCATTTCCATGCCATATTTCACTGGCCAAATCAAGTCGTATGGCCATGCTGTATCATGTGCCCAGACATGGGTGAGCCGGAGGTACTTAGGGAACAGCGTCACTGACTGCCACATCTTTCTGTAAAATCGTTAGAAAGCATACAACACTTGGCGTACCCCGGAAATAAAACTCTTTCTTATGCAAGCATCTCTAATTTACTTTCTGAGGATTTTTAGTTTGCTTGGTTTCAGCTTCCGTCTAGGAAACTAGGGATACAAGTTGCTAGCCTTCCTCAGTCTCCCCACTTGCAAGTACCCTGACCAGTGTTTCCACAGAAACCCTATGTCCTATAAAGAGCATGTGTAGCTGCCATTGCTGGTTTCCACCCAACACTATCCCTCCCCTTCTCATTTGCTGGAGGGGCCCTAAATTTATTCAGGTGGTAAATCTTAAACAGTCTAACCTCAGAGGTTCTCACATCAGCAACATTAGCACTACCTGGGAACTCGTTAGAAATGCAAATTCTAAGGTTCCACCCAAGACCTGAATCAGAAACTTCGGTCCAAGTTAATGGTGGCAATTCATTCTCCTTCCCACTGATTGACACAAGTTAATATCGTGATGCAGGTCTAGCCAATGAAACATGAGGGGAAGTAAGCTGGATGGGAGGGTGAAGAAAAAGTCCTCATTGTCTTTTTAAAAGACTGTGTCTCTAAGTCAGACAGAGTAAGACAAATACTGTGTATCACTTATATGTAGAATCGAAAAATACAACGAACTAGTGAATAAAACAAAAGAAGCAGACTCACAGATATAGAGAACAAACTAGAGGTTACTAGTGGGGAGAGAAAAGTGGGGAGGGGCAATATAGAGGTAGGAGGGAAAAAGGGTTATTATGGGGTTATATGAAACCATGTGTGTGAAACTTTTGAAAACTGTAAAGCACTATAGAATTTAAAGAATCATTCATTCAACTTAAAAAAAAACAAAGACTGTGTCTCCAGGAAAAGATGTGATAAAAAGAGCTGCTGCAACCTTCTGGCAACCAGGAGATGGACAACATGCCAGGGATAATCAAACAAAAAGAGAGAAGGAACCTGAGTCCTGGGTGCTACTGAATTAACTAACAGCCTGGAACCACCCTTTAGCCAACATTTTTATAGGTAATAAATTCTATATCCGTGAGGTGACTTGCAGCAAAAAAGCATCCCAGCTATGGAACAAAAGTTCCACTATATTCCCCAGCAGTGCTCTCCCTGCTTTGCCACAGCTCTCAGGAGGTACCTTCTTCTTTGGGGATCAGGGAGACCTGAATCTCTGCCCCCTGCTAGTTTGTTCTAGTCTAAGACCACCTTTGGCTGTTCAGGCAGCCGTATTAGCTCATTGATTCTCCAGCTATATGTCAAAGTTTTCCTCTTTTGTTCTACACAGTCAGCTCAGTGTTAGGGATAGCTCCAGATTCAAAAAAGGTTATCTAACAAGCTCAAATTTGTTGTCCGAGCCCCACTATCTCAATTCCAGAGAATCAATGGATCGGTTTCTGCTCACACTGCTGCATAGCCAGGCCCTACTTAGAACAGGCCTGAGAATATGTCAGCCAAGTCAACTGTGAAACCTAGAACAACGACACGGTCACTAGCGCACAAATTGGCCCCTTTGCAGGTAGATCTCTACATGTGCCGAGGGGCAGATGAATCCTGAAGGACTTTTTTTTTTTTGCATATAGTTTTTTTTTTTAACATCTTTATTGGAGTATAATTGCTTTACAATGGTGTGTTAGTTTCTGCTTTATAACAAAGTGAATCAGTTACACATATACATATGTTCCCATATCTCTTCCCTCTTGCATCTCCCTCCCTCTCACCCACCCTATCCCACCCCTCTAGGTGGTCACAAAGCACCAAGCTGACCTCCCTGTGCTATGCGGCTGCTTCCCACTAGCTATCTATTTTACATTTGGTAGTGTATATATGTGCATGCCACTCTCTCACTTTGTCACAGCTTACCCTTCCCCCTCCCCATATCCTCAAGTCCATTCTCTAGGAGGTCTGTGTCTTTATTCCCATCTTACCACTATGTTCTTCATGACCTTTTTTTTTTTTTTAAGATTCCATATATATGTGTTAGCATACTGTATTTGTTTTTCTCTTTCTGACTTACTTTACTCTGTATGACAGACTCTAGGTCCAGCCACCTCACTACAAATAACTCAATTTCGTTTCTTTTTATGGCTGAGTAATATTCCATTGTATATATGTGCCACATCTTCTTTATCCATTCATCCGATGATGGACACTTAGGTTGCTTCCATGTCCTGGCTATTGTAAATAGAGCTACAATGAACATTTTGGTACATGACTCTTTTCTCACAGTATATGCCCAGTAGTGGGATTGCTGGGTCATATGGTAGTTCCATTTTTAGTTTTTTAAGGAACCTCCATACTGTTCTCCATAGTGGCTGTATCAATTTACATTCCCACCAACAGTGCAAGAGTGTTCCTTTTTCTCCACACCCTCTCCAGCATTTATTGTTTCTAGATTTTTTGATGATGGCCATTCTGACCGGTGTGAGATGATATCTCATTGTAGTTGTGATTTACATTTCTCTAATGATTAATGATGTTGAGCATTCTTTCATGTGTTTGTTGGCAATCTGTATATCTTCTTTGGAGAAATGTCTGTTTAGGTCTTCTGCCCATTTTTGGATTGGGTTGTTTGGTTTTTTGTTATTGAGCTGCATGAGCTGCTTGTAAATCTTGGAGATTAATCCTTTGTCAGTTGCTTCATTTGCAAATATTTTCTCCCATTCTGAGGGTTGTCTTTTGGTCTTGTTTATGGTTTCATTTGCTGTGCAAAAGCTTTTAAGTTTCATTAGGTCCCATTTGTTTATATTTGTTTTTATTTCCATTACTCTAGGAGGTGGGTCAAAAAGGATCTTGCTGTGATTTATGTGTCATAGAGTGTTCTGCCTATGTTTTCCTCTAAGAGTTTGATAGTGTCTGGCCTTACATTTAGGTCTTTAATCTATTTTGAGTTTATTTTTGTGTATGGTGTCAGGGAGTGTTCTAATTTCATACTTTTACATGTACCTGTCCAGTTTTCCCAGCACCACTTATTGAAGAGGCTGTCTTTTCTCCACTGTATATGCTTGCCTCCTTTATCAAAGATAAGGTGACCATGTGTGCGTGGGTTTATCTCTGGGCTTTCTATCCTGTTCCATTGATCTATATTTCTGTTTTTGTGCCAGTACCATACTGTCTTGATTACTGTAGCTTTGTAGTATAGTATGAAGTCAGGGAGCCTGATTCCTCCAGCTCCATTTTTCGTTCTCAAGATTGCTTTGGCTATTCGGGGTCTTTTGTGTTTCCATACAAATTGTGAAATTTTTTGTTCTAGTTCTGTGAAAAATGCCAGTGGTAGTTTGATAGGGATTGCATTGAATCTGTAGATTGCTTTGGGTAGTAGAGTCATTTTCACAATGTTGATTCTTTCAATCCAAGAACATGGTATATCTCTCCATCTATTTGTATCATCTTTAATTTCTTTCATCAGTGTCTTATAATTTTCTGCATACAGGTCTTTTGTCTCCTTAGGTAGGTTTATTCCTAGATATTTTATTCTTTTTGTTGCAATGGTAAATGGGAGTGTTTCCTTAATTTCACTTTTAGATTTTTCATCATTAGTGTATAGGAATGCAAGAGATTTCTGTGCATTAATTTTGTATCCTGCTACTTTACCAAATTCATTGATTAGCTCTAGTAGTTTTCTGGTAGCATCTTTAGGATTCTCTATGTATACTATCATGTCATCTGCAAACAGTGACAGCTTTACTTCTTCTTTTCCGATTTGGATTCCTTTTATTTCTTTTTCTTCTCTGATTGCTGTGGCTAAAACTTCCAAAACTATGTTGACTAATAGTGGTGAGAGTGGACAACCTTGTCTTGTTCCTGATCTTAGTGAAATGGTTTCAGTTTTTCACCATTGAGGACGATGTTGGCTGTGGGTTTGTCATATATGGCCTTTATTATGTTGAGGAAAGTTCCCTCTATGCCTACTTTCTGCAGGGCTTTTATCATAAATGGGTGTTGAATTTTGTCGAAAGCTTTCTCTGCATCTATTGAGATGATAATATGGTTTTTCTCCTTCAATTTGTTAATATGGTGTATCACGTTGATTGATTTGCGTATATTGAAGAATCCTTGCATTCCTGGAATAAACCCCACTTGATCATGGTGTATGATCCTTTTAATGTGCTGTTGGATGCTGTTTGCTAGTATTTTGTTGAGAATTTTTGCATCTATGTTCATCAGTGATATTGGCCTGTAGTTTTCTTTCTTTATGACATCTTTGTCTGGTTTTGGTATCAGGGTGATGGTGGCCTCGTAGAATGAGTTGGGGAGTGTTCCTCCCTCTCCAATATGTTGGAAGAGTTTGAGAAGGATAGGTGTTAGCTCTTCTCTAAATGTTTGATAGAATTCGCCTGTGAAGCCATCTGGTCCTGGGCTTTTGTTTGTTGGAAGATTTTTAATCACAGTTTCAATTTCAGTGCTTGTGATTGGTCTGTTCATATTTTCTATTTCTTCCTAGTTCAGTCTCGGCAGGTTGTGCATTTCTAAGAATTTGTCCATTTCTTCCAGGTTGTCCATTTTATTGGCATAGAGTTGCTTGTAGTAATCTCTCATGATCGTTTGTATTTCTGCAGTGTCAGTGGTTACTTCTCCTTTTTCATTTCTAATTCTATTGATTTGAGAGGGGGCTTCCCTGGTGGTGCAGTGGTTAAGAATCCACCTGCCAATGCAGGGGACATGGGTTCGAGCCCTGGTCCAGGTAGGTCCCACATGCTGTGGAGCAACTAAGCCCGTGCGCCACAACTACTGAGCCTGCACTCTAGAGCCACAACTACTGAGCCCGTGTGCCACAACTACTGAAGCCCGCCCGCCTAGAGCCCATGATCCACAACAAGAGAAGCCACTGCAATGAGAAGCCCGCGCACTACAACGAAGAGTAGCCCCCGCTCGCCGCAACTAGGGAAAGCCCACACACAGCAACGAAGACCCAACACAGCCAAAAATAGATAAATAAATTAATTAATTAAAAAAAAAAAAGAATCACTGTTGAGTTAGAGCTAGACAAACCAGGATGTTACTTAATGTCTCAGTGTGAAATGAAGCCCTTCTCTGAAATATGCAGATAAATAAGAAAATGTTTGACAAGAACATGAAATTTCCTCAAAATATATATGACTTGAAACTTTAACTACTATTCCAATTCTTCTGAAAGTTAGTGATTCCCAGAAATTTTTCAGGCTTTGCTAAATAAAGTATGTATGTTCTGGGCCATGCCATTGCTTAAAAGGCTTAAAATAGGGCTGAGGTTGTCCTATAAGTGAAGAGAATTACAGCAGATAAGCAAATGTAATACATGGGTGAATGCATAGTATAAGTTTGTGGTATAAGGTACAGTCAGTCCTCATCATTTGCAGATTCCGTATTTGCGAATTCGCCTACTCACTAAAATTTCTTTGTAAACTTAGAATCAGTACTTGCGACACAGTGGCTCCATTTTCACTAGTTCAGTGTTTGCAGCAACTTTATAGAACATAACTGCTGTGAATAACTGAAGAATCAACTGTAATTCTATTTACAGGAGTTTAAAAAACACATTCAACTAGTGCCCTTTACATTTAATGAGTTTTTTTTCTCTTTTTTTTTTTTCCACACACACACACTGTATTTTATTTTTACAAGAGATAAATAGACTGACACCAAGCATTGTACATGGATGACCACAACAAAAGCAACAATGATTGCAATTACCAAACATGAAACACACTCATACTATGTCAGAATATTGACATTCAGTCCAGTAATCCTCCACTGTAACAGCTCCTTTACTTTGCAGTGAAAATTGATTTGTATATTCTTTGCCTCTGAGTCCTTGTTGGATTTTTTTTTTTTTTAATTCAGACAAAGTCACAAAACTTATACTCATCCTCATCAGTTCACTCAGTCCCATGTAACTAATTTTTTTTCATCTTGATCTTTTGTTAGCACTTTTATGAGTTCATCAGTTTTTCATTAGAGTTCTGAAAATGCTTATTCATTCAGTTCAGCAGTACAGTCAGTTACCAGAAACCTGTACTTGTCCGAGTCTTTTCCATGAATTTCTTGAAGATGAAAGCCTTTTATAGGAACATATTTGCAAAAGCATCAGAGTACACCCAGAACTGTCTGTAAATGACAAAAGACTTAAAAATGACCACTGTTAAAGATTTGATGAAAGTTCATAATAATGCAGTTGACAAGAAAATTAGTTATTTCTGAGATATACATTTTAAAGTAATAACTAGGATTATTACTTGTAACATTATACCAGAACATATAAGGTTTTTAGAAATTTCATGTAATGTCTGAAACATTTATATTAACATATTTCCATACATATTTCCATACAAATACAAATATAAGATTTTTAGAAATTTCATATAATGTCTGAAACATTTATATTAACATATTTCCATACATATTTCCATACAAATACAAATATAAGATTTTTAGAAATTTCATATAATGTCTGAAACATTTATATTAACATATTTCCATACAAATACAAATATAAGATTTTGAGAAATTTCATGTAATGTCTGAAACATTTATATTAACATATTTCCATACAAATAACCCAATGAAAGTTTAGTATTAGTTGTTTTGTTTGTTTTTTTATACTGCAGGTTCTTATTAGGCATCAATTTTATACACATCAGTGTATACATGTCAATCCCAATCGCCCAATTCAGCACACCACCATCCCCACCCCACCACAGTTTTCCCCCCCTTGGTGTCCATATGTCCATTCTCTACATCTGTGTCTCAACTTCTGCCCTGCAAACTGGCTCATCTGTACCATTTTTCTAGGTTCCACATACATGCATTAATATACGATATTTGTTTTTCTCTTTCTGACTTACTTCACTCTGTATGACAGTCTGTAGATCCATCCACTTCTCAACAAATGACTCAATTTCATTCCTTTTTATGGCTGAGTAATATTCCATTGTATATATGTACCACATCTTCTTTATCCACTCGTCTGTTGATGGGCATTTAGGTTGCTTCCATGACCTGGCTATTGTAAATAGTGCTGCAATGAACATTCGGGTGCATGTGTCTTTCTCCTGAACCGTCACTGAAATGTTGTGTTTGAGTCTTAGGCTACAGACCACCTTTTAGGTGTAACTAATATCTTCTTGGTATTTTATTATGAACTCCTTTTGGGTAGTCTAAGAGTGACCAAACCAGTACTGACTCACCAGAGAATTCCAGTTCACCAGGGTGCAGAGTACTATGGAAAGCTGTCTTAGGGCCCTTCCCCACCTCTCTCACACACATGCGTGTGTGCACCTGCACACACACAATTAAAACTCTTTTAAGGAACATGTGAGATACAGGGGTAAGAGGTTTGAGGTTGAATAGTTAAAAATGTGAGCTGAAATTTCAGTTGAATTCATTTATTTCATGATCAGATCTTCTCTTGCAAGAACCCTGGTATTTACTAGATAATATTTCACTGTTATCTTGAATAAGTCAATAAATCAAGTCCATCATGTTTGAAATTTAATAGCTGCCTTATTAACCAAAATTGAGTATTAATAATAAAGTCAACATATTTACTGCCCTTTTCAGTGGGGTGATTTTCATTATTCATTACTCAATTACTTTTGCAGTAAAAAGAAATGAGTTATGATTTGTTTTGGATGAGCACGTTATTAAATTAATGACTTGTTGCAAATGTTTTAACCTAAATGTTGTAGTTGAAAAACATTGGTAAAACTTTGCACTTTACCTTATCCAGGATAATGAACCTATTCTAGTCAAAACCCTAAAACTCAGTCCACTTTAAATTACGCTACAATAATAGCGTACTGCTATGTGATACCTGGAATATGAAATTTTTTAAAAGTTATAGCGATCAAATTATGCACCTCAATTAATTAGGCAGTAAGCCATGAAAGATCTGTTGTTACCAGTGGGTGAAAACTAGTTTGCTATTTAATGACCCAAGCTGAAGTCAGGCTGAGCTAACCTGAAAGAAGGCACTTGTTAACCACAGGAAGGATGAATTTTGAGAATTGTAATTACCATATTAAATGGAACTTGGTGGTTTATTACAGCCCCCTTTTGAAACATAGCATTATAAAGAATTCCTGCCCTCAGCAAGGCAGGAAGCTTGATATCCTCCCCTGTTTATTTTATAATTACTCAATAAAATCCAGATGAAATTAGTTGTTACCAGTAATTAATGACCAGTTTAATAAAAAAGAAGGGAGTCGAGCAGATGGTGATTATTTTTTTTAATAGGGCCTGCTCGAAGGGATCATCCTGATAGTAAACTCTTAACAGAAGTTTGTAGCTAAAATGGCTGGTGGTTGCCCATCTCATTGGTTACCGAGGCTAGTGTAATCCTTGCTTTTAAGAGCTACGGCCCATTTCTTCACCAGCTAAAATTTTTAAAGTAAATGGCACTCTGGTTACTGCCACAAATAAAATAGTTTTCATTAGCACACCAGGGGTTGGGATGGGGAGATTCTAAAAGGAAGGTGAGCCCTGTGCATGTCTTGGGAAATCCAGAGGCCCCTTTTCTATGGGGATGTTGAACATGAGATGGAGTCAAGGTTGAACAGGTATTAAAGATGCTCAGAGAACCCTGTGTGAAAATGAAAGTTAGTATCATCCAGTCGTTTTTGATCAGTGGCACCTCTATATGGGAGACGGAGTAAGAATGGCGAGGTCAGTGTTGGCCACATGCCCCTCTTACCCTTAGCTGGTGAGCAGGATTTTCCATTTTTTTGTAAGAGATGTGAGTGCTGCTTTCCTGGCAGTCATGCTTATTAACACGTGAAAGTCGGAAATGCAGTCTGGAAACAGAGGGGGCACAGAATTCATACAGACATAGCAGACGCTGAGGGTGCCTGCACACAGTTCTCAATACCCAGGACCCTGGCCCAACCTTACACGGCCTCTGCTTGAAGCCTCATCCTGCTCCTGACGTGCTCCCCACGTTCTGCTGGAGAGTCACTGGGGCTGTCCCCTAGGTCCCCCCACCAGGCTGCTGGCTTCCTCCTCTCCACGTCTCCCTCAACCCTTGTACCTGCATACATACTTGTTAAGTAGAATTACAGCACACATAGTCCTGGGCTCAGCAGCTGCTGAAAATGTTGGGAGCAATTCCCTACATTCGTTCACAATTTTCCAACTTACAAGGATTTTCAGAAATATTCAACCCACATGGCAACTACGTCAGCGGACAGTCTCAGCCGCATTTGTTTTAGCCCCATCCCTGCCTCTCTGCTATGTCCCCAGCCTCGTGTTTGTCCTACTTCTTCTGCCCTTCTTATCAGTCATTCTATTTTATTGTACTTTCATGGATCCCGGAGAGCCACCTTGCATTCTTCCAGAGCTGGCAGAAAGAAAGCAATGAGTAAATCATACCCCCATTTTACAGATAAGAGAACCAAAACCCAGAGAGCTTAAAAATTTGATCACAGGCATGTGATTAGCATGCGGTAGAGCTGGATGCGGGTCTTGTCTGCAGTTCCCACCGTGGTCTCTCTGCACCACAGCCCTTGCTGAGTCAGAACCTCACCAAGAATGAATGAGAGAAATTAGGCTTCAGTTATAGTAAAATGAGGGCAGGTCAGAATTTAAGTGGCCAGAGTATCTATTTGCTTGCATATAAGAGGAATGGGGCATCTGGAAGGGCTCCCATGGGTGGGCTGGAATTTCTTCCTCTGGAAATTTCAATCAGGGCAGGAGATGAAGGGGAAGGAAGGGTTTGAGCTGAGCTCTGATGCAGCCTGAAAGGGGACAAGTGGTTTCCATCTTTAGAGCAGTAAACGTGCCCACCGTCTAGCATCCTGAAGGCCCCTTGGAGGTTGCCCAGGCCTGGCCCACCCAGCACTGTTCATGACGGGGTCTCCCTGTCCACGTCCCTCCTCCACCCACAGGCGGAGAGCGAGAGAAGCCAGGCCTTAGAAAAGAACATTCTCTTCCCAGTCCTACTTGCCCGAAAGGTGTGGCCTTATTCTGGTTTTTGTTTTTTCTTAACAATGCACTGTTAAGAAAATTAAAATTAAAAAGATCAGAAAAAGTCAATTTGGTTACAAAAAAAAGGAAAATAATACAAGCTCTTCTGTAATGACGTCCCTTTGGTTCCATTAGGCCTGATGAGGCACATTCTCAAGGCCCCTCAGGAGATGAATCAACTCTTTCAAAGGCACTGGGGTTCCATTCAGTGAATTACCCACTAAATGGCTCCCAGTTATCCTGAAAGAGATAACATCTCCTTGCAGATTCTTCATGTTCTCCCAGGGAGTGATGCACACACACAGAGAAATTGTGGTTAATTGCATAAATGAGGCAGAAGTCGGCTGTATGTAAATTCAGCACTGTGGTTGCAAACACTACCTAGGACAATCAGAAGCAAGGGTGGGGAGAATGGGAGCTTCATTTTGGCATCCTCCAGTCTTTTCCCCATTTTAATAGGCAACCCTGGCATTCTGTTTGCATGCTTCTTGCATTTTAATCCCCAGAATTCCTCTCTCCCCAATTTTGCGTTGTGCGCTTTAGGGCCACTTGGCGCAGTGAGTAGTCACCAAAGCCCCATTGTAATTATATAGAGGAAAAAGTTGGAAATTTTTTTTTTGTCATCTATATTTGTTTTCTATCTTTTCTTTTTTTTTTAATTTATTTATTTATTTTTTGGCTGTGTTGGGTCTTCGTTTCTGTGCGAGGGCTTTCTCTAGTTGCGGTAAGCGGGGGCCACTCTTCATCGTGGCGCGTGGGCCCCCCACTATCGCGGCCTCTCTTATTGCGGAGCACAGGCTCCAGACGCACAGGCTCAGTAGTTGTGGCTCACGGGCCCAGTTGCTCCGCGGCATGTGGGACCTTCCCAGACCAGGGCTCGAACCCGTGTCCCCTGCATTGGCAGGCAGATTCTCAACCTCTGTGCCACCAGGGAAACCCATAAGTTGGAAATCTTTTAATGGGCTTTTCAGAACTCTAAATTTCAAGGTTTGTGTTTTAATTTTAACCTTAACCTTAGCAGGCTCCTTTATCGCCTTGCTCGTACCTTTCTCATTGCCCCCTCTCCTTCCTCCCTCTGTGCATCACCCACCTCCATCTACAGGGGTGGGTAGGAAATTACCTTTTGAAGTCAGTGGGTGCTCCAGACACTAGGATAAAGAGGATGGGGTAGACTGGCCCAAGATCTTTCTCACCAAAGGAAAAGAGAGTTTGGTCTCAGATCTTACCAAAGTGAAACTCCTTACTGTAAAGGCATTGTGAGCGAACTTTTCATTCCCAACGAGGAAAAGAATTAGACTTTTTCTCTGGATAACTTTGATTACACAGTAAGAAATACAGGATCAGATAAATTCATGAAGACTTCCCCCAGGCAACTGAAAGGGGAGGTTTAAGTGAAAATCATCGTGAAGTACCCTTCGCAGCAGGGAGCTGCATCAGAGCTTTTATTTCAACAAGTTGTTGGGATCTCATTATTAAGGGAGTTTGTGGACAGTTTGCAATTGAATTTGAACCACTTCCTGCACGTTGCATCAAAGCCATGGGATGCTGTGTCTTGGGCTAACATTTTTCTGCACATAGTGTACCTGGCTCTGAGCTGGAGGGCATAAATATCATACCTTTCAAAGGGAAGATATCTTTGCACCAAACAGTCATGTAAACAGTAAATACATGTACTTTTTTTTTATTATAAAAGGTAGATCTTCAATCTTAAGCAAAATATTTGTTCCCCAAATGCTTATCTAAAAGTGTAAGAGGAGAAATAAATTATTAAGCCTGAAAAAAGTATAAGAACTCCATTTTTCAGTGATTTTGGGGGCTCCTCTTCCTCCTGCTGGCTAAAATGTAGGCATTCTCCACCGACACCCCCAGTTTCTCTTCTCAACCCTTGTCCCTGCTCTCCCTCCCTGCGTGCCCTCCTGCTTTCCTCTCTGGGTGGATGACTCCCAAGTCTAGGTTGCTTACCTGTTTGTTTATCCCCCTTGGATGTCGCACCACCATTTCAAACCCAGCATATCCAGAACTGAACTTTTATCAGCTATAACAGCACCGTCCAACAGAACTTTCTGTGATGATGGAAACATTCCATTTCCATGCTATCCAATATGGTTGCCACTAGCCACATGTGGCTGTTTAGGTTTAAATTAATTAAAATTAAATAAAATCAAAAATTCAGTTCCTCAGTCACACTAGCTACATTTCAAGTGCACAGTAGCCTCATAGGCTAATGGCTGTTGGATTGGGCATCACAGATCTTGAGCGTTTTTGCTTATATCTTTCCCGCAGCATTTTATTAGCATTTAGTGGGTCCTTGGGCAAACTACCTGATGTCTCTGAGATTCAATTTTGTCATCTGTAAAATGGGACCGATAATAACCCCTGACGAGGTGGTTGTGAGGATTCAGTAAGGTAATAGAAGACATCTAGCTTAGTACATACTGAAAAGGCTTTTTTTAAATTGTAAATCCTTTTCCCTTCTCCAGTATTAAATTCCAGATATCCATCTGAAGCTTAGATGATGTGAACTCACCAGAGCCATTATGGCTCAGTTTGCACTTTGTAGGAACACCTGAAGGCACTCTGGGTTTAAGCTGTAGACCTTTGGGGTTTGGTTATTGGAAAGGTTCTGAGCGATTCTCTGCAGGCGGGTTAATACAAGAGGGCTCTGCAGGATGTAACAAGATTCTCCTAGGTTGCTGGGAAGTATTCAGTATTTTAGTTAGGACATTAGCCTTGTTTCCCAGGGCATAATGGCAGTAGAAAAATCCCCAAGAGACTAGCATGTATAGGAATGTTTAGAGAGAACCCGTTTGCTTCGGTGAACACCAGAGGGGTGGGGGGCAGTTCGGTTTGTGAGCATGAACCTGACGAACGACTGACTCCCTGGGCATCAGAAATGGCCTGGGCATTGGGTGAGAGGTGTCCAGGGCCTTCTGGGAGAGCAGGGCCTCAGTCCTCACACAGGAAGCCCTCTGCCGTGGACCAGTCCTGCACACTCATCAAACAACAAGTTTAAAAGGGGGGTTGTGTGGTTTATATCCTGGCTGCAGTCCATTAAAGCTTTAATTACATTAATTAGGGATTTGGAATAAGCAGGTTGGTCAGCCTGAAATGGAGGCCTGTGCTCTCTGTGAAGAAAAGCTTTGCTAAATAAACCAGCAGGATAAACAGGATTTGGGGGGCACATGTATTTCTGGGAACCAGCTGATGCTGAGGATTAGTGCACGCTTTTGGCATGCAAATAAAGACTGCTCATTGTAAATCCACTGAAGGTCTGGAAGCCCCTCCAAGAAACACTTCATTAGCAGTTAAATACAGCGACATTCTTGAAAATTTTAAACACTACCCACACACATACCCTGAATTTTTTTTTTTTTTCAAAATAACCTGTAAAGTCCCTGTTTGGGATGGAACATATGGGGGAAAGGTGATTAGGGGATCTTGTAAAATACAAATTAATTTTGAAGCAGTACTGACTAGTAATTTTGTATTGTTCCCTTTTCCCCCCAAATTTAAAGGACCCCAGCAGTACCATTATGATATTCAAAGCAGTGCACCATTCAACACCATAATGGGTCCCCCATAGCTGAGAGTTGGGAGCCATTGGCTCAGACCTTCCATATTAATAAACCTTTGGAGTGTCATTCAACAGTATATACTCTGTATCATAGTGCTCAAATTTTGCAGACATTATAGTTTAGCTGTGTCTATGTCAGAGGGAGACCCTGCAGTTATGCCACTAACCATCTTACTCAATTTTGAATCTTCATTAGGTATTTCCCAGGGACTATGTTGACATTTTTTTTTTCTCTCTTCTCTCTTGCCTTCTCCCTTATTCTTCTGCTATTTATTTTATCCCTATATATTTTTCAAGTGATCAGATGAACACAGGATGATAAGAAATATGTGAAGGATAATAATCATGGCCTAAAAAGGGAAGAGGGGAGAAAGTTTAACCAAGATGCAAAATGTTGGTAACATGGCAGTTCATCACACTAACCTCTCTAGTTTTGTGTGTTTTTGAAATTATCTCTAATAAAAAATTTAAATAATCACCATCCTCAACCCCCTCATCCTCTTCACCCCCAGCATTTACTCACAGTTTATAGCTTGTCAAATATCTTTAGCATTCACAAACTCCTTGGGTTAAGTCAAGCAGGAAGAAGAGACTTGGACGTTCATATCCCTTTGATTTTTAAAAAAATGATTATTCAGTCCTCAAATGTGTGTGTACTTATCTGAAGAATCCAATACCTAAATGCATTTATCAGGTGCAAACCTCCTGGAAAACAGGGAACACCAAACACTTTAGTCCAGAAGCAGCTTAACTGAACTCTTGCAACAAAAGGAAAGAAAAATCACTTGGAAAAATAATCAGCTTTCGAGGCCCATGAAACTTGAGGTCTGTAAGCTTGTGATGCCCACAGGCATATACTTTGTAAAGGCACAACCCATGTGTAGAGCTGACTTTGCCCCCCAGAATAGTTTCACTGCCTAAGTGGATTAATCCATTTAAGAAGAAAATTCTGCTGTCTCCACCCTGTTCCCAAACAATGCTCTTCTGACTGCTACTCTGTATATAAGTGAGTCACATATACACAAAAATAAATTTGAATGAGGAGTTGGCCCTGTAATTGTATTCATGAATGCATGCAGTTATCTGAATGTGTGCTGAATATCCTTGCCTCGCTTGGGGACAGTTCTCATCTTGGACAAAGCCAACTTTCTCTCTCAGCTATTAAGTGTATTGTCTGCCATCGTTGCTCCCTGCTTCTCTGAGGATGGATAATGCATGTACCAACTGAGTTAGAATATGCCTCGGGTGGGATATTAGTTGAAATATTAGTGAAAATATCAGTGGATATTGGGGGAAATGTGTAAGTCAGAGATGGCACAAACTTTCAACTTACGTGTCACCTTAATCAGTGGATAGTGGCAACCTAGAGCTGGTGAAAAGGAAGATTCTAAGGCTGAATCCATAAGCAGCACAGGGAAAAGGGCTGGGATGGAGCTGCAATGGCTCTCATGGGCTGAGTGGATTGTAAGTGGCACTGGAGACCCTGTGCGTGCCCTCCCTGGCATAAACAAGCCCTGCCTGTGTGAGATCTCCTCTGACATTGAGAGTCCTCTTCCATCTCACATGCTTCCTCTCCTCTTTCTCAACCCAAAGTTTCCGTAACCAGAGTCCTCCAGTTCACCCCATCCCCTGGCTCTAGATTCACTCCAAGTCACTTGTCTTAACTAAATGTTGACTGTCACCCAGCCCACTTGGTCAGAAGAGCCGACCTAAGTGGATTGGTCATGGCAGCATCAGAGAAGTGCTTTTCTTTGGAAACAGAGACGTTTGACCCCAGACTTAGATTTCTGTCTAAGTCCATCTTAGGTAGACTGGACTGCATAGGTTCCCCGCACAAATGACCTCTTACATAAGAATTATCCAGTCAGATGGCTGTTACATTTTTAACATAATTCCTGGGTGAGAGTCAGGGGCATAGGGCCAACACCCATGGAAATACCAAGACTCTGAGCAGCCTTCTGACATATGTGCAGTAGTATGCTGAGCCAAGTGTTTTTCATGCTTTTATCCAGCGAGATCTTGACAATAACCCCCATGAGGTAGGTGTTAGGGTTACCTCTGGTTTATAAATGAGGATCCCAAGACGAGAGAGGGTAAATAATTTGCCTAAGCTTGAATACCTAAATCAGGAGTTTGCCCCCAGAAGCTCGACTTTCAACCAAGCTGTGTTCACAGCTGTTAATGATACTGGAACTAAAACTCCGGAGACCAAAATCCAATTTTTTTTTTTCTTTAGTTTTTAAACTTTTCCCAGCTTATGAGGAGAGTTATGCATCATCTCATTAGCAGTTTACATGGAAACCTCAAATAACTCATTTAATTTACTTCCAGAGGAGGCAAAACAAGGAAACTCAAAAGCTATTTGTAGTTTTGTACCACAAAACCTCATAAAATACAGCTTCTTTGTTTTGTTCATTGGTTTTTACACGGATGTCAAATTAGCAATGAAAACCATGTGGAAGAAATAGCCATAGTTATTTCCAATTCGATGAAAGTAGAAAAGGAATGGAAAGGATGATAGAGAGTTGCCAACAGAGGGATATTCCAGTTGGCCGTCAAACTAGAGATTTGTGGGCTTCGTTTTCAGAAGTGGTTTTTATTCTTGGCATTGACGATGAAAGAGACCACGGTTTACTCTATTCGGGCTAAAGTAAATCAAAATTAATTGCTTCACTGATAATTTACGCTGACCTGTGGCTTTAAGTAGCGATTGCTGGAACCTGAACCAGAGATGCCATTAAGGTAGATTAACTGTATTATTCCTTCGTTGTGAGAAAATATCCAGTATTTATTGGGAATATACAAAGTAATCGTATTCAGAGATGGGATTTTGTTCATTACTGCAGTTATTTAGCCGCCATGCATGAATTTCATTTGAGTGCTAAAATTCCGGGAAAGAGATTATCGGTTTTAAAAAAAAAGTAATTCTTAAGTACTCTTCACAGACAGCTACTAGTCTTTGAATGATGCTGTTCGTAAGGGTGTTTCTGTTGGTCTGCAGCCTCCAAGTTGCCTAGGGTGTATGGGGCCCAGGAGCAGGGGCATGCAGCACCCACCACCCCTCTGTGTGTTCTTTCTCCAAGCTCTGGGAAAGGAGACGCCCCCGGGTTTGGGTGCTCATGTATTTGGCTTCTTTCAGTTTGCAGCATATTGCAAATGATTCCTCCTAAATTTAATAGTTCCATTTTAGTCAACATTCCTTGAAACTGAATTTTGAGCAATGGCCATGATAGAAAATAAAGTTGGATATTTTTAATAACTTGTATCTAGAGAATAATTATAAGCAACATATTATTATAAACAGTATATTACAATGTACATATGATGTGATTACAAAATAATAAAATTAAATTTTATATTGTAGCTTCTCTGCATCTCAAAAAAGTTTAAGTACATTTATTCTTCTCTTGTTCTATTGTTATCATAATCTCAGAATAAAGGACAGTCTTTCTCATGAAAGGATTATTTTATTCCAGGATTATGTCCTTCCTATATTTTATGTTACAGTGGCTTTTTCTTCTTAATGAGAGGCTGGTGATGGTAGATGGTAGTTAGATAAGGTATACCACTTGGCAATAGAAATGGGCAACCGAGTGTTAGTTATTAAATAAATTTATTTATTTATTTACTTATTTTTGGCTGGGTTGGGTCGTTGCTGCACGCGGGCTTTCTCTAGTTGCGGTGAGCAGGGGCTACTCTTCATTGCAGTGTGCGGGCTTCTCATTGTGGTGGCTTCTCTTGTTGCGGAGCATGGGCTCTAGGCGCGCGGGCTCAGTAGTTGTGGCGCACGGGCTTAGTTGTTCCACAGCATGTGGGATCTTCCTGGACCAGGGCTCGACCCGTGTCCCCTGCATTGGCAGGCAGATTCTTAACCACTGCGCCACCAGGGAGGTCCCTAAATAAATATTTTTTAACGTTTTAGAATACTCAAGCTATACTATAGCTGCCCTTAAAAAAAACAAAAAAAGAAAGAAAATATAGTTGTCAAGAGAGTAGTTAAGAGGAAGATCACCTCTTCTCTTTTTTCTTATGTCCTTCTCTTTTCTCCTCTCCCTGTCCCCAAAAATAAGGTGAACTCTTAATAAACTAGCTACAATGTCTGATATGAAATTGGCTTGCCCTGGTGTTAATTTATTTTGTGCAAATTAGACTGGAACTACTCCTCAAAGTCCAGGAACTATATCCTCCTGTATGTATCACATGTAAACTTAGTAAAGAAAAGGGAGGAAGAAAAAAGGTGTCTCACTTAATGCAATAAATCTGTTGGTTTTGGTTTGGTACCCAAGAACAAAATCTAATTCATTGGTGGTGCTTCACAAATTATGCCCACAACCCATGTGAATATCAGATGAAAATCTCACACACACAAACACACAAACCCCTCACAAGTTAAGTGCCAAACTGATCTGATCAGATGGTGTGGGTTTTTTCCTGGTGCTTCTTTTAGTTTTATTATTTTGCATTAAATTTTTAACAGCAGTGTATTAAAAGAGGCTCTGAGTTTTGGTGACACTGTGAAAAATTTTATGAAGCTTCAAAATCCACCCCATAGGCCTCAGATTGTGAAGGCAAAAATAGCTCTGGGATGAGAAATGAAACATATGATTGTTCAAAACATTACTAGAAACTTTCTTAAATTAATGTTACTTGGGAATCCAAATTGTCTTTTGTCTTTGAAAAGAAGAACATTTATTAAGTTCCCTGATCACCAGGAAAGGCCCTTCTCTTAATGAAGGGGCGCAGACAAGCAGTCACTCCACTTGCTGCCAGCGGGTCATGTTTCACTGGCCAGCTGTTCTAACCAAACACCCCTCAACCTCACTGTGGCTTTAAGTTGCTAAAATGAGAGTGGCCGCCCCATGAATTTATTAGCAGATGTGTGTTCTGAAAGCCATCATTACTTTGAGACCTAGAACAGCCAGATCCTCTGACATGTGGACCACACATGATCACATGCTGAAATGTGCCGTTATTCCCATAGCCTCTATTCGAATGTCTTACGGATCACTCTGCTTCCTTACTGGCTTTCTGTCCATCCTTGTCCTGGATAGCGCATCGTAGTAGTTGGAGAAAAGGAAAATCCCTAAGATACTCTCCACTGGAAAGATCGATTGTTGTCCTTGTCAGGTCAGAGATCCCACTGTCCGGAGCGATGAGTTAGCAGATTTGAGAGTGTTTAGAACTGTGGTCTATCTGCCAGCTCCTAGCAGCTTTCCTCAAAAGCTTTCTTGGTTTTACAAACTGGTTTTCACCAAAACATGGCAATGCCCAAAGGGCCATTGAAAAGGCAGATCAAAGCTTTTGAGCTTCAAATGAAGCAGTTGGATGTGGTACTTTGTACAGAGGTCTGGTTGTGGACCACAGCTGAGCCTTGTGCGACTTTATGAATCTCCCAAGTAGAGGGCAGCCTATAACTGCATAGAAAAACATCTTTCCATCAAGTAGCTGTGCTCCTGTTGCCTGTCCTGCTAGAAAAGTCTTCTACAATTGGGTTCTTCTCAAGAAATCAAGGCAGAGAAGTAAAGAAGAGGAGGTGTGTGGTTTTATAGATGCTCCACCTCCCAGCACGTTGTCCCTAAGGAGAGGAACCATCTGTTTGTATTCCAGCTACTGTAGCTACCTTTTTCAAATTTGCCTATGATTGAAGCAGTAATTTAATCAATCAATGCCTGCAGAATCAGTGACGGTGGCTTGTTGCTTTCAGAATCAGCAGAACTCATGATGGCAATACTTATTCTAATACTCAGTAGTGCAGCTCAGAAGTAACCAAACTGCTGACGTTAAGCGTCAGAATGAAAGGTTTGTGAGTTAGGATTTCCAGAACAAGAGTCGTTCACATGACATTTGTCAAACACCCAGTGCCAGGCCCTATTCCAAGTGCTTTACATGTATTAATTCACTTCATCTTCACAACTCTGTAAGATAGCCCTTATTTTCACCATTTATAGGTAAGAAAACTGAGGCACAGAGAGGTTAGGTAACGTGCCCAAGGTCACACAGCTGGAGAATATAGAGGAGAAATTAGCATCTAAACAGTCTGCCTACAAAGCCCACCTCTTAACTGCTACACTGATATTTTCAAACTGCAGGCCATGACCTATTAGTAGGTCAAGAAATTAGTGTGGTGGTCATGACCAGGATAGTTTGTTAAAATCAAATAGAATAGAAAAATATCAGAGTATATCGCAGGTAGTAAGGATTGTTTCAAGAAATTTTTGTTTCAGATGTTTACATAAAAATTCTTTGTCTTTGCGCCCAGATATGTTTCACAAGTCATAGTTCTAATTTCAGAAAGACAATATGGTGCAAATACTGCCTATTACATAACTCTCCGTACAGGGTCCAGGGCAGCCCCCTGTAATCAAACACACTGATGTTTGTGCAGTGAAGCATATAAATATTCACACTAAATACAATAAATAAAGTGTGTAAATAGCCTTTAAGTAGTTCACGGCAGGGTTGGTCCCCCCGTGAGTTTTGCTGTCAAACATAAGAAACTTTCCAATTTTCAGAGCTCTAGAGATTTCAAAATTGCAGATTGCAGACCTAATTATACATATGTGTGTACAGGCTTTCTTATAATGGATTGAGGTCAAAAAAAGTTTGGGAAACACGGCCTGTGGGAATCATTGACTGTTGGAGCTGGGAAGGAACATAGGGGTGATATATTTCTTATACCCATAAAACCAAAACTCCTCAGTTTTAACAAGTAGAAAAACCAGGGCCAGACCGGGGGTTGGGGGGAGCATTGGGACTTCCAGAGGCCACCCGCTTCTTCTCCCCAAAACGAGCCTCCTGACACACAGCTCCGGCCTCTGGACTATACGGCCTCTTCAGAGTCTTATAATAACAACCAAACCACGCCATGCATCTCAGAGTTTGGATTCTTGCAGGTTTTTCTGAGAGAGGCTCGAGTTTCTAGTGGTCACTTCCATCACTGGGTTCTCCAGAGCGGGCGGAAGCCAAGTGGTTTTGCCCCAGCAGGACACTTGGGCTCAGGTGTTTGGCCCAAGAGTGAGGTGCAGGGCGGGCTCGGCCCGGGCTCCAGCCAACTCTGTAAATTTCCTGAGCTTGTGGTTGAAACTGGTCTCCATGGACCAGCAATTTGACATTTTCCCCCTGCGGTGTTATAGTCATGTTTCCACGTTTAATATGTCAGACTGAATGAACTGTGGTCTAAGGATTTAAAAGATTTATAATGGAGTCTTGAAAATTTACTTAAGGAATATGTACTTCCCCAAGCAATAACAAATATTACTGCAAATGACCATATTAAATTAAAGTAACTTGGGCATTTCTGATTTGTAGGAAAGTTAAAATTAATCTTATGGCAGTTTCAGTTTCAAAATGAAAACATGACTTTGCCTGACCACAGATTTGCAGGGTGTTAGTCAACAGTGAATGAACCCTCAAGTGACTATTTTTTTCTTTAAGAAATATCCAGTTCACTCTATGTGTAGAAAAGCAATACTAGAAGGAAAATACCCTGAAAAATCAACCATAGTTGTATCTGCAAACTTCAAAGGTTCTGGTAAAAAAGTTTTTCATAAGCTGAGTGGTGAGTACGTGGATTGTCATTTTATTCTTCTTTAAACTGTGCTTGTAAATATGTACCCTCAATTGTGTGTGTATTACTGAATTTTTTAAAATGTTTTTAAGCACAAGTCACAAATCCATAAAAATTTTTCTGTAAGTGTTCTTTAATGAGAAGTCTTACTTTTATACTTTTAAAAAGGAAAAGAAGGCTTCCTTATCCATCCTTCATCCCTCCCCACAATTAGCTCCTTTAGTGAATAGGCAAGGAGGCTGGTTCAAATGCTCTTTTTCCATATTAAAAAAATAATAATAATAACTACAGGTATACTGGTAAATGTTTAACGGCTGACTCTTGGGGTGGGGAGAAAGCCCTGATTTGTAATATTTGCCAATTTCCATGGTTTAAATACTCCCATCATGGCCAATTTCAAGCAACCAACATTACATTGCTGAACAGAGTTGGGAAGAAATGTGCAGTAGCATACAACATCATATAGTAGTTCTACCAAACAGATATGACATTATTAATGTAAATAACCTAAATAGCATAGATAATAGTAAAATGAAAGAAAATGATAAGAACTGATAAACCTTGTGTGTTGTTACCTTTATTTTTAATATGCTTGTTTTAATTTTAAGTTCACATAATTTATTTTTAATTTATTTTTTAATTTTTATTTTATATTGGAATTTAGTTGATTAACGATGTGTTAGTTTCAGGTGTACAGCAGAGTGATTCAGTTTTACATATACATGTATCCTTTTTCAAGTTCTTTTTCCATTTAGATTATTACAAAGTATTGAGCAGAGTTCCCTGTGCTATACAGTAGGTCCTTGTTGGTTATTTTATTTTATTTTTTTAACTTTTTATTTTACATCAGAGTATAGCCAATTAACAATATTGTGATAGTTTCAGGTGCGCAACAGAGTGACTCAGCCATACATATACATGTATCCATTCTCCCCCAAACTCACCTTCCATCCAGGCTGCCACATAGCATTGAGCAGAGTTCCCTGTGCTATGCAGTAGGTCCTTGTTGGTTATCCATTTTAAATATAACAGTGTGTACATGTGGATCCCAAACTCCCTAACTATCCCTTCCCCCCCCGCACCCCGTAACCATAAGTTCATTCTCTAAGTCTGTGAGTCTGTTTCTGTTTTGTAAGTAAGTTCATTTGTATCATTTCTTTTTAGATTCCGCATATAAGGGATATCATACGATTGTTATCTATTTTAAATATAGCAGTGTGTACATGTCAATCCCAAACTCCCAATCACATAATTTAATTTTTAATAATGGGTATGTTTAACAACTGGCCTAAATCCCTAAAAATTTAATGATCAGCTCTCACAAGCCAGCGTAAGCCCGCACCAGCACACGAGTACTCAGAGCAGTTGCCATTGCAAAGCAGAAAGAATTCAGGGACGAGGGCACAGCAAGCCTTCCCTGCATCACAGCCCAGTGAGGCTACAAATCCAGGGCCCCCAGGAGCCAAGGGACCCCACACAGCAGAACTCGGCAGACCCTGGGAGGATGAAGGCTCCTGCTCTTCCAGTTGCCCCACTTCCAACATGTAAACCCCCGAGGGGTTCCCTCTGCATTTCCTCAGGCCCTAAGCTTCAGCTCCTTAACCCCTTTCAACTTAACCGTGACTCTCCAGCAAACACAAGAAAGCTCAGGGTTCTTTGCTGTGCCAGTGGCAGCCTGGCGGAGCAGGAGCGTTCGATACGGTCCCAAGGCTGACTTCTCAGATGCCATCTCTGCCACCAGCCAGCAAAGTGACCTTGAACAGCCCCCTTCACCTCATTTGCCAGTTACTGTGAAAAATGAGGGGGTTGGACTAGGTGATCTGTCTCATCCAGGTTCCTCCCTGCTCTAAAACCCCATGTTGGCTGCGATTACTGAGGACTTCAGAGAAGATCACCAGTCATGTCAAAATCCATTGAGAAAAACTCATCAGACCACAGAGTGGTGTGGCTTCCCAAGCCTGAACTCCCTCTCATCTGGGAATACAGGGGAAACATTTCTAATCCTGATGAAGGAAAGATCTGGGCTCTGGTCCTTCAAGGATATGTCAAAGTGCAGCTGCCCTTGAAGGTGGAAAATGCTCAGAGCCAACTTACTCAAGTCCGGTTCTTGGCTGCAGTCACAGCCTTTATTTATTCTGCCTCATCAGGTTCTTTATAAACTTGTCTCCCCAGGTGATTCTTTGCCATTAGGAATCCACCCATCTTTTGACAAACAACTGTATTGATGGAACATTGCTTGAAAACTGTAAGGTTTAAATAAGTCTCAAAAAAATAAGTAAAGTCATGGGTGGTAAGTGAAAGAGGAACAGTGCAACACTGCCAAGGGAGAAACTGGTGAATTTTATCCAGCGCTCCAAAGGCGTTTTTATGCCCATGCGTGTGTGTGTTTTGTCACCAGGAATAAATTCTGCAGCTGTGTATCTTGGTATGGCAAGCTTGTCTTGATTTATGGGTATAGCTGCAAGTTCATAACCACCAATCCAAGGGAGAAGGAGGGAGAGTGGAGGGAGAGAAGGGTTGGCAGAAGTGTTTTATGAGTTTCATGTTTAATGCTTTTAACATGGTGCCTCGTTCTCGCTTCTAGAAAGCACTTAGCAGATACAAGCCAAAAATAGATGGCTGTCCATAGCCAACCAAATCCATAAGGGGGTGAAGGTGAGGGATATGTGTGTGCACATTGTCGTGGTTGTTTATAGTTGTTTTTATCTCTGAGCTGTAGGAGAGTATTTATTTTACAATAAAAACTGTGAGCTGTGATACTTTTATACTTTTTAACCAGAGTAAGAGAAGACACTGCAAAGCTTGCTAGCTCGCTCTCTCTCTCTGGCAAGAGTTTCTTTCTGACACTCTCTATGCACTCTCTGGGCTGATTCCTGGTCAGCTATTCCACATCCCATCCTACTGTACATGAGGCATGAACCAGGTGCTTTCAGAGCCATAGACATGCAGTGCGTCCTCAAGAAACTTGGAGTAAGGTAGATGGAATATACAGATAAGACCACATTTATGAAGCTTTCTATAATAATAACAGCCACTTCCTACATGACAGGCACTGCTGCCTCGTTTAATCTTCACAACAGTCCTCTGAAGTCAGCACTATTATTGCCTTGTCCACCAGCAGGTGACCTTCCTCCACCATGAATATTCAGACTCCCAAGATGACCAGAGGCCGCCATGGGCGCTGGGTCTTTTCAGAGAGATAAAAGACAGAGCCACAGCCTGCCAGCAGGGCCGCATCACACCTTCTGTGAAGTTCTTACTGGTACACATGGCAGTCTATCCAGATGCAGATAGAAGATGCCCCTCGGGCAAAGGTGGGAGCTGCCCTGGAATCAAAGCTCTTATGACACTCCCTGGGCACGCTCTCCAGTTCTCTGCAAGGGGCATGTTCAGCGGCAAGATCACCGCGCTCAGGAAGCCCAAAGCTCTGGGTTCCTAACAGGTGTGGATAGATGGTTTCTAGTTCCTCCCAGTCCAGATGTCATTTACCAGTTGGGGGTCAGTCTTAATATAAGCAGCGTTGCCCAGTAGCGTATTTGACTTACCATCTTGGCAGGTTACCAGAGTTAACCAAAGATCAAAGTCTCTTATAGAAAGGGAAAAGAGGTATGTTAATCCTTTATCTACAATTATTAGTCCCATTTTTCAGAGAATAAAGCTGAGGCTTAGAGAGGTTCATCAACTTGCCTCGAGTCACATAGTAAGTCACACAGCCAGCATTTGAACCCTGGCCTGCCTGACTCCAAGTCCCATGCTGTTAACTAAGATGCAAGATGTAAATTTCTCATTCTACTCCAGAGCATATCTGTGTTTATTTTACTATTTAAAAAACCAACTTAGGGCTTCCCTGGTGGTGCAGTGGTTAAGAATCCGCCTGCCAACGCAGGGGACACGGGTTCAAGCCCTCGTCCGGGAAGATCCCACATGCCACAGAGCAACTAAGCCCGTGCACCGCAACTACTGAGCGTGCGAGCCACAACTACTGAAACCCGTGCTCCGCAACAAGAGAAGCCACCGCAGTGACAAGCTCACGCACCACAACGAAGAGTAGCCCCCGCTCACTGCAACTAGAGAAAGCCCGCACGCAGCAACAAAGACCCAACACAGCCAAAAATAAATAAATAAATTAAATAAATTGAAAAAAAAATTAAAAACTAACTTGAATGACCTACACTGAGAACACTTGGTCTTCCTGGAAGAAGCAATATGTTTAGCCTGTGGTCTCACCCACTCCCTGGTGCACTGCATGCCCCAGTTGAAGAAGCTCAGCACTATGCCAGTTAGCAGTTGTACTTAGAATAATAAACGAAAGCACCAGTTCCTGCTTTTCTCTATAGTCCAGATTTTGAGTAGAGGTTTATGAGGAGGGAAAAAAGAAGTTTTAAGAGCAATAGAACCAACTTTACATCTGAAAATAAATGAGTACGTGGCTGCCGGGTGCAAACAATTCTGTTTTACATTGTCATTCCTTTCTTCTTTTTAAATCATCACCATCTTGCAGCACAAAACCTAAGAGCTCAAGGCAAAACTTGTAGCTTTATTACAGTTTGGTTCAACATATAAAATCCAGTTTATGCATATAGATTATATTGCAAAAGCCCTTCAAGAAATGTGCCATCCATGTTCCAAGTGTAAAAGTAGACATTTTAAGACACTGTAACTCTATTGTAACATTTTTTCATTGGGTGTTTGAGCAACTCAAAGCTTTTTACCAGGCATGAGAACTATCTGTTGACTTACAAAATGCCGCAGTGTAATGAAGACAAATATGAAGGAATTTTGTAGGCAGAATGTGAAATGGGTTGGGTAAAATACCATGTTTAAGTGCAATGGAATTAGTTTGCGATGAATTGTATTAAAATAGTCAAAACACAATTGGTGAGAGGGTGGGGTACCGAGGGGAGTTGAGAGGTATGGTTATGGTCTGGTTCTTCGCTTAGGCAGTGGGCACAAGTGTATGTTTTTTTCACCTAAACATTTTCATATACTCTATTCACTAGGCTTTTCATCGCAATTTTCAAAAATGCAGTTGACATTTGCTCTTTAGGTAGGAGATACCACTTCATAGATTGTTTTGAATCTCTTATTACATGAATTTATGAAATGCTAGATTAAACAGTGAGAAAAGAACAAAGTTTGAATATAACTAACATAAGAGAAGTGTTGAAAGAATAACTTTGAAGTTTCCGAAGTGAAACTATCAAGAAAAGTCACCTTTCCCTTTATGAGTAATAAGATCACAACATAAATGATCTTTCTCCGTGATCTTCCTCCTGGTACAGTGCTCGTACCCTCTTATTGAATCTGCTTGGGCAGGTTTGTTCACTGACTTGATAAATGTTTGCTAAGATGGGCCTGGCAGCGTGCTAGCAACGATTATAGGGACTCGGGTCCTTTCTTTTCAGCTAATGGCTGGGGAGACAAGACCTTCAGTCAGCCAAGAAAGTGTTAAAAACCCAAATAATGATATGAGAATCCAGAGTACAAAAAAGAATCAAAGTTTTCATGAAGCCATATATGTTCAGTGGCACAAACAATAAATACTACCAACCTACAGATGAAGGAAGTCCTCTGTAGCTGAGGGTGGTTGGGGAACTTTGAGAGCAGGTGTACTTTCTGAGGGTGGAGAGGACCTTCCCAGAGAGGCAGGCTTGTAACTGAAGGCACTGTAGTGAGTATGGAGTCTATGTGGATCCATTTCCTGCACAGAGGGTTTGCCCAGGGAAGAAAGGATCCTGACTTTGAGGAACTTTAAAACAAGGAGCTAGGAGATAATTTCATCATGTAGGAAAAGGGCAATGGTTGTGATTTTTTGAAATTGGGACAGACCTGTGAATGAGCCCCTTTCCCAGCGTGGAGCACCTGTCGAGACTTGAGTTAACGGTCATAATCCTGCTCTGTATATGGTCCTGGTTACTCATAAATGGTCCCTTCCACTGTTGCTGCAGATTCATGACAGACGCTGCCCGCCGAGAGCAGGAGTCCCTAAAGAAGAAGATTCAGCCGAAGCTCTCGCTGACCTTGTCCAGCTCCGTGTCTCGAGGGAATGTGTCCACGCCGCCTCGCCACAGCAGCGGAAGCCTTACTCCCCCCGTGACCCCACCCATCACCCCCTCCTCTTCATTCCGCAGCAGCACTCCGACCGGTGAGTGGCTTGGCCCGTGGTGGGTGTGTGTGTGTGTGTGGTGTGCTGGGGGCCGGGGACAGATCATGATTCAGACCCACCTCTTCTTTGACCCTTTACTGGTCCCTATAGCGTTTGCTGATTCATTCATCTATTTATTATGGAAGAAATATTTATAAATTATCATTTATAATATGCATGTGATAATGGTTTTATAGATATGTTTTCAAGCCTTTACCATTTGTTATGTATGAAGTGATGCAGTGTCTTGGATTTGCTTCGGTCAAGTTGAGAAGTAGATCAAACAAGATCGATTATATGTTGTTTATTGCCATGTGTTGATTATTATTGAAGCTGGACGATGTATACATAGGGGTTCATCATACCATTCTCCCTATTTTTGCTTATTTAAGAAATTTTCCATGATAGAATGATTAATTTTAAAAAATTAGAGTGCCTCCCATGTGCCAGGCCTGAGCTATAGTAGTGAGCCAAAGGAGACCCCTCCCTGTTCTTCCTGATGGACTAAGGCCTAGTGGAAGATGCTGGCATTTTAGGGGGCCAACAAGAACACTCTTTCTTGCCTTCCCCTCCCAAATGGAAGCAATTTGAAAAATAAAACAAGACTTGGAGGTGAAGATTAAAATTGACTTTATTACTGCATAAGGCTAAACTGCAGAATAGAGCTAGCTAGCATCTGTAACAACTGTCTTCCCTGAGTTGAACTTATTCCCAAACATTCCTTCTAAGCTTGCCTGCCTGGGAGCAGACCAGAGTGCGCCCAGGCCCTGAGCTGAACATGCGCAGAACCTTCTCCCAAGTAAGGGATCCATTAAGTCAGCAGTGATAGAAGATGGTAGAAAGAGGCTGGAAAGGTCTCCTTCTTTTCTTTTTTGCATCTGAGCACAGGGAATATATTTCCCCTCACTCCCATAGGGGTATAGACAGGCATTCATCAAATAAATACAGCAAAAATATAACATTGTAACCATAAACTGACTATATGGAAGAACTCAGTGATAGGAGAGCATACAGAGAAGGGCTTGACAGGGTCAGGAAAGACTTCCCTGAAAGGTTGGTAGGTAAAGAGGGAAAGAAGGCACATTCAGCCAAGCAGACAGCGTTTTTCAAAGGCTCCATGATGGGGAGCCTGGCAGGTCCCAGGTACTGAAGGTCGGCCAAGTGGTGGGGTGTTTGTTAGATGAGGCCAAGGAGGTCTGCAGGGACCAGGGCACTTAGGGTGTCATCCTAAGAGCAAGAAGAAGCCGCTTAGAATCACACCATCACTTCAGTAGCATTGCCCCTTGACCATGGGTGAAAATGTTTATTTTTGTCTTACAGTTTATGTATTTCTCTTTTATCCATCTCCCATCAAGGGAGGTGACCACAGTCATATTTCTCAGAGGGTGTTTCAGAATATAACTTTCACAAAATAGTAATTGGGAAAAGGGATTCCCTAATAAGTTTGGGGAAATGTTGGGTTAGACAAAGGTAAACTGGTTTCTTCAGTACAGGGCTTTAATATATACATTGTTATTCTCCAAGAGGAGGGTTTAGAAAGCTTTCCAAATTTAGTCGCTTTGATTAGAGGACCTCTTTTTCTAGGGGCATGTCTGGGGGCTCATGGTTGGCAGATACCCTGTGTTCCATCAGGATTGGACATTTTTTAAAATTTTATTTATTTATTTATTTTTGGCTGTGTTGGGTCTTCGTTTCTGTGCGAGGGCTTTCTCTAGTTGTGGCGAGTGGGGGCCACTCTTCATCGCGGTGCGCGGGCCTCTCACTGTCGCGGCCTCTCTTGTTGCGGAGCACAGGCTCCAGACGCGCAGGCTCAGTAGTTGTGGCTCACAGGCCTAGTTGTTCCTCAGCATGTGGGATCTTCCCAGACCAGGGCTCGAACCCGTGTCCCCTGCACTAGCAGGCAGATTCTCAACCACTGCGCCACCAGGGAAGCCCAGGATTGGACATTTTGAAGACAGGATAGGTGTGCAAGGCAGACAGACTGAGTTCCTACCGAACTTCGCCCTTTACAAATCACTGATGATACCCATTATTTAGGTTTCTGTGTGAGAGTTAAACGGGATAGATGTGCATGCCTTGAACACTCAGTAAATGTTCGTCTCTGTGGTCCAGAGTCTTTAACTAGTTGCTTCAGGAACAGAATTGGAGGTCATTCTGTAGAGGATGAATTGGGTTCATTTGTGTTGGGCATTTGTCCCTTTCTTTAGATAGACAACCCTGTTTCTCTTACATTTTATTTCATGAAGATTTACTTTCCAGCATCTCTGTGTAACATTTACTGTGTAGATCTAAGGAATGCCATGATAGTGTAGTGTAATTCTTCAATTCTCTTTTCTGAATATTTCTATGAATATTTATTCATATATAATGTGAATTATGGGGGCAGTTTTATACCTGGCTGTGTTTTATACCTGACTTAATATGGATTGACTCATAGCCAGCACCAGATAACCGTGACCTCCCCAATTAATAATCGGAGCTTTAGAACCCCATGAAAATAAAGACATTTTAAAAGTGAGAGTTTATTATTTTTCATGTAAGAATGTTTGGAAGAAATAGAATCATTTCCTTTCCTTCAGACGTAAAGAAATCTTTCTGACACCTTGTCTATTTTAGCAATTTCCCACTGAGAGAATTAATATATGTTGTGGTAAAGACGTATCATTTTCAGTCTGTCAACATCATTGGTAAGTTATTTGCTGCTTGAAGAACATTCCATGTAAACATCAAAAATTAGCAGGGGAAATGGTTTCTTAAACCCCTACCCTGTACCATTTTGACTGTGTACATTTTTCAATGTTTGAAATGTTATTTTACCTGTAGTTGGAGAGATCAGCTTATTTTGCCTGACTAATGTGGTTTCAGTCACTTTCATTGCCAGGTTATAAGTAATTTTACATGTTTCTACCTCCTAAATTCACTCTTCCAAGTTTCATATTCAGGATGCGTTCCTGGTGCAGAAGTAATAGTCATCTTGCAGAAAATTTCATTTATAAAGGATTCTTTAAAATATACTGTCTTAGTATGGTACTGGCACAAAAACAGAAATATAGATCAGTGGAACAGGATAGAAAGTCCGGAAAGTCCGGAGATAAACCCATGCACCTATGGTCACCCATGCACCTATGGTCACCTCCCTTTGACAAAGGAGGCAAGAATATACAATGGAGAAAAGACAGCCTCTTCAATAAGTGGTGCTGGGAAAACTGGACAGCTACATGTAAAAGAATGAAATTAGAACACTCCCTAACACCATACACAGAAATAAACTCAGAATGGTTTAAAGACCTAAATGTAAGGCCAGACACTATAAAACTCTTAGAGGAAAAGATAGGCAGAACACTCTATGACATAAATCACAGAAAGATCCTTTTTGACCCACCTCCTAGAGAAATGGAAATAAAAACAAAAATAAACAAGTGGGACCTAATGAAACTTAAAAGCTTTTGCACAGCAAAGGAAACCATAAAAAGGATGAAAAGACAACCCTCAGAATGGGAGAAAATATTTGCAAATGAAGCAACTGACAAAGGATAATCTCCAAAATATACAAGCAGCTCATGCAGCTCAATATCAAAAAAACAAACAACCCAATCCAAAAATGGGCAGAAGACCTAAATAGACATTTCTCCAGAGTAGACATACAGATTGCCAACAAACACATGAAAAGATGCTCAACGTCACTAATCATTAGAGAAATGCAAATCAAAACCACAATGAGGTATTACCTCACACTGGTCAGAATGGCCATCATCAAAAAATTTAGAAACAATAAATGCTGGAGAGGGTGTGGAGAAAAAGGAACCCTCCTGCACTGTTGGTAGGAATATAAATTGATACAGCTACTATGGAGAACAGTATGGAGGTTCCTTAAAAAACTAAGGATAGAACTGCCATATGACCCAGCAATTCTACTACTGGGCATATACCCTGAGAAAACCATAATTCAAAAAGATACATGTACCACAATGTTCATTGCAACACTATTTACAGTAGCCGGGACATGGAAGCAACCTAAATGTCCATCAACAGGTGAATGGATAAAGAAGATGTGGCACATATATACGATGGAATATTACTCAGCCATAAAAAGGAACGAAATTGAGTTATTTGTAATGAGGTGGATGGACCTAGAGTCTGTCATACAGAGTGAAGTAAGTCAGAAAGAGAAAAACAAATACTGTATGCTAATGCACATATATGGAATCTGAAAAAACGGTACTGATGAACCTAGTGGCAGGGCAGGAATAAAGACGCAGACGTAGAGAACAGACTTGAGGACACAGGGCGGGAAGGGGAAGCTGGGATGAGGTGAGAGAGTAGCATTGACATATATACACTACCAAATGTAAAATAGATGGCTAGTGGGAAGCTGCCGCATAGCACAGGGAGATCAGCTTGATGCTTTGTGACGATCTAGAGGGGTGGGATAGGGAGGGTGGGAGGGAGACTCAAGAGGGAGGGTATATGGGGATATATGTATACATATAGCTGTTTCACTTTGTTGTACAGCAGAAACTAGCACAACACTGTAAAGCAATTATACTCCAATAAGGACTTCCTGGTGGCGCAGTGGTTAAGAATCTGCCTGCCAGTGCAGGGGACACAGGATTGATCCCTGGTCTGGGAAGATCCCACATGTTGCAGAGCAACTAAGCCCATGCACCACAACTACTGAGCTCACGCACCACAACTACTGAAGCCCACGTGCCTAGAGCCTGTGCTCTGCAACAAGAGAAGCCACCACAATGAGAGACCCGCGCACAGCAATGAAGAGTAGCCCCCGCTCGCCGCAACTAGAGAAAGCCCGCATGCAGCAATGGAAGACCCAACGCAGCCAAAAATAAATTTAAAAAAATTTTTAAAATTATATTCCAATAAAGATATATAAAAATATATATACACTGTCTTGACTAGACAGAATTAGATCTCAGTGTCATCCTAGAGTTTCAAGTATTTCTTAAGGATTCTGGAACTAAGATTTATTTTGCAATTTCTAAACCCTAGGGGAATCTTCTTTTCTCATTTTTTTCATTTCCTATCCTCATTTGTTTTGTGTTCTTTTTTAATGTACTTTTTAAAAGTATTCACTTAAGGAAAGCTTAGAATGGTTTAAATTGTGGGTCAAGAATCTTTTCTATGAAGGACCCGATAGTAAATACTTCAGGCTCTGCAGGCGATGGGGCCTCTGTTTCAGCTACTCAACTCTGCTGCTGTAGCAGGAAAGCAGCTATAGAACTATGCAAACAAATGGACATGGTGTGTTCCATAAAACTAAAAGTTTTTGTGGAACCTTATTTACAGATTTGGTCCGTAGGCCATAGTTTGCCCACCCTGGTTTAAATCACAGAGATAAAGAATTAAAGATAGGGGACTTCCCTGGCCGTCCAGTGGTTAAGACCTCACCTTCCAATGCAGGGGGTGCAGGTTCGATCCCTGGTCAGGGAGCTAAGATCCCATATGCCTTGGGGCCAAAAAAGCAAAACATAAAACAGAAGCAATATTGTAACAAATTCAATAAAGACTTTAAAAATGGTCCACATCAAAAAAATCTTTAAAAAAAAAAAAAGAATTAGAGATAAGTGTGATTACTATGTACAAAATAGTCAACAAGGACCTAACTGTATAGCACAGGGAACTATACTCAATGTTTTGTAATAGCCTATACGGGAAAAGAATCTGAAAAAAAATCTATCTATATGACTGAATCAGTTTGCTATACACCTGAAACTATCACAACGTTGTAAATCAACTGTACCTCAATTAAAATATATATATATATAAAATAAAGATAAACGTGATTAAATTCCCTGAAAATAAAGTGTTAAAACAATTCATACCATTCTCCTTTAAAAGTAATAATAATCTAGAGTATAACTACTGACCAGGAAAGGCAACTTAGATTTTTTACTATGTATGATTATTTAATCCTAACACCAACCCCACTGAGACAGCATTATTAATTCCCATGTACAGATTAAAGAAATAGAGGCTTAATAAGGTTAATTTGCACAGAGTCCCGTGTCTGTCACTTCCAAAAATGAGGTCTTTCCAGTGTACTCATACTTTCTTTCCACATTAATCATTATTATATTAACACCTTTTTAAAAACCTCATTAGAGATACGTTCGGTAGATTACTCCTTTCTGCCCGTGGACGCACGGTAAGCATTGTTGACGTCTCCCCCCTCCACTGCCATCATATCTAAGTCAGAGTCTCCCAAAGAGCCCGAACAGCTGCGGAAGCTCTTCATCGGAGGTTTGAGCTTTGAAACAACCGATGGGAGTCTGAGGAGCCACTTTGAGCAGTGGGGACGCTCACAGATTGTGTGGTAATGAGGGAACCAAACACCAAGTGCTCCAGAGGCTTCGGGCTTGTCACGTATGCCACTGTGGAGGAGGTGGATGCAGCCATGGAGGCAAGGCCACACAAGGTGGATGGAAGAGTTGTGGAACCAAAGAGGGCCTTCTCAAGAGAAGATTCTCAAAGACCTGGTGCCCACTTAACTGTGAAAAAGATTTTTGTTGGTGGCATTAAAGAAGACACTGAAGAACATCACCTGAGAGATTATTTTGAACAGTACGGGAAAATTGAAGTGATTGAAATCATGACTGACTGAGGCAGTAGGACAGAGAGAGGCTTTGCTTTCGTAACCTTTGATGACCGTGACTCCGTAGACAAGATTGTCATTCAGAAATACCACACTGTGAATGGCCACAACTGTGAAGTAAGGAAAGCCCTATCTAAGCGAGAGATGGCTGGTGCTTCATCCAGCCAAAGAGGTCGAAGTGGTTCTGGAAACTTTGGTGGTGGTCGTGGAGGTGGTTTTGGTGGGAATGACAGCTTTGGTCATGGAGGAAACTTCAGTGGTCGAGGTGGCTTTGGTGGCAGCCGCGGTGGTGGTGGATATGGTGGCAGTGGGGATGGCTATAATGGATTTGGTAATGATGGAAGCAATTTTGGAGGTGGTGGAAGCTACAATGATTTTGGCAATTACAACAATCAATCTGCAAATTTTGGACCCGTGAAAGGAGGAAACTTTGGAGGCAGACGTTCTGGCCCCTATGGTGGTAGAGGCCAATACTTTGCCAAACCCCGAAACCAAGGTGGCTATGGTGGTTCCAGCAGCAGCAGGAGCTATGGCAGCGGCAGGAGGTTTTAATTACTGCCAGGAAACAAAGCTCAGCAGGAGAGGAGAGGCGGAGAATTGACAGGGAAGCTACAGGGTACAACAGATTTGTGAACTCGGCCAAGCACAGTGGTGGCAGGGCCTAGCTGCTACAAAGAAGACATGTTTTAGACAATACTCATGTGTATGGGCAAAAAACTCGAGGACTGTATTTGTGACCAATTGTATAACAGGTTCTTTTAGTTTTTGTTCTGTGGAAAGTAAAGCATTCCAACAAAGGGTTTTAATGTAGGTGTTTTTTGTTTTTTTGTTTTTGGCACCCATGCTGTTGATTGCTAAATGTAATAGTCTGATCATGACGCTGAATAAATGTGTCTTTAAAAAACAAAAACAAAAAAAAACCCCACCTCATTAGACCTTCAGCCATTTAGCTGCCCCTGTTACTACTTCTAAACCTAAAATACAAAAATACATTAAGATACTGGAACTGTGGTTCACCTTCATTCACAGTAACCCTCACTTTTACCCCACACTCCATCGTTCAAATAGCAGGTCAGAACTGAAGAACTTAGCGGTTTAGTTTAGTCAGGGTTTTCTTTAAGGGTGAGTTGGAGCTGACTCCAGGGAGCCAGCTGTTAAATATTCAGGCTTGCAAAACAGTTTTTAACAGCTCATCCTGAAATTGTCCATGGGCTCCACTCTAGAGACCCTGATCCGGTTGGTGGGTTGGGCATTGGGGGTTTTTAAAACCTCTCTCTAGGTAATTCCAACCTGCAGCCAGAGTTGGGAAACCACTGCTTTTAAATGGGACCCATCTTGTCATAGCTGTGTGTTTTCTTGCCTGGGTTAACCTGTATTCCACTTTGCTTGGAGAAAAGTTACTGTAATCTACTTGCTTAGCTTCCAGACATGAGTCCAATGGGACTGAACGAATGCTTGCTTATGTCTTAGTGGAGCAGCCGTGGAAAGAGTTGGCTGGATTTCTGGTTATAATAGCACTGCACAGTCTCTCCTGGAAAATATTTGCATATATTTTTTGGCCCACTTGGGAAAAATTCAAGTATTAAACCAGAGAAAGGTACCAAAGGAAATTAAACCAATTTTTTTGTTTTCTTGTTTAGGCGGCCTATAACGACCATGAAGTCACAGATTATATCTATTAATGCGTAATTTAAGTTTCTGCATTGTGTTGTTTCATTTCATATTCCTGTGTCTCCTACTATCTGGCCTGATAGTAGACCTTTAACATTCCTTTATAGTTTTGGCAATAGGTTGCTCAGATTATAACATTTTGCAGTTCTGCGGAGTTACTAATAAACAGCAAATCATTTTAAAAAGTAAAGTATTAATTTTACCCTCAGGATGGAAATGACTGATAGAACTGACAAAATTTAGCTTGACATTTAGAAACTCTGTCTGAGTGGAGTTGAGGTGAACTCTCCCCCAATCCCTTTATTTTTAGAAAACGAAATACACCTAAACAGCCTTACTAAAGGCAGAAAATCTGAGAGGAAAAGATAACTAAGGTAAGGTCTAAACTAACATAATTCCACCCACCCACCCAAAAGAAGAGAATGAAACAGAAGGAAAAACCTCAGAGAGAGAAATCCCATCCTATTTAATGGCGGAAAAGAAGAAAAGCGAAATATTTCAGCCTGACTGAATTTTGTCAGTCAGGCTGAAATATTATAAAGTCCTGAGGCCAGGGTTTGGTATTTCTAACAGATTCTGCCCTAAAGAGTTAAATATCTGGGCAGTGCCTAAAAAACATTCTCTAAACTCTTCCCATTGAGAAAATGGCCTTGATTTATATTTCCCTTTTCACATAAACGTGCCGTCTTTAGCTGGAGAATGACTTCATGTTGCTGTACTCTCTGGCTTGCGTATATTCAGGGTCACTAACACACCCTTTCCTGGCCTGTGACTTGTTTGCTTGTTTGTTTATATACTGCTTTGTTCTAATCACTGGCCTTTCATCTTCTTCATTGATTGACTTGTAAAAATTTTATCCTGCTTCCTGAGTGTTACGGCCCAGTCTTGTAGCTAATTTGCTTCCTTCCCCACTGCATTATGCGGCTGCTTATTTTTAATCTCTTACTACTCAAAGCGTCGGTTAGAGTAAGGATGGCAACGACGAGATAGTACTTCAATTATTTTTCCTCAACTACATCACTCATAAGAGACCTTCCCAAACAAAACATTTTCTTGACTTGAAGAAAGCAATCAAATCGATGCTGATCTGTAATTATAATAGATTATATCTTTATAGCGCACAAAAACATTCACATCACCATTTATTAACCCCACTTTAAAGACAAAAGAAATTGAGGCTCATCTAAGTGAAAACTGGCCCAAGTTCAGCAGTCCCCAAGTGAGTGACCCTGTTTTCCACAGCACCAGGATGGGGTATCTTCTCATTTCACATAATTTACGGAGCATCTATTTTGTTACAGTCACTGTTCCAGGTATTGGGAGTACCAAAAAGCAGAAGGCATAGCCCTTATGGATTAGAACTTAACATCTCTTAGTAGAAGCAGGTTATACACATGTAGAGCAGACACTTAATGAACATGACATATACACACAGGTGGGCTAAATTACTAGCATGGATGATTAGCTAGACAAGATAGAGGTACACATAGAGTCATTCTTTCCATACTGTTTTAGTGCAGTTATAATCTATATATTCACATCCACAAAATGTCTTAGAAATTGTGAGGCAATGTGAATTCCAAAGCAGTTGGAATAAGGTGAGATCAGTGGGAAGGTGATTTGGGGCACACAATTTTATAAGCAACTTTTTTTTTTTTTTTTTTTTTTTTTTTTTAAGATTTCTTTATTGACTGATTGATTGCTATGTTGGATCTTCGTTTTTGTGCTATGGCTTTCTCCAGTTGTGGCAAGTGGGGGCCACTCTTCATCGCGGTGCGCGGGCCTCTCACTATTGTGGCCTCTCTTGTTGCGGAGCATAGGCTCCAGACACGCAGGCTCAGTAGTTGTGGCTCACGGGCCTAGTTGCTCCGCGGCATGTGGGATCTTCCCAGACCAGGGCTCGAACCTGTGTTTCCTGCATTAGCAGGCAGATTCTCAACCACTGCGCCACCAGGGAAGCCCGGGGCACACAATTTTAGAGCATGATCATTATGGTATGTCAGCTTAGGGAATTCGTAAGCAGACCCAGATATGCTGACAAAAGGTATTCTGTAAACCTGGAGTTTTCTGGGCCATCTTCTAAAACCCTGGGAACATAGAGGTAAAGTGGTGAGAGCTTTTGGCATCAGAGGGATCTGGATTCAAATCTTGGTTCTGCAGCTTGAGAGACAGATGGCCTTAAGCCTTTGTAAGCTCGGCCTCCTCATGTATACATTGGAGACAATGCCTACCTCCCCATGAGGATTAATGTGATAAAGATAGGGACGGAAACAACTGCTTGTGTTAACACTGTCTCTACTTAAACCTCCAATTTAGAAAGGACATTAGCTCTGAAAGCCCTACTCTGCCTCCAAGGCACCCAGTGCGTTCGGGGACCACCGGGTCGTGGTGGAAATGGCCGACATGTCAGGCTGTCAGGGCTTCTTGAAGTAGCTTTACAGCACGTTCAAAACAAAGAAAACATTTCGTGCTCTTAACTGAATCCTGCCCTTTTAGACAGTATTTCACCAGCCCTGGCCAGGACCACTTGTGCATGTTTATTTTTTGTCTGTACTAACCTCAGAGAAGGTTGATTCCAGGAATGTGCATTACTGGTGGCATTTGCTAATGATGTGCTTTGGGCATGGGCATATTTTCCAGGGGAAGGGGTGTCATATCTGAGAACAAAAATGACACTATTTGTTATCAGAAATACAGGAGCATTTAAGATAACCATTTTATGACCAGAGCTGGTAGAAGTAAAAGCGTTAGCAGGTTTACAGATTTTTATGGTTTGTCTTGTTGTTTTAGTAAAGGTAGCAATAATAACCCTTTTAATTGTGGAACTTCAAAGCATGAAGAAAATGGAATATTGGATGTTTCTAAGAGATACACTTATCAACGAGCTCTCTCCCCTCCCTTGTTGAGGATGCGCCCACATAGGCCCAACCGCCATCACTATCTGGGGGGGGGGCACCCCTTTGTCCCACCGTCTCTGTCAGATGCCCCACTGAACATCTCACTGATAAGATATGTCCAGGTCTTAGAGCCATGTAAAGTGCATCTCAAGGTCTTCAGGACCAGGTGAGTTTTGAGTACAGTGTCCAGGAAACTCCTTGCCCTCTTTCCTGTGAAGGGCGGAAAACATCCTCAAAGCTGCTCTGAGAGGAGAGGGCATCAGATGTCACTGTTCCTCTACCCAGCCAAGGAGGGAGAGCCCTACAGAGGTCATATAGGTTCTCCAGGGCTTCAGGCTTCAAAACCAAAGTGATGTTGGCTGAGCAGTACCACTCTAGGTATTTACCCAAGAGGAATGGAAGCATACGTCCACAAAAGACAGGTGCAAGGATATACAGGGCAGCTTTATTTGCAATAGCCCAGACTGTTAACTAGGCCATCTCCAGGTACATGTATAAACAAATTGTGATCTGTCCATACAATGGAATACTATTTAGTGATTAAAAAAAAAAAAAAAAGAACGAAGTACAGTTACACCAAAAAAAAAAAAAAAAAACACACCATGGATGAGTCTCAAAAACATTATACTGGGTACCTCCCTGGTCGCACAGTGGCTAAGAATCCACCTGCCAATGCAGGGGACACAGGTTCGAGCCCTGGTCCAGGAAGATCCCACATGCCGTGGAGCAACTAAGCCCGTGCGCCACAACTACTGAGCCTGCACTCTAGAGCCCGCGAGCCACAACTGCTGAAGTCCGCATGCCTAGAGCCTGTGCTCTGCAACAAGAGAAGCCACCGCAATGACAAGCTCGTGCACCGCAGCGAGGAGTGGCCTCCGCTCGCTGCATCTAGAGAAAGCCCGTGAGCAGCAACGAAGACCCAATGCAGCCAAAAATAAATAAATTTATTTAAAAAAAAAAACAAAAAACATTACACTGAGTGAAAGGAACCAGACACCAAAGAGTACATATGAAATTCAAGTAGAGGTAGCTGATCCGTAATGATGGAGATCTGAATAGCAGTGGGCTCGGGGAATGCGGGGAAGGGTTGTACCCAAGAGAACTTTCTGGACTGATGGATATAGTCCATATCTTGATTGAGATGTTGGTTACACAAAGGTAGACATTTATCAAACTAACTGAATTAGACACTTAAGATCTGTGCATTGGATTTACCTCAGTTAAAAAAAAAAAAAATTGTTGGCCCAGGCAGAAATGAGGAACAGGAGCCCACAACTTCCACTCACTCCTTGAAAGAGCAAAGAGCATTTCCTCTGCTGTAAACAAGCCATTTAAGAACAAAGGAAGTAAATACACGCAGTAGTTGGAGAAGAAAATCTCTGGAATTTCCCCTCTGTTGAAGAAAGACAGCAGAATCCTTATTCTCAGCTTTCGAACTCTGCAGAAACGATAGCATGGTCAAATAAAACAATTGCTACACTTATTAAATGAAGAAGAACTAGTTGCCAGACTCTGGGTCTCAAGACACAGAATCAGTGTTTCCGATAGAAAATTATAGCATCTGGGTCTTTCAATATCCAAAATATTTTGCTTTCCATGAGATAGTGAGAATTTTACAGGAAAGAAAACTAAAGCTGCTCAGTTTCAGCCCGCATCAAGCACATCCTCTGAAACTCTAGATAAACCCCGTTTCTATAATGCGCAGCCACTTAATAACAGCTTATCTTCAGATTTAATATTTGCAGTAACAAAAAGGCATCAATAATTTATCTTCTAATGAAAATATTTTTGAGTCCTACCATTTTAGCAATACCATGCTTAACCATTTACATTTAGTTATAAACCTGAATTTCATCTCTTAACTGTGTTATTGTTTAATCAAACTCAATAAAAATATGTCCACTGTTAAGAATTCCCACAAGAAATCTTGACGGTCTTTATGTCATGTTTCACCTGGTGCTAGAAACATAGTTCATGGCATGGTTTTGGCCTTGGATCGTTATTGGTTTTTCTTTGTCCCAGCAGGGGTCTCTGTACTGGCCAAAAAATATCAAGAAATATCACAAGATAAAGTTATTTTAAAGGGTACACTCCCTACCCCCCAAAAGAATGCAGTCTCTTTAAGCTAGGGTCCAGAGCTCATTCGTATGCCAGCTCCCATCAGTACACACTTTCACTAATTTTCCTCTGGAAGCAAGTACCAGAACCGAAATATGAGTGCTAAGGAGAGCCACACATTGTAAGCATGGAAAACGGTGCGGATTCCACTGAAAACACAAACAAGCAGACGCTCAGCGCTGCCCTGCACCTCTCCTGCGAAGGTGATGGGGATTTAACACCTGATGAATTCGTAGCCCAGCCAAATGTGTGTGTTTCCAAAGAACGCTTTTCATTTTCCTTCCCGTCTAAAACTCAGCATATTAAAATCAGAGAAGCCCTTTCATCTTCGTGGGTATCATAGCAGCAAACTTATTTTAATGTCTTTTCCATGTGGGTCTACTTTTAACAATAAAAGGATCCCCAGGCGCACGCAGCTGCACAGCATTACAGACAGAATCTGCCGGAAAATGAGAATGCTTTAAGCTAATTTGTTCTTGCCAAAAAGACAATCCAGGTACAGAAACTCCCTGCTTCTGTCCCCGGGCTTTGTTCATACTCCTTGGAAAGGCACTAAAAGGGAAGTGGTATCTGACAAGAAGGGAGAAACAGGCTGCTGGAACCTTTCTGGTACCTGAAAAGGAAAGGAAGCTGGCCATGCACTCAAGCCCCTTGCCACCAAACTTACATAGTTCCTCCTCGGAAAACGGGATGCTGGTGATAATTTATATTCATTAAAACAGCAACAAGTTGGCTTGATCTTATCAGAGATGTGTTTCATACTCCACTGGACTGAATTTTTTTTTAGTCTAGCCAATTCAGGCTCTCTTTGGTATGGAAACACACATAGAAAATCACCCCTGAGAGTCTAAAGTTGGTTGGGAGACCAGTATACAGGAATTTGAAATCTAATCATGCCATGATGTGCTGTGTTTTCTACCTATTACTTTTTTTTTTCTAAAGGCAAAAAAGGTAGCCAAGATGTTCCAGATGCTTACACGTCCAAGAACAAGTCACTCTCAGGGAAACTGCTTTTCCTCTTGTCAAAATAATTTTGCATAAAATAGCTAGACGGCACCCGTCATTGCCTACCAGCTAAGACATCTCTTTGCAGCCTGGGTCTGGGAGGATTTTTAGTTTTCAAATAGATATATTTTTCAAAATTACCGTAATTTTCAAGTAACAAGAAAAAATACATGTAAAGCAGATTTGTCTTATAGCAAATAGTGAAAATGGTACTTTCCACGTGAGCTATCTCGAGCTCTCTATGTGCTATATAACTGGATCCTAGTGAACATCCTCGTCACAACGTTTGACTTGAAACAGTTGCATAGGGAACTCCCCAGTGTCCAGTGGTTAGAACTCTGCGCTTTCACTGAAGAGGGCCTGGGTTTGATATCTGGTCAGGGAACTAAGATCCCGCAAGCCGCAGGGCACGGCCAAAAATTTTTTTTAAATAAATTTTTAAAATGTTAAAAAAAGAAAGAAAACAGTTGTATAGAATCTTAAACTCAGGGGTGGAAAGAACCTCGACATGCTTTTCTATTGGCTGTCCTCTTCCAGTTTCTGTCTGCCAGGCAGAAATGTATGGTGTGCTGGGAGATTTTGATTGACATATATACACTAATATGTATAAAACAGATAACTAATAAGAACCTACTGTATAAAAAATAAATTAAATAAAATTCAAAATTTGAAAAAAAAAGAAAAGAAAAGAAATGTACGGTGTTACCCAGGCTGAACTACAAGGCTCTAAAAATTACCAGGACCAGTGCCAGGCATTCAATTCAGGATGATGTCTTTGAAACACGATCATGGTCCTGTATCTTGAACAGGCCCCCAAGTGACACCCTTAAATGACCACTTTCTAATGTAAGAACTTTGCATAAAGTTCTAGGCCATTATTGTGTTGACAGTCTCCCTAAAATTCACCTTGGTGAAGTTCATTTTGGCAGAGCATGTTGATGCTACCAACAGTATTTCACTGCCATTAAAAGGAAACAGTCTTTGAAAAAAATGTTTAATTAGAGCCACTTGGTTTCAGTAATATATGTGTATATAATTTAGAATATGCTATGCTGTACCTAAAGGAAAATTATTTTCGTAAGACTAACAAAACTTGACAAATGATTAACTTTTATAAGCATATAATTAAAATGTTACAGCTCACTTGTGAGTGAGGTGCCGGAGGGCGCCTGCCTGGAGATGCTTGTGACAGGCTAGGTGGGTTCCTACCACCACCTGTAGACAACACACCTCAGCCTGGAGGGGTTTTTTTCGCTGGGAGATAAATAAGACCTTTTTGGAAACTAAAACCACAAAATTAAAATTATGAAGTAACTACAAGTATAAAAATTGGAATTAATAAAACATTTTAATCAGAGTTTCTGGAATAACTATATAATAAACATGCATTACAGAAACATACTATTGGTAACTAATACTTAGTACTTGGCAAGTAAATAACAAATTGAAAGTTTAGTAAAATCCAGTTAACACATTTGTAAATAATCTATAGGTCTGTGTTTCCTAAATGAATAAGTAATATATATTCCAAAGAAGATTTTTTTTTCTATCTTTTTTTTTTTTTTTGGCTCACAATAAAGATCTATTTTCTGGCATCATCAAAAGAGGAAGGTTTGCCAAGACCAGAAAGCTTGTCCTTTGCCACGTAGGAGCCCTTTAGCAAAAGCTATAAATGTGGCATACTGAATGAACATTGTCATTTTAATTCTGTCAAGCAAGAATGGCAAACTGGAAAATGAATTATGCTGTATTGGAAAGTAGGTTCATTTTCATGGTAGCTGTGCCTCTTTAAAAATAGCATCTCACAGCCTCCTAGAATTTCTGTTCACTTTGTCTGTATTTTCTATTATATAATAGTATATTTTGGAAAGATGACAGGGATGAAAAGTGAATGGATATTTTCTCGGAACATTTTGCCTCTTTTGTCATCTTCCAGAAGACGGCAATTTGTGGCTCCTTCAGAGTGATATCAGGTTCTTGTCTAGAAAGTGCTCTGAGTGGCCTGAATTTATTAACCTAATAAACCATATTGTTACTTAGGTGCCTGGTTAATAGTTGTTGTTGACTCTTCTCATTGACAGAGCAAGATACTAAACAGAATCAGTTCTGAATGCCGGTTCTTTGCAGGCTGGTAGTAAGTCATCGTCCCTCGCCCAAAGGAGCTCCAGGACTTAAAGTTGGCTCAAGGGACCGGAGCCTGGGGTGACTAAATCTGAGGTCCTGGGTTTGATTCCCATGTGGGCCAGTTCACTTGGCTCCATCCTCGAGCCCTGAACCATGCCCTTGAGGCTGGTTGAACGTAGTCCCTTCAAATCTCTCAGGAAAGAGATGGTGGAGGTCTGGTCAACACAGGTAGGGCAAATCAGGTTCCCAAAGATTTGCCTTACTCTCTGGCTTGGCCCAAGGCGATCAAGGCCAGTGTAAAAATATGATTATGAGAAAAACCAACTCAGATAAACAACAAGGTCCCACTGTATAGCACAGGAAACTATATTCAATATCCTGTGATTAAACCATAATGGAAAAGAATATGAAAAAGAATATGTATAACTGAGTCACTTTACTGTACAGCAGAAATTAATGCAACATTATAAATCAACTATACTTCAATATTAAAAAAAAACTCACAGTGCATGTCTGTGAGGTAGTCTGAATGGCCTCAATTTATTCAGTGACAGAGCAGCAGTATTGCTGTGACATGTTCATCTCCATGGTCTTTTGTGTTCAGTACAGATGCCCTTAGAATAGTCAAAAGAATAGGAGACTGACAAAGACGAATTGGTAAAAATAAATGTCTTAAGACTGGGGCGGCCTCAAACCATTTTAGTACTTGTTGCCGAGAAAGGGCAGAGATTCTGTGACTTGGATGGAAGGGGGTCCGTTCCACTTCCTGCGCTCTTTAAAGTGACAGTCAGAGAGCAGCTCCCTCCCCTCCTCCACCCGGTGGGAGTGGATTCCTGGGGGAGTGGCGGGTGGTACAGTGGCTTCATTACCTAAGTTGTCATTCCTTAACACCCCTGAATTTCGGAGGTGTGTTACTGCCCCAAACTCCTCCTGATGAAGCAACAGAGGAAAAACAACATGCCATAAAATAGCATGAGATCTTTACACTGTGGAATTTTAGAACCAGAAATATGTGTCAAGATCACCTTAGCTATTGTAATTTGTAAGTTATGACCAGCATTTTTTAAAATAAGGAAAGAAAGAAATAGAAAATATGGTGTTTCACACTTAGTAAGGATAAATATTATCTGAGGAAACTTGTAGTTTTGTGTGTGTGTGTGTGTGTTATTTTCTGAGTGGTGATATAAAATGTTTACTTTTTACCAGATCATGGTCAGAAAATTTGAAAGCCAGTGACCTAGACTCACCCTTTCATACAAGTGTAGTGTCAAGCCCAAGGTCATGTGGCCCAATTCGGTCAAAACAGTATCAAGACCCAACCTGCCTGATTTCCATTCTAGTGCTTATTCCTCTCAGTCACTCCAGCCAAGGCAAAATACTGAGTGTATCCTCATCATCAGTTGTGCTGTAATCGTAGTTCTTCATTCACGAGACCTCATCAAACCGTAGCCATACAATTTCTTCTGGGCCTGCAGATCCCGGAATGTTCCCGGATTCCCCATTCCCAGAAGGAGCACAGGGTCCTTCACTAGAGCTTAACCACAAAGAGGAAGAAAAATGTTCGTGTTTCGGTGTGCCCTTTTTTTTTTTTTTTTTGGTAGAGATTTCTCTTTGATCAGTTACCCATCTTAGGCAGTAACTGAGCACTCAGCATGAAGACCATCATTAGATACATCTGAATAAAGTAAAGGTGGGGAAAGATACAGTCTACACCCTGAGGGACTCAAGGGAAAAGAGAAGAAACTGTGTCACAACAAAGATACCAGTGAGAAAACTGTGTCTGATATTAGTGCAAGATAATATGAGAGCAGACGGGTGCCAATGGCAAAGAAGGCTCCTGTGTGGGGCAGGTGTGGCCGGGAAGGGCTTCTGGACGTGATCTCCCACCAGAGATGTTTTGTGTTTGGATGTGAACCTCGGGGAGTGCAGGCTTCATTTCCCTTCACAGAAGGCCATTTTTTCCCTCCCAAAGAGTCAGCTCACCAGAACTCAGAGATTTCAAGACAGGTGTTTTCTCTCGGCTCTGTCCTGGGGTAGGTGAAAATGATTTCTTCCAAATATTGAAGGAACAGATACTGCCTCCTACCTCTATGGGTCCCGTAAAACCTGAGGTGAAAATAGTTGTGAGTTCCTCTGGGTTTTAGCACTGTGACACTGATATTTTTGGAAGCATTTTACCCCATACCTAGTTCAGACCATTGTATCTTTACATGGTCACTTCTAAAGATCTAAAGTTGCTGAGAAAGCTGAAATAATTGATGTAGAAAATATGAAGCAGACAGATGGTCGGTATCTCCCTATCCTTGGTGAAGGCCCAGCCCTCTCAGTCGGAGCTCTGGGCAGCCTTCATTTTTTGTTCTCCCCTACTACCCTGAGTTGATCTTTCTGACTAGCACTCTTGTTCCCCTTTCCTGTCCTTGTTTTGACAGGAAGGAAAATAAACGTAGCCAGTGATAAAGCTGGGAGTATGGCTTTCCAACCGCAGCCTCTGCCAGAGCCTAGCGCCCTCCCGGTAGCCTGCCCTCTGAATGGTAATTAGTTGGATGGGAATTTTCACAGGGGCCTCCCCCTCGGAGCAATTTCGCCAAAGAGTAAACCTCTTGTCTAGACCATACAAACCCATAAAGTCATCACTAGCTGGGATTTCCAAGCTACAGAGCAGTAATAGAAAAGCCTACCTCTAGTCTTAGGGGATTTTTCAGTATAGAGCGCTCATTGTGGAAACCTGCCCTACACACCAGCGCGCAGACCTCTCTCCAGGAAGAGGGAGGGAAAGTCGCCCGCCGCCTCCATCATCCCTGGGAAGACACCCCTCACCATCTCTGCTGTGTTGGGATTTATACACAGCCTCACCCATGCCTTGCATCTTAAACCCGGGATACTCTCCTTGATTTTATTTGTGCAATTGATTTTTGAGAACGATCCAACTGTGCCTTTTACTTTCTTGTTTGCCAAAGCTAATTATTATTAGTGAGATAAAAGCACTTTTAATACTTGACATTTGAAGAAACTAGGCTGGCATAACTTACCCAGAGAAAGACGAAAAGGATTCAGACTTCAAATCCAGGGCTCTTACCACTTTTGGTACTTAGCAAAGTATTGACAGCTGTTACAGCAATAACGAGGATGAGACTGGAAAATGGAAACGTGCAATTTGGAGGGAAGGGGGCAGAAAGGGCAGGGTGTGTCCTGAGCCCCCTCAAATTCTCTCCTAAGAGTAGCCGTGAAATCAGGTAACTGAACTCTGTTGAGTCCAGTGCAGTTGGCTTTTCAGAAACAATGTGAAAACAGAGATTACCTAAGGAGGAAAGCAAATCAAGAGGTATGATTTATGGAAAAAAATATTTATGGAAGCAGAGAGCCCCTCTGGTCCCTACCCCAGCTTGGTGAGGGGCATTAGAGTTAGCCTGTGGTTTGCCTGCCTGGAGTAATAAGAATGACAATGTTAGTCACCTGTGTCAGGACGCCTAGAATGCGTTGGGTGCTTTGCTGAGCACGTGATTCATATCCCCACTTTATATATGAATGGAAACCAGAAGTTCAGAGATGTTAACTAACTTGCCCGAGGGCACACAGTAAGTTTGGATGCCTGGATTTTAACCTAGGTCTGCCTTTCTCCAAAGCGCACTCCTGCTGGCTGTCCTCTCTGACTCCTGAAAATGTGAGGTATGACCAATTCGTTTGTGTGCCCTTCAGAAGTGCTCAGTACCTCCTGCGCTCCTAGAATGATTATTTTTCAGCTGTCACTTGGAGGTATTATTGTCCATACACAGAACAAACATTTGAGTGCCTACTACATGCCAAACGTATGCACAGAGATGAAAGACATCACCCCTGTCCTCAAGTAGCCCAGAGACTAGCAGGGGGAGACAGACGATGAAATCCACACAGGATGCTAGGTTCCCTGGTAGAGACAAGCTTGGTGTGTGCACGGCCTTGGGGTGGGGAGTCACAGGAGACTTTTTGGAGGCGGTGATATCCAAACTGAGTTTTAGAATGAACACATCTTAGTCAGATGAAGAAAAAGAAGAGGGTGTACGAGGCTGGCTGGTTCAAATGGGTCGGGAGGGAGAAAAATGCCCAGACAACAAAAGTTTGCCCAGTTTTGTAAGTGTAACGTGAAGCCTTTGGAGGGTTTTAAACAGGAGAATGTCAAGGTTGGCTTTACATTTTTAAAAGATTATTCTGACAGATGAATGAATGTTGGGGGTGGTTATCTATTGCAGCAGTACCAGGAGAGATGGCAGGGATGGGACTAGGCTAGTGGAGGCACATGGATGGACTCGGGATATTCTGGAAGTAGAGCCTGGAGGAGCTGGATGAGTTGCTGGAGGAGGAAAGAGAGGAATGACTCCTGGGTTCTTTGCTGCACAGCTGAGTGGATGGTGGGGCCGTTCCTGAGCACGGGGGGCGGGGACGGGAGCAGGTTTTCCAGGGTGGTACACAGTCAAGAATCCTTCTAGAATCAAGACATGATCTTAAATCATCAGCCACCTCTGTCATGATGTACTGTATTTCAGGAGTTCCCTAACTTACCCACTGATCTGGGAGCATCTTAAAAGTATGGATTCCAGGACCCGTCCTAGATTTTGTGAGTCAAATTCCAGGAGGAGAACAAGGAATTGCGAGGTTTCAGCAGCTCCCAGGTAACTTTAGCACTGCCAGCCCACTATCAGTTCAGGGACTTTGTTTGAGAACCACTGCTCTATTTTCATATTTGCCAAGGCCAGTCTTGATGACCTGAAGGCCATTTGAGCAATATTCCTGCCCAGATGCAAAACCAGTGTCACGCCACACCACCTCTCCCATCTCTCCTTGCCCAGTGAACTACGAGCAACTTGCCCAGATAAGTCATTCTGGAACTAAAGTAGAGGTTTGCTGACTGGCCTGATTCAGGCTGTGCTGCTCTGATGTTTTTCCCTCAGCGTCAGGCACATCCTAATAAGCGGGGAACCTTGAAAGATTAGCATTTCCCTAAGTGACAGGAATGTTCCCGTATATTCATGTTTTTCCTAAGGACCTAAGACTCAGGTATCTGTCTGAATGATGTGATCCTCATAAATCGGTGGGTTGGTTCTGGAAATCCCACAAGCCTGGGCTTTCTTGAGAGATTTAGGGCACTTCCCGTGCGCACGGGGGCCAGGAATAACAGCGCAGCTCCCTCAGCACTTCTGGTTTTCGTTCCTGAGGGGGTGGCGAGGGAAGGGAAAGGTGTGCTGGACCAATACCACTTTGAGAGAAAACTGTCCAGACTTAGTTTCCAAAGCCTCAGAAAAAGCCTCCCGTTCTGCTAAGGGTATAATAGTTTTCTCCCCTCTCCGCCTCTCTCCCTGGGGTTTCCCCAGCCTCATCTCCTCTCCTGAACTGATTCCCTGGTGTGCGAGCAGGGCCAGAACTGGCTCGAGCCCACGGACGCACTCCAAGATGGGGCTAACCTCCTCAGGCAGTGGCGGCCTTAGACCTTTAGCAGGCAAAGTGATGCTGAACTTTAGATAAGCTCATTTACACTGTGTTTTAAGATTCTTCCAAAACAATGTTAATTCATTCCCTCTCGCCCTGGCCGAGAAAAGGGACTGAGATGACCATTCCAGTTAGATCCCATGCCTGGCAAATCTGTTTGACCAAATTACACATTATGTTGATGGAAGCAAGTATGATTGATTTTTAGTCCATGTGATACTTACCCCAGAGCATCTGCATATACCTTAGCAGCGTATCAGACAAGAGTCAAAAAATGTTATACCAACTCTAGAAAATAGACAACCAGGGAGCTGGGTCTAATGACTGTGCTGGAAGACCCAGTTCTGAGGTCTGCAGGGGATGGAGAGGTGAGTAAAAAGGAATCACTGTCCTCAAGGAGATGAGAATCTACTTGCAAGGGAAGACAAGTATGCAAATAAAGCTCCTATCAGGCCCTGAACCTGAGAGCCTTAAATTAAGTTTATAATGGTCAAAGGAAGGAGAAGTCACTTTAACTTGGCAACAGTTCAATTAGTATTTCATTACCTGGGGAGAGTAGCATTGGAGAGAGGCTTTTAAGGATGGGTGTATGGGACTACCCTGGTGGTCCAGTGGTTAAGAATCCGCCTTCCAATGCAGGGGACGTGGGTTCGATCCCTGGTCAGGGAACTAAGATCCCACACGCCACAGGGCAAGTAAGCCCACGCGCGTTAACTACTGAGCCTCTGCGCTCTGCGTTAACTACTGAGCCCGTGTACTCTAGAGCCCGCGTGCTGCAACTAAGACTCGACACAGCCAAATAAATATTAAAAAAAAAAAAAAAAAAGAATGAGTGCAAGTAAGGGTGAGAGGGTAGGGATTGTGTATTCCAAGCCCCCAAAACCTAGCCAGGTAGCACAGAGGTGGTTTGGGGACCAGTGATGGTTTACACACCGATTTGATTGGTGTATTGGATTCACGGAGCATACACCTGGGTGTAAGAACCTTAAATGCTAGGTTAAGGAATTTTGTGTTTAATAGACTTGGCAGTGGGGAACCATTTTTAATAAGAGAGGAAACTAATGCGATCAAATAAGTATTATGGACTGAGGCTCTTTGGGGGAATGTTAATTAGGCAGTAGAAGGAAGATGACTTGGAGGGCAAAGACACTGGGGGCTGGTCAATCAGGGAGAAGGTTATTTCCATAGGGTGAAGGTATGGAAATAGATTTGGTTTTCTTGATGAAGTTTCTGCGTGTTGGATGGGAAATGACTTAATGTGGAAGGCTTTTCAGCGCTGTTCTGCGTTACCCACGAATCCCTCCCAGTTGATAGAAACCTGCCCACTTGCTCAACAGAAGTAAACCTCGCAGACGTTGGAATGTTTATGTTCGGCCCAAAATGGCTCTGGTTTTTTACACAGCTGTAAAGTGTATTTAACTCCCAAATATAAAACACTTCTTGACTACTGTTTCATAGCTTCATAAAACGGGGCGCAATTGTGTAGGTGCTTTGTGTTGTCATCCCCTATCTTTCTACGCAAATCTGTTTCCTGATATTGTTATTCCAACGGAAAAAAAATTCAGCCCAGCATAAACTACCTTTTTTACAAGCAGCCATAAGAAGAAAGCCCCAAAGACAATGAGGAGCCTCCACATTTATATTTTTAACCCAAGATTACAGTTCTAACTAGCAGGGACACAAAATCGCTTTAATTATGAATGTTTTTCATTGTGGTTCTGAGTGTAAGTCAGTAACAGATGTTCATTTTCCCCCAGCTCAACTGTTTTTGATTCTTTCTTGGACATGAAGAGAGAAATCTTTAAACGTGAGCCAAAGTTCAATTAACATCCCTGGCAGAGGGTGGAAAGTGCCCTACTTTGTTTTTTTCTCAGCCATATACCTGCTTTGACTGCCTGTGCCACAGAGGACCAGGGGAAAGAGTCCAGCTGGCACGGGTTTTATTACTGCAAAGTTAATTTGCAGATTAAGCCTTGGGCGGGCGGGGTCTGTTCCACCTTTTATATATTTATTTATTTACTCTCTTTCAGGTATAAATAAAATTGCACTGTAAAACATTGCAGCTTAATTGCAGGAAACCCAGTGCATTTTTTATTGTTGTTACTGTAGTTCTGCAATGGTTAAGAGCTTGTGTTTTCTTTCTTTATATGGAGCTGTAGAAATCTCGTGTAAGAATATATTTACAGCCAAGGCTGTGTGACTTGGTTTGTCGTGTTTTTCCTGTGCTCTGTGGAACAGACAGCTGTTCATTATTGAAAGGCGTTTTTCTCCGGCGAACAGAGTTTGTGGGGAGGGGAGCATTTATGTGAGAATGCAGAATGACTTCCAGAGACCACGGGCACTCTGGCTAGAAAGCCTCAGCAGCACCCAGTGCAGGGACATGACAGCGATTCGCTTTCGGGCCCTAGGTGTATTTTGGCTGCATTTTCTGAAGCTCATCCCGCTGAACAGAGCACATGCCTGACGAGTTCCTGTTTGATGGTCGGAGGCAGAACCGCAGCTTCACACGCTTCTCCTTCTGGAACCCACCCCCAAAAGATTGGCACCATCATATCATTTACATTTGGCTTAGCTTTCTAAACTTTCACCTTTTATTCTATTTTATTTATGGCGGGGGCGGGGCCTGCACAAGGTTTGCAGGATCTTAGTTCCTCGACCGGAGATCGAACCCAGGCCCCCAGCAGTGGAAGCGCAGAGTCCTAACCACTGGGCCGCTGGGGAATTCCCCACTTTCACCTTTTAGAGAAAGATAGCCATGCGTTTCTCTTGGATGCCAAAACTTAAAGATTATGCCTCTGAAGTCGTCTGAAAGGGCCATTTATAAATACAGACTGTGCAGGTTGCTTGGACTCTGATGACGTTGCCCATTCCAGAGGTTTTCTTGTGTCTCCCCAAAGGTTCACTGAATATCAGTTCATTAATCCTCATTTAGGCCACTGGAAAATGCTTCCTTTATAGTCTGTGACACATGGATTATCCCATTAGGAAATCTGTAGATGACATATGGCTTATGGGACTTGCAAAGGGTCGTTGGTTTGCCTTTGGATAAAAAGTAACATTCTCCCTACAGAACAAAACCAATGCAAACGAAGAAGTAGTTAGTAGACCTGAGCTGAAAAATAGGTTGACTAAGGGTTGTATTAATCACATTTACAGACGTCACCCCCTTGGCACGCGGGACTGACTGCCTCTGCAAGGTCCACCTTCATGCCTGTGTGCCAGGATGGATTTGAAAAATGGACCATCTAGATTTAGTGCTGGCCACAAATCAAACTCCAGACCATAATGGAGGGAGGAGGATGGGGCAGTAAAGTTGTCCAGTGGCGTGAGAACTTAGAATTGAAAATTCTCACCTTCATCTTCCCTTCAGGACCAAACTTCTACCTTGACATTAGAGTGACAGTTGGAGAGAAGTGTTTTGACCTCCTACTCCTTAAATACTCGTGACGCTGCATCTGTGTGTACAGATCATGGCTGGGGGCTACGTGGACTCAGTCAAAACTACCTAGGAAGCATTGCTAACTACCTGTAGTTTCCAGAAAAAGATAACCATGGGTTTCCAGAACTTACTCTTTCAGCCTCACATTCTGAAAAGTAAACAGGCAGCTGGTGTGGGTAAACACAACCTTGGAGGACTGTGGGTGTCCACTGGGCGAACCCCTGGGTGTCCACTGGGCGAACAAGTTTTAGACAGTGTACTGCGCAATCTCTGTGAAATGAGGGCGGTCTCTGTCCTCTGGCTTGCGAATGCTGGGTTTCCCATTTATTTGACCCGGGGAAGCCACTGACAGGACATCAGGTTCGGGAGGAGGTGTCCGGGACCTGGGTATCAGACATCTGCCCCTGGCTGGACCTTTGCTGAGTATGTGACCAGGGACAGGTCACCTCCCCAGGCCTCAGTGTTGTCCCCTGTAACAGGGGAGTTCGGCACAAAAGACCTGAGGTCCTTTCCAGCCTTGAAACGTTATCACTTTATGACCCAGTAATGACAACTTACAAAGGTCAAGCTTGGGTGTTTTAAAATCAGTCGGGAGGTAAGTACCGACGGTGCGCTCAGGACTTGTAGGTGTAGGAGAGAAGCACAAAACTGAGTCCAGGCTCTCTTGGAACTTAAAATAGACCTGGAAGACATACATGAAAGAGGCAGGTAGAAACCAGAGCAAAGGTAGAAGGGCAGGAGCTGAGGGAGGTGCGAAGTCAGAGCAGTGAAAATACCTCCTGTACGTCCCTGAGGAGAGGAGCTAACAGGGGGTCTTTTTACATGAGGCTAGAGAGCTGGGACCAGCTCATGGAAGGCCTAGGAATATGAGATGCAGAAATTCAAAATAAATTCTTCCTTCACTTTGCATAGAGTCTCAGATCTTGGTATAGAAATACCATTTCCTAACTATAAACATGAAGGAAATGGCAAAAGGACAGTGAGATGGTATCTTATGTCACTGGGTTTCTATTTTTTGTTTTTTATGGACAAGGCCTTCTTCCTCCCACATGTTGGAAATGGCGGGTGGGGTGTCTTCCTGGCCTGCCCTGTCCCGGATCATTCTGGAAAAGAGGCCAGAAGCAGCCCCTCAGCACCCACCCCCTCTGTGGAATTACCACACAAGGAGGCGACCCACATAGAAGCCCCTGCTGAAGTTTGATAATCTGTCTTGGAAACACGGGGGAGGAAGGGGGGAGGGGAAGAAGCAGGTTGATGCCACAGTGTTTGCGTCTTCGGGTTGGTGCCTTCAAGACACAGCTGTCTAACGTCTCAGAAATCTCTGGTCCGTCCTCATCCATTATAATAAAAATTCCCATCCAGACTGGCCACAGACAGTGCAGGCAGAACAGAATTCACGCACCTGATGATTCTGGAGTCCGATCTGTAAATAGATCATCCATCACATTTCCATGTGAGCGTTTGGGCTGAGTGGGTGGGTCTTTTGTTATTTCTGTTGCAGCCTGTCTGGAGACCAAGAGGTGTGGTTTATTAGGCCAGGACTGTTCCTGTTTTCAGCCTTCAATAGATATCTAATGATAAACCCTTGGTCTTGTTACTAAGCCGTGGGAAAACATCTTGTTTATCGCTGTGTGGCATTTATATGGCATCGTTCTGTTAGGCATGACATACTTACTGTAAACACAGTGAGAGGAAGCAGCGTGCACATGTCGGATTTCCATCTGACAGTGCCTGTGTCCCGGGAACCCTGAAGTGGCCTGAAGAGGGGCAAGGATGGAGGAGAGGAAGAGAGCCCACCACCTCTCTTTTGGACAAGGAGGGAAGAAGACGTGCTATCGTGTGACCAGGTCTGTGATGAGCTTTTCTCTGCTGGGCGCCGTAAAAAGCCTTTTCCGTGTTCCGGCTCAGTCTGCACCGCGGCTGTCAGGGAGATCCTGTTGCAGGTCTCATTGTTCAGGTGGGGTAACCGGGACTTGAAGGAGATGGGTACGTTCCCTAGGATCTCACAAACAGGATTTGAATTTTGGCATCTGAGTCCGGGAACCATGCTCCTATCACTAGGCAACCTCTCGTGGCCAGAGCTGATGCATATGAAAGTCACAGCAACAGGGAAAGCTCAAAGCCACTTCTCAAGTCAACTCTGACCAGCTGAAAGGAAGCCAGTCTTCCGAGGACGTCTTTGTCACAGAACATCCGCCAGGATGGGCTAGGGCAGGGTAGCTGAAGGAGCCGGCTGCCAGGCCACAGCAAGCCACCCCACATTCTTGTCCAAGGTGAGAAAATCCAGGGAGGCTGACCAAGAACAGCACGTGGGGCAGGTAAATCTGGAGGCAGTGGCCAGGTGGCCAAAACACAGGCCAGAGCAAGCCAGGAGGGAGAGGCGTGGGAACGGGAACCAGCCCCACGTGAAACATCGTGCCTGAGGACCACAGGGGCAGGAACCAGCCATGGCCGCGGGAAATCGGGCAACGTTGTGGACCTCTGCTGCTCCTGGGGTTCTGACACTGACCCTGGATTTTAAAAAAGCCACTGAGCAACATCCATCATCCTGGTTGGCTCTTTAATTTGTGAAATCTTGTGTGTCTGCTCAGCCAATGAAAATACTAACAACAGAGAGTGCCATGTGGCAGGTACTGGTTTAAGCACTTACACAGATATTGACTCACTGAATTCTCTGATGTGGGTTCTTTGGCAAAGAGAAAGTTGAGTTGCCCGAGGTTACTGAGCGATTCAGTGAAGGAGGTGGCATTGGAATCCAGGCTGTTGGGCCCCAAAGCGTGGGCTCGTGGCCACGTGAGATATTGCCAAAGAAATAGAAATACAGGCGAAAGCATTGCCAAGGTCACTGGATGGTCACACTAAGACCTTGGACTTCAAGGCCTGCCGCTACACCAGGGCCCGGGAGAAGCTTGGTAATAATCATGTAGGGAATGAAAAGGACCATGAGCAGGAAAAGCCACGTTCTCCCCGTCTCACTCGAGCCATTACCCTTGTGCCTGGATGCAAAAAGTCAGACTCATTTTTAGATCATGCTTGAGACAATCTCTGTGACCAGGAAATTCTTGCCCCTGCAGTTTCTCCCAATTGCTTTGGTCGAGGTTTGTCACTCAAGTAACATTTCACCAGATTTAAACGCGGCCCTGATGATTATGAAGGCAGCCTGCTATGTGCAATATGTAAAAATGACATTCCCGGGGCTTTCAGGAAGCTGCCCTGTTAAGAAGCCAAATAGCCTTCTTAAAAATCAGAAGTACTCTCATAAAACTCGTTTTTCATGTGGCCCTGGCTAAAGTTTCCACATGGGATGAAGTGTGAAACAAAGCTTTTATGGGAGATCGTCGAGATTTCTGTGAACTTACAGTGACTCTCATGACATTATTCCCCAGAGAAGCAACGTATTTTCTGTGGTGGCGCATTTTCAGGTCCTCAGCTGGGTGTGGAAAGAGATGATGACTCTGTTGCCTTGGAAACTGGTTTTAGCTGGCGGATCCTAGTTACTTCTTACCTTGATTATTGCATCATTTTTCTGGATATCCATCCTCCTCCTCTTCCCAGCCCTCCCCTTTGAGCTTCCTCTTGGCATAAAAATGTCCATCCTGTCTGTCCATATAGCACATTAAATTTATAGTTAGAAAGGAAAACACCATTCCAATACCCAGCCCTGGCAAGCGCCTCTGCATCGCAGAGAAGGCTGTGCTTGTTTCAAAAGACAGTCCTCTGCTCCCATCGCTTCCAGAATTCACATTATTGAGAGCAGGGCACTTCCCCACTGGAGGAACCCACGGTGTGGTGAGCTGTGGGGGGGCCCTTGTCCCACTGCACACCTTGAAGGCAGAGAGACTGCTTGTCTCTTTCAACCCCAGGTCTCCAGTATTATGGGTGAATTAATGAAAACTAAGTTCAGGCTTTTAACCCTGAATGGGCAGTCTGTTTATTTCTGACAGCATTAGAAATCAGTATCCTCATCCATTGTATTAGAAATGCAAACTACATCTTAGGCATTTTTGTCCATGCATTTTAGACAGATGACTCTAACCAGATGATTTCTCGCTGGCTTTGTCCATACCTGGCCATCTCTTTCAAGTCTAGACAATTTAAAATTACTGATTAAAATAATAATACTATCCAGAGTTAATATAGTACAGAACTATGTGCCAGAAATTAATCTAACCACTTTATACATATCAAATCATACAATCTTCACAGCAGCCCCATGAAGTTAGCGCTAATGTTTTTCCATTTTACAGATGAGGAAGTGGAGGTGTAAAGAGGTGAAATAACAGGTCTAAGGGCACCAGGTGGTAACAGCAGAGCCAGAATCCTAATACAGGCACCTGCTCCCAAGTCCCTGAATTGCCTGCCTTACACACAGCCTCTGGCCAGGGTTCAGCTGGTTTCTGTAGTTGTGCTAATCGGGTTTAATGGGAGATGGTGCTGTTGTGTGCGTGCATCTCACGGATTGTGACCCCTGATGGCGTCATCATTGTTCCTCTCATTTTATCATATACAAATTGTAGTGTGTATTAAATAAGCGTAATTACGAAGCACAAAATATGTATGTTACATACAGATACCTGTGTGCGTTGTGTCATGTGATTCCATCCTTCCGGTGCACAGGGCCTCTGCCGTGGAGTCCCTTCATCCCAAAAAGACTGGCTGAGCCATGCTGGGTGCTGGGGTCTGCCGGGAGTTAGAACAGCCCAGCCTGAGGAACCCACCCTCTGATGGCAATCTCCCAGGAGACACGTGAGGGTGACGGGCAAGACAAGTCTGCCAGCCGCCCTTGGACACACCCAGACCTCCCCCTTCCCGGCTCCCCTGCAGCTCCTTCCCAGTGCCGGGCAGGTGTGATTCTCTGGGTCCAGCCACTCACCCCTCACAGGCACCTGCTTGCTGGCCAGCCCTCCTTAGCTCCTTAGCTCAGCTGCAAGATTCGAAACTCTGAGAACCTATTCTATTCAGCAACCTGATGACAGCTGGTAATAGAGTCCAGGGCACCCTGCAGGAACTTTTTAATTCAGCAGAAGGGCCCTGAATGACTTGGGGCCATTTCTTAGAAGCAGATTCACCCACTCCACAAACAAAGATTGGCTTCCCTGGAGAATATTCCAAAAAAATGTGAAGTGTCATGGTCCAGAAGGACACCTGAATCAGTGAAGAACTGTCTTCATACTTTCTCTCCATTATACGTGCCTGTCACTTTCACCGTGAGACGCTGTGTGTGCCCTCCTGGTGCCCCTGAGGTCTGCGTGCTGACAGCCTGCCTCCCCGTTACATTGTAGGTTCCTGCTAGCCTCCCCGTTACATTGTAGGTTCCTGCTAGCCTCCCCGTTACATTGTAGGTTCCTGCTAGCCTCCCCGTTACATTGTAGGTTCCTGCTAGCCTCCCCGTTACATTGTAGGTTCCTGCTAGCCTCCCTGTTACATTGTAGGTTCCTGCTAGCCTCCCCGTTACATTGTAGGTTCCTGCTAGCCTCCCCGTTACATTGTAGGTTCCTGCTAGCCTCCCCGTTACATTGTAGGTTCCTGCTAGCTGACACGGTGCCTTATTGACAGGCGCCAAAAACGACCTTTCTCTTCTATTTCAGCCTGTTCTATACCCTATTTAAATGTCGGCTAAAATTGTTTGATTTGTTTCCTCTGGATGAAATGTTGGTTCTTTTAGAAAGAAGTTCTGTAAATGAGATGCTGGTGGGTAAACATGGCTTTATGCTTTCTTCCTGTGACCTGTGGTCAGAATGATTTTTACACTGAGACACATACCTGAAACGAGTCTTACAAACACATCTCACACTCTGATACTTTCTGTTCCATTCTGTCCTTTTGTTTTTTTTAATGCTGATTGTGCCCCACAAAAATGATTTCACGATCCACTTATGAGTCGCGATTTGAAAACACTTCTGCATTGGAAGTAGGTCTTAAGAGGTGCCTGTTGCCACAGGAAACCTTTTATGTTAAGTCTCCATGAAGCTTGAGCAGCAGCTGGAAGGCTCAGGGGAAAGGAGCCATTTTGATCTCCTCCCAAGGTAAAATAGCGGAGCTGATGAGGAGGGAGGAGAGGTGGGGTAGCGACGTCACTGAGCTCCTCGCGGTACTGCAGGGACGTTGTTGTTTCTCATCGCTCATTGTTTCCCTGAAAGGTAGCCAAGACGTGGGAACAATAAAGGAGATGCTATTTTCTTGTGCTTTGGGGGCAGTTTCTTTCTCCTCTCACCAAGATGGAGAGCTGGGAAATTAGGTACCAAAACTCAGAGTTAGGAACAAGCTGCGGGGTTGACTCCAAAATGAGGAGAGAGAAGTACAGAGGGATTCTTTGAAGTCTCAAGGAGAAAGAAGAAAAGGATTGAGGCATAATAAGAAAGCATGGATGAGAAAGAGGCTGGTTTTTTCTTTTCATCTTCTTCTGCAAATGTGCCATATTCGAATACAGGATTTCTTACCCTTGCTCTGTGGAATTGGTTTAAAACCTGAACACCCAGTTTTTAGAAGACGTTGATTTCCACAGCCTTGATCTTGACCTCCAATTAAATCACGAGCCGTGGAGTGAGAGCGACGTCTTCCCCGCTTCCCTGACAGAGGAAGGTGCCAGGAGGAGAGTCGCAGCCTCGGAGCACAGCATAGGCCGTCGGTGACAACGGTCACCTCACGGTGGCCAGGTGGCAGCGGGCTGCGCTGTGCTGGCGGAGGGCCCGCTCCGGCTGCAGACCTGGCTGGTTTGGGGGTGGCAGCCTCCACACCCCTCCAGCGCGCCTCTCGCTGTGAGTGTACCAGCAGGAGCGTGGCTGCCTGTGACCATGCCATCAACTCATGGGTCTCACTTCCGTGTCAAAGAAAATCAACCCAGAGGAAGGTCACTGGGGACTGGACTTCTGCATCTCATCTGCCATGAAGTGGCAGACCCTGGATGTCAGGAATATGACTGTGTGTGCATCTCCACTATGCCTTCATCACTTGCACTGTCCGCAGGTAACGATGTCACGTGGTTGGAAAGCAGTGACCTGGGTGTCAGGAGGCCTGTGTCATCCTTGCCTTTCATTGGTCTGTTCAACAAATACACACTGAGTGACTCTTGTGTGCCAGGTACTCTCCAGGCCACCAGGAATTCAGTGATGTGGAGCTTCCATTCCAGTGGGGAGGAAAGATAACGACGAAAACAAGATCACTTAGGACATTAGATGTGCTGTGAGGAAGGTACCCACCTGGGGAGGAGGCTGTGCCCGGAGGTGGATGGGCTACTTCAGTAGGTGGGTGGGTGGGGCAGGCCAGCGGGCCAGCCTCTTGGAGCAGCTGAGACCTGGATCTGCTGAGGAGGAACCAACCAGAAAAGCTGGGAGAAGAGCGTCCATGGAGAGGGAAGCGCAGGAAAAGGCCCTGCAGGGTGACAAGCTCAACGTTTTGTAGACACCCGGCCTCTAATTCAGAGTATGGAGAGTGTTGTCATTGACCGGCTCCCAGCGCGGTGGACAGAAGGCAAACAAGCATCAGGAAAGAGAAGGAAGGAAGATGACAGGCTCGGGCAGTAGCCCCATTGCAGAGAAAATCTGTTTCAGCCTTTATTTTGAGTAACATTTGAATGGATTTGTTAAGGTTAGAGTTAAATTGGAAATGTCAGTTGTGAACCCATGGCCATAAGGAGTTGTCTTTACAGCTCCATCCCTCTGGCGGCTCAGCAACAGTGGCCCCTGCCCAGGGCCAGCACCTGGCGTTGGGTCTCTGTGCTGTCCTCTGTTGGAAGAAAAGGAGAATATCTTGGGGCAGGAGAAGTCCAAGACGGGCCTGGAACTTGTGTTGTTGCCAGAAAGAAGGATGTTTTCAAAGCAACCAGGGAACCTCCATTTAAAGGTGGCAGTCTGAACACACACATGCACCTAAGATGACAGGAAGTGAGGTTTAAAAGTCTTAACCCACCAAGATAAAGACAAAGATGAGGCAGCAGCAACCAAAGGGGTGGCCGGTGGAAGCAGACGGACAGGAGCGGCTGACCGAGCAGGCAGGGGACAGGTGGAGCCGAGGCCAGCGGGGTGAGCCAGAAGCGAGCAGATTCTCGCCGGAGAATCCCAGAAAGCCCCGGGAATCAGAGCCACACAGGGGTGTGGTCTTCCTCATGTTCCAAATTTGATTGTGGTAGTGACTGCACTGCTCTGTGAATATAGCAAAACCCACTGAGTTGTACAGTTAAAATGGGTGAGTTGTGTCGTAGGTGGATTTTATCTCCATAAAGCTGTTCTATATTTTTTAAAAAGAGTTGGAGCGACAGATACCTCTGAATGTGAGGACAAGGAGGAAAGCTCCCGAGTCTCCTGAGAGGGGGACATATTCTGAGAAGCAGGTGTGGCAGGGGACTCTCAGCAGCACCCAGAGGAGATGGGAAACACTGGAGCAGTGCCTTCAGAACCCCGAGAGAAGACGGGTATGAACCTCAGAGGCTACCGTCAAGTGTGAGGGTAGAAGAAACATTTTCAGACAGGCCAAGGAGTCGACATTTTACCTCCCGTGACCCAAGCAAGAAGTAAACAAAGAAAGGGAAAGACATGGAATCCATGAAAAAGGGATCCCCCCTCCATCGGGAGAGGCAAAGGGAGGTCCTGGTGGTGGTGAGGAAGGGGGTGGATGCAGGGTGACAGCTGTACAGCAGGCCTGGGAGGCGGGTGGCAACAGGAGAAAGAGCACGGAAGGAGTGGGGGGAGAGGGGGCGCGAGAAGTAAAGGGGGATAAAGCCAGACACCTGACGGGTTTGAACGTACTGAGAGAGTTACACTTCCGGAGCTGGGGATGAATTCAAGTTAGCAGGACCATGGACCAGTTAGGAAGGCAAGCTCTAGAGCCAGACGGCCAGATTAGAACCCTTGCTCTGCCATGGAAGAGCTTTGTGACCTCAGACAAGGCACTCTGCCTCTCTGAGCCCCCATTTTATGTAAAATGAAGATACCGTACGTACTAGGTACCAACCTCATAGGGCCGTTGTGAGGTTTAAATGAGTTAATAGACGCACAGCGCTTAGAACTGTGCCCGGCACGTGGTGAGCCCCAGGTAAGTGTCAGCTGTCCTGATGACGATGACGATGCTGAGGAGAGGAGAAGGATGCAGGTGAGAAAGATGACAACAGCCAGACGGCCTATGGCTGTGCTGTTTATTAACTGCAAGGGCGACAAAAGTGTGATCCTAGTTCGCTACATGGCCTGGTGTCATAAGAATGCAAGCATTGAATGATAATGAAATCAAATATTATAATGAAATTCTGCTAGGAGGAGGGGGAGGATGGAAGGAGGGTGGGGAAATACGTGAAAGATCAGAATTCTTATCTTGCGTAGGGAGGTCAATAGATACCCAAAACTGAACATCAGAAAATAGCAATAGAGGCATGCTATTTAGCAATGGGGAGTAAATCCAGGTAAAAGACTTATAACTGGTTGCCATGGGGGAGTGGAGAGGGGGAACGGGCCGGACAGAGGGCTCCTCTTTTTCATTATAGCCTCATAGATCTATCTTTTTTACAGTGTACAATGATGGCTTTGATTAAAGAGAAGAAATTTTTCATTAAAAAATGATAATGGAGGGACTTCCCTGGTGGTCCAGTGGTTAAAACTCCACGCTTCCACTGCAGGGGGCACGGGTTCGATCCCTGGTCAGGGAACTAGGATCCCACATGCCGTGAGGCATGGCCAAAGGGGGCTTCTGCGGGCCAAGTTAGTATGATTAATCAATCATACTATTAATTACCATTAATAGTAATTAATTAATTGAATCGGTGAAAATCAATGAGTCCAAAATGATACTTAACATGGGGAAATTAATATAAAATATGCCCCAAAGTAGCTATAATACAAGGAGAGTGAAAATAATAGTGTGCATTTATATTTCTGTAAATTTTGCTACAGCAAAACTGGGAGCGTCGGCATAGGTAGGGGTTGTGTTGAAACAGATGCCTGTCTATAAAATATAGGTGTTCTTTTTCCCCACCTCCGTTAGCAGATTGGCAGGGAATTCTGAGTAAGCCTTATAGTTACAGGAAAAGTAGCAACTGGGGCAAGAGTGGGAAAGACCAGCTAACACCCTGGTCCCAAACAAGTGGGAAGAGGTCCTGAGTGGGAGTGGCTTGCCAGATGGGGGAAGGAGCCGTGCGGCCGGCAGGGAATCCCTGGTCCCCTGGGAGGTGAGTTCTCCAACAGGCCTGGGAATTATACTGAAGACATCAAGTGGCAAGAAAGACAGGGGCTTCAAAAGTCCTGTTGTGGAACAAGCAAACCTTGAGTAAAGAAGACCTAGGCATCCAGCCCAGGAAATGCAGACTCACTCTTGCATCATCTTGCCCTGATTGTCCTCACCAAGGGTCAGTTGGTCAATAACTTGGAACCCCTATCTTCCACTGGCCAACATCAGCTCCTGTTTCTTTTAGTCACCAGATTCTTGTACCCCAAGAAGGCCAACCCTAAGGATGGAAATAATGAAGAAATAAATCTGTAAGGCCAACTTGTGTAATAGGTTAAATGTAGGTTTTGTGGTCACTGTGATCATTTGTATGATTTGTCTGTTTTTAAGATATTAAGCTTATCTACTTAAATGGTAAATTGGCATCATTTTGTTGAAATATGTAGAATCTAAGTTTGTAACCGACACTTAAATGTGTACGTGCAGTCTATTTTTAGATAATGTTTTTATTTAATAGCATCTGAACATTTAGAAATGTTTGTTAGATAGGTTTATAGGTGTAAAAATTTAGCACTAAACCAAATACAATTGACTGTTGAAAACCGGTATGTGTGTGCGCGGGGATGGTGTTAGAGGCGCTAACCCTCCACGCAGTCAAAAATCTGAGTATAATTTAGTTGGCCCTTCATATCCACAGTTCCTCCATATCCATGGATTCAACTAGCCAAGGATCGTGTAGTACTAAGTATTTACTATTGAAAAAAAGTCTGCATATAAGTGGACCCATGAAGTTCAAACCCATGTTGTTCAAGGGTCAACTGCATAAGTAGTTGTTAAGTTTTCTTATTAAAAAAAAAAAAAGTCCTCCAGATAGTAAAGATCTAAGCAACTGTGATATGGAGTAAGGTCACCACAGGGCGTGGGGCTACTCCTTGCTGTGGGAAGCCGTTGGAGGGTTTTAAGCAGGCAACTGAGATCATCTAATTTACTTTTCTTTGTTTAAGACCATAGGAGGCCGAGAGTGGAGACTGTGTAATCTTGGCTCCCTTTCTACCACTAGAGTCTGTGAAGTGTATTCCCTCATTCATTCATTCAACAAACACATGTCTGTTGGCTCCTTAAGTACAAGCACTGCCCTGGGCACTGTGGTCATTACCAAAGGTAATGACCAAGAGCCTCCTAATACATTAGAAAGTGTTTAGTCCTGTGAGGGAGGCATTACTTCTGACTTGGAGAACCAGGACCAGTTCTACAGTTACGGAGGGGACAGGGGAGAATGACATTCTAGGAATGAGCAAAGGCCAAGAGCTAGGAGGTCAAGAAGTTTTGAGACTTGGTGATGGTCCCCGGAGGCAATAGTGTGTCTTCCGTCGTAATCACACATTGCCAGTTCATTTAGATTGTTGTTGCTTCAGCTCGTATAAAGTGGGTCAGTACCAATTAAAGCTAATTTATAGTGATAAGTCCGTAAGGCAGAAAGGCAGCTCTTTGCTAATGTCCTTGCCAGAGTTTGACACCCCAGGAGAGTTTGAATTTGCTGTCACTGCAGTTATCACTTTTGCATGAATATTAATGATCTGTGTGGAAAGAAAAATGTGGCATATTGTGTTTCTGGAAAAGGTTGACTTATTTTTATCCATCTGTGTGTCACTTTGTTTATGAATACAAAGAACGAGAACCCTATAGTCACTAAAATAGGTCAGGGCCATCTTCACAGAGTAAAGAGGTGAGCAGAGGACAGAGGCGGTGGGTAGAAGCTGGAGGGGCTGAACAAGGTTTGAAATGGCCCTTGTGGCAAGTGAGGGTGAGCTTGATGGAGACACTCAGCTGGCTCCTGGGCCATGAAGTGGGCTCGTCCACGTGGGTGGATGTGGATGTACGTGTGTACACGGACTCTGGACCCCCTTGTCTTTTCATGTGATTCATGAAACCAGCTCTGATTTTTACTTCCTTGGCTGACAACCGGGAGGAATCTTTCGGCAGTCCTGTAGAACCTTTCATAGTCCTGCCCTATGAAATCCTACCTACTAGGTTTGCTCATTTCCCACACTGAAATGCTGGCCTGAGCTCTTGGGCCCACCCAAAGGCACTTCCCTTAGCCACTGTCCTGCCTGCCTCAGGCCCCCACGATGGGGACTGTGCAGCTGTGGAGGATGACAGTGGAAAATTCAACCTGAGAAAAATTAGTGCCTGCCAATTCCTACCTGTGACCATGCAAGGTGAAGTGACATTTTCTTGTAGAAACTCTAACCTTGGTGAAAGTCATTTTTAAATTGCTTAGTGACTAAGACTAAGAAGAGCCTGAAAAAAATCAACTCATGAAGCTTTTCTTTGGAACACTGGACGGCCGCCATCCAGGAGGGCAGGGCCCACCCCTGACTGTACGAGGCTAGCCCTGTGCTTCCCACACACTCACACGCCCACCCCACATGTGGCTGGGACTCCCTCCTCCCCAGCACCTCCAGGGCTTTGCTCTGTGTGTCAAATCTTTATCTCCCTCGATCAGGGATATTCCGTTTGAAAATAAATCAAAGAAGCACAAACTTTGAAACTGAAGGCCCAAGTACCAGTCCAGTCTGCCTGTATCTAGCTGGATGACCTTGGGCACGTTCCTCACCTCCTGAACCTCAGGTTCCATGGAAAACGCCTCTCCCCATGCCAGGCTCACAGGAGCCACCCCACCACCACCACCTAAATGGCAGAGGGATCTACCAACCCCTTCTGCTTCCAGAAATGCATGTGTAAAGCAAAATTTGCTCGCTCTTAGGCAGCTACAATTTTTATTTTTTAAAAAAATGCAAGTTGGGACTTCCCTGGTGGCGCAGTGGTTAAGAATCCGCCTGCCAATTCAGGGAACACGGGTTCGAGCCCTGGTCTGGGAAGATCCCACATGCTGTGGAGCAACCAAGCCCGCGAGCCACAACTACTGAGCCCGTGCTCCACAACAAGAGAAGCCACTGCAATGAGAAGCCCGTGCACCACAACTAGAGAAAGCTCGCGTGCAACAACAAAGACCCAACGCAGCCAGAAAAAAAAAAAAATCCAAGTAGGCACAGGTCAGGTTAGATGGAGAATTAAGTGCCAGAATTTAAGTAGCAAATGATTTAAAGCAAAAGGCCAGATTAAAAAAAAAAACAGGCATTTTGGCTATCATGCCTTTGTGCATTCCTCAAATCTTCATATTGTGCCCATTAGTGCAGTAAAAATAACAGGGCTTACGGGAGAACTAAGGTTGGGCAGAACCTCAAAGCTATGGGACTTTGTAACCAGAGCATCAGCAAAAACAGCAACCATCCTAACAAAATAATTGCTTGGCTGAATCCCCATTGTAAATCCCTACTGGAAATTCATCCAGCATGCCAGCCCTCTGTCCTTTGTGTCCTTGAGATGCAGATCTTTGAAGGTATTCTCTCTTCTAAGAGAACAAGTTCATCCAAGTTAGAAATCTGACCCAGTCAGTCAGTCTTTGTTTTAAAATACAAGGGCAATGTCTTTACCGTTTGTGTCCCTGTGCTGACAGCCTCCCCAGGTGCCACAACCCAGAGGAAAGCGTGGCACTTCTAGAAGCCACAGAACCCGCCACCGTCGCTCTAAAGAAGCCACGTCCATGGGGTTTTCATCTGCTTCTCTTAATTAAGGCCTTCAGGCTTTCTCTTTAGTTGTGAGAATGCTCTCCTCTGGACTCTTCAAGACGGTCAATGTGGGGAGGAGGCGTTGGCCTACAGCAAGTTTTCTGTTTCGTGTTTGAGCGCTTGTCCCTTTCAGTTGCCAGGGCTTAGGGTTGACTTGCAGGAAGGGAAGGGTGGGAGGTGGAGAGAAGAGGGGCGAGATGAAGATGAACCGGTACTCACCACAGCGTCGTCTTTCCCTGCTAGAATCCCCAGCCAGTAGCCCTGGAGAAAGGGAGCCCGCCCGGCTAGACCGCGGAGCACCTCTCCTTCTAGTTGCAAAATTCTGACTCACCGACTCAGTGTTCCCCAACCCTGCTTGCTAGGAGGACACCTGCCAGGCTGTCCCCAGACACCTGTTCTGGGCCCCAGGGGGATAAATTCTTCTTGTGACTCCCATGCTTTCCTCCCGCCTCCCTTCCCCAGTTACTTACAACTACAGGTAGGGTGTTTGGGGGCCTTTTTCCTCTTTTACACAGAGGAAATACTTTTTATAATTTTTTTCTTCAGAAACTGATGTGGCAATTAACATTTTGTGGATTCTGGGTGATGGGCGCTCAGAACTAGAAGCTTGAATTGATTCCGCGTCCTCCCTCTGTCTGGTGGCTGGAGCCCAGCACCCGCTCTGATGGGCTGACAGGGTGGGGCTCACACGGGGCCTCAGAGGTCACCCATTAACTCAGGATCAGGGTGAATGAATGAGTGTATCCATTCCTTAACACCCCATACCTCTCCCCTGGAACAATCCAAAGGCTCATCGTATCTCATAGCCTCAAAGCTGGCTGTGATGGGGCCCGTTTGACCCCTCCAGCTGGTCTGCAGGGCAGTGGGCTCCAAAGTGGGTGCACAAGACAATCTATGAGGTGGAGGAAGGAGATATGAAATCTTTACACTTACTAAGGAAAATAGTTCTCCTATTAATATATATATTTATTAAACTATTTCATCCTCATCCTTTTATTTGCATATCTGTTTTATATAATGATATGTTAGTACATGCATGTCATTTATAATCACACGCTCCCCCTCGGGGGGGCAGTGCCCACAGTTTCTTATTGACCGGGATGTAGGAGAGGATCAAAAAGCTGGGAGACCCCTGCTGGGAGAGTCAGCCTTGCTCCATCCTGCTTTCCCTAAATGGGGGGCAGGGGGCGGAATTCTCTAGCAGAGGGCTGGCAAGCGCTGCAGATCCCTTGGTTCAGAAGTTAGTTTTGAGATGGCAGGTGAAGCAGAGATTGAAAATGAACGAGGTTGGGGTTGACTTTTCTCCTTCGAAAGGCATGAGGACATGAATAAAACAAAGCAGAGAGGGTTGGCCCACATGTTTCTGAACTAAAGCCATAACTCATTTCAGGTTAGCATTTCCTAGGGTTCAAAGATGTGTGAAATGAGACTAAGAGCAGTAGGTGTCGGGGCCTCGGATGTTTTCTTCAGGACACTGCAGGCCCTGCTGGCAAGTTTTCCAGACATGAGCACCAAGTGGATGCCAGTGTCTGAGCTCGTGTGGCTTTCTGGGACAATAGCAACCCCCGTACCTGCAGGATGCCCTCTGGCTGCAGGGCCCGCCTCACAGCCGGCGACATTTCTCCTGTTTGATGACAGGGTAGCACTTGGGGTACAGGAACACAAACAACGGTAGACGCCCCCCACTCCTGTTTTTAAAAAGTGAGTACCCTCAAGAGAAAGCGAGGGAACAGTGGATGAAATAAACTGCTCATGTGACCTTTTGCCTCTTTATTTACCAAATGCTTCTTTAATGCTTACCGTGTATCATTGTTCTAAATACTTTTAAAAACAGGAACTCAGTTGCTCCTCACAACAACCTTAAGAGGTAGTAGTATTATCAGCCCATTTTACAGACGAGGACTCTAAAACTCAGAGAGGTAACATCACTTGCCTGGGGTCACACAGTTTGTCGGTGGCAGCACCAGGGCTCACTCGGGCTCCCAGCCTGGGCTCCCAGCTTGGCCCCTGTAGATGCATCTGCACGAACAGTCCTCAGCCAGCACAGCGCCTCTCTTGTTATGGAATCCCTCTTGTATTTTTTCTGGTGGAGATGCCCAAACCTATCAGAATTACCTTATTTTTTGTTTGGTTTCACAACAGGCCTTTCTAAAAATAGTATTATTTTACATGTAATGTTATAAATAGTATTATTACAAAAATGGAATTATACTGTCTTCTGTTTTTTTGAGCACTTACTATGTGCAGGTCCTCCTGTGCCAGGTGCTTTATAGATGTTAATTCTAATCCTTAAATTAAACTGTAAGGAAGAGATTTTTTCCCCCCATTTCACAGAAGAGAAAGTAGAGGCCAAGTAGGTTGGTCACTCAGCTGACAATGTCTAGCCAAGGCATGAACCCAGGGTTGGGCCTTGCTCGGCTTTGTTATAGGACAGAACTAAGTAGAAAGAGATCCTTCTCGATCCCCATCCAGGGGAGATAGTTTCACAAAGCACCCAAAGGACCTTGTGGTGTGCCGACGACGAGGATGTGTGTGTGTGTGGCCCCATTTTGTAAGCCTGTTGTCCCCGTGCTGGCTTTCACTCGCAAGGGCTTCCTGACATCGGCAGTAGATCATGTGGTCCTCCTACCTGCCCCACTTGGGACTGGATGCGGCATGGCTTCCAGGCGAGTGTGTCCTCAGCATTAGCCCCCCAGGCCTGGCCCCTTTTGATCCCGAAGAGTTTTGAAGTTTTATCTTCTGCTGGGCTTCATTAAGCCTTTGGTTGGCCTGAGGCTTTCGCCCTGCCCCCAGTTGTAAATGTTGTGCGATTCTTGGTATTCAGGTTAACAAATTAGCTCAATTAGATGGGTAAATTAGTCATTCTCACTTTCTCAAGTCCTGGTGGAAGAGCTTCGAGAAATAGTATTTATAGTTTTCTAACAAGCAATTTAAAGGACACCAGCATGTGGCATTTGTTTAAGAGTAAAACGTCCTAAACAGTGCCCTTAGAAACAGGTTTCGAGATTTGCTCATGGACCGACTCAGGGATGCGGCAGAGCAGTACCCCCGTGCTGTGTCCTACGAGCACTTCCCAGCTGGGTCTCTTGTCTCTGGGGGCTCCAGCCAAGCGCAGCGGGGCTTACTGAAACCCACACTGAATTCCAGAGCCTCATTTTTGTCAAATTGTTTTTTCCGTACCGCCTGAGTTTCTAAACAGGCTTCAAAGCAGGCTGCTTTGAATTCTGAGCGGGGGGATGGTGGAGGCCCAGCGACATGGAGGTTGAGAGGGACACACCCCACCCCCAGAGCGCTGCCGGCACTGGAGGCCGGGAGGCAACGTGGGAAAAGGTGACCCCCTCACTAGCTAATTGAGAACGCGTCAGCTCTTGAGCCCCGCAGGGCTCATCTCCCCACGTGTACGAAAGTGACACCCCACCTCACAGGGTCACCAGAGGATTAAATGAGCTGATGCAGCCAGTGTGCCTGAACCATACGAGGCACTCATTCACCTTGAGGTCCCTTCCTTCCTGCCTGGATCCTTTTAAGTGTTCGCCTCAGATGCTGGCGTCCTTGTTCCTGGCTCAACTGGCTCTTCAAACAATCTTATTAATGCCTATTAAAAGGAAACCCAATAAAAGTGCCAGTATCTGGTGTTGAGATAATTGACGTAGCAGGGCGAGCCCATGGAGCACCCAGCCGGGCCCCGGGTGCAATTTCGCCTCACACCTGGGGGATGAATTTCACAACTGTAATTGCTACCATATAATTCTTATTGATGTTGTGCTATAATTCCTATTTATTCCATGGGGCTTGTAAATGCATTAGGACTTGTCAACATATTATTTTACACTGTTTATGATCTGTAGAATTATGTCCTTCAGGGTTATATTGTGCAAAAGCTCCAAATAAACGGCTGTGGACCTCGTTAAAAAAAGAGCAAAGAGGGGCTGCTTGTTGAGGTGGTTCTCCATCCCTGCCGTCCTGGGCAGAAGTCAGCAGAGCAGATTTTTAATTCAGTTCTGAGCGGAGCTCTTAACCAGGATGCAAGGGAATCCCCTCGTCTGTCTGAGCTGTCTGCTGCGATGGCTCAGCCCTCCCTCCCAGGGAGGGTTTGTGTAGCTGAAAGGCAGGTGCCATTCCCTGAGGACAGGTGCGGTAGGGAATCGTTTGGTCTTCCTCGAGCTGGACCTGCGTTCTGATGATGATGATGACATTATGCCCTCAGAGAGCGCTGGGCATTTCTGTCCCCCTGCTCCCTAGCTTGGGGTAACCACACCCTTTTAGTTCTAAATTTCTTCATGGTCTTCCCAGCTCAGCTTATAAAGAAAAAGATATGAAATTAATTCCCACCGAAGTGTAAACACCTAGTAAGTGTAAAATGTAACCCTCTCCTACAGATTTTTGTATTTACCATGCCAATAAAGCATAAAACTAAGGGGACAGAATTCTGTCCATTGTAATGTCAGGCATATCGTGTGTGTGTGTGTGTGTGTGTGTGTGTGTGTGTGTGTGTGTTGGGGCAGGGGTGTGTCTGTCGTAGTTGGTTATTTTTGGTTTTAGCCTTCCCAGCACCTTTGCAGTCAATCACCTTGGCCGCAGAATATTGAGTCCAAGTTCTTGCAGAGCTAATTCCTCGCCATGAGTCGCTGGGAAGCCCTCTCCCTGGTCCCTGCGGTGGGAAGGCAGATACGCTCCCCCAAGGACTGTCCCGGGGACTAGATACACTTGCAGCCCCTGGGTGCCTGGGTGCCCTCTCCCGGGTCAGTAGGCGGGCACGCTCCCAACAGCCCTTGCGCTTCTCCTCTGGCCCCACAGGTAGTGAGTACGACGAGGAGGAGGTGGACTACGAGGAGTCGGACAGCGACGAGTCCTGGACCACGGAGAGCGCCATCAGCTCCGAGGCCATCCTCAGCTCCATGTGCATGAACGGAGGGGAGGAGAAGCCTTTTGCCTGCCCGGTTCCTGGATGTAAGAAGAGATACAAGGTAAGAGAAGTACCACCTCGCTCGGCATAACTGGATGGAGAACGGTAAGTCCAATGTCAGCAGAGTCTGAGAGAGGTGCTTCCCTCTTCTGCGCTGGTTGGGTGTGTGGTCCCCTCGGAAAGCCAGGCCTGGGCCCGGGCTGCCCTCGGGTCAGTGCTGTCCCTGGTTTCTGGCCGTTGGGTGTGTTTTCCCCTTCACTGACCTGTGTGGGAGCGGTACGTCCAAAGAGAGTTTTTTGGTGGGAGAATCATGTCTTTGATACTCTTCAGATTCATGTCAGATTGGTCAGAATATCAAATGTCACCTGTTTATTTGCCGAACACCCGCAGTGGTTGGCTCTGCAGGTGGTTCACAGAAGACCACTTTGAAGTCTTAAAAGCCCGCAGACGGTTCACAGAGCCCTTTTGGGAAACGCTGTAGGGTATTTACTTCCAGCTGAGGAAGCCCTTGCTTGAAAGGAGTTCAGGAGAAAAGGGGCTTTGGTATTTTTTCTCACCAAACCTGCCCGCTTTAGCTTCGATGAACTCTCTGTAGGCGGCGCAGAGCCTGTGTCTCTCGGGCCTGCCTCTGGGTGTCAGGGCAGCTGGGGGCGCTAAATTCTCTACTAAGAAGACTCAAAGGGACAGAACAGTGAGAACACCCACAGCACTCAAGTGTGGGTCCAGGGGGCATGTGGAAAAACAAACTTGCAAACTTTCCCATGAGGTGTTAGCAGCTCTTTAAAATCCAACTGTGAGATAGAAATGTAAAAATCAAAAACATACCTGGTGCATTTGATGAGATGCTACTTTCCCCAGCAGATTGACTGTGTTTTTAAAGAAAGGCTTGAAAAATGTGTGGCAGCATAAGTACTTCCCGTATCGCTCCTTCTTCAGTATGTCTCTGAACACTAAAAAAATCTATTTCAATACTTTTTATACCTGCTTCTAATATAAAAGCATGAAACCCAAATGTATCACAGGTAAGTGGCCCAAGATTTCACCTAGTCTATATACTGTTAAATTTTTATCATGGGAAGCACAGATGCGCTTTGTTTAAACTACAATGAAAACCCCAGGATGGAGATGTGAAGTCCCATCAGGGTGTCCTGACGCGCTGTCTGGTGTCCCAGGTGCACGTGTACATCCCTCTGTATCAAGGTGGCGTGGAAGTGGGCGCAGGGGTGAGAAAGCAGCAAAATTGTCATCTCAGGAGCCCAGGGGATTGTTCGACAAGCTAGTTTGTCCGGAGGATAGCTCTGCTTGCAGAAAGAGATTTTTCCCTTCTTTCTTTCTTTCAAAGTGGAGAAAGCTGGACAGGGGTGCTGTCCTTGTACCCTGCCTGCCTCCAGATGCGCCTTCTCTCCATGCTTCATGAGAGCTGGTCCTCTGTGCTCTGCCGTCTTGCTGCCTTCTCTCAAGGGTCCAAACACTGTCTAAAGGATGTCTCGCACATCAGCGATGTTAAAAGAGGGAGCAAAGTAATGACCCAGACTGCAGCTGACCAAAAAAACCCCAAAAAGCTGGTGGGGGTTATAAGCTACACCCTTTATGATGAGGCCTTCTCTCTTTCCCACCTCTCTTTCATTCCTTTTTTACATCCTTTTCCCTTGGTCATTTTTATTTTCTTGTCATTATCCTTTGGCTTCTATTTTTCTCGAGTATCCAGCAATTTCCTCTCCTGCAGTTTGTCTGCGTCTAGGTTGGTGGGGCCTTTGCGGAGTGTTGTTTCTCCATCTGAGGCCAAAAGAAGATTGCATGAACCTTGGGCTGCGGAGGCTGCCTGCTTCAGTACCACTAACTGGCGAATGACATGGGTGGCAATTAGTGGTCCTGATTTCCATGAGGGAAGTGTGAGTTTCCTTTTCTGGGCCAGAGTGCCACGTAATGGTGCATGAGACAGGAACAAATGCATAACTGCTTCTCCTAACCAAGTGCTTGAGATGAGTGTGGTCATATTCCCTAAAGTTTTAGTCTAACTCTTTCTGCTGGGAAGTTACTGGCCGCAGGGTGTACCAGGTGTTCTCCGGTATAATTATTTCATCTTATTTACTGCGTGATTGTTGGAGTGGGTGTTGGTGAGTGGAGGGCGTAATGAGCTTGGTGTGCTGTGGAGTCGGGCAGAATCCACAACTGCTGCCATCTTGTTCATTCCCAGGGCTGACTTCACATGTGTCTCATTCCCTGCCCCCGTCGGCAGGGAGTCTCTCACCCATGAGTCTCTTGGGCACTGACTGAGGATCAGCTCTTCTCACCATTTCATTGGCATTTGCAGAACTGGGAGAAGATGAGCATCTAACTCCCCAGACTTCATACAGAGTAGGGCAAGGGAGCAGGGCCCAGCCGTACAGCTAGGTCTCCGAGTTGTTTCCCGTGTTAATTCTTCTGCCTAGAATGCCCCCCTTCCCCTCCGCTCTCCTTCAGGACCTCTCATTTTCTTTCTTTTTTAAATTAATTAATTAATCTATTTATTTATTTATTTTTGGCTGCGTTGGGTCTTCGTTGCTGCGTGCAGCCTTTCTCTAGTTGCAGTGAGCGGGGGCTACTCTTCATTGTGGTGTGCGGGCTTCTCATTGCGGTGGCTTCTCTTGTTGCGGAGCATGGGCTCTACGTGCGCAGGCTTCAGTAGTTGTGGCACGTGGACTCAGTAGTTGTGGCTCGCGGGCTCTAGAGTGCAGGCTCAGTAGTTGTGGCGCACGGGCTTAGTTGCTCTGCGGCACGTGGGATCTTCCCGGACCAGGGCTCGAACCCGTGTCCCCTGTATTGGCAGGTGGATTCTTAACCACTGTCCCACCAGGAAAGTCCTGAATGTCAGTTTTATTTAAAACCTGAGTACTGAATAAGACAGTAGTTATCAAGTTCTCAGCATGACGAAAAGTTCTCACTGTAGTGACCTTCCTTGCCCTATTGGAGCTTAATTCCCTTTCCCCCTTTCAGAGACCAGAGGATTTAATAAGCATTTCATTTTCAAGTTGCCTGACATTATTTATTTTTGTTAATATTTTTGAAAGACCAAACTCATTTCAGGATCTCTGCAATTAGGAGTTTCAGTGAAGCTTTTTAAGCTCCTCAAGTCTTAGAAAGTGAAGTTCCCATTGCTATCTGTGAATGAACAGATGGGGGAAATCTTACATCTGATTAGAGCTTGCACTAACATTTGTGATAAGGTGTCCCATGACACTTGTGGACATTTTAAATCACAGCAACAAAGAGAAAGAGATGGTAAGGTAGTTTATTGTAGGCTCTTTGGCCAACGCTGGAAATGCGACGTGTTTCCACATGTGCAACTGGCTTCCTAATTTTTCCAGAGTAATAAAGCTGACACGTGTGTCAGTGCCACAGCCACGCACAACACAGTGTTGACATTCCAGCTGGGAACTGACCACGGAACCTGTTGGAATCACCTCAACCCTGGGCGTGTCCTTCCCCTGCTGAACTCCAGATCTGGTTTCATGTTGGAGTGGCTTCTGGTGGCCTTGGCAATTTCTGGTTTCAAACCTTCCCTCACCTAATTATTTAAAAACAAAAAAACAAAAACTTGGGCCTGGATGGAATATCTAAGACCTGGTCCTGTTGGAGTTGCTATATGCCTTTTTGTTTGTTGTTCAAATGTTTATTATTTTTGGTTTCCTCTCTTTTCTGACAAGGTGTGAGTGGCACTGGGGCACAGGGGTAGCTGGATTTATAATGATCCGTCTTGCAACAAGTTCCCTGTGAAAGCGAGGACATGAAATGTTCTAGTAACCCTTCATCCACAGGAAGGAACCCTATGAGGTACTCAGTGAATATCTATTGAGCTAATAAATGGGATATTATTAAGCAGGCAGGTGCAAATTATTAAGCATTTGTGAGTCAGGAGACTTCCCACCATAGTGTTACTATTAGAAAGTTGACAGTCTTTTTCTAATGATCATAAAAGTTATTCCCTCCCTGTCTCCCTCCCTCCCATAGCTTAAAACAATGCTTATCTTTGTTGCCTGGCTCCAGCTAGGTGGCTCTCACCTGGGTCTCTCATGCCACCGCAGTAGGGTGCCAGCTGGGGCTAGATACACAGGTTGGCTTCTTTACCCACGTGCCCGGGCCCCTGGTGGGATGGCTGGAGCAGCAAGGGGCTGGCAGGGCGTATCTACCCATCTCTCTTAATGGGTTGGATTCTGCACCGTCACTGCCCTCCCCACATCCCACCGCAGCAATCTCCTACTCCCCAACATGCCTCTAGAAGACCAGTGAAGTGCTTCCTCACCCTGCATGCAGGGATTAATGCAGGAATGACAAGGGCTGAAGGCGCAGAAGGCCAACAGCTGGACGTTCAGGGAAGAAGTCGTGTCTGTCCTTGTGGTTCAACTCACTGGACAGCCTTCAGACTCAAAGCATAGACAACTGGTTGCTATTTGTCACCCCTGGGTTCAACAAAGTAAAGAGGATTCTCTTCCATAGGACTTTTGAAAAGTATTAATGTGCACTGTGAATCTCCAATAGGGAAATATAAATAGTAATAACCACTGAACATATTTTGTTTCATGGCAACTCTCAATTTCTTCCAGAATGAGGCATGTTCTAACAAATTCATTCATTCACAGATACTAGTGGAGCATCTACTATGTGCCAGGCACTGTGCTAGATGCTCATGAAACAGCTGCAGTTCTTATTCTTTGGGACTCGATAAGGGCATCCTATGAAGTAGAAGACACCTATGTCGGACACCTTTCGTTGGGCACAGGACTGGCCTCAGTGGGCCTAGATTCAGATAATACTTTAGAACACAGTCCACTCTTCTGGTGATCTGTACTCAACAACTTCCTATCTTCTCTTTTCCCTTACTCCTCAATCTGACAGTAGCTGACTTGGAAATTAAGACCTATGCTCTAGTATCACTTCTGCCATTTATTCTTACTTAAATCTCCCATCAGTTTACTCAATGTCCTGAGCCTGTTTACTCACCATGTAATTGGGATAAGCAAAACTAACTTGGTTGAATCTGTAGAGTGATTCTAGGCATGACGTTTTAAATAGAATATGCAAGTGAGCTAGCAAAACCAATTAATAGAAATCCAGAAAGCATTTTGGTATTTCATGTTATCATTTAGGATTTGTAGGCCAATTTGAAGTTTGGAACTTTTCTGTTGCTGAGACTTTAATAACCTAACATTTTTTAAAGTTCACTGTATGTTTGGAATAGTACATAAATAAAAGTAGGGCCTTGTCTGCCCATAGGTGCTTATTTAACACACACAACTGTGCTGGGGCAGGATTTGGGCAGAGATACTGGCTTAATGCAGAGTAGAAAATGGACAAAAAATCCCTATGTAAGGTAGGGATTATCATGATTGGCTGGGAGCAAGACATAAGCTGAGTTTCCAAATGAAGAATTTATACACGTCTTGAACTTCATTACCCTAACCTGTGTTTTCTTTCTTTAGATTTTTTCGGTGCCATCTTGAGGATATTTGTATGTAATTGTTCATCATTAACATTCTTCAGAGTGGAAACAAGATTCAGAGGGAGCTGTGCCTCTTTATACAGTCTGGGTCTTAAATACGTATTTTATGTAAAAGTCGAAAGTAGGTACTTTCAGAGTAACTGAGGTGTATTTGAAATTGCCTTGGCTGAGCTGTGTGCATGACCCAGTCTGCACTGCCCACGATTAACACACGACTGCGAGTTCGCGAAAAAGCCTGTTCTGTATACAGCTGCCATCCAGGAGCTGTCCGGTTGCAGTCAGACCCGCACTGAGGTTTCCCCCCCATCTGACACTGTGTGACTCCGTCTAATAGGTGATATTTTTGTCCTCTCCACAGAATGTGAATGGCATAAAGTACCATGCTAAGAATGGCCACAGAACACAGATTCGTGTCCGCAAACCATTCAAGTGTCGTTGCGGTAAGAGTTACAAAACAGCTCAGGGCCTGCGGCACCACACAATCAATTTCCATCCCCCGGTGTCGGCCGACATTATCAGGAAGATGCAGCAGTAACATGCTGGTCGTAACTGTGCCAAGAAATCCTCACCAGCAGTTGCTGATTTTGAAAACAGCCACCTTTTTTCAGGGGAAGCATTCAGCAACCCTTTAAAGAATAAATGCATGCTTTAAATTTTTTCTGTAATTTTGGAATGATGTATCTTTGTAGAGTTAATGATTTTGTACATTTGCACATGTAATCATCATACCCATTTTCATTACTTTGATATAAGGTGCTAAACAAAAAAAGCTCTAGGTTTTTCAGCACATTTCCCCCAAAACAAGACAGAAATTGAGGGCATGTTGCGTATTGTTTAGCTGTGTTGCAGTGATATCAGTTGTGGGGGAGGAGGGGCTGGCACTGAGGGTTTTTCCCCCAAGATTATAATGTGATTGGTTGAAGTTTTTCAACACATCAACTCATTGTGTTCAAAACCAAAATAATACCTTCACTGTCAAACTGGTTACCATGCCTTACATAATGGAGTTAGTTAGTACCTGTGACTAGAAAGACTTTAGGTAACGGAAATATAAATAAGAAAGAATGTTTAACATAATATGCTAAAAATATTTTCATATTTAAATAACATACATAAAAGGTGTGCTTTCTGTGTTTTATATTATCTTGCAAATCCTTTTGACCTTTAAAAAGCTGAAAATCTTGCCATCTGACTTAACAATCATTTTAGTGTTACAAATGGCATTTTTGTACAAAAAGTCTATTCAGTTCACTCATTAACACATTCATTTGAGTGCCTGCTAGGTGCAAGGGATTCAATTTATGCCTATTGATATCTGTGGACCAAGATACCAGTTTAGTGAAATACTTTCCCCTGAAATCTGTTAGGAAACACTTTGAAATACTTAAGTGCAAATTTTGTGTGTGTGAAATTTAGTTCTACCTTCATCTTTAGGTGAAGTTTTAAAGCACTTTGTAGTTCTCTATTGCCAACAGATTTAATGTTTTATGTGTTGCCAATTCTTGCAACCACTGCCCTAACAAACCTGTGGGTTGCAAATAAGAATTAAAATTCCAAGCACGTTTCAAACAGGAACATTTTGTTAAGACCCCTGTCGCCTCCTCATGCTCATTGTTTTTAGACTTTTTTTAAAGGCACTTTTTCCATCACATCGTAGATGTCTGTATTCCCACTGGAAATGTCTGTTTAGCTTTGTAAGACATTTTGCTGAAATATGAAATTGAGCCTTATTGACAGTTAAGTGCTTCTTGCAGCAGGTGGTCAAAGAGTGACTAATGCGTGACCCATTAGAGCATAACCTACGTCTGGACCATTCCTAAAGTTTTTCTTACCAACAGTACCATCATGCCTTGAGTGTTCATTTCTCCCAAGTGCTATTCCTTAAACATGAGTTTACCAATTGCCTAATTATGCAATAAAAATTGCTTTGAGATGGCTAACTGCCCACAAAACTGATGAAAATCAAACTCGAAATGCTTGTAAAATAACTTTCTTCCCGTGTTTCCATTTGTTGAAAGTCTTACAGATGGAAAGCAGGTGTTCCTCCTCAATTTTTCAGACGTTTTGAAAGGAAGACAATTCTGTTAGCCAGATGGGTAAGCTTCTATTAATACACTCTTAAATTGTGAATCCCTCATAATGAGGGATTTAAAAGATATTTATAAAGACACTGCCCGCTAAAAATGTCCTCAGATCTCTGAAGAGTAGTCTTGGTCCTGAATATACAGTGTTATCCTTTATGTTTTAAAGGGTGATACAGACATGAGAAGCCACTACTAGTTGGTGCATAAGAAGGCCCTACTTGGCTATTTCATATCTACCTAGAATTGACCAAAAATTATTTTAGGCCAGCAGTTATTATTTAGCTTCGCTCCTTCTAGTGCAAGAAACTGTAGGCTGGATCAGTAGTTCAACAGCTAAACAGTCATAAAATAGTCATTGTGCATGTTCAATTTCTTTCAACTATAAAAATTGCCAGTTTCTATTTACTTATTCATTGTGACAGTATTACTAAACAGGTAAGGATGGGAATATTTTGTTATACCGTGTATAGTGAATGTATTGTACTGTGTCTGTGAAAACTGTGCTTTAAATTATATTTTCATATGTTTTGTTCAGGACAGAGCACATTAAGTTTGAAAGCAACAGAGGTTTGTTTTAGAACTGAAGGCAACTTAATGAAACAAAATTGCTGTCAAGAAAAGCTGCTTATAAATGTAAATGAAATCACATTTAAAATAAACTGCCTCTGACCCAAAATAAACATGGCTCTTTATTTTCATTAGCATCCATTATAAAGACCAGTATCAAGTTCGCCACAGAAATGAATATATCCATTCAGTACCTTGTTCTAAGGCTGCCTTTTTTGGGCGGTGGTGGGGGGGGGGGGTGCAGAATTCAGCTGACAGACACATGTAGATTTCATCAATGTTTTGCCTAGGTCAGTATGATGAACAATTTCATTTCACTGGTAGTAGCACTGTAATATTCAAAGGATACTTTACTTTTAGGTTAGCATGGTCCATAATTATTAACTGATGCAACAAAAATGTTCATATCATTGAACTATTTTACCTGGATATATTCTGCTTAGCCTATAACCTATCCAGAAGCTTAAAACATGGAGTCTTCATTATTGTTGCATCCCAGGTCTGCCATGTCCTGATATCTGACTGGCCAATACTGTTTTGCCCTAGGCTCAAACCTTTTAAAGGATTCCAATGATGATACATGAATTCTTCTCCTAGAAACAAATGCAAGTGAGATGTTGTATATGCGGTTCACATATAGTACCCCAAAATGCCACTACACTGAATATTAAGTTAACATCTTAGATAGCTAGTTTGCTTAAGACAAGCTTAAATATTTTGATATAACCACAAAAACAGCAAAATCAAAAAGTCAGTACTTTAAATCCTTAACATTCATATTCTAAAAGAGGAAAGGACTGTAGTTCAGAAAATTTTTTTAATGACCCAGACCAAAAAGACATTCAAGATGCTAGACTTAATGAAAATCACAAATAAATCTGACAATGAAATTATACACTTCTAAAAATGTGTCTACTTTAATGTTAATGAATACACTATATACAGCAGAGTCATAACGAACATGATAGTTTGATTTGGGTTTATGCATTACATATTTAATCACTTACTGAGAACATTTTTTCAAAGTTATACTCTTATCAGGAAAATGTGCAAAAAGACATACATTTTCTGTGATTTTATGCCACAACCATCACTGTTTAGTAGATCATTTAATACTGAAACAATTACGCTGACATATCTTGTTCCATTTCCCCATCAGATAGAAATACAACTTTAAGATGGCTTAAAAATAATCATTCAGGTATTCTAAAATTTTTTAGTCATAAAATTAGCAAAATATGCTTTCTATTAATTCCTAAAGCAAAGATTTCAAATATAAAAAGGATATTTGCTATCTTGGAAGCATGTGATCTCATTCTACATGCAGCTCTCTTTCTAAAGAGGGTTAAAAAAAAAACATTTCATGGGCTAAATTATGAAGTTTCTGTATTCAAAAGAATAACTGCAAGACTTACGATAAATTCTTTGTATTTCAACAAAGTCAACAGAGATGTGTAAATATTCTGCTAAATAACACACTATACATACCTATTTTTTCAGTGTGGTAACATTAAAATAATCCGTTTCCTTCATTCATATAATTTTGCAAAATGGGGAATAAATAAAGATACAAACACACAAGAACTTCTTAAGCAGGTAAGATTAACAGAGGTTAAAATTATATTTATTGATAAGTGGTAAGCCAAGGACTGACCCTGACACTAGTAACACCAAACTCAAAGTAGCTCTTGGTCAGAAAAGTGCAGTAGAGGGTGCATGAAAGTGACACCTTGTGGTCTCCTTAGTGGTCTGAGGTGATTTTTTTTCCAACTGCTAAACTGTATTATTAACTCCTAATAAAAATTAACTAGTCAAAATTTAAAACATTCTGATCAAAATGGGTCTGTACATGCCTTTCAAACCCCTGCTGGTCATAGTCAGGAGGGAACTGCTCGCTGCACATTGGGCACACCTTCCAGTGACTTTCAACATGTTCTTCAAATTTGCTCTGATCATAGTTGGGAGGGAACATTAATTCACAGAGTGGACATTTCTTCTGAACATCAAAGCTTGAGGAAATAAAACGAAAGAATTACGTATTTCTAATAAACAGATTTTTAACAGCAGTAGTCTTCAGATACAGCGAGGTTACATTTATCTAGTTAAGCTGATATTCATACTAACACTTACCTTGAAAGTCTTCAGTTACACCAAGAACCTCTTTTTCTGCTCCTAAAAGCTTGCTATTGACAATTGTGTAAACCATTTATAAAGCCTCTAATTTTAGTTTTACAATTAGATTGACAAAGAAAATCTTTTTCTCATCAAAATCCAAAAACTACAATCACATTATGTGAAATGAGGCTCAGTGACAAGAATTCTTCAATTTTTAACTAACAAAATATGCCTTTTGTAAAACTATAAAGATTCATACAACTTGTAGCTTCCCAACAGTGTTCATTCAGTTTAACAACTAAAGGTGTTTACAGCACTGGTCCTCAAGGTACGGCGCGCATCAGAACCACCTGGAGGCATGCTGAGACACACACTGCTGGGCCCTACAGCAAGGATTTGGGGTTCAACAAGATCTGAGTTAAGGCCCTGGACCATATGCATTTCTAACAAATTTTCAAGGACCATACGTTGAGAGCCACAGGTAATCCCAATTCTACACAGGAAAGAGCAAAATTACCTGGCATCAAAGCAAAAGCCTGTTCCGTGCCCACGTAAATGCTGACTTGGAGGATCAGGAGCAGGGGGCACGTTCTCGTCTTCCTAGGCAAAAAATAATTGTGCAACTTTTGAGAAAAGTGAAACCAAATAGAAGTTCCTCAATTAACTCAATCAAGCACCGTATAAAGGAAATAAGATTACACTTTTAAAAATTTACTTCTATTATCATTAAATTAGATTTTCATGTAAACATGTTTGAAAGTAACTTTTTTTTTTTTTTAGAGAGTATTTCACTATGGACTAAGTCTTACCTTGAAATAAAAAGCAGTATTCAGTGGAATGGAGAGTATACTACACCTGTGTGTGTGAGTGAAGCAGAGATCAATAGACTTTTTTGACCGATATGTAGGTAACTTTACCAACCTTTTATCATTCCATACACTGGGTGACCACTTTCATAAAAATCTTAAGACTGCATTATTTTTCCTGTTATTCTCATTTAATGACTATTCGTCTGTAAGATAGGCAGGATCTTCTGTGATAATATATATCCAATGCACAATACGTAGAAATTATAAATAAAGGAAAACTAACAGTGTGTGTGTGTGTATGTTTTGGGGCAAATACACAAGCGAATCCAACTGGAAAACCATGTTAAAGCGAAGCAATGCACCAAACTACAGGCCTCAAAAACCCTGATGTAAAACAATCAGATTCAAATTTAAATATCTGATTAACATTATCAAGGAAGACTCCTAAAACCCTGTAAATCTGAGTCGGAATCAGAAAGAAGATGCTGGTTTGAATTCCCATGCCTGCATCCCTCTAGTCACTTTTTATAGATGTGCACATTGCTGCTACATCAATATCCAAACACAACTGTCACTTCACATCCAAAGCAGCCACATTCATCTGAAGTGCCCACTTGCTTTCTTTCCCTGAGCAGTTTGTTAGCTGCTTTCATGCCATGACCTAACAGCACACAACAGGTAGAAGAGGCACTGATGAAAGTCCTTATGTTGCTGGGTAGTCATGATTGCCCCAGAACTATTAATAGGCTAAGTCAGGTCTGTCATAGGAAGAGGTTCCAAAAAAGTGTATGTGACTTGAAATTTGAAGTGACCAAACAAAAGATAAATTGAATTCTTTTTTTTTCTTTTGAAGGGGGGGAGGGAATAGTTAAGGGAAGGCAGGGTAACTTAGCTATTATCCTGACAATTATCCCCCCCTAAAAGCTCAAAAAAGGAGGTGAGAGACTTTTATTTTTCCCATGTGCATCACATGAGAAAACACTTTTGTTTACATATGATTCCCTTAGGATATAACTGGGCAAAAGAAAAACAGGATCAATAACCTAATAGGGCATTGAGAAGTTGGGGAATATTGGGCAAGTACTTCATATACTTCAAAAATTAAAAGTCTTTAAGTAACTAAAATCCAGACAGTTTTTAAATCTGCAGGTACAAAGAGGGAAGATGATTTAGTAGCTGAATCTGCTAAGCTTACATATGTATAACAGGCAAATTATGATTCTGTGCCACGTTACTCCGGCTGCCATACTTAGGCCTTCCAGCAACAATATCTGAAAATGAATCTGCTTAAACAACTACATATAAAATAATGAACAAAATTTTCTCATATCTAAATGACATAAAAATATATAAATGTTTTAAAAATTTTTGAAATGCTATTGAAGAAAATGAGAATAATAAAACGAAAGGTCTTCATATTCTACTTTTCAAAATTCTTGATGAGACATATTTATAATATTGTACAACTTTCTAGGGGTGAAAAATATAATGGAACCAAAACTCTCACAACCACCTTTCCCTGTGTTTTACAACAGCTGCGGCTCACACCAATTCACTGCTTCCGTGAAGCAGCTAACAATAGAGTTTGGAACTAGCTAAGGTGCTAGGTTCAGACCACCTATCAGACATGTTAACCCTGCTTATAAAATATGTGGATGAGGGGGCAAAAAAAGCAATTTATACTTTCTAAGCCATATATAATTTGGTAAGGGTAACTATTATTCTGTATCTTCTACCAGAATAAAAGGGGAGAGGGACTGAAGAGTAGAATTCTAGATGTAATAGTGAGACATAAGTCCTCATGAAATAAGAAATCACCTACTGGGAGAATAGTTTAAAACCAGGAAGTATGTAATAAAATCTGAGTAACCAATTCATATAATAAAGTCTTTGGTGATCTTGTCATGCAAAATGACCAAATTTTCACTCACAAATACAGTTATTCCATTTTACTCATCAAGCTCGGCTAATTAGTTTCCAAACCATACTAGTTTACATATAACAAATTAGCCCGGGAAGTGAGGCTGTTAAGGCAGGCTCACGGCCAGCAACAAAAAATGGCTACTGGTGAAAAAAGAGAGGAAAGCAGACAAGAACCCAAAACATCAAATAGGATTTCAACACTGGATCATACAGCTTTACTATACACCTTAAAAGAATGTGAGGATATCATTCAATATTGAGTTTTTAATTAATAAACTTCAGTCATCAAGGTTATTAGTATTCTATTTTAGCAAGATTTCCACCCCAAACTACTAAAATAATCAAGTTTTAGCACTGAAAGTTGTCAACTCAAAAGAATTTTGAATAGCAAGTTTTAAAGTATAAGTACCTAGTATTTTAGCTAAACTGCTGAAATAATCTTGTAAGCAAATATTACTGGGAATACCACACTGAAATGTATTTATGAACAATTCCAAATAATTAAATTTTTCTTAAGAAAACATTTTCAATAGCATTTTAATCTCTACAAAGGTCTAAACACTCTACATTGTTCATGTACCTTTAGACCCATGAGCACAATACTCTTTCTATTTGCAAACTGGTTTTTAAGCAAAGGAGACATGCTACGGTAAACTGAAGCTCTATTTGAAACCCAAAACTTCTCATGAGATGCTCAACCCAAAATCTAGTCTCTAAAAAATATTCTTGTTTTTAATCAAAGTATATAACCAGTTTGAACATCTGAAATAGTATTAAAATTGGTTAATCTCTCAGACAACAAAATACGTTTAATCATAGTAAATTCAAAATGCAATCATGATCATAAAAATACAATTACCATACGATACAACAATTCCATTTCTGGGTATATATCCAAAAGAACTGAAAGCAGGAACTCAAACAGATATACTGGTACACCTATGGTCATAGCAGCATTATTCACAATAGCCAAAAGGTGGAAACAACTCAAATGTCTATCAATGGATGCATGGAAAAACAAAATGTGGTATACACATACAATGAAATATTACTTAGCCTTAAAAAGGAAGAAAATTCTGACATCTTACAACATGAATGAATCTTGAGGACAGACATATATTAAGTGAAATAAGCCCATCACAAAAAGATGAATACTATATGATTCTATTGTACTTATATGAGGTATCCAGAATAGTCAAATTCAGAGAGACAAAGTAGAATGGCAGTTGCCAGGGGCCAGAGGGAGGGAGGAATGGAGTTGTTGTTTAACGGGTATAGAGTTTCTGTTTTGCAAGATGAAAAGAGTTCTGAAGACTTGCTGCACAACAACGTGAATATACAGTTGACCACTGAACAATGAGGATTTGAACTGCATAGATCTGCTTTTATGTGGGATTTTTTTCAATAGTATATACTACAATACTACATGAAATGAGGTTGGTTGGATCCTCGAATGCAGATCTGTGGAAATGGGAGAAACCACAGATGTAGAGGACCAACTGTAAGTTATACTCAGATTTTCAACTGCATGGAGAGTTGGCACCCCTAACCCTCGCATTTAGGGTCATCTGTACTTACTGCTATAGAAGCATGTACTAAAAAATAGTTAAGATGGTAAATTTTATGTGTATTCAACCACAATAAAATATGCAATTGTGATCAAACTAGCAATACACACTCAGGAGCTAATGATTGAGTTACACCATCTAAATCATTAGGATTCAGACAATCAGAATTTCTGAAACTGTGTTATGGTTCCACCTTTGCCAGGAATTATTAATTGAAATATTTAGGTATCATTAAGGAGCTAGTAATGAATATCAATGAAGAAAGATCCACCACTTAATAGAACTTTTACTAAGTTAATAATTACTACTTTAGTTTAAGAACATCCTATAAGAAACATTTGCTAAGGCCAAAATCAACACATTAAGAACAGAGTACCAATGACTCTGGGTAACTTTTATATACAACTAAAGAATTAACGTTTATCCTTATAACTGTATTATTAAGTAATATTAGTCAACATTCTCTTTTTATGAGATGTTACTGTTTAAGCTCAGCCAAACATCCATTTCTAGTAATATGTCAATGAAGGAATATCACTGAATTATAACTCCATAAAATTTAAAGGTATTTTAAAAATAGGAAAGCAAATAATTTTGTAAGATCTCTATTTTCAAATGTCACTTTTCTCAGATACATGCAGCCCTATGTTCATGCAGCACTATTTACAAGAGCCAAGACATGGAAACAACCTAAATGTCCATCGACAGATGAATGGATAAAGAAGATGTGGTATATATGTATACAATGGAATATTACTCAGCCATAAAAAGAGTGAAATAATGCCATTTGCAGCTACATGGACCTAGAGATTATCACACTAAGCGAAGTAAGTCAGAAAGAGAAAGACAAATACCATATGATATCACTTACATGTGGAATCTAAAATAATGACACAAATGAACTTATCTACGAAACAGAAACAAACTCACAGAGAGCAGACTTGTCGTTGCTGAGGGGGGCTGGGGGGAGGGGGGTGGATTGGGAGTTTGGGATTAGCAGATGCAAACTATTACATATAGAATGGATAAACAACAAGGACCTATTGTACAGCACAGGGAACTATATTCAATGTCCTGTAATAAACCATAATGGAAAAGAATACCAAAAAAAGTTACTTTTCTCCATATCCAAAACTTAAAACAAACCAAAGACCTAAATTAGAAGCTAGAGCTACCTTAGATAAAGCAATGGTTTCTGAGATACGACAACAAGAGTACAAGCAAAAAAAGGATACGTAAATTTGACTTCATCAAAATTTAAAACTTTTGTGCTGCAAAGGATACCACCAAAAGAATATAAAGACAATCCACAGATGGGAGAAATATTTGCAAATCATTTATCTGGCAAGGGACAAATAATCCTATATAAAAATGGCCAAAGGACTTGAATAGACATTTTCCTAAAGAACATATACAAATGGTCAACCAGCACATTAAAGATGCTCAATATTATTAGCCATCAGGGAAATGCAAATCAAAATCATGATGATATGCCACTTCTCATCTACTAGGATGGGCTATCATCAAAACAACAGACAACAAGTGTGGGTAAAGATGATGTAGATAAACTGGAACTCTTACACTTACACACTGCCAATGGAAAAGGAATCAGGCAATTCTTCAAAAGGTTAAACACAGAGTTACCCTATGACCCAGCAATTCAACTCCTAGGTATATAACCAAACTGAAAAAGGTATTCAAACAAAAACTTGTACATAAGTTCACAGCAGCACTATTCACAAGAGCCAACTGTTAATCAACAGAGGAATTGATAAACAAAATGTGGTATATCCATACAACACACTATTCAGCATTTAATACAAAGGAATGCAGTACATTTTTCATGCTAAATATGTATGCATGCTAAAACATGGATGGATCTTGAAAACATTATGCTAAGTGAAAGAAGCCAGTCACAAAAGACCTCATGTTAGAAGATTTGACTCACATAAATGTCCAGAATAAGCAGCTCTACAGAGACAAAGTAACTGCTAAAGGGTACAGGGCTTCTTTTTGTGGTGAGGAAAATGTCCTAAAATTGAATGTGGTGATAGCTGCACAATTCTCTGAATATACTAAAAACCACTGAATTGTATACTTTAAATGGTAATTGTATGGTATGTGAATTATATCTCAATAAAGCTGTTACCAAAAATTACTTTTCTAAGATGATCTGAACATTAGTAGGCAGAAAATAAAAATAATTAAAAGCATTTCTTTAGCTAAAATCGTTAGTCACAAATATTTAAATAGACCCTACTGTATATGAAAGGCATTGTACTATATGGTATAGAGAAGGTAAAATTCAGCATTAAGAGATGCCAACCAGGGACTTCCCTGGTGGTCCAGTGGGTAAGACTCCACACTCCCAATGCAGGGGGCCTGGGTTCGGTCTCTGGTCAGGGAGCTAGTTCCCACATGCATGCCGCAACTAAGAGTCCGCATGTCGCAACAAAGATCCCGCGTGCCGCGACGAAGACCAGGCGCAGCCTAAATAAATAAATATTTAAAAAAGAAAGAAAAAAAAAAAGAGATGCCAACCAGAGATACATAATCAGCTGGAAATAAGTGTGTATTAAAAAAACTAAAAATAGAACATATAGAATTCATGTAATCTTTTTTTTTAATTTATTTTATTTATTTTTGGCTGCGCTGGGTCTTCGTTGCTGTGCGCAGGCTTTCTCTAGTTGCGGTGAGCGGGGGCTACTCCTCATTGCAGTGCGTGGGCTTCTCACTGCGGTGGCTTCTCTTGTTGCGGAGCACGGGCTCTAGGCCCGCAGGCTTCAGTAGTTGTGGCTTGCGGGCTCTAGAGCACAGGCTCAGTAGTTGTGGTGCACAGGCTTAGTTGCTCTGTGGCATGCAGGATCTTCCAGGACTAGGGCTTGAACCCACGTCCCCTGCGTTGGCAGGAGTATTCTAAACCACTGCGCCACCAGGGAAGCCCCTCATGTAATCCTTTTGATGAAGTCTAATTTATCTATTTTTTCCTTTGTTGCTTGTGCTTTTGGTGTCATATCTAAGAAACCATTGTCTAACATCACAAAGACCTACCTCTATGTTTTCTTTTGAATTTTATACTTTAGCTCTTATATTTAGGTTCAATTTGAGTTAATTTTTGTATATGGTATGAGGTAGAAGTCCAATTACATTTTTTTTGCATATGGATATCCAAATGTCCCAGCATCATTTGTTGAAATGATTATTCTTTCCCCTTTGAAATGTCTTGGGGGACTTCCCTGGTGGTGCAGTGGTTAAGAATTGGCCTGCCAGGGGCTTCCCTGGTGGCGCAGTGATTGAGAATCTGCCTGCCAATGCAGGGGACACGGGTTCGAGCCCTGGTCTGGGAAGATCCCACATGCCGCGGAGCAACTAGGCCCGTAAGCCACAATTGCTGAGCCTGCGCGTCTGGAGCCTGTGCTCCGCAACAAGAGAGGCCACGATAGTGAGAGGCCCGCGCACCGCGATTAAGAGTGGCCCCCACTTGCCACAACTAGAGAAAGCCCTAGCACAGAAACGAAGACCCAACACAGCCAGCCAGCCAGCCAGCCAGCCAGCCAGCCAGCCAGCCAGCCATAAATGAATGAATGAATGAATGAATGAATGAATTGGCCTGCCAATGCAGGGGACACGGATTTGATCCCTGGTCCAGGAAGATCCCACATGCCGCGGAGCAACTAAGCCCTTGCGCCACAACTACTGAGCCTGCGCTCTAGAGCCCGCATGCCACAACTACTGAAGCCCGTGCGCCTAGAGCCCGTGCTCTGCAACTAGAGAAGCCACCGCAATGAGAAGCCCGCGCACTGCAACGAAGAGTAGCCCCCGCTCACCGCAACCAGAGAAAGCCCACGCGCAGCAACAAAGACCCAACACAGCCAAAAATAAATTTTAAAAAAAAAGTCTTGGCAGTCTTGATAAAAGTGAATTGACTGTAATTATATACTACTTTTGTAAACAGAAAACATATTGGTTATATTCAAAGTAAAATTTTAAAAATAAGACAACATATGAAAAATGGCAAAATTTAAGAAAGGCAAAAATTCCATGTGTCATGACAATGGGAAACAGGACTTGATTCTTTCAAGCAGTGATTCCCAACAATTTTGGAATCATAGCCCCTTTGAAAACCACAGATCCTTCTGAGAATAAAAACTAAAAAACTCATCAGAAAAAAATGTAAATACAAAAATTGTCAGTCTTCAATTGGGGGGTTCATAGTGAAGGATTCATGTGGAAAGCTGCAAACTACACATTAACAGAATGTGTGAACCTCAGTCTTTCAGAGATAGAGGAGAAAGGAAAGAAGTAAAGCTAGTCAGGTGGAAGGGAAACACTATACAAAGGCATAAAAACAACTGGAAAGTGGGATATGTGTTAAAGGAAGAGAAAGTAATCCAACCTTGCCTGATGGGCTTTAGGAAGTTTAGACCAGTGCAACTCAAACTTTATTAAGCACATGATCACCGAAAGACTTTGTTAAATGCAGTCTGATTCTCTGTAGGTCTGGAGTGGAGCCAGAGATTCCTTATTTCTAACAAGCTCCCAGGAGATACCAATAGTGTTAGTCCAAAAATGATATTTTTGTGTAGCAAGAGTTTAGACCATGGTTCCCAAAACTGTGCAGGAGGCTACTGAGATGCTAAAGGTGCCATTAACTGAGAAAGTCTGGGAACCTCTGGTTTAGTCGTTTGGTAGGTTGATAGGTGGTAAAACCACAACTTCCATAGCCAAACTGATGAGGCTGTACGCTTACCAGCTGTATGACTTGAAGCAAGCCAGGTAGTCTGTCTCTGTTTCCTCCAATATAGTAACAGTTTCTACCTCATAGGACAGCTATGAAGAGTTAATATATTTAAAGTGTTAAGCATTAGCTGTCCAATAAAACTACAGAAATGTCTATTGCCATCACTATCATCATAATTAAAACTATGAGGTGAAGGGGAGTGAGTCATAAAAGCCTTTTTTGATCTGACAGAAAGTTTTTGGTGCAGAAGGGAGGAGATATGGCAGGTATGACTGGAGGGGGCTGGAAGTGCAGCCGCTTCAACCCCAACTGAAAGGCACTGGGTCCCGGGCTGTTAAATACTTCCAGGGCAAAGAACCAGAGAAAAGGGACAGGTCAACTCAGAGCTGCTTTTCATACTTTAACTAAAACACTTCATTTGCAAGTGATTTTTGTTGCTGTAATGACAAGAATTTTTTTTAAAAAATATGGTCTGAATGTACATAAAAATTAGTTTCTGTCTAATGTGAAAAATCTTCTGATAGCAAAATACAATTACCCAAGGTGTGCCTATTAAGACCCCTTCCATCTCATTACCAAATCTAAGCATGTCAGCAAATGAGCACAAGACTCTAACACTGCTTCTCATGGGTTTGCAGGAGGGCAAAGCACACAGATCAGAAAGAACATTCTGCTAATTAAACTGAAGCAGATGACTACAGAAGAGAAGAGCTTGTCACATGTAACATCTGTGCCAAGAATGATCAGATTAAATATGCAAAATGTGAAGTAAAGGTGTGAAAAAGCAGTAAGATGATACTCTAGACTTCATATAGGCTACCAAAGTTCTGACAGTTTTCCTAATTATTCCCAGTAATGGATATAGGAGGCCAAAAGGCAGAAGAGAGAAATACATTTTTCTCCATTATGGGTGTTGAGCACTAGGGCTAAAATCATGCCTGTCTGAACACTGATCAGTTTCTGCAAAGGTTAATAGCAATTAAATGCAGCAAACTAGATTAAATGAGAGACAGGTCATGATACCGCTGTACTTGCAAAGAGCACGATAAAGCATTTCTTTTAAACATATCTTAATGCACAGAAAATCCGAAAAGAGCTGCTATGAGGAAAAGGATCTATTAAATGGTGAAGAAATCTCTTAAATGAAATAAAAAGAATGCCATGCCACATAAACTGATTCAATTATCAACAGTACTGTACTGCTGAGAGATTAAATACTAATGATGTCTACAAGAGTATTTCTCTGAAAAAGAAAACTGATACACACACTTCTTTTTCTTGCTAAAGATAACGAAGAGTCCACTTTGTAAAGTGGGATATAAATGCAAAACTGAAAAGATGCACACCAAAGCATAACACTGTCATTAACACTTTGCTTCTTGCAACCTAGTACATCTACAATCAAAAGAATATAGTAAATAACTGTGATAATTAAGATTAAACTATCTGTGACTACAGTTAATACTGTATTGTATATTTGAAAGTTGCTAACAGAGTAGATCTTAAAAGTTCTCATCACAAGAAAAAAAAATTATAGCTGTATGATGATGGATGTTAACTAGACTTGTTATGATGATCATTTCACAATATACACAAATACCGAATCATTATGTTCCACACCTGAAACATATGTTATATGTCAATTATAGCTCAATCTAAAAAAAATGTTTAAGATTAAACTATCTTATAACTACAATATTCTAAGGTCATTCTCTCCATAAATCCTAAAGTTAAGTCTGAAGCATATTAATGGTTGATTTTTCAAATTTAAATACAAGCAGATTTTTCAAAAAATCAAGTAAGCAATCATGTGTACACACAAGCATATACATTCTCTCTTTCCACACACACATAACTCTCTACACAGGACAAAAAATAAAAGGGACAGGCTCAGAAAATAGAAATTCAATTTACTTTACTATCCTCAGGGTCTTCTAAACCATCAGGTCGACTTAGGTTTCGAGCAGGCTGGCTGCAGACAACATTATCTTCCAGTCCCCAAGAGGGTACTCTCACAGGTGGCCTTTGGATTTCATCTGGGTAAAAAGCACCATCTGCTCCATCTGAAATAAAAATTTTGGAAGGGTAGGGTAAAAGCTGGTACTAAAATTAGAATCTCTGTGTATAGCTATGATGAACAGAATATAAAGAACCACTTTAGTGTATCCAAAAAAATGTCTTTTTTTTAACCCAAATGATCTTTAAAAATAAGAACTATGTGCAATAAGCAAATAGACTCCTCATTCATGGTGTACTGCTTCTAGATGAAGCCAGTTAGTGTTAAACATTAAAACTGCTTATTATAAAACAAGATTTCTGTTAGAGTTGATCATACCAACAGTTCTCTAATCCCAGGAAGATACAAACAAACAAAAAAAACTCCACATTCAGCTAACCCCAACCAAAAATATTGTAATAACCTCTTGTTTCCTGTGTTGCATAAGGATTACCAAACTGCAGAACTGGTTGTGTATTTGGCACTGCAGGAACATGACCATTTTGCTCTGAGCTGGTGTTGAAACACTGTGAGATCTGCTGAGGACTCTGGGAATTCTGACCCTCCAATTTCCTTTCTGCTTGATTTTCTATACTCCTTTTAAGTTCCTAAAATTAACAAAAACAAAGGTGAATAAGCAACCAAATATTTTTTTAACAAGAAGAGCATTAAATATTTAGCCAAAATATAACAATAAAATGATTTCCCTATTATATTTAAAGTATACAGTTGGAAAGGCTGGTTCTCAACTTCTCATAAATGTCCCTTCCACATCTAACAAAATCAGAAAGCAGGATAAAGCCCAATATATTTTCAAATTTATTTGTGCCAATAAAGTACCCTTTTTATTGCTAATTGAGAGGAAATTACGAATCTCTTACAATTTAGCTATTAGTAAAAATCACAAGACAAAAAACAACTCAGACTGCTTCCCTAGTAAACTCTATTGAACATTAAAAAAAATACTAATCTTGTATAAACTCTTTCAAAAACTAGAGGAAAAAACACTGTCTCAGCTTACTTTACAAGACCAGTATTATCCTGATACCCAAACCAGTGACATCACAGGAAAACGGCAGACCTCAACTGCAGACCCTCACGAATACTGATGTAAAAATCCTTAATTAAGAGATCAAATTCAGTATTAGAAAAGAATACATTGGGACTTCCCTGGTGGAGCAGTGGTTAAGAATCTGCCTGCCAATGCAGGGGACATGAGTTCGATCCCTGGTCTGGGAAGATCCCACATGCGGCGAAGCAACTAAGCCCGTGCGCCACAACTACTGAGGCTGAGCTCTAGAGCCCGTGCTCCACAACAAGAGAGGCCACCACAATGAGAAGCCCTCGCACCACAACAAAGAGTAGCCCCCGCTCGCTGCAACTAGAGAAAGCCCACACGCAGCAACGAAAACCCAACACAGCCAAAAATAAATAAATTTATTTAAAAAAAAAATCATGACCAAGTGGGTTTTATCACAAGAATGCAAATTTAGTTTAACATCCAAAAATCAATGTAATTCATCACATGTTCATAGACTAAAGGAAAAAAGCATACAATCATTTCAACAACTGCAAGAAGAAACATTTTATAAAATTCAACAGGCATCCATGATTTAAAAAAAAAAAAAAGACATCTACAAAAACCTACAGTGAATCTTAATGGTGAAAAATTAAATGGTTCTACCTAAGATCAAATATTAAGGCAAAAATGTCTGTTCTAACCACTTCTATTCAACATTATACTGGAGTTTCTTTTTTTTTTTAATATTTATTTATTTATTTGGCTGCACCGGGTCTTAGTTGCAGCACTCGGGATCTTCAATGCGGTGTGCAGGATCTTTTAGTTGCTGCATGCAGGATTTAGTTTCCTGACCAGGGATCAAAGCCAGGCCCTGTGCATTGGGGAGCGCAGAGTCTGGACCATCAGGGAAGTCCCTATACTGGAGGTTCTAAACAGTGTTAAGATTAAGGCAAGATTAAGATTAAGGCAGACAGACTGGAAGGGAAGAAGTAAAACCATCTTTACTCACAGATGATATGATCATAGAAGTGGAAAATCCTAATGAATACACTAGAACTAGGAGAATGAGTTAATTTAGCAAGGCTGCAGTATATAAGGTCAATATATAAAACCAACTGTACTGCTATATATCAGCAACACACAACTGAAAAATGAAATTTTTTAAAATTCTATTTATAGTAACATTCATAGATTAAAAATTAAATACTGAGGAATAAATTTAGCAAAAGATGTGCAAGGCCTATGAACTAAAAGCCACAAACATTACTGAGAGAAATTAAAGAGAGCCTCAGCAAATGGAGAAATATACCACATTCATGGACTGGAAAACTTATTTTTATGCTATTAATTCCCCCCAAATTGATCTACAGATTCAATGTGATCCCAATCAAAATTCCAGCAGGCTTTTGTATAAACTGACAAACTGATTCTAAAATGTACATGGAAACACAAAGGTCCTGGACTAGCCCATTTTTAAAAAGCAGAACAAACTTCAAGACTTACACAATCTGATTTCCAGACTTATTATAAAGCTATAATAATCAACTGAGTACAGTTTTAGCCTAAGGATAAACAGATTGGGGGTAGGCAAACTTTTCCATAAAGGGCCTGATGGTAGATATTTTCAGCTTTGTAAGACACAGTCTCTGTCACAACTACTCAAATCTCTCTCTGCTATTGCAGCCATAGACAATACCTAAAAATGAATGGGCATGGCAATGCGCTTTAATAAATCCTTATTTACAAAAACAGGCCAGAAGCCAAATTTGGATGTAGGCCTTAGTATGCTGACCCCTAATATAAATCAATAAAACAGAAAAGAGATTCCAAAAATATACCCATACTCTTGTCAATTAATTTTCAACAAAGATGCAGAAGTAATACAATGGAGGAAAAATGTTCTTTTAAATATATGATGCTAAAAAACTGGATATCTGCATACAAATAAACAAATTTTGACTACATATCATTCCTTACACAAAAATTAATTTTAAGTAGATCATAAATCTAAACATAAGGCTGAAACTATAAAATATACCGGATTAAAAAATAGGAGAAAATCTCTGTAACCCTGGGTTAGGCAAAAATTTCAGATAGGACACATATAGCATGAACCATTAAGAAAAACATTGCTAAACTGGACTACTTCAGAATTAGAAGCTTTTGCTCTTCAAAAGACAGTATTTTTAAAAATGAAAAGGTGAACCACAAATTGGGAGAAAATATTTCCAAAATACATAACATAGCAATTGTATTTGGAATATATTTGTTTAAACTCTTAAATCCAAAAAAGATAACCCAATAAAAAATCAGGTAAAAGATCTGAACAGACACTTCACAGAAGAATATATATGAATGGCCTGTAGGCACATGAAAAGATGTTGAGCATCACCAGTCAGTCATCGGGGACTATCCGGAAAAAAACAAAAACACTAATCTTAAAAGATACATACACCCTAATGTTCATAGCAGCACTATTTAAAATAGCAAAGATATGCATGGAAGTAACCCAAGTGCCCATCAACAGACAACTGGATTAAGAAGATGGGTATGGGTGTGTGTGTGTATGTGTGTGTGTGTGCATGCGCGTGTGCACTTGATTCAATAAGTCAAAGACAAATACTGTATGTATCGTATCACTAATATGCGGAATCTAAGAAATAATATGAATGGCTGTATATACAAAAAAGAAACAGACTCACAAATATAGAAAACAAACTTGTGGTTACCAAAGGGGAGGGGGGAGGGGGGAGGGACAAATTAGGGGTATGAGATTACAGATAAAAACTACTATATATAAAATAGATAAGCAACAAGGATTTACTGTGTAGCATAGGGAATTATACCCATTATCTTGTAATAACCTATAATGGAATATAATCTGCATAAATACTAAATCACTATGCTGTACACCTGAAACTAACACAATATTGTAAATCAACTATACTTCAATTAAAAAAATTTTTTTTAAAGTTTAACATTAAAAAATAATAATTAAAGGGCTTCCCTGGTGGTGCAGTGGTTGAGAATCTGCCTGCCAATGCAGGGGACACGGGTTCGAGCCCTGGTCTGGGAATATCCCACATGCCACGGAGCAACGAAGCCCGTGCGCCACAACTACTGAGCCTGCGCGTCTGGAGCCTGTGCTCCGCAGCAAGAGAGGCCGCCATAGTGAGAGGCCTGTGCACCGCGATGAAGAGTGGCGCCCGCTTGCCGCAGTTAAAGAAAGCCCTCACATAGAGACGAAGACCCAACACAGCCAAAAATAAATAAATAAATAACCATGCCCTACGACTAAAAAAAAAATAATAATAATAATAATAATAATTAAAAAAACACTAGTCGTCAGAGAAATTAAAACTAAAACCACAATGAGGTAACCCTACACACTCACTAGAATGACTAGAATTAAAAACTGACAATACCAAGGGCCAGTGACTGGAATGCTCATACACTGCTGGTGGGAATGCAAAGTGTACAGCCTCTTTGGAAAACAATCTGGGTGTTTCTTAAAAACATACACTTACATACCATATAAGCCAGCAATTCCCTTCCTAGGTATCTACTCAAGAAAAATGAAAACACATGTCCACAAAAAAATTTGTAAGAGAATGTTCATAGCAGCATTACTCATAACAGCAAAACATGAGAAATAATTTGAATGCCCATCAGCTGGTAAAAGGATTAACGTCTATCAACTAGTGAATAAATTCTGTATGACCACATTTATGTGAAATGCTAGAAAAAGTAAAACTATAGAGTAACAGAAAGTAGAACAGTGGTTGTCTGGGGCTGGGGGTAGCTGGAGGAACAGACTACATATGAGCGTGAGGGAATTATGTGCAGCAATGAAACATTCTATAGTTTGAATGTAATGGTAGAGAACTATATGTATTTGACAAAATTCATCAAATTGCACTTAAAATGAGAGAATTTTATCATATGTAAATTGCACCAGGGACTTCCCTGGCAGTCCAGTGCTTAAGACTTCGCCTTCCAATGCCGGTGGGGTCCAGGTTCAATCTCCCTGGTCGGGGAGCTAAGATCCCACATGCCCCACAGCCAAAAAAACAAAACATAAAACAGAGCAATACTGTAACAAATTCGATAAATACTTTAAAAATGGTCCACATCCAAAAAACAAAAAAACAAAAAACTTTAAAAATAAAAATTAAAAATTAAAAAATTCAACCAAACATATTAACAAAGGATATAAGAATGAAAATTTTCATCTGTAAAGTAAAATTCAGCTGGTTTTGCTGATTGTCATCCCTTGGGAGTAGAGATGAGACTCTATGTTAACAAATTTTTACCTATAAAATGACCTTAAAATAGAGTAAGTGGCCTTCAAATGGAATAAGTCATTATCACTGAGAGCAAAACTGGTAAACATGAAAAATGCAAGTAAATTTAGGTTTGAAAAGAGAAATGGGAATTAAAAGTTCTTCCTAAGCACGTGAAAAGAGTACAGAAGGCATATGAAATATAACATATTGCAGGATTGGTAAGTGAATGATTTACTTAGAACACAGGATGCATGTTAAGAGTAGAAGAAATGCAGCTAAAAACAACAGGTTGAAGGGCAAATGTGCCAGATGCGTCATACAGTTTACTACAATGGGCCTAACAGTTCTTGAACAATAATAACACAGTGAAATGGTCCTTAGCAAGGTTAATCTAGCAAAACTATACTGGGCACAGCTGAAAGTAGAAACAAATAATCAGGGGCGCAGCATGACATGGTGGATTGGAGTCAGACCAGAATTTGCTCATCAGCTCCAGCACAAATAACCCTGAGGAACTTATCTTCTTCAGGCCTCAGAGGACTACTGAGAAATGAGGGGAGTGTTTAGAACACAGCAGGCCCTCAATGGATGTCCCCTCACCTCCAAGACTCAAAAACCCCTGACATACCACTATAGTAATTCAAGATGTTTAAGTGGAAATGTGAAGAGAGAAAAAGGGAGAGAGTAAATTTTTAAAATATTTCAAAGATGATTCAAGAAAAGCGAAAAAAGGGCATGCAAGCAGCAAAAGAGTTAAGAGATGATAAAATACTTCTACAAAAGTGTAAGCAAATCAATTTAAAGGAGTATGGTTAAGTTCTTCTGTAAGCAAACAATAAACTACTTAAATGGAGTCAAGGGTTTCATCAAAACATTTATGCATGCGCTGACAGAGCCAAGGAACTTCATCGAGAATTCCAACCTAATAAATAGTTTCCTCTAGGTTCATACTCCACTCCTCTACCATCAAAGATAAAATAAATCCTCTGCAAATAGTATAAGGGTAAGAAAAGGAGGAATAAGCAGCTTTGATTCCTCATGGGGGAAACTGAGGCAGGGTAAACAGAACACAGGAACATGGACAAAATAGTTATGATTAGGTTGTTTGGCAAATTAGAAGACTGAACTCTTGACTCAGAGAAGATTCTTAAATTTGTATTCACAATGCATGCTTCCCCCCGCACCCCACAAAAGGATCCATGTTTAGAATTCAGGAGATCCATGAACTCAGATGAAAAAAAAAAAAAAAATTTATATCTTTTCACTAACTTCTAACTGAAATTTAGCATTTTCTTCAATTATGGATGTAGGCAAAAAAAAACATAGCAACAGTTGCAGTACCTTTAATTTTGTCACCCACAAAAATCACAGATATATTCAAGATACCTTCCATTAATCATTTATAAATATATACAAATATTACTCTTCTATTCTTAAAAAGGAAGCACATCATCTGGAAATATGAAATGATGATTCAGAAAAATCGCTAGTCAGGTACCTGATGTTAAACAACATTTTGAAAGTTTTACTTTAAAAAATTTTTTATTTTAATTTTTTCTCTGGTAATAGTTAATAAAGTACTTCCCACCATCATTTTTATCATTATTTGCCATTGTGCTTTTGCTTTATTATTTTCTTTACTCTTCCCTTTTCATATTTCTAGTAAGGGGCTTATACAGAATATCTGAAATAGTATGAAAATGATAAATAATTCTAAATAGTGGATTTGGAATGACATGAAAAAATAAGATACTTTAAGGTATATTAAGTTTCTAAATAAATTTAAATTGGTAGGGTTTTTAATCCTAAATTACTTCATACTATTAAAAGTTATTTTTAAAATATATTTTTTTATAATACTAGGGAGTTAGTTACTTAAAAACACTATAATGAGTTTTTATCCACATATATGTTCAATACTTATTGAGTATCTAATATGCAGCAGGCACTGCTCTCCAGGCACTAGAGATTTAGGAATAACCAAAACACACAACAATTCCTGCCCACATGAAGTCTGTATCTAGAGCAGGGCAGATGGACAAGAAACAAAATAAGTAAAACACACATTCTGTTAGATGGTGATACATCCATTTTGTCATTTGCTCACTCAACTAATGCTTAATGATCACTTGGTTCATTCCAGGCACTGTCTGGATCTAGGTTTCGGTGCTGAACAAAAAGGACGTAATCCTAACTCTGCAGAGGATTGTGGCAGGAGTGAGGGTACTGAGAAACACTGGGGGAGAAGACAAACATGAAGCAAGCTGCTGAAATAGCAAACAGAAATTCTTATAAATACAGTCTTTAGAAGTAATATAAAACTATAGTGTCAGTAGCAGGGAAATCAAGAGTAACTCAAGAAGACAGGAAGTAGAAAGCAAACTGGCCTACTTCTATTGTATTCCTGCCGGGCAGGGTATTAAGTGACAACAAAACTGCTGATCCCACTACATTTCTTTTACCAAATATTTTTATAAGCAAATGCTATAAATTATGTTTGCCCCATTAACTTGTTTAGTCATTCAACAAATATTTAACTTCAAATATCAGGCACTGTACTAGAGGCTGCAAATACAGTGGTGAATAAAATAAACATGATCTCTGTTCTTCATGGAACTTATAATTAAGCAAAGGGAGTTGTTACAGAAATAAGCACAGAAATATTAACTACAAATTATGGTAAGTGCTATAAAATAAAACTACAGCTCCCAGGTTTAAGTTTAATAAAGGTACCTAATTTAGACTGAGAGGTCAAAGAAGTCCTCTCTGAAAAAGAGAGATTTAATCTGAGACTTAAAGAATAAGTCAAGAGTGGTAGGAATAGTTAAATATTCAGAGGAAAATAATAGGAATTATGGGATATACTTGAAAAAATACCACTGGGGGAAGAGAGAAGGGAATTACGGTTGAACAGACAAAATAAGATGGCACTGGGACTTCCCTGGCGGTCCAGGGATTAAGACTTTGCCTTCCAATGCATGGGGTGTGGGTTCGATCCCTGGTCAGGGAGCTAAATTCCCACATGCCTCATGGCCAAAAAAAAAAAAAAAACCAAAACATAAAAACAGAAGCAATACTGTAACAAATTCAAAAAAAAAAATACTTAAAAGAAAATTAAAATAAGATGCCACAAAGTAACATCTGTTGATTGCTCGATGAGAAGTACAACTGAGTTCGTTACATTATTCTCTTCTTACATATGTTTAAATTATTCTGGGACTACCCTGGAGGTCCAGTGGTTAAGACGCCGTGCTTCCACTGCAGGGGGCACAGGTCTGATCCCTGGTTGGGGAACTAAGATTTTGCATGCCGCGTGGCGCAGCCAAAAAAAATTCTTCTTTAAAAAAAAAAAAAGTTAACAAAGAATTGTAGGCAAGAATATTCCTAGCAAAGTACATGAACAAGGGCCCTGAAACAAGAAAGCAATTCATGAGTTGTAAGGCCCGAGTGACTACAACAGTTCTCAAAGTGTGGTCCCCAGACCAGTAGCGTCAGGAACTTGTCAAATGTGCAAATCTCAAGCCCCACCCCAGACCTACAAATCAGAAACTCTGGGAATGGAAGCCAGAAATCTGTATTTTAACAAATACATTGTAAAGCAACCATACTCCAATAAAAATTAATTTAAAAAAAAAATGTGGTACCCTAACAAACTATATTAAATGAAATTATATGAATGTAATGTGAAAAAGGGCAATTTTCAAGATAATCTAGTCTGTGGCATTCTATATATATGATTGTATGTTGACCTTTCCCTGCAAAGGCACAAGCTCTGCTAACTTTTGTTTAGCTTGTAATAAGTCATGACTGTACTCTTATCATTACTTATAATGTTGTATTTGGTCATATTTCCCCAAATACATGTTGTATATCGCCATTTAATCTTTAATATTACAAAAAGGCAAAATATTTAAATAAATTTGATAATTACCTAAAAAACAAACAAATAATACAGGTGGTTCTGATTCAAGGTCAAGATTGAGAACACTACTGAGAGAAATTCTACAATAGAGGAGAGTCAAACAAGAAACTGTGGCTTAAAATGGGACTAGAGAGAGAGGCCAGTCATATAAAATATTACATGCTACGTTGAATTTTGGCAGGAATTCCTTGGTGGTCCAGTGGTTAGGACTCCGCGCTTTCACTGTTGCTTTCACTGCCAAGGGCACAGGTTCAATCTCTGGTTGGGGCACGAAGATCCCACAAGCCACACGGTGCAGCCAAAAAAGAATTTTGGCATTTATCCTAAATGCACTAATGCATGGGAGGCCCGTTAAGGAGCTTCAAGCAAGAAAGGATCAGCTTTACATTTTTAAAGGTTACCCTGCCTGTGGTTTGAATAACCTTTTACTTCAGTCAAACATAGAGGAGGACGGACTTCCCTGGTGGTCCAGTGGTTAAGAATCCACCTTCCAATGCAGGGGACGTGGGTTCGATCCCCGGTCAGGGAACTAAGATCCCACATGCCACAGGGCAACTAAGCCCGCATGCCTCAACAAAAGATTCCGCATGCTGTGACGAAGATCCCACACGCCGCAACTAAGACCTGATGCAGCCAAATAAATATTAAAAAAAAAAAAACATAGAGGAGGAGAGTGACCTCATGGAAGATGGCAGAGAAGAAATTATGGCCCTCACCCAACTATCTGCATGGAACTGAATCCTGACAACAAGTAGTGAGCTCAGAAGTAGATCTATACCCGTGAGATGACTGAGCCCCATCTGACACACTGACTGCAGTCTTGCAAGATGTCTAAAGAGGACCCAGCTAAGCCACACCTGGATTCCTGACTCATAGAAACTGTGAGATAACAAATACTGTTTTAAGCCACTACATTTTCAGGTAATTTGCTGTGCAGCATAATTAATACAGTCACCATATTGTTTTCTGTTTGTGATTTCAGCCATTTGTAACACAACAAAATGTACAAATGGTTATAATCATTTAGCACTATCTTTCACTGTTATATATGAAACTTCAAAATAACTATATAAAACATTCTATATATATAATTTTACATATAAATTATATATAAATTTTATATATGAAATATATATTTTTTATAAATGTAAAATATATAAAAATAAAGTATCTTGATTGCTTCTCTCTAGCATTAGCTATTAACTCCAAGCACAAAATACACTTAGAGCCAGGTTTCTTACCAAAAATGGTTAAGGTACATCCATATTTCAAAAAGTTGTCTTAAGCATTTGGAATATATATTTTGTCAACTTCTTGTCAAATCTGATTAGGTCATCATTGTTTTAACTTTGAAATACACTTGAGGAAAACTCATACTGGAAATAAAAAATCATTTTCTTACTCTTCATTTGTGCTCCTATTGTTTTAATTAGCTTTAATTTAACTGTTTATTTGCAGGGATCTTTTTAACCCACTTGTCATTTTGTGTTACCATACACTGAAGGGGGCGAGGGAGACAGAACAAACACAAGTAACATTTGAATGCGATATACTGACAACCTGGGGTGGGGGGTGGGGGGGAAGGACTTGCAAACAATCTTGAATTCAATTCTATTCTTAATAGGTTTCCTTCTTTTAGTGATATGGCTCTAGCAGTTCTGAAGGTGTGGGATATTGGAATTAGCAAGTAGATTCAATGTATTGACACTATTGGGCACAGGATTCTCACTGTGGAAAAAGTGTACAAATAGGAATTAATGAAGGCAAGGGGAAATTCCCTGGTGGTCCAGTGGTTAGGGCTCCACGCTTCCACTGCTGGGGTTTGATCCCTGGTCAGGGAACTAAGATCCTGCAAGCCACGTGGCACGACCAAAAACAAACACACACACACCAACATCCTTATCCTGATAATCTCTTTCTGTAGTTAGATAAAATTACTGTAATAACGTCTATTAAAAAATGCCTCTTAAAAAAAAAAAAAAAAAGGAAAGGAAAGCAAGGAAGAACCAGTGCGGAATTGGACTAGAACTCATGATATCTAAAATACACACCTTTCCCAGCTCAGACACTGAAAGGATCTACAAGCAATGAGCACACCTAGGGCCTGTATTTTGGGTTCTAAATACCATTTCCCACTAATAAGCAACCAGAACTCCTTGGAGAAATAAGGACCAGAGCTTCTTCATTGTAAAAAAATGGCCAATTACAAAGATGAGGGAATAAAGGTATGAGAATACCTTGCAGTGCTAGAAAAAAAATTAAGTGCTCAAAAGACCAATATCCTTTTGATATTGAGGCAGATCAGGAACCAGCTTGAAGGTATTCCCACTGACCAAATCTCAGACTATGTGAACATCAAAAAAATTCTTAATCCATTGACTAAAAAGAGCTCATATTGATGACTACCAAGTAGGAAGATAAGATGATATGTATTAAGATTAGATTAGATAGACACACAGATGAACACAGACACCCAAATGTAAATTAAAAATACAGTTGGCCCTCCATATCCGCCAATGCAGAGCCAGCCAACGCAGAACCCAGGGACACTCAGGGCCGATGGTACTACACCATTTTATATAAGGGACTTTCGCATCCTCCCATTTTGGCATCCTTGGACGGGTCCTGGAACCAACCCTGAGGATACCAAGGGATGACTGTACATACATACATAAATACACACTGTGACATAAAAAACATTTTTGGTCTTGTCCCCAGTTCCTGGCACAGATCTCCTAAAACTTCTGGAATTTCCTGAATGATAGGAGGGTCTTTTGTCATTCATAACAAGCCGCTTTAGACCCTACCTGAATTTATGGCTAACAAGGTGACTCCTAGGTTTACAAAATTCCAATTTTTTCTTAAAAGCTTGAATTTTATCATTGGCAACAAATACTATCAACTGGTTTTCCTTAAAGTAACAGGCTCACTTCCCTTCTTTTCAAGAAAATATCTGCCAAATACCCCAGTCTGAATAACCAAATTTTGTCTATTAGTCATTCTTAAAAATAGAAATGATATGCCATATAAAAAGAGGCTAGTTCAGCTTAGAACTCAATCAAACAGTGCTTTACCTTTAAAGGTATTTAATGCCACTTTACTTCATTAGGCAAAAGTGTTTTCCGAGTACTTCCCATTTCATCACACAGAATATTAAAAACACCCCTCAGGGTCAAGCTTCAATAAAATTAATATTTTACTGTTTCGTCATCTTAAGTGAAACTGTTTTCTTTTTTTTTTTTTTAAACTGTGAACACATGGTTAGGATGAATACAGTAACTACTAGTGCAGTTTGGTGCCACTGCCTTGATTCAGTATTAATACACCAGCAGTTTTCCCACCACTGCTTTTATACCAACAGTGCAAATGTAACAGAGTAGGGAAAAAAGCAAATACTGTAATATTACGAAAACTGTTTTATCTTTGTAGACCTCTGAAAGGGGATGGGGACCCCCAAAGGACCACAGACCATACTGTGAGAAATGTTGCACTACAGCATATTTTATATTATAAATGTATGCTCTGAATGTTAGGTTACGCTACAAATCATTAAACAACTTCTAAAATGTTTCCTATTACAAAAGAAAACCAGATAAATACATTAGGTATAATTTTAAATTTGTTTACTGTTCTCTTAAATTTGAACACTGTAAAATTGTTTGTTAAATACAAACTATGTAACAAAAATCAAACTAACTTTCAACACTTGAGCATTTTTCTAACAAAATATTTTTAAATATTATTTAACTAAAAACATTTTCCACCTAAGTGTCTTAACACCTGTTTGTCTTTTATTTAGTCATTTAACTTTTTTAAAAAAATCACCCTCACATAACTGTAAAATGTGTGTCCCTTCATAAAGCTGTATTATCATTCAGTGTCACATGAAACTTTTTTTTAAGTACACTGTTCAATACCTTCTCCCTGGAGAGGTTTTCCAAATATGAAGTTAGACCATTTATCTCTTTGTCCTTCTCTGCCAATTGAAGCTGAAGAGAGAAAGAAATTATCATTATTTTTCATCATCTACTCTCTCCTTACCCTTCAACAGTTAGTTTATACCATTCTATCAAATAATTCCTATTACCATATCCATGTATTTTCCTTGTTCTTATTCTTTGACATCTCTGAATTACTTGTCATTATTGACTAACTTCCCTCACTCTTAAAGCTTCTCCCCTGGTTTATGTGAAACTGCACCAACACTGTCATCCTCTCATGCTCTTTTTTAAAAGTCTGCTTCTTCACCATTACAAACATAGGTATTCTCCAAGGTTTCTTCTTTGGCTTCTTCTCTCTACATTCTCTGTAAACTCCCTTTCTTCTATGCCTTCAACAATCATGCTCATATGAATAAATCACAAATATTAACTCATGTGCCACACTCTCTTTCCCAAGATCCAAATCTGCCTTTTTAATTGATGGGTAAACATGTTTTCACTGTTGTCCTTCTGCACTGTAAGGGTAAAATGTCCCAAACCTACTTTTCTACTTTTGTTAACTGATATTATTAATCTCAGAGCCCACTGTGATTGAAGCTAGGAAACTATATTAAACACTCCTTCTCCTCTTCCTCTACTCCTCAATATTTTCAGTCTCCAAGTCTTTCATTTATTCAACAACTATCCATTATTTGCCTATTACAGCATAAGCAGTATGTATACAAATAAAACTATTCTTCAATGGTTTTTCCCTAAGGCTTTCCTTGATAGATTCAATGGTAGGTGATTGGGGAAGGTATCCAAGGAGATGGCCTTTATCAATTCATTCTAAGAATATTTGTACCTAATTTTCTTACCTTCAAAAACCCTTCCCACCTGTAAATCCTCTCAGTGCTACCAAATTATTTTCATAAAGACCCACTCTGGTTGGGTCCCTTTTCTCCTAGAAAATTCTTAACAGCAAATAGCACCCACATTCCAGTTTAACTCCCCCCAAATCTGGTTTCAACCTATCTTTCACATCTATCTACTCCATCACAGATATTAAAAGTCCTATTACTCAAGACTGTCACAGCTCCCATATTATGCTCTCTACTTCTGACCTCCAAACCTGTAATGCTTTTCCATCTGTTTAGAAAGATGTTTCTTTTTTTCCCAGCTCTGTTTATCCTCCCCTCCTGTTTGGTCTTTTCACAGGTCTAGTTTCTCTGTAATATCTAACTCCTAAATATTCCATTGGAAACAGCCCTAAAGTACTTAGACTTACAGCTTATGTAGAACTTCATCACATTTTGCCTTGTCTCATGGTGTTTGTGTCTAAGCAGCACAAAATAAGGGGAAAGGCACTAAACAAAAAGCCAAGCACCGTTACCAGTTGTACAACCTTAAATATGTTGTTTAATCTCGATGTTAATTTTTATCATTAATGAAATAAAAATACTATTTAGCTTCCCATGGGTTTGAAAGATGATTACCTAGGTTGTGAATGTGAAAGAGTTTTGAATATCAAGATTACACTTCTAGCACTCCTTACTAGATTATAAACTCCTTAAGCATAGCATTGTGCCTTACTTATATGATCACCCACATAATAGCTAACATAGTGCTTTATATTTAATAGGCTTCAATAAATATGTACTAAATCATTTTTCCTAATCAATCTGCAAAAATAAACTTTCATATAAATTCAGTATTCATACTTTTTAATAATAACAGAAGTTCCCAGGCAATAAAAACAATATTCACAGTGATCCCAGGAACAACAACCTCATGAAATAAGTTTCAAAATTTCATTCTGACAGCAGATGAAAGTAAAAAAGGATCAAGCAGTTATATTACCTTAGCCTGTACCAACCCAAACAAAGTAATTCTTGGTGCCTTTAAGAATGTTATATTTTAAAATTAGATTATAGGTACAATTAGCTATGACAGAGCAAATTTAAATCATTTAGAACTTCCAGGCCTTTAGTCACACACACACAAAAATGCCAATTACACACACATGCACATACCTTAAAATACTTAAGATTACATTTTATTACTTAGAGGGAAAATGTCTTTCCACTTATTAATTAGCTAGATAGCCTACTAATTTTTTTCTCCAACATTTTTACAAATATCATTTACCATTCAGGCTTGTTTGTTGCCTAGTGTTAAACTGGCAAAAATAATCTTCATTAATTAAGACTGTATTGCTTACTCTGCAGTATCTCATTTAGGATCACAAGTAACACATTTTGGTGATAAATTTTAAAACCTTTACATAAATTTTTTAAATTACTGATCCTATCTTATTACACTCCCCAAAAAAAACACCAAGGCCCTAGAATAATTTTACAAACACATTCACAATTAAGTGAAAAAGGAATATTAAATGATCACTTTCATCTTAAAAACTAAGCATGATTTAAAGATATAATTTCAATAGCCATCTGAATCCGCAAAATGAAAGCCACAATGGCAATGCATATGGGTATCTATTTTCTCAGTTCATAGTTAATGAACTGTATTCAACATAACTAAATACATAGTACATTTTTATCTATACACGAAAATACTATCCCAATTACCCATGTTGAAACTTTACGTTAGATTGACCAAATTATAGATAGCACATTTTCAAAAGTATCAGGTACTATGCCTCAAGTTATACGAATAGTAAACTTACTTTGTAATTCTCTTCTACTTCAGCTAGTTCTAGTTTCACATTTTCAGCAATTTTCACTTGTTCTTTCCATTTCAGCTCCATTTTTGCAAGTTCATCAGCATATTTATTGCATTTTGTTTTCTCATCCTAAATGAAATTAGTATAATTACCAAAAGATTTTAAATCCATATACAGCTAATACCTATACAAACATACTTGTGCTGAATGTTTATTATAACACTGTTGTAAAGGTATAAAAATTGAAATAACCAAAATGTCTGTCAGTGGAAGATTGGACAAATCATTTTATATCCATACAATGGAACAGAATATATTTATTGAAAAAGAACAAAGTGATCTAAAAATTGACAAGGAAAAATGGCAAGATACATTAATTGAAAATATCAAGTTGCAAAAACAGAATATATAGTATAATCCCATTTCTGCTTTAAAAGTTGTTTAACACAATTTTATATGATGTCTATGTAGTATATGTAGAAAAAATAAACCAAATTTATTTATTTTTTTTGGCCACATCACACAGCTAGTGGGATCTTAGTTCCCTGACCAGGGAATGAACCCAGGCCCTCGGCAGTGAAAGCTCGAAGTCCTAACCACTGAACTACCAGGGAATTCCATAAACCAAAATATTAATAGCCCTTATATCTGGGGATCAGGATCATAATGGTACTTTTTACCACCTTTATTCTTTATTTCTGTAACATCATAAGATTTCACAATAAGCACACATTACTTTTGCAAAGGACATAATAAAAATCACATATTTATAATGCTGTTGTTTCCATATATTAATAATTAAAACTCTGGGATTTCCTGATCAAGACAATCTTTAGATGGATTTCTTATACATTGCTCTTCTCTACAACCCAGAATGTTAAAAGAATGGAGTTTTAAAGCATGACGAGGAACTTCCCCAGCGGTCCAGTGGTTAGGGCTCCGCGCTTCCACTGCAGGGGGCACAGGTTTGATCCCTGGTCAGGGAAGTAAGATCCCACAAGCCATGCAACAAGACCAATAAAAAAATTTTTTTTAATTAAAAAAAAGAAAGAAAAGAAAATATATATGCTATATGCTTTGAGCAATTCAATGGAGAAAAGTCCTTTCAACAAATAATGCTGGATCAATTAAATATCCTTACTATACACACCACACCTCACACCATACACAAAAATAAACTTAAAAATGGTTAACAGGCCTAAAAGAACCTAAGACTACAAAACTTCTGGAAAACAAGAGAAAATCATTACAAGTTGGAGTAGTAAATATTTTCTTAGAACATACAAAGAACACATAAACAATAAATTGATAATCTGTACTTCAGCAAAACTAAAACTTTTTCTAAAAACACCATTAAGGAAATAAAAAGGCAAGCCACAGACTGGGAGAAAATATTTACCCCACATATCTGACAAAGGACTTGTATCTGGAATAAAGAACACTTACAACTCAATAATAAGATGAACCAATTTTTAAAATGGCAGAAGATGAACTCACAATAAAAAGGAATAAACTATGAGAAGTCAGAAAGAGAAAAACAAATACCGTATGCTAACACATATACATGGAATCTAAAAAAAAAAAGTCATGAAGAACCTAGGGGCAAGACAGGAATAAAGACGCAGACCTACTAGAGAATGGACTTGAGGACATGGGGAGGGGGAAGGGTAAGCTGGGACGAAGTGAGAGAGTGGCATGGACATATATACACTACCAAATGTAAAACAGATAGCTAGTGGGAAGCAGCCGCATAGCACAGGGAGATCAGCTCGGTGCTTTGTGACCACCTAGAGGGGTGGGATATGGAGGGTGGGAGGGAGGGAGACGCAAGAGGGAAGAGATATGGGGATATACGTATAACTGATTCACTTTGTTATAAAGCAGAAACTAACACACCATTGTAAAGCAATTATACTCCAATAAAGATGTTAAAATTTTTTTTAATAAATAAAATTTATTAAAAAAAACAAACAAAAAAAGGAATAAACTACCAATAATAAGCAACAATATAAACAAATCTCAAAATAACTGTGCTGAAAGGGGACAGGAAAAGAAGAACATACCATATGATTCCATTTATAGAAATGGTGCAGTGGTTAAGAATCCACCTGCCAATGCAGGGGACACGGGTTCGAGCCCTGGGCCGGGAAGATCCCACATGCCGCGGAGCAACTAAGCCCGTGAGCCACAACTACTAAGCCTGTGCTCTAGGGTGCGCGCCTAGAGCCCATGCTCCGCAACCTACAACGAAGAGTAGCCCCTGCTCGCCACAACTAGAGAAAGCCTGCACACAGCAATGAAGACCCAATGCAGCCAAGATAAATAAATGAATAAATTTATCAAAAAAAAGAAAGAAAAAACACTGACACCAATAAAGATATTATATTTTTAAAAAAGACAGTAACATAAAATATTTTAAGTTAATTACTATAATAATATATGAATTTCCTTACATGGCTCTAAAAATTATCCCTCTCCTCTCCACATGAACAGAGAAACAAACACACAAAAAATATTTAATTGAACGAATGAAAAACATACACAAAACATCTTTTCCTCTCTTCCCCAAATCAGGTACAAATGAGAAGCATTTTCCCTTTGTCCTTTAACTACCCCAGGAGTGAATACTACTAGGAAGTTGCAAAACTTATATGTCTGAATAATAGTTTAATATAATCAAAATAATACCGTAAAGGCAACCACTCATTTGGGTACCATTCCTTTTTTTCCACTTTACATATATAGTCACTTTAGGATGTGGTGAAAGTCTTTGCTATTATTACAGTAAGTGTAAAAAAGAATACTTCTTTTTTATGCAGTTCAAACATTTTTCATGTATCCTTATCAGAAGAAGACAGACAATATCCAACCCCAACCTCAATTAATCACTTGCCCATTATCAAGAGAAGGACATCAGGGGAACAGAAAACAATAGTTTTAGGATCATGGTTTTTTGTTTTTTTTTTTTTTTGCCCATGCTGTGCAGCTTGTGGGATCTTAGTTCCCCGACCAGGGATCGAACCCTGGCCCACGGCAGTGAAAGTGCCGAATCCTAACAGTGGACCACCAGGGAATTCCCAAGGATCGTGATTTTACACACATGCCTACATGAACAGGTACACAGAACAACCCCCACTTATCATCTCAAAAGTGAAACTAAATATCAGTATATGGGTATAAAAAAGAAACCCTGGGATACCCATCAATCAAAACAATAAGGATAAGCTAAGCCACTACATTTGATAAATCTTTCTCTTACAAGAGAGCTAGCTTACCTGCAAGAGTTGTTTACATTTATTATACTTTTCTGCAGCAATTTCTTTGGTCATTTCAGAGACTTGTCCCTTAGTTAGATTGTCAAAATCTACCTCAGCTATAACAAGGCAGAAAATTAAAAGATTATTAAAAATTATTTTGATCCTTGTATTATCTTCCTGGTCAGAATAACTTGAGGGTCACTATACTGTGAAATATAATAAATGGAATACTAAAGGAGAGAAACATCTATTTGAAAACATCTATTCATATACTAAATAAACAGAGAAGGACAATATAAACATTAGATGAGAATTTTTTTAATATTTTTTAATTTTAATTTTTTCATTCAAATTTAAAAAATCATAATTTTTTTAACTAGCTAAAAATAGTTCTAAAATGGCACAGAAATTGTTCTCTACATACTTAATAGATAAGATATATAGGAAAGCCATACTCTTTGAGAAAACATATTAAATCATTTTTCTAGTCCTTCACTACTATTCAATAAGTCTTTATTAAGTCAATATAACACCTTTCTTGGTACTACACAGGATATATAGAAATGGAAGGCAGGATCCTGTTCTACAGCAGTTGAATCTAAATATTTAATAGTATAGGAAACTTACAATACATTTAAAAAGTCTAAAACACCAATTGCCCCAGACACTACACAATTAAATATACTTTCATGCTCTAGTATTTATTTTTGTTATTGTCAAATCTTTAACAAATGGTGAAAAAAAGACATTAGGACAAGTGAAAACCTAGAGTTACTTTAAATTTTCATGTTGTTCATGTATTCACTATGTCTCTCTAATCTGTTCTGTAAGTTAATAAACTCATAAAATATTTAACTTATCCATCAACAGGTACATTAATGAGGAAAGTACCCTAATGATCCAAAGCAGCCAAAACAAAACAAAAACAAAAAAAAGGCAAGAAAGAGAGAAATATGAATAGAATTAAAGGGATTTTTAAGTTTTTCCCCACAGAATTGTACAATTAGTGCCATAAATGGTTCAGAATTCCACAGTGTTAGTAGAATATTAATTAAAAATTCAATTCTTGGCTCTCTTCCTATAGATCAAATACTATAAGCATTTGCACTTACAAACACCAGCTCATTTGATTAACCATGCTCACGAAGATAAATACTAGTTCACACTCACATTCTGTATATTCACCACATGCATGACTGACTTTTAGACCTTTACTTTCCCTTTGCCTCAATCCCTCACTTAGAAGGATTTTTTTAAAACCTCCCTAAAATTCTGACACATGGAACAGGCAGTATAAATAAGTATAAATACTTTTCAAGGCAGGACACTTCATACAAAAAGTCTAAAAGATTTTTACCTGTAGAAGGTGGTGGCTTTACATCAAGAGTAGAGGCAGTAGTAGCTGGGTCTGTGTTTACTGAGGCATCATTCACTTTCTGCTGACTCCCAATTTTCTTTGTGAAGACACTATTGTTATTAGCCTATTCAAAATGTTAACAATCAATGGTTAAATGAGTTACATTTCCCTCCTTCAGCAACCATGTATCATATAAATAAATCCTGAAAAGTCCACAAAGCTGCTGCTGTCTTAAAGGCCAACAAAGACTAAAGTTACACACATCACTTTACTAACTGACCTAAATGTTACAAAACAGAACATTTTATTTCTCCAACAAATAAAAATTCCAGATTTAAAAAAAAATTATCACTACAATATTAGGCCAGTAATGTGAAATGAAGCACAGAGAAATTATATTCAAAGGGTATAACATTATAAATTTGATTTGTAAACAAAAATATTGATAAAGGAATTATTTTACTGTGATGAATTCAATTATTCTTACTGATTGGTCTGAAAGTTTGTTTATTTGTTTTTGGAGCCTCTGGCATTCCTTGAATTTTTCTTTATAATGATCTGCTGCCATCTGAAGACGAAGTTTCAGATCTTCAACTTCTCTTCTCAGTTCCTGTTCCAGTGTATCAGTCTTTTCCTAAGAGAGAAATAAACTCTTCCTCTAAGAGAAACATAAAAATCTCATATCTCATAATGTAGTAGCAAATCCAACTTTCTTTTCACTTTTTTCTTTCTGGCCCTTAATTTTTATTTGTTTTGCAGTTTTGGCTACAGAGTCACATTAGGTCTCCTAACAAATCCAGCTTTATATTCCTAGGACTAAGGTTCATTAAAAAACAAACAAACAAAACACTTGAAAAGAATATTCTATCTCCTGAGAAGCAAGCATACCCTGTTAAATAACCATAGTACCATTTTATGCAGCTAGTAAATAAGAAATTCTAAACAAAGCAATATATACCTCATACCAGAAAGTTTAATTAACAATAATAGAGCAGTTTTTACTAACGATTAGGAATTTGCTTACAGAAGTTTTTCTTAAAGCCTGCATTAAGTTCAACCCAAGAAGTTACAATGACTAAACAAAATGAATGGCAATTTAAAGTTCTGTGACCAGGAATGTGACCTCAATTATTTTAACATAACTCATTCTCTTTCATAAGCTTATCGTCAGTTTTTGACTAAAATGGAAATTCAAAATTAACCCGCTTTACCTGGTCTTTTCTCACAGCACTTAGTTTGAGCTCTGCCACTGCATCAGCTAACTGCTTTTTCACTCTCTCATTTTCCAAGCGTGCAGTGTGCAGATCTGCCATCGTCTTATCCCGCACATTTACAGCATCGCTAAGTTCTTTAGCCAGAAAGACAACTTCTTGCCGAGTTGCCTGAACCTGTTCCTCTGCTTTACGAAGTTGCTCCTTGAAGAAAACTGTATCTTCCTGAAGAAAGGCAGATAAATATATTTGTAATTAAACCATTCAAGTAAAAAACAGAAGCAGAAACAATATTTATTCCTATTTCAACAGATCTAAAATTTTAAATTAAATATTGCTTTTCTATTCATGACTTAAAGTATGTATGTCTATAAAAAATTTAAGATGTGACTTTGTTTTAGAGACCCCCATATAACAACCCTATGCGTCACTACTATCACTTTATACGTGACAAAACTGAAGTACAGGAAGTCAGGCAACATAACCAATGCTTAGCTAAATAGGGACTCGAATGGAAGCTTCTGTCCCCCAGAATCTCTCCAGCTAGAACTACTGACCCTCATTTTTTATGATAAGCAATAAAAATAATTACAAAAACTTCTTTGTAACTCCAAAAATGTTGGTTAAAAAAATGTTTCCTGGGCTTCCCTGGTGGCGCAGTGGTTGAGAATCTGCCTGCTAATGCAGGGAACACGGGTTCGAGCCCTGGTCTGGGAAGATCCCACATGCCGCGGAGCGGCTGGGCCCGTGAGCCACAACTACTGAGCCTGCGCGTCTGGAGCCTGTGCCCCGCAACGGGAGGGGCCGCGATGGTGAGAGGCCCGCGCACCGCGATGAAGAGCGGTCCCTGCACCGCGATGAAGAGTGGCCCCCACTTGCCGTAACTGGAGAAAGCCCTCGCACGAACCGAAGACCCAACACAGCCAAAAATAAAGAAATAAATAAATAAAGTAGCTATAAAAAAAAAAATTTAAAAAAATTAAAAAAAAAAAAAAAAAATGTTTCCTATGATCTAACCTAAAACATATCCAATATAATATTAATATACCATTACATATTACTATGAAAACATAGCACACTTTTTAGTTCTAAAAGAAAAATATTGATATGCAAATAGCAAAGATGAGGCCCTGGGAAAATGAAAAATAATTAGCACCTCTTACCAAACCTAGAAGTATCTTTAAAAAGTTAAAATGGCCATGATAGGGCTTCCCTGGTGGCGCAGTGGTTAAGAATCTGCCTGCCATCGCAGGGGACACGGGTTCAAGCCCTGATCTGGGAAGATCCCACATGCCGCAGAGCAACTAAGCCCGTGCGCCACAACTACTGAGCCTGCGTGCCTGGAGCCCGTGCTCCGCAACAAGAGAAGCCACCCCAAGAAGAAGCCTGCACACCGCAACGAAGAGTAGCCCTCGCTCGCTGCAACTAGAGAAAGCCCACGCACAGCAACAAAGACCCAACAAAGCCAAATAAATAAATAAATAAATTTATAAAAAATAAAATAAAATAAAAATTGCCATGATAAAATTATTTCCTAATATTAAACAGACATTATGAGCTCAATAAATCTAGTTTATTCAACATTCGGATTTTTATCTCTGTATTAGAAATAGTGTAAACTCAAAAAGTGCAACCCATTCGCGGTTTTTAAATTGTTAGCTCCTTAGAAAGAAATGTAAATGATTATTTATGTAATGCTGGGGTGAAGAAAATCTTTCTAAGTATAACATTAATAGAGCTAATATATAAATGTTATCAGCTTCTATATGTCAGAAGGGAAAAAAGCAAAAAAGAGAACTAGAAGAAAATTATTTGTAATATATTCCAAAAATGTGTAATACTCTCATATAAATAGATGTTCTAATCAATAATAAATGGAATAATTTTAAACCAAAAAAGAAAAAAAAACCCGAAAAAGGAAAAATATGGAGAAAGGCATGAACATGAAATTTCTTTAAAACGAACGGCTATTATACATAGAAAAAATATTCAACTAAGATATTCAAATAAAGAAGGTAAAACAAATACCATTCATCCTCTTTCAAGCTAACAAAGACTGAAAAAAAGTAATGCTCTAATATTTGGATGGTTTAGGAAAACTGGCACATTTACAAACATGTGGGCTCATATAATCTATAAGTGGTAACCATTCTTATCAGATTTTTGAAACAATCATCAACACCTTTTAAAAGCACATGGCTTTTGATCTATCAATTTTATTTTCATGAGTTTCTGATTAAAGAGTACGGACATGAGTTTAGTTTTGCAGGGTTAGTTTTGCAGGGATCCAGTAAAATATTAAGATTATGAAAAATTATTAAAAATCAAATGTCTAAATGGGAATTTATTATAAATAAACTATGATATATCCTCCACACAATGAAAGTCTATGCAACCATTACTAGCAGCAGTAATATGTCATACCCTGTTGATACATTAATTTTTTTGAAAGGCAATTTGAAAATAACTGAAAATTTAAACATTCAACCTGGCAATTGCACTTTGAGGAATTTATTCTACAGATTTATACACATGCTTAGATATCTGTACAAGAATGTTTACTGCCATCATGCTTATAATACCTAAGGGTTGTACACTAAAACTAAAAACAATTGCACACTACACAGCTGTTAAATAAAAGGAGAGATACTACACAGCTGTTGTTTTTTTTTTGGCCTCACGGCTTGCAGGATCTTAGTTCCAGGGATCGAACCCAGGACCCCAGCAGTGGAAGCGTGGAGTCTTAACTACTGGATCACCAGGGAACTCCCTACAAAGCTGTTCTAATGAATGAGGAAGACCTGTATGTGTACTCATACTGCAAGATGTCTAGACGTTCCATAAATTTTTTAAAAGTTTTTGTAACACTATATTCTCATATTTGTTAAAATATAAATATTGTATGTACATTCACAGATGTCTAGTAAAATTTAAAATTCTATAATAATATATCTGGGAAATGATATGGGTCACTTTTACCTTGTACCCTCACATACTACTCGAATTTTTTTATAACCATGATTTTTGTATTGCTTTTATAATTTTTTAAAAAGTTTTAACAACCAGGTGTCACTTTCTCCAGGTATTTCTATACCTATGCTTTCCTCACAGAAGTCTTGCTTAATAAGTAGCATCTTATTAAATAACAAATAAATAATCAAACACGCTTTTCACCTTCCCATTTGCATCTGCTATATTCAATACCCTGAAAAGTAACTTGGGTCTTAATCATTAATTCTAAATATCATGCACATCTGATGTTTTAAGTGTTACATTAACTGTACCTGAGTGTATTTATTAGCAAACTACTAAAAACCAAATAATACTCCATCCATAAAAGTTAATGAATAAATCAAGGTAAATCTAAACAATGTAGTATTACACAGCCATTTTCTTAAAAATTAGGAAGATCTCTATGAACTGCTAGGGAATGATTTTCAGTCTATATTGTTCAACGGAAAAAAAGCAAAGTGAAAAGGAGTATAAATAGCATGGCACTTTTAAGAAAGAAGGGGATAGAGAAGGGTGTGTGCGTGCACACACATACACCAAGCTTATTTTTGCAAAAACAAACATAAGAAGAAAAAACTGAAAACTAATGAAAATGTTTACCTATGGGTACAGGTAAGAAAGGAGTTTTTTAGCGAAGAGTATATTTTTTTGTTTCATTTTGACTTGTGAATGATACAACTATTTTACATATTCAAAAAATAAAATTAAAGGAAAATGTTAGGAGAAAACAAAAAAAACTGAACTGTATTACAAATTCATAACATAAATGTTAAAAAAATTAATTCAAGTAACCTTTGAACATGGTACTCTGTACATCCTTAGTGAAATATATTCTAAGATAAAAGAGCTGGAAAAGATCTTATTTAGTAGACATACTGTTGGAAGTGGCATTGATATAATAATTCTGAAACTACTGGTATGTATAGCTGATTAGAAAACATGAATAGATATAATGTTTTGGAGACAAGGGTTCTCACACTGGGAGAAGAGATACATAAATATGTAATGGAGGAAGATAAGGAAGAACCCTAGGAGATACTGAATTTGAACTGGAGATATCAACATAAATTTAAGACTTAAAATGTCTGTCTATTGAAAGTGCAAAGTAGCAAAAGGATCCAGTTCTTGGCTTCAAAATACCCTTCTCTAATAAAAAAAAATCAGACTCTTTGGAGAAATGGGTAATACCAGATCTGGGGCAGAACCTAAAACTGTAATACACAGTTCTACCACAAAACAAGGAAGTATTCAAAGCATTAGGGGGACATATCAGAAAGACACAAGAGCAGGTTTGAGAAGGTTCCCCCCTAGCTAAATATAGGACAATTTGAGTATGAAAAAGAATAATGATGATGTATAACAGGGGTCCCCAACTCCCGGCCACAGACCATTAGCAGTCCAAGGCCTGTCAGGAACCGGGCCACACAGCAGGAGGTGAGCGGCAGGCAAGCGAGCGAAGCTTCATCTGTATTTACAGTCACTCCCCATCGCTCGCATTACCACCTGAGCTCTGCCGCCTGTCAGATCAGCAGCAGCATTAGCTTCTCATAGGAGTGCAAACCCTACTGTGAACTGCGCATGTGAGGGATCTAGGTTGCGTGCTCCTTATGAGAATCTAATGCCTGATGATCTGAGGTGGAGCTGAGGCGCTGATGGTAGCTCTGGGGAGTGGCTGCAAATACAGATTATCATTAGCAGAGAGGTTTGACTGCACAGACACCACAATAAATCAACTGCTTGCAGACTCATATCAAAACCCTATCAGTGCATGGCAAGTGACAATGAAGCTGCATCTTACAGAGTAGACTGGACATAAGCAACACACTTCAGGTGTCACTGTCTCCCATCACCCCCAGATGGGACCATCTAGCTGCAAGAAAACAAGCTCAGGGCTCCCACTGATTCTGCATTATGGTGAGCTGTATAATTATTTCATTATATATTACAGTGTAATAATAATAGAAATAAAGTGCACAACAAATGTAATGTGCTTGGGCTTCCCTGGTGGCGCAGTGGTTAAGAATCCGCCTGCCAATGCAGGGGACACGGGTTTGAGCCCTGGTCCGGGAAGATCCCACATGCCGCAGAGCAACTAAGCTCGTGCGCCACAACTACTGAGCCTGCGCTCTAGAGCCTGTGAGCCACAACTACTGAGCCCAAGTGCCACAACTACTGAAGCCCATGCGCCTAGAGCCCGTGCTCCACAATAAGAGAAGCCACCGCAATGAGAAGCCTGCGCACCGCAATGAAGAGTAGCCCCCGCTCGCCGCAACTAGAGAAAGCCCGCACACAGCAACGAAGACCCAACACAGCCAAAAATAAATAAATAAAATAAATAAATTTATAAAAAAAAAAAAAAAAAAAAAAAATGTAATGTGCTTGAATCAGCCCAAAACCATCCCACCCCCACCCCGCGGAGGAAAAACTGTCTTCCATGAAACCGGTCCCTGGTGCCAAAAAGGTTGGGGACCGCTGATGTACAATATACTGAACAAAAAAGAATCAGAGTCTATAGTGATATAAAAAAAGGGGAGAAGGCAACAGGGAACCACCTCATTATAATAAAAGAATACCTACTAATAAACATAAAAGGTATGACAGAATTTTTAAAATCACCATTTTGCAATCATTAATTTAATAACTGAGGCAGGTAAGGATCATCAAGGGATAAAAAACACTGGGTCAAAGAGTATTGGGGAGTAGGATGTTCACATGATCTCGAAGTATTACCCCACAGATTACTCAATAATCACAAAGAGAGAAAGGCACCAATATATGGAGAGACAACCAGACATAACTTTAAACACATGATTAAACCTAATAATATCAGCAAGAATGGAATTGATATTACATGACTTTTGATGTGATTGCACCAGAATATACAAAACATCCTCTACACCTTTTCTTGCCAAAAATCTTTGACCTGAATCTAGTCATGAGGAAACAGACAAATCTAGATTATGGAATATACTCTCAGACAAGCCTGAATTCTTAAAAAATATCAATGTCATAAAAGACAAATGGTATAGGGACACTGTTCTAGATCAAAGCAGACCAAGAACACAACAATAATCATTAATGTGTGATCTCTGACTACCAGGGATCAAGCAATTTTAAAGGTTATACAGGGCTTCCCTGGTGGCGCAGTGGTTAAGAATCCGCCTGCCAATGCAGGGGACACGGGTTCAAGCCCTGGTCTGGGAAGATCCCACATGCCGCAGAGCAACTAAGCCCGTGCGCCACAACTACTGAGACTGCGCTCTAGAGCCCACAAGCCACAACTACTGAGCCCGCGTGCCACAACTACTGAAGCTCGTGTGCCTAGAGCCCGTGCTCCACAACGAGAGAAGCCACCGCAATAAGCCTGCGCACCACAACGAAGAGTAGCCCCCTCTCGCTGCAACTAGAGAAAGCCCACACGCAGCAACGGAGACCCAATACAGCCAAAAATAAATAAATAAAATAAATAAATTTATAAAAAAAAAAAAGAAAGCAAAAGCAAAAATACATGTGGGACAATTTGAATGTGGACTAAAACTATATACGAGCATGAATATTATCATATCAATATAAAATTCCTTAGATGTCATAATGGTATTACGGTTATACAGAAGAATGTACTTGTTAATAAGAGAGACATGCTAAAGTATGTAGAGTGAAATGTCATAATGCCTGCAACTGACTTTCAAATGGCTGGGGTGGGGAGGAGAAGGCATATAAATGGGGGAGATAAAGATAGCAAAATATTTAAGGATATATATGTATTCATTTTTCTGTTCTTTCAACTCTTCTATAAGTTTGAACTTTTTCCAAAAAAGAAGCTGGGGGAGGAAAGATTAAAAATAAAAACGACCATACTGTATACGTTTAATAGAGATAATATTTTACAATCTTCAAATACATTATTGCAAAACTACTTACCTTAGTTGAGGTTGTAAGCAAGAAAGCCCTTTGTAGATTCTCCTTTTCAGCCAAACAGAACTGCAGTCTGCTAATCTCTTCTTTGAAATGAGTAATCATGTTTTCTTTGTTCCCATCTAAATTCTTTAAAGTCTGGACCTCTGACACAAGCTTGGTATTTTCTATTTCTGTATTCTTCAAATGTACCTGAAACAGTGCTTGAAAATGTCAAGAATATTCTTTCTAACTCTATAACCTAAGTTACTCAAAATTTAAAATATTACTATTTATCTCTAACCCAAATATGATCCAAGAGAAGGGAAGACTCACTAGACGAGAAGTCAGGAGACCCAAATTCTGCCAAATGACTAGCCAAGTACGTGGGAGCAGAACACAGCTTTTCTGAGTTTTGTTGTTGTTGTGTTAGTTTTCCAAAGAGATTAATTCTAAGGTCTAACACTACCTGATCTCTGAAGTCTTTTCCTTTGATGATTTTAAGTTAGTTCTCTTTAAAATTACAAATGAACTTAGTTGTTCTTTTGCGGAAACATTATGTTACAGGCATATTCATATATAAAGGCATGACCAGATTCTGGAAAACTAAAGGAATACATTCAAGAACATCTTAAGCAATTCAATTTTTTGCTTATGAAAAAATACTATGTCATTTACTTCCTGTGTGCCTAAAAATATATTTGTTGATTAATTAACCCAACTATATTGATTTTTCCAGGAACTTTGGCTGCTGTTGTTCATAGCATATATACAAATCAAATTCCATAACTGAAATTATAAAGAGTACAAGTATCTGGTTTCCACTATAAAGAGTATCTTGCTTTGGTTAAGAGCATCAAGGAGAAATGAATTAACATACTTCTTGCACTTTACTCTTTAAATGTATGGAATGCTGAAGACTAATTCCTGTTCACAAGGATAGAATATAACTCCAGATAATCTAAAGGCATCAGCAGCCAAGACCTTTGCAGCATCACTTTAAAAACACTACCCAATTTTCATAATCATCAGCTCATGAAAGCATTTTTTACCAACCCCTCTAAATTCTGTTAGGCCAGGGATGGGTCACATGATCCAACAGGGGTTACAGGAGAGAGGCAAAGGAAACTATTTGGTTACTCATGAGAACAATTTGAAAGGGAAAGTGTTTCTGAGATTAACAGTATAGTAGATCTTATCACACTTGGTAAGTGGAATCTCCTTGCCAAAAAAACACGCAACAAATATCCCTAGGGAAGTTTTACTTCCAATTTTCGGGATACATGCATATAAATGAAATACTGTTCAGGACAGTGGGAGGTTGGGAGAGAGTGTATTCAAATGGAAATTTCAGAGTCACTTTGATCCCAACTGCTAATTCTTACAGAAAACAGGCGATATTAGCACACTGTAAAAGAATAAACCCCCAAGACACCTCGTTCTTTCCCTTCCTCCCTCCCAAGTCTTATGCAAAGGACTCGTCATTCAGGTGTACAACAGAGACACACAAAATCTTTGCAGAAAGTAAGAAAAAAGGAATATAAGGAATAAATAATTTAGAGCAGTAAAAGAAAAATAAATTCTGGATTTACCCTAAAATGTACTTGTCAACCCTCTACAAAACACTGGAAGTACTGTTTCTCAGGATAGAAGAGAGAAAAGAAAGGCAGGATGGAAAGGTGACAGCTTCAAGGAAAACGTTTTCCTCTTTCCAAAATAAGTCATTCTAATTATCATTACACCTCTCAAGCATCAAACCAGGTAAGTAAAGTAAGTAAATGAGGTCCTGGTTTACTTAGGACCTTCTTAAACCCTTCCCGATACTAACTAGTATACCTTCAGAATTCATTTTATTTATTATTGAATTAAAATGACTGAAAACATAGACATTCTATTTACCTAATTATCTCTCACTGTTCTAACAGAGAAACAACATGGAAAGTACTTAATTATCCACAGAGAAATAATGCCCAGGCCTTTTCCTGGCACAAAACTGAAACATTATCACTGAAATTCATAGTAACATTAAATAAAAAATTATTACAGATGCAAAATCTTCATTTAGTTAAAAAATCCTTTATAACTTTAAAAAACTGCATTTGGAAGTAGTTTGCAAAACAAACAAAAACAAAACAAAGACACTGTATCCAACTGTATCAATTCTTTCTCTAGATATCTGTATTACTTCCTTTTTTCACAAAATCTTGTTCAAAAACCAAACATTATACCTGGGCACTTTTCCTTAGAATCAAACCATAAAATCATCCACCAGTGAGTCTTCACTATTTTCCTTCCTATTCTGGGGGAGACACACACACATACATACACTCACGCTCTGGGGATGGTTGTTCCAAGAAACAGAATGGGTATAACCCATGACATGCAAAATGTTCCTATCTATGCTCTGCAATGAGGTGCACAGTGGACTCAAATTTTTTTATTTTAAAGGCAAAAAATTTTAAAGACTAAAAAAACATTAACCATCCCCCAAAATAAGAAGGAAATTACTGTAGCTTTGTGGTACAGTTTGAAATAAGGGAGCATGACACCTCCAGCTTTGTTCTTCTCAAGATTGTTTTGGCTATTCAGGGTCTGTTGTGTTTCCATACAGATTTTAGAATCATTTGTTCTAGTTCTGTGAAAAACACCATAGATATTTTAATAGGGATGCACTGAATCTGTAGATTGCCTTGGGTAGTATGGTCATTTTAACAACGTATATTCTTCCAATCCATAAGCACAGCATATCTTTCCATTTGTTTGTGTCATCTTTAATTTCTTTCATCAATGTCTCATAGTTTTCCCACTACAGGGCTTTTAACTCCTTAGATTTTTTCCTATTTTATTCTTTTTGATCGTAAATGGGATTGTTTTCTTAATTTCTCTTTCCGAGAGTTTGCTGTTAGTATATAGAAATGCAACAGATTTCCGTATATTAATTTTGTACCTTGCAACTTAACCAAACTCATTGAGGAATAGTAGTTTTTTGGTGGCATCTTTAGGATTTTCTGTATATAGTATCATGTCATCTGCAAACAGTGACAGTTCTACTACTTCCTTTCCAATTTGGATCCCTTTTCTTTCTTTTTCTTGTCTGACTGCTGTGACTAGGACTTCCAATACTATGTGGAATAAACGTAGTCAGAGTGCGCATCCTTGTCTTGTTTCTGATCTTAGAGGAAGTGCTTTCAAGCTTTTCTCCATTGAGTATGTTACGATGTTAGCTGTGGGCTTGTCATATATGGCTTTTATTATGTTGAGGTATGTTCTCTCTATACCCACTTGAGGTTTTATCACAAATGAATGCTGAATTTTGTCAAAAGCTTTTTCTGCATCTACTGAGATGATCATATGATCTTTATCCTTCAATTTTTTAATGCAGTATATCACATTAACTATACTTTGTATATTACAAAGCTACAGTAATCAAAACAGTATGGTACTGCACAAAAACAGACACATAGGACTTCCCTCGTGGTCCAGTAGTTAAGACTCCAGCTTCCACTGCAGGGAGCATGGGTTTGATTCCTGGTCAGGGAAATAAGATCCCGCATGCCTCAAGGCACACCGCCCCACCCCCCCAAAAAAAAAACTTCGGGACTTCCCTGGTGGTACAGTGGTTAAGAATCCACCTGCCAATGCAGGGGACACGGGTTCGATCCCTGGTCCAGGAAGATCCCACATGCTGCGAAGCAACTGAGCCCGTGCACCACAACTACTGAGCCTGTGGTCTAGAGCCTGTGTGCCACAACTACTGAAGCCCACGCACCTAGAGCCTGTGCTCCGCAACAAGAGAAGCCACCGCAATGAGAAGCCCGCACACCGCAACGAAGACCCAAAGCAGCCAAAAATTAAAAAAAAAAAAAAAAAAGACAGACACATAGATCAATGGAACAGAACAGAAAGCCCAGAAATGAACCCACACTTATATAAGCAATTTATCTATGACAAAGGAGGCAAGAATATTACAACAGGAAAAAGACAACCTCTTCAATAATAAATGGTATTGGGAAAACTGGACAGCTACATGCAAAATCATCAAACTGAACTACTTTATCACACCATATATAAACTCAAAATGGATTAAAGACTTAAATGTAAAACCTGAAACCATAAAACTTCTAGAAGAAAACATAAGCAGTATGCTTTTTGACATCAGTCTTAGCAATATTTTTTTGGATGTGTCTCCTCAGGCAAGGGAATCAAAAGCAAAAATAAAACAAATGGGACTACATCAATCTAAAAAGCTTTTGCCCAGCAAAAGAAACCGTCAACAAAATGAAAAGGGCACCTACTGCATGGGAGAAGATATTTGCAAGTGATATATCCAACCAACATGGAGTTAATATCTAAAATATACAAAGAACTCATATGACTCAACATCAAAAACACAAACCCAATTAAAAAATGGGCAGAGAACCTGAACAGACATTTCTCCAAAGAAGACATACAGATGATCAACAGGCAAAAGAAAAGGTGTTCAACATCACTAATCATCAGGAAAATAGAAATCAAATACCACCTCAATGAGATATCACCTCACACCTGTCAGAACGGCTACTATCAAAAAGACAACAAATAACAAGTGTTGGCAAGAATGTGGAGAAAAGGGAATCCCCCTGCACTGTTAGTGGGAATGTAAATTGATGCAGTCACTATGGAAAACAGTATGGAGGTTCCTCAAAAATTTAAAAATAGGGACTTCCCTGATGGTCCAGTGGTTAAGACTCTGTGCTCCCAATGCAGGGGGCACAGGGTCGATCCCTGGTTGGGGAACTAAGATGACACACAGTGCGACCTTAAAAAAAAAAAAAAAAGTTAAAAATAGAACCATATGATCCAGCAATTCCATTCCTGGGTATTTCTCTGAAGAAAACAAAACACTAATTTGAGAAGCTATAAGCACCCCTATGTTGCAGCATTACCTACAATAGCCAAGATATGGAAGCAACCTAAGTGCCCATCAATTTTTTTTTAAATTAGAGTATAGTTGCTTTACAATATTGTGTTAGTTTATATTGTACAGCAAAGTGAATCAGCTATACGTATACAATTATCCCCTCTTTTTTGGATTTCCTTCTCATTTAGGTCACCACAGAGCACTGAGTTCCCTGTGCTATACAGTAGGTTCTCATTAGTTATCTATTTTATACATAGTGTCAATAGTGTATATATGTCAATCCCAATCTCCCAATTCATCCCGCCTCGTGCCCATCAATAGATGAATGGATAAAAGGAGACGTGGTGTGTACATACATACACATAAACACACACACACACACACACACACACACACACACACTGGACTATTACTCAGCCATAAAAAAGAAAAACCTTGCCATCTGCAACAACATGGACAGACCTAGATGGTATTATGCTAAGTGAAATAAGTCAAAGATAAATATATTATTTCACTTACATGTGGAATCTAAAAAACAAAACAAATGAACAAACATAAAAAAGAAACAGAGTCATAGATGAAGAGAACAAACAAGTGGTTGCTGGATTGCGGGGGGAGGATGAGAGAAACAGGTGAGGAAGATTAAGAGGTACAAATTTCCAGTTACAAAATAAAATCAGTCACAGGTATGAAGTGTACAGCATGGGGAATATAGTCAATAATTATGTAATACCTTTGTATAGTGACAGGTGGTAACTAGGCTTACTGTGGTGATCATTTTGAAATGTACAGAAATATCAAATCACTCTGCTGTGCACCAGAAACTAAATTCAGTTGTGTGTAGGTCAATTAAACTTCACAAACAAACTCGTGAAAAAAGAGATCAGATTTGTGGTTACCTGAGTGAGGCAGAGGGTGGGTGGGAGGGGGGAATTATGAAAGTAATCAAAAGGTAAAAACTTCCAGTTCTAAGGTAAGTAAGTACTAGGGATGTAATGTACAGCATGATAACTAAAATTAACACTGCTGTATGTTATATATTGATATGAAAGTTATTAAGAGAGTAAATCCTTAGAGTTCTCATTACAAGGAAAAAAAATCTTTCAGTTTATATCTATATGAGATGATGAATGTTCACTAAACTTACTGTGGTCATCATTCCATGACGTATACAAGTCAAATCATTATGCTGTACACTAGAAACTTACACAGTGCTACATGTCAATTATATCTCAATAAAAATGGAAGAAAAAAGAGGTGATCCTCAGAACAGATTTGGAATTTCATACTTGGGTACCCAATGTTGGTATCTAGCTTATCAATGTATATAAATAAATGAATAGTTATTTTTTAAAGAGAAGGAGGAAAAAACCCACTGGTAATACAATAAATCATATTTTAGTTTCTTAGTGCAAATTGAGACTCTCAAATACTGAATATATGCAGAGTTTTATGTTTTACCTTTAATATATACCATATTATCAATATATAAATGAGTACTGTCCTTTTCTAATCTAATTAAGAGATTGAATCTATCCAAATAATACTGACTTAGCTCAGACTGTTCTTGAAATTCCTCATCTGGAACTTCCTTCAGGAACTGCTATGAGCCACTTAAAATAAGTAAGTCCCAATACGCATCCACAACATTATTGACAACTAAAGCTCACTACCCTACTTCAGAGTCACTTAAAAAGGAAAGGAGGAAAAACTTCAAAAGGTGAAGATTTGTCAACAGGATCTTTTTTAAAATGACAGTCTCCAAATATTATTCCAAAAGGCAAACTCCAAAACATGATCATCACTGAAGTAAATTAATGCTCTCCTTAAGGTTTATATATTCTTAAAAGGGGAAAATAATTAGTTGCACAAATTCTGATAAACAGGTATCTTGTTACCATTACAACTCTTTGACTTATTATACATTACCTGCTAAGTATCTAAAACACCAGCAATTTAATTCCCTGAAAACTAACTTTTAGGGACTATACACAATGAGGTAGCTTTAAAATATACTCCCAAAACCTTTGATTCTCCTCTCTTAAAGAAGTGGAGCCTAATTCCCTTCTCCTGTGTAACAGCTGGAGTGACTTGCTTCTAATTAACAAGATAAAGAAGAAGCATCAGCGCACAACTTGGAGACCAGGTCATAAAATGCACTGACTTCCTCCTTGCTCTCTCTTGTATAGCTCACTCTGAGGGAAGCTGGCTGCCATATTGTGAGAACATCCAAGCAGCCACTGAAGAGGCAACATTCCAAGAAACTGAAGGACCTCCTGCCAAAAGTCATGTGAGTGAGCCGCTTTGACAGCAGATTCTCTAGTTCTAATTGAGCCTTTAGCTGACTGCAGCCCTTGCCAACATCCTGACTGCAACTACACAAGAGACCCTAAGCAAGAACCACTCAGCTAAGCTGCTCCCAAATTCCTGACCACTAAGTTTTAGGGTAACATGTTACACAGCAAAAGATAACTAATAAAAATGTAAAGAATAAATTACCTTATAAAGTTCCTTCTCATCCTTTTCTGTCTTCAATTGACATTCAAGCTGTTCTCTCTCATATTGTGCCTTTCTGAGTTTGTCCTTTAAACTGAGTTAAAGTCAAATAACGTTAACAATAACTTTTAACATAAGTCAAAAACAACTTTCTAAAAACAGTTTTAAAACACGAAGATACTTTTTTAAAGCATCGGGAATACCTGTCTAATTCAGTTTCTTTTTCAATCGCTTTATGTGTGACTGACACAATATCTTCCTCAAGCTGGAGGGCTTTGGATGTAGCATCATTGTATCTCTTCTTAAATTCTTCATTTTCCATTTTTAAACTTTGTGAGACTTCAAAAAGAACCTTACAAACAATAACAAAATATTTTGAGAAACACAGAAACATAATTAGAAATACAAATTTGTGTATCTCTAAGAAATCTATTTATGCTTAAAAGTTTAATCCCACATTTGTCCCCTCCAAAGTTTATAAGATTAAAAATGAAACCTGAAATGGTAACATACATTAAACTTTTCAAATACTAAATTAAACAATTATTAACTTTTTTCCGGGACTTTTCACACACTGCTGATTTCACTAACTTCTCCACCAGAGGGCAGGCAACTGAAGTGAGGAAAAAATTTAAAAATTAGTCACTTTGCTTTTTACATCTCGCTTTCCAATGTTACCCCAATGACAAAACAGGTTTCATGATACTAAACAAAGTTAACACCAACTTCTTCTAGCATAAATCACTAAGTGCCACTGATAATTATACCAAAGCACTAAGTTAAGATATATGCCTAAAGCCATGTTCCTAAAGCTCCTGTCACTATGATTCAAGAGGGCAGAAAAAATATTTAAAGACACTGAAATGAATATGAAAGAGGTAGTAAATGTGATGAATTTCATTTTAAAATAGAATAGTCTACTTTAAACAGATAATTAAAAAATTTTTATCACATCAATTAAGACAATTAAGTAACTTATGAGAATCTGATCAAGCCTCTCCCTAAGCCTGTTTTATAATTTGTAAAATGGAGATAATAAGCCCTTTTCTGCCTCGTTTATAAAATTATGAGAACCAAATATAACACCGCATTTGGAGGTTTCCACATACTTATGGGAAACTATACATCAAAAGAACTGATAAATTAAGACAAATTGCGTTTGTTAAAAAAATAATTTTAAAATTTAAAAATTTTAAAAGTCCCGGATGGTACTAATGAAAGTACCACCTGGGACTTCCCCGGCGGTCCAGTGGTTAAGACTCCGCACTTCTGCCTTCCCTTGTGGCGCAGTGGTTAAGAATTCCCCTGCCAATGCAGAGGACACGGGTTCGAGCCCTGGTCTGGGAAGATCCCACATGCCATGGAGCAACTAAGCCCATCTGCCTCAACTACTGAGCCTGCGCTCTAGAGCCCGTACTCCGCAAGAAGAGAAGCCACCACAATGAGAAGTCCGCACACTGCGATGAAGACTAGCCCCCGCTCGCTGCAACTAGAGAAAGCCAGAGCACAGCAACGAAGACCCAACGTGGCCATAAATAAATAAACAAATAAATAAATAAAGACTCCGCGCTTTCACTGCAGGGAGCACGGGTTCGATCCCTGGTCAGGGAACTAGGATCCCGCATGCCCTGTGGCACAGCCAAAAAAAAAAAAAAAAGTACCACCCATCAACCCAGCAATGAAAACTAAAGAAAATCACCATTCTGCCAATTTAAATGTATCAAATGTTACAAAGTATTTTTAAGCCACTTTGATTTTCATAAAGTAACAGCCAAATTTTTTACTTATAGGTAGAATATCACTTTAAATATCTTGCTAGAATATGAAAATTACTAAACTGCATCTAAGAACAACATAATTCATTAAGAAGCTTACCACAATAGAGGTCAGATACACTCTATTGGTTTTATTTTTGCTCAAAACAACTGTTTGCCTTACTGAATTTGCAACATAAACCAAAGACTGTTATGCAAAACTAAATGCTTTTCTGATTTTAATTCTACACAACACCAGAGAAAGCAGGTGATATTTATTTACTCCCTCTGCCATAATTGTTGTCACTATCCAATGATCCTTTAATATTTGACACATTTTCAGTATTTGTCTTGCTGATTTATAAGGTCAGAGAGGTTTCTAAATAGTTTTTTACTTTTTTTTTTTAATTTTTATTTTTACCAAATGCTCTCTTGGTACTGTGAGTAGGCTACAGATTTAATCCAGGTATTTCTTCCTAGGAAAAAGATTAGATTGCCTAGAGGCAAAAACTAGTTTCTGATTCTGCAATTAATGAAGTTCTATAGTGGGTAAATAGCATTCTAAAGAAAAGGTATAGGAGAATAACTAGAAAAGATTCATAAGCAACTAAACACAAAACATAAACTAACTGCTTTATCTATGAGTCAGTTAACCCTACAGTGAGTCACAAATTAATTCTAACTATACTTGACAGTCTCGGAATCTTTTCTTGGTACCTGTAAAAGCAACCAATAGCTTCTCAGCATCCAAGCCCACTGCAAAAGGCATGAAAATTCTAAAGTGGGGATTATTCTTCAGGCCTGTAGCACTCATGTCTGAGTGAAGGATAACCATCTTCAATGTGTCTAAGTTTTCCTTAGCATGAAAATGACATCAAAGCCCTTAGTGTACATACAAATAACTAAGAGCCATGTTTTCTTTAAAAAAATAATAATAACATTTTTAAAACAGTAAAATCTACAACACAGTCTTTGAAAAACACTTGAAATTTGGAATAAATATTCATTTGGTCAGTATTTGCAAGCTATGCCAAAAGGGCACCATAATTCTAATATTAAAACAGAGAAAAACTTAAAGGGATGAGTAAGTCAGCTACACTGTGCACCAAGATAAGAACAGTAACAAAAGTGGGGGCAAAAGGAGATTAAGAGATTTGGGCATTTCAGATTCATGCAGCAGACTTCGCCCCCTCCTCCTAAATAGAAGGATCACGTCACCATGACCCACTATTACCAACTCCCCCAAGTCATAACCCTCAAATATGAACAACCAGATAAAAAGACTGTGAATCATCTATGTGACTAAACATGCACTAAAAATATCTTAACAACACATTTATTCCTATGTTAAATAAACACAAAATTAACTTTGACTGCAAATGAACATATGTAAAGAAACCAGACAATTATCTAGAAAAAAGTATGATGATATTCTGGATTCAAACATATACAGCAATAAAATTTAGTAAATTAGTACCTGAATACTCTAAATGGCAAATCATTGGCAAAAGGATTATGTCATTTATGGAAATTGCTAATAGATTTTAAAATAAATCTTACTCATTTGAGGTAATCTGGCTTTTCTCAAACACTGTGCTTCTTGAAATCAACTATAATACCAAGCTATGTAGATAGTTATAGAAAATATAAATATATCTTCTCTGGTTCCTAGAAATACACCAAACAAAAATATAACTGACAACAATGTACTATAATAAACTATCTTCATGGCATTAAAATAATGTGCTAAAAGGCAAAATAAATAACAATAATAACTAGGGAATTAACTGTTTCATTAACATTGCTCCCATAAAAACAACCTGTTTAAGTTTCAGTTAGTTTTTTTTTTTTAATATTTATTTATTTATTTGGTTGCATCGGGTCTTAGTTGCAGCAGGTGGGCTCCTTTGTTGCAGCTCGCCAGCTCCTTAGTTGTGGCATGCGAACTCTTACTTGCAGCATGCATGTGAGACCTAGTTCCCGGAAAAGGGATCGAACCCAGGCCCCCTGTGTTGGGAGCACCGAGTCTAAACCACTGCGCCACCTGGGAAGTCCCTCAGTTACAGTTTTTGTTTGTTTTTTATTTGTAAACTTTTTATTTGTAAACTAACCTGATAGAAACCATAACTTACTTTTTTAGCATATTTCAATTTGCAGTACTTTAGGTCTCTGAATTTAAACAAATATTCATATAACCTCTTCGGTAATAAACTTCAAATTTATCTTAAGAAAACCTTATACTTTTATTCAAACAACAATGGCAAAAAATTGCACTAAGAACATTTCCATGAAGGGACTTCCCTCATGGCCCAGTGGGTAAAACTCCGCATTCCCAATGCAGGGGGCCTGGGTTCGATCCCTGGTTGGGGAACTAGATCCCGCATGCATGTTGCAACTAAGAGGATGCATGCCACAACTAAGACCCGGCTCAGCCAAAATAAATAAATTTTTAAAAAAGAAAAAAAAGAAAATTTCCATGGAGAATATTGTCCATATTCCAAGAGAGCAAAGTTTAAATACAATAAAATGTAATAAGAGCCACTCCTACTATCAAAAGTTTGCTATGAGCAAATACACTTAAATTCTACCTTTGTGAAACCATAAACAAAACGAAAAGACAGGACTTCCCGGGTGGTCCAGTGGTTAAGAATCCACCTTCCAATTCAGGGGACGTGGGTTCGACCCCTGGTCGGGGAACTAAAATCCCACACGCCATGGGGCCACTAAGTCCGCATGCCATAACTAGAGACTAGAGAAGCCTGCACACCGTGACTAGAGAAACCCATGCGCCACAACTAGAGAAGCCCGCACACCGCAATGAAGAGCCTGCACACCTCAATGAAGACCCAGCACACGCACACACACACACACACACAAAAACAAAACACGAAAAGGCAACCCATAGAATGGGAAAAAATATTTGCAAACGATGCAACCAACAAGGGATTAATCTCCAAAATATACAAACAGCTCATGCAGCTCAGTATCAAAAAAAACAACCAAATCAAAAACTGGGCAGGGAATTCCCTGGTGGTCCAGTGGTTAGGATTCCATCCTTTCACTGCCAAGGGCCCAGGTTTGATCCCTGTTCAGGGAACTAAGATCCTACAAGCCAAGCTGCACAGCCAAAAAAAAGACAGAAGACCTAAACAGACATTTCTCCAAAGAAGACATACAGATGGCCAAAAAGCACATGAAAAGATGCTCAACATCACTAATTATTAGAGAAATGCAAATCAAAAGTACAGTGAGGTATCACCTCACATCAGTCAGAATGGCCATCATCAAAAAGTCTACAAATAACAAATGCTGGAGAGGGTGTGGAGAAAAGGGAACCCTCCTACACTGCTGGTGGGAATGTAAACTCGTACAGCCACTATGAAGAACAGTATGGGGGTTCCTTAAAAAACTGAAAATAGAACTACCATATGATCCAGCAATCCCATTCCGGGGCATATATCTAGAGAAAACCATAATTCGAAAAGATACATGCACCCCAATGTTCAATGCAGCACTATTTACAATAGCCAAGACATGGAAGCAACCTAAATGTCCACTAATGGAGGAATGGATAAAGAAGATGTGGTATATATATATATACACACACATACATACATACAATGGAATATTACTCAGCCACAAAAAAGAATGAAATAATGACATTTGCAGCAACACAGACAGACTTAAGAGATTATCATACTAAGTGAAGTCAGAAAAAGAAAAATATTATATAATATCACTTATATATGGAATCTAAAAAAATGACACAAATGAACTTATTTACAAAACAGAAATAGACTCACAGATTTCAGAAACAAACGTATGGAGACATCCCAGGTGGCGCAGTGGTTAAGAATCCGCCTGCCAATGCAGGGGACACGGGTTCGAGCCCTGGTCCGGGAAGATCCCACATGCCGTGGAGCAACTAAGCCCGTGCGCCACAACTACTGAGCCTGCGCTCTAGAGCCTGCAAGCCACAACTACTGAGCCCGCGCACCACAGCTACTGAGCCTGTGCTCTAGAGCCTGCGAGCCACAACTACCGAGCCCGCGCACCACAACTACTGAAGCCCACGCGCCTAGAACCTGTGCTCCACAACAAGAGAAGCCACCGCAAGGAGAAGCCCACGCACCGCAACAAAGAATAGCCCCCGCTTGCCGCAACTAGAAAAAGCCCGCGTGCAGCAAAGAAGACCCAACACAGTCAAAAATAAATAAATAAATAAAATTAAAAAAAAAAAAAAAACAACTTATGGTTACCAAAGGGGAAATGTTGGAAGGATAAATTAGGAGTTTGGGATTAACATATACAGGATTAACATATACACACTACTATATATAAAATAGATAATCAACAACAACCTACTGAAGACCACAGGGAACTCTACTCAATATTCTGTAATAACCTATATGGGATAAGAATCTGAAAAAGAATGTGTGTGTGTGTGTGTGTGTGTGTGTGTGTGTGTGTATATATGTACAACTGAATCACTTTTCTGTACACCTGAAACTAACACAACACTGTAAATCAACTATACTCCAATATAAAATAAAAATTAAATATAAATAAATGGTTAAAAAAATTTCTAGCTTTACAAGAAAATTCCAGATCCAAAGGATTAAATTTTTTTGGTTGGAGTAGAAAAAGGAGAGGGAAGAAAGGCTACAATTATATCTACAAATGTCTAAATTATTTCCTGAACATGTACACATTCCACAGACAAGTAATTTTTAATGTTGGGTTTCACATACGTTTTTAAATAAGAAGAAAAAATTTAGGATGGTATAATTTTACTTATATTAAGTTGCTTTTTTAATTAAAATTGAATGATTTACGTTATACCAGATCAATGCAACAGAAAAGAGACCCAGCAATAAACCCATGCATATGTGTTCAATCAATCTATCAATACAACAAAGGAACCAAGAATATACAATAGGAAAAGGGTACTCTCTTCAACAAATCGTCCTGGGAAAGCTGGACAGCCACATGCAAAAGAATGAAACTGGACCACCATCTTAAACCATACACAAAAATCAACTCAAATGAATAAAAGACTTAAATTTAAGACTTGAAACCATACAACTCCTAGGAGAGAACACAGGGGGGTAATAAGCTCCTTGACCTTGGTCTTGGCAATGAATTTTTGGATTTGATACCAAAAGCAAAAATAAACAAGCAGGACTACATCAAACTAAAAAAGGTTCCGCACAGCAAAGGAAACCACCAACAAAATGAAAAAGCAACCTCTGAAATTGGAGAAAATGTTTGCAAATCAAATGTCTGATAAGAGGTTAATATCCAAAATTATATTTAAAGAATTCACAAACCTCAACAGCTGCCCCCCCCCAATAAAAACCCCACAATCCAATTTAAAAATTGGCAGAGGAACTGAAAAGACATTTTCTTCCAAATACAACATACGAATGGCCAACAGGCACATGAAAAGGTGCTCAAGGTACATGAAAAGGTGCTCAAAATCTGGGAAATGCAAATCAAAGCCACAATGCATATCAGCTAACACCTATCAGAATGGCTGTCATCAAAAAGACAAGGGATAGGACTTTCCTGGCAGCACAGTGGTTAAGAATCTGCCTGCCAATGCAGGGGACACGGGTTCGAGCCCTGCTCCGGGAAGATCCCACGTGCCATGGAGCAACTAAGCCTGCGTGCCACGACTACTGAAGCCCGTGCTCCTCAACAAGAGAAGCCACCGCAATGAGAAGCATGTGCACCGCAAAGAAGAGTAGCTCCCGCTCGCTGCAACTAGAAAAAGCCCATGAGCAGCAACAAAGACCCAGTGCAGCCCTAAATAAATAAATAAATAAATAAATAAATAAATACATACATACATACATACATACATACATACATACAAGGGATAACAAAATACTGGTGAAGATGTGGAGAAAAGGGAACCCTTGTGCACTGTTGGTGGAAATGTAAACTGGTGCAGGCACCATAGAAAACAACACGGAACTAAAACTATACCATGTGATTCAGCAATCCCACTCCTGGGTATGTACCCAAAGGAAATGAAAACAGGATATGGAAGAGATTTATCTGCACTCTCATGTTCACTGCAGCATATGCACAACAATCAAGATAAAGAAACAACCTAAATGTGTATCAGTGAGTGAATGGATACAGAAACTGTGGTATATAAATACAATGGAATACTATTCAGTCACGAGAAAGAAGAAAATCCTGCCATTTGCAACAACATGGATGGACCTTGAGAGCATTATGCTAAGTGAAATATGCCAGACAAATACTGCATGGTATCTACTTATATGCAGAATCTAAATAAAAAGTCAAACTCATAGAAAAAGAAAAGCGGGTGCCAGGGGCTGAGGGGTGGGGGGCAGGGAGGTTGATAATAGGGGACAAAGTTTTAGCTATAAGATGAATAAAGTCTGAGGATCTAATGTATAACATTGTGACTACAGTTAACAACACTATACTGTATAATTGAAATTTGCTAAGAGAACTTAAATGTTCTTTCTTTCTCTCTCTCTCTCTCTCTCTCTCACACACACACACACACACACACACACACACACAAAGGATAAATAGGGGAATTCCCTGGCGGCCCAGTGGTTAGGACTCCGTGCTTCCACTGCAGGGGCCACGGGTTCGATCCCTGGTCTGGGAACTAACATCCCATAGGCCACGCAGTGCAACCAAAAAAAAAAAAAAGGATAAATATGTAGTTGAAGATGTGTTAATTAATTAGATGGGAGGAATCCTTTCACAAGGATTCCTTTCACAATCCTTTCCTTTATACATATTCAAATCATCATTATGTACACTTTAAATATCCTACAATTTTGTCAATTATACCTGAAACTGAATGAAAAATACTCAATGCTACAAGTCTTGTGAAACAAACTATAAAAAATACTTCATGTACCTAGGGGCAGGATAGGAATAAAGATGCAGACATAGAGAATGGACTTGAGGACACGGGGAGGGGGAAGGGTAAGCTGGGACGAAGTGAGAGAGTAGCACTGACATATATACACTACCAAATATAAAATAGATAGCTAGTGGGAAGCAGCCGCATAGCACAGGGAGATCAGCTCAGTGCTTTGTGACCACCTAGAGGGGTGGGGTAGAGAGGGTGGGAGGGAGACGCAAGAGGGAGGGGATATGGGGATATATGTATACGTATAGCTGATTCACTTTGTTATACAGCAGAAACTAACACAACATTGTAAAGCAATTATACTCCAATAAAGATGTTAAAAAAAATGCTTCATGTTACACCTCTGTATTAGTCTATACAAGATTATGAGCTAGTTCAAAGTATATAAATATATTTTAGAAACAAAAGATTATGAATTTCTGAAACTATTACTTAGCAAATCAGGTGCAAAATGAAAGTAATTGGCTTTAAAGAAACGTATTGCTAAATACATTAAATTATGCATTAAAATTAAGCCTTTGTGTCTTCTCAATAATAATCCGGTAAAAAAGAATTAGAAATTCAATGGTATCCTAACTTCAAAATTGGTTTTTAGCAATTCTACACATTAGATATATATATATATATAAGCAATCGGGGCAATCCATACATTAAGCAGTTTAAATGCCTTAAACTACCTCTGTCCAAAACCAGGTATCCAACGCAAGGATAAATAAAGCCAAAAATATAAAGATAGTTGAAGAGGTCCACACTAGCCAGAGCCACCATCATAATGAGAGATCTTTCATGTTCTCTCACTCCTAGACCTATGATAACTCCCAAATGCCTGGTGATGTCTCAAGGTACCCTACCTAGTTTGTGAAACTTAAGAACCAGAACAATATGAATATATACAATAGTTCATAACACGCGCCTCATATTGTTTAAGCAATATTGACTTAGTACCCACAAAAGAAATTGGTTTTAAAATATCTTGAAGTACATCTTAAGTTACCAATATTCAAGTTAAGAATATAATTTATGTTATGAAAAAAACTCAATTCATAGTTTAGGCACCAAAAAATCATAAACTAAACTAACTAGAAAACTTAACAGGATCACAGCGCATTTTAGTTCTACTTGGAAAACAAGATTCAATACCATTCAATTTTCAATCTTCTAATTTCAAATATATATCTAGCACTCCAAAACAAAAACAAGAACACATGGAATATACATACAACCTGCTAATTTTTTTTTGCACACACGTGTTTATTTTAATTAATTAATTAATTTATTTATTTATTATTTATGGGTGAGTTGGGTCTTCGTTTCTGCGCGAGGGCTCTCTCCAGCTGCGGCAAGTGGGGGCCACTCTTCATCGCGGTGCGCGGACCTCTCACTATCGCGGCCTCTCTTGTTGCGGAGCACAGGCTCCAGACGCGCATGCTCAGCAATTGTGGCCCACGGGCCCAGCCGCTCCGCGGCATGTGGGATCCTCCCAGACCAGGGCTCGAACCCGTGTCCTCCGCATTAGCAGGCAGATTCTCAACCACTGCGCCACCAGGGAAGCCCCCAACCTGCTAATTTTTACGTAAGTCTAATAAACGTAAAGTTGGGGGTTAAAAAAAGACTAATACAATGGGATATTATGTGACATTAAAAAGAACAAACTGCTGACACATACTCTAAAATGGATGAAGCTTGAAAACATTATAAGTGAAAGAAGCTAGTCACAAAAGGCCACATATTATTCCATTTGTATGCAATGTCCAAAATATGCAAATCCATAGAGACAGAAAACTTAGATTAGTGGTTGCCTGGGACTTGTGGGAAATAAAGAGTGACGACAAATAGGTACAAGATTTCTTTTGGGGTGGGGCTCCGGCCGTGATGAGCTTGGTGCTGAGGAACCTGCAGCGGGCGGTGCCCCTGAGGCGGGCGCGGCTCCACGAGAAGGTGCAGGTAATGCGGAGAGCTCTGTGGGTGCAGAGGTTTGACCTGGGGGTCGTCTGTGTCGACAACAGAAAGATTCAGCCGATTAACAGAATCTACAGAGACAAAAATACCCCAACAGATGTGCTTTCCTTTCCATTTCAGGAGGACCTGAAAGCAGGCAAAATTCCCCAGCCTGATTTTCCAGATGACTATAATTTAGGAGACATTTTCCTGGGAGTGGAGTATATCTTCCAGCACTGCAAAGAAAATGAAGATTACTATGACATCCTGACTGTGACTGCCACCCACGGGCTCCGTCACCTGCTGGGCTTCACACACAGCACGGAGGCCGAGTGGCAGAAGAGGTACCAGAAGGAGAAGCAGGTTCTCGAGGAGCTGAGCAGGCACAAAGGGACCAGGTTTCAGCCCCTGAGCAGGGGCCTCTTCTGACCGAAGAGCCACAGTGTGAATGGAAGGTGGACCACCCCCTCGGGCCCCAAGGATCAGGGGTCCCCCACGCTGAGGTCCCTGCTGGCCACTGCTGTCCTGTGGGACTGCGGAAGTGCCAGCCCTAGCAGGTGCTGAATTCTATGAGTGGAACCTGCCTCTTAAAACACTAGAGGGCTTCCCTGGTGGCGCAGTGGTTAAGAATCTGCCTGCCAATGCAGGGGACACGGGTTCGAGCCCTGGTCTGGGAAGATCCCACATGCCGCGGAGCAACTAAGCCCGTGAGCCACAACTACTGAGCCTGCGCGTCTGGAGCCTGTGCTCCACAACGGGAGAGGCCGCGACAGTGAGAGGCCCGCGCACCGCGATGAAGAGTGGCCCCCGCTTGCCGCAACTAGAGAAAGCCCTCACACAGAAACGAAGACCCAACACAGCTGAAAATAAATAAATAAATTAAAAAAAAAAAAAAACACTAGAGAAATTTCCACTCATTTCTTTGTTCAGGACACAGGTAGGTGTGTTATTTTCAATGTTGTAAATAAAATAGTTCTAAGTGCTCAGAAAAAAAAAAAAAGATTTCTTTTGGGGGTTCTAAAACTAGGTTATGGTAATGGTTGCACAATTCTATAAATATAATAAAAACCACTGAATTTTATACTTTAAAGTGATGAACTTTGGGGGTATGTAAATTACATCTCAACAAAGCTGTTTTTAAAAAAGATCAATTAGATAAGCCCGCAGCAGTAGGTATAGTGTGCCGTTAAGAACACTGGTATAGTATACAGTGTGATTAAGAGCACTGGCTGGAGCCAGACTGCCTGCCTGCACCACTTATATAAACTGTTCAATTGTAGGCAGGTTAAGTAATCTACACTTCTAGTATAAAGAGAGTTAACAGACGTAAAAACACTCAGAATAGCACCTGGCTTACATCAAGTATTATATGAGTTACTCTTATTAATCAGCCTTTTACAGGAGAGAAAAATCCACACTTCTTTGAAGTTGAACTAAAAATGAATGTAAAAATTATCCTTAATGAAAATTGTTACTTTTTAAATTTAGAGTATACATGGATAATGGAACATATATATCACATTAAAATAATCTAGGGGAAATACAATATATAATTTATAGCTCTCAATTTATAAATATTATTTGGTTTCAGTTTTAATCTACTTTGTAATCCTACCTTATACCTTCAAGGAGCCAACGTTAAATATAATTAAACGCATCACTTATACCAATTGGTTTTGATAATCTTAACTTGTCCAATTCTTTTAATTTACAAAATGAGTGTTCCCTCTAGTGGCATTTTACAATGAGAAAAGTCAATGTTTACAAAAGATGGAAGATTTTATTTATAAACATTTAATTATTATAAACATTTAACTGTTTTAGTATTTGTCAAGTATTGAATGGGTAATGAGTTAATCATATTTTATAAAACAATGAAAATGCAATATATTTCTTCTACCATGAAGAAACTGAAGTTCTCTACAGATCATTCCTAGTATACTATTATAAAATTTTAAATGAATTGTAAATATCTTAATAGTCCTTCAGATATTCAGAGGGTATATACTCATACCTCAAAGAGAAGCCCTTTAGAACTATTATATGAAGATTGTTTTTTAGAATTCATACCATGGAATAGATTTTAAACAGATGCCAAGAAATGTCACAGATTTTAGAAGCCACGCAACTAACCCAGGTTTGAAAGTTCCTGAGCTGTTCTAACTGCCCAGCAGGCCTCCGTGATTAAGATGGAGACTATAATTTTGGAAGTAAAAAGCAAATTCATAAAAAACTACAAGCCCCACGACTAGTAACAAAGAAGAACTATCTCTCCTGGCAAGCATGTTATTTTATCCCCAGAAATAAGCAGTTGCCAAAATATAACTCATAATTGTTTGTATATAACATTATACAAATATTATCAATACTTTTAAAATCTGGGGAAAATGCTGTCAATTTCTATTCCTCTTGGATGACACTCTTCATATTTTAGTTCTTCCTTGATGATTCTCTGGTCTATCACTATGAAAATTAATACAACAATAATAGCTACTTAAAGTTAGTGAGCATCTATTACGTAACCAATACCATTCTAGGTCCTTTTATCACCATTTTCTACAGTACAACATATTTTTAAAAATCACTTCCACATACTTCATCTTCCCAGAGAGTATATTCCAATGGAAGGATAGCAGCAAGGAAGAAGTGCCTTTCAAGATTAGTGACTGTCATCAAGATTTATGAGTTGCCATAAAAACTTCCAAAGATCTCTTCTGGGTACCACAGCCACAATCTCCTACAGATTTTGCTTCATTAATCCCTTGACCTCAATCTACCACTTTCTCAACCAAAGTCTGTCAGAATAATCTTTAGTCTTGTCTGTAGTGCTTAACCCCTTGTCACCTGGACAGCAGAGAACCTGAGACTGTTTAAATCTCAGCTAATACTCAACTGAACCAGAGAAATGGCCTAATGTACATCAGTATTTCACGCAATTGAAGGCCTCTCATTCTGCCATTCCTACTCTCGCAAATCATCCTTTCTTCCCTTGGATTTCAAGGCGATCAGAGTCTAACCTTAACGGCCATATTTCAGGGTATTCTTGATCTCATGGGCTAAGTTCATGCTGTAATGGGCCACTTTGGAAAACTATCAAATCCAGGTACAAACATCGAGAGAAATGCGTGAAGAATAGAAAGAGAAGGGTAAGAATTATACAAAGGATAGCAAAGGAGTTATAACAATTGAATTAAAAATTTAGCTGAATGTCCTAACAGTCAAGCTAGGCACATACAATGAGGTTTTATCATAACATTTGTAATATAATATTTGGTACACCTGCTTAAAAAGTTCAAACTTAAAAAGTGGTTCCTTGGACTTCCCTGGTGGTCCAGTGGTTAAGACTCTGTGCTTCCACTGCAGGGGGCACTGATTCAATCCCTGGTTGGGGAACTAAGATCCCACGTGCCCCACGGTCACAAAAAAAAAAAAAAAAAAAAAAGTGGTTCCTTACCCAAATAGAGTATCTTACTCCTACTGTAGGATACTCCTACTGCAGGACTGCAAGTATTCCCCAAGAGTAAAATTGGGGGAATAACTGTATTTTAAACTAAAAAGGCTAACGGTAATAAGGACAGAAGACTTTACAGATGTTTATAAGGAGATTCACAACTGTATACATTGCTATACGTTACGTTTACCCTCTAACTCAAATAAGCAATCCTCAAACAAACAGAATAAGGCTAAAGAAATCTTTTCAGTTTGAGCCCTATCTGTATATCATCTCTGCTCAGGTGTGCAATATACAACCACTTCACTGGAGTATAAAACCTACTGAGAATCACTGTACTAATGGTTCAATTAACAATTATTAAGCAACTGTTCTAGGTCTTGCTGCACAAAAGAAAAATGGAACAGACCCCATCCTTAGGGAACAATAGATCAATCCTGTCAATGGACATTAGCATATCCAACTAGTTACAACATATATGAGACTGTGATATGTATAATCATAATCTGTGCAAGTTTGTCAAAACTAACAAATTTTCTTATGAAAATATTAAATAAATCAGGTGATTGTTTTTTTCCATTGTTTTTGGCTACTGACTTAAATCCATTTGTATCTCTAATCAAGCCACACTGTTTTACACTTATACTTCTTTTTTTCTTAGATTAAGAAATTGTGCCAATTTTTAGTTAGGTGGTTTTTAGTATAATTTATTGCATTTCTCACATCAAGGATTTCAAAATTCTAATATTACATCTTATTTCACTAAATTCTACTTTTTAGAAAAGTAATTTTAACTACTTTATTCTATTCTTCCCTTTATTCAGTGTTTATCATTCCTAATTGTATTTCTAACCCCTCTCCCCAAGATCAAGCAAGTATTCTACAATTAGATGTAAAGCATCTAGAAACAGTTGTCGGGGACTATGTCACAAGCCTGATACCAAAAATCTACAGGTATTTTAACCATTTACAACATAAAAGAGGCTATGACAGAAGGGTGATAGGCTCTGACCTATTCTCATACAAACATCTATCTAAATGCTACTTTTTTCAACATGTGGTCTTCACTCATTTTAACTGGTTCAGTTCCTGAAAAAAGTGGGTTTCAGACAATATACTATAACTCCAATCAGTTACATAAGACACAACTAACCTTTTGCTCTGCTTGCAGTTGGTCACATCTTTCTTTCTCATGGTTAAGTTCTCTTTCCATTCTTCCAACTTGTTCTCGAAGTTGTGTTGTTTCTTTTTCCAGAACAGCAATTAACTTTAACAGTTCTTCTTTTTCTTTCATGGTTTTCTCAATTTTCAACTATAAAAGAGAAAACTCAAATTGTTTTTTATAATCCTACAATACATTACTAATTCAGTTTTCCATTTCAAAAAAATAGTGAAGAAGTTTGCAGAAAGAACTTTTACATACTATCTGCTTCATATCAATCAGACTCTTTTAGTCTTCAGTTAGAAAAATTCATGAATCATAAATTTAAACCATTTTTTGGTTGGGCAAAGAAAAAAACATTACAAGAAGGTATAAAAGTAATGAATTTTATTATAAAGTTGCCTGCTAATCACTTTTCAAATCAGTACTAAAAATAAGGCATATTAAGTTTCATAAGTGACTTAATTCTGGGCTGTTCTTATTTTGGGTAATAATCAAGGAGAAAAATGTGTACCTCTCCTTGAATGCAAATCTATGGGAAATTTTTGAATCTATTAAGAACTTCCTTGTGTGTTACATAAGGCCTTCATCTATGGGATTACTGTGAAAAGTTTTGGTTCTTTAAATAAGGTACTATGGAATAAGTTTCTATATGTATAAAATGGCCTCTATTTAGCTAAATTAAAAGAAACTTTATAAGTAAATGCAAATTTTAGGACAAAAATGCAGACTGTAACATATTAACAATATAACTGACTCTTACATGAACACTAATAGTTACTTAGTTCAGGAAAATCTAAACTCCAGTATTCTAAAAATTACCAAATTAAGGGACCTAAAATAGTAAATAAAATGGTTAATATTTCTCTTACAGCAAGAAGTCTGATTCTAACAAGGGAAGAAGCATGGAGACTCAGAGGGAAAACTTCACAAAGGAGGCATCATACATTTAGCTAAAATAAAATGTTTTCCCCCAGTACACCCCAAGTCACTTTTCCAGGGTCACGGAATCAAACTCTAATTAAACTCTAAAATGGCTCTTATGAAAGTTAAAGAACTGTAAAATTTTTAAATGACCCATCTATCTCTTCCATCAGACTAAATGAAAATGACAGGAGTAAATGCCCTCAAAAGAGAAAAGTTTACTTATTCACTGAATTTCTTTTTACCTTACCTATTTTTTAAAAAATGATTTTTGGCTCTAAACTTTCTGGCCGCTTAAAAATAAAGATACACCTTGACACAGTACAACAGAAACATTATAAAAGAACCATTTTTTCCCAGTGATTCATTTAACTGACACATACTTTAGAGTTCACTGAATCTTAAGTAAAAATTTTTAAAAGGAATTAAAATTATATAAAAGTGTACACAAGTCTAATTCCTGCCCCCAGTTTTGTATTCTGGTATCTTTCGAGCACACAAAAAGGTTAAAATTTTACCATGAACACCCATCCACCCATCACCTAAATTCAATAATTATTAATATTTTGCCATATTTAATCTCCCTCTATATACCTAAGTTTTATTTCTTTTTCTTTTTTTTTTTTTTGCTAAAGCATTTGAAACATAATTGCAGACACTTCCCCCTAAGTGCACAGGCCAAGCATCTCCTAATAAGTACAGTCTTGTATTTAACCACTACCATGATCATAGCTAAGAAAATTAACAATAATTTTGTAACACCCAATGGGTAGTCCACAGTTAAAATATCCTACACTACCCCCAAAATATCTACTTTTTAAAAATCTAGGATCCAACCAAGGTTCACAAACTGAAGGATTGTGGCTCAATTATTCTTAATGACAACAGTGCCCTAGATAATGTCTCACACATATATAATATGTGATAATTTGGTGCATTTTTAGTAAAATCATTAAAGATTTTGATAAATGTGGAAATTTAAAAGACTTGTCAAAAAACTGATCAGAATATAAATACCTTATCTCAGAGACATTTACCTAAGAGACAGCATACATTTTATGAGTAGGAAGAAGAGAACTAAATTGTGCAATGTCCCAATTTACTTGGAGCACAAAAGATAGGTAGACGCCAAAATGCCTGTTGTTTTTCTGTTGGAGGTCCTGAAATCAGGGTGGTCTAACAAGTATTCAAAAAACTGCAATATAAACAGTCACTGCATTCTTCGTAAGATCTAGGCTTGTTTCAGCATCTTTGACTAACATTCAAATACCAGGCTAAAAACCTTGATCATCAGGCGGTTGTCACCACAAAATGTTTTAGTCACCCTATAAAAGTTACATTTCTTTATTTAAGATAAGAGAGGAATTTCTGGAAGGGGGAAGGAAAGATACAGAAAAATTCACAGTAAGTTACTGGTTCCTTCTAACCTTCTTAGTTCGACTGTCTAATATCTATAACCTCTTGTCTTTCTTCTGTAGTCTGTTTTTGAAGATAAATAAAATCAAAGGCATAAAATATTTACATATAAAAAACATCCATCGGAGTATAAAGAATAAGCAATGACTTGCCATAGACTAAATAGGAATGTCAAATAACCAAAAATGTATACTGAACCAATTAAAGAAGATCTTTTTCACAGAAACTCAAATAAAACATTCTAGTTTTTTAGGTTTAGGGTAAAGACATTGAGAAATATCTTGAAATAGGAATGCTGTTCTATTTTTTTCCTTCAATAAGTACTAAAAATTAAGACATATGGCATTATTAGACCATCTACATAGAAAATTTCTTTTGATGCAAGTGCAATGACTCGAAAATATTCAGTGAAAAACAGTGAGAAGCTTTTTCACCTTTTTGTTTCTTAATTATGGTTAATCCAGCTTATTCATTTGATCAGATAAACAGGAAAAGAAATCATTCTAAAAATGCTGAACCTAATTACGAGACTGGGATGCTTCACTGATTCACTGCCACACGTGAGATAGGGCATGCTTGTGGTATAGTGAAATGAAGTTCACATCCAATTACAGTTAGACTTACTGCTTTATACCGCTTTCCCATCAGCTTCACCCCCAAATCTGTACTATTCTACAATCAACAGATTAGGCCATCCCTAAAGAAGAAAGGTTAGGGTGAGGGAACAGGAAGTTTTAGGTCCAAATTCTCCCAATAATTACTTATTGCATATACACTATGCACAAAATACTGATAAGCCTAGGGACAGTCCCTGCCACAGTGAAACCAGTAACATAACTGTGACAGAAAATTTTTTTTAAGTATTTCAAAAACAACACTCTAAGTTTATTATTTTAGTTAAAAAGCATTTGATTTTCAGGTTATACTCCTACATAACCTAAAAATTCTTAAAATGCCAACCAACATGAGCTCTGTTTGTAATTTATCTATGATTGATTTGTCTTTTTGAAAACATTCACTATTTTTAAGTCACAGTTCGTAACAAAACAATCCAGTTCATAATGTAAACTTATGAATCACCAGCTCACTGTTGGTACCAACCTCAAGAAGGCCAGCTTTTGTGGTCACCACCAACATGTCAGAATTTCCTTCATCTTCCATAGTAAGCAACTCTTCAACTGGAGAAGAAGCTCGAAACTGAAAAGGTGTACTTGCTCCACGAATTTCACCCTTATGGGTAACATAACAGAACTGATAAAATTCTCCATCATCATTTGGAAGGTAATATCCTAAGTGGAAGTTAACAAACAAAAAAAGTATTAAATTTTCTGTTATAAAATTATTTGAATTTAACAAATCTTGCCATATCCTCTCATTTCTGACCCTGTTTCTAAGCACTCAGGATATGTCTTTCCTATCTTTCACAAATTATCTATCAAAACTAGACTCTTTCTTCCCTAAATATGCCCATATTTTTCTTATCTTAGGTCTAAGCTTATACTCTCAGAGTATTCTTTCCCTGTATCTTCACTAGGGTAAAACCAATTCATCTGGGAGAGTCAAGTATGCAGTTTTCAATGAGAAAGAGGCTGAAGGCAGAGCAATGGAAGAACCAGCATAAAAGCCTAGGAGGACCAGGGGTTGGAATACATCATTTAAAGAAACGTTCCCTCAAATATGACATTAATTAAATGCAAAAGAGAGATATTAACAAAAGGAATACGCTGCACATGTGCAGTGTGTAAGGGCAGAAAGAGGATGAGGTCTACTGATGCAGAACAAAAAAAAGCTTTGGAACCACACAGATTTATTCTGGAATTCCAGCTCTACCACTAATTATTATTTACTTAACCTTCCCGAGCCCAAATTTCTTATCTGTAAAAGAAATTTGAAGCCATCTATCTCAAAGTTCCGAAGTACCATGGATTATGTAGTTATATCATCTAGCCCACTATCTGACAAATAATATGTGTTCAATATTTGTTCCTTCTCTCTTCAGCTCAACTGTTACCCTCTTTTAAATTCTGCTGGATTATCCTAGCTCAAAATTAATCCTCTCTAAGTCCTAGCTCAAAATTAATCCTCTCCAAAGCTCCCATGGTATTTTTTACATTAAAAAAAAAAAATCCTCCACTGTGTACTTTGCATTACCATTATACACATGCTTTACAGGCTACATCCAGACCTCAGAAAAACTGAGGGCAGATTATTAATAAATATAAAAATTCTTGAATTCCCCCAGAATGACCTGAAAAAATGAAGCATTCAATGATTGTGAAACGAACATACAAAGGTGAATATATTCCCCTTATCTTGGATATTAATATCTACCCAGAAATGTGCATTCACTATGCCTATTATTCCTTCGTATCTTGAAATTTTTAGCCTCATTATCATGATATTGACTTCACTTGACTTCATTCTTTAAAAAATAGCTGAACTTTGTCCACAGAGGGGAGGGGGCAGAGAAAATATAAGCCTGAAACATCCTGTGGGGCTTAAAAATAAGAAAGAAGTTGTCAAAAAAGAAGGGGGTGGGGGAGTCAAAAAACACAGGAGCCCCCTTGACAGACCTCCCAATAGCCAAAGAAAGCTAAAACAATTTGAGCAACAAAAAAATGATAGCATTAGACTTTATTCCACAGAAGAAAATATATATGCATGAATGAGAAAAGGATGACTCTTCCTAACATAATAATTGCAACTAATGATGTCCAAGAAATGAGAATAGAAAAGCATCATCAGGCAAAAATAACAATAATTATTGTAGGCGAGATCCACTGATGGATACTAAAATTAGTGGGTGAAAGTTTGAGGAGAAACAAGGTATCTCAAAATTGCTCCCCATAATACTGTTAAATTACAAAGGGAAAAATACTAACTTTACAGTGGAGAAGCCCAGCAGACACCACCTTAACCAAGTGATCAAGACTAATATTACTAGTAAGAAGACAATCAGACATCAAGTACTCTCTGATACAACGCACTGAAAAGAATACATCATCACTTCTATGGTATTCTTCCTGAAAATGTATAGCCTCAATCTAACCATGAGAAACTGTCTGAAAAACTCAAAATGAGGAACATGCTACCAGAACAAAACAAAACTGAACAGTACTCTTCATAAATGTAAAGGTTATGAAAGACAAGGACAGAATGAGGAGCTATCACAGACTGGAGAAGACTATGATGCTATGACAACTAAATGCAATGTGGGATTATGGACTGGATCCAGGAACAGAAAAAAGAACACTACAGGAAACACTAGTGAAATCTGAATAAAGTTTGTACTTTAGTCAACAGTGTTGTACCAATGTTAAATTCCTGGTTTTTTAAACAAATGTACTGTGGTTATGCCACATGTTAACATTAAGGGAAGCTGGGTGAAGGGTAGATGATAATTCTGTATACTATTTTTGCAACTTTACATCTAAAATTATTTCAAAATAGAAAGTTTTTTAAAAAAGTAATAGAGGGAATTCCCTGTCGGTCCTTTCCAGTGGTTAGGACTCTGTGCGTCCACTGCAGGGGGGCAGAGGTTCGACCCCTGGTTGAGGAACTAAGATCCTGCAAGCCTCGAGGCACAGCCAAAAAAAAAAAAAAAGGAATTAAAGGTACATCTAGCAATAAATTTTTGAAGTTTTTAAAAACCCCATCCTCCTACTATCTACTACTAAATTTATTAATCCGTGGCTGAGTAACTTTGCAAAGGCCACTACACTTACTTTTAAAGTTTAAATAGAAAAGAAAAATATAGTTTGACTAATCAGCTCTGGTATCATGGCATTAGAAATTCTACAAACTAGATATTCGAGGTCTGATTTTTTTTTTTAAATCTCACAAAAATAATTCACTAAAAATTATGGTTCAAATACCATTTGAGATACAAGATATAGTTATTCAGAACTGCAATTTAAAGCTACCTAGAAATAGCTCTCCTCAGATCAGTAAAACTGAAAATAAAATATGAAAAAGTAAAAACCAAACTCCAAGTCAAATTTTATAGCCTGTAACATTAGCAATCAAATTATAGTAAACAAATAAGGGTCCATTTAGGAAAACAGTACATTTATGCACACTTTATTAGTTGTTCTGAGTTCTGCATTTCAGGATTCTCATGACTACTCTACAAAATGAGCAAAATTGTTTGGATCATGCTTAAATTAAAATTCCTTCTGGCTCTAATTCTCTATGACTAAGTTTTTCATGACTCTATCCTGAGTTCATTATATAACAAATTCTAGGCAGGCAGAAGATTTTACTTCTGAATTTCAAAGTAAAAATTATGATGACTTTTCAAAAACATGTAAAACTTAGCTCCCATGAAAATGCTTTTACAATATGAACAGAAATAAACTGGATGCTTTTCTCCTTTTTTTTCTAACTGCTTTTAAACTTTCTGCTGTCATAAATAAGCAAATTCATTAGTCACTATAACAAATTCTGTTAAGTTTCTTATTTATTATAAGAAAACTAATTACATTAAAAATGACTGGAGGGGGCTTCCCTAGTGGCGCAGTGGTTAAGAATCTGCCTGCCAATGCAGGGGACACGGGTTCGAGCCCTGGTCTGGGAAGATCCCACATGCCGCGGAGCAACTAGGCCCGTGAGCCACAACTACTGAGCCTACGCGTCTGGAGCCTGTGCCCCGCAACAAGAGAGCCCACGATAGTGAGAGGCCCGCGCACCGCGATGAAGAGTGGCCCCCGCTCGCCGCAACTGGAGAAAGCCCTCGCACAGAAACGAAGACCCAACACAGCCATAAATAAATAAATAAATAAATAAATTTATAAAAAAAAAAAAAAAATGACTGGAGGGCTTCCCTGGTGGTGCAGTGGTTAAGAATCCACCTGCCAATGCAGGGGACACGGGTTCGATCCCTGGTCCGGGAAGATGCTACATGCCACGAAGCAACTAAGCCCGTGCGCCACCACTACTGAGCCTGCGCGCTAGAGCCTGCAAGCCACAACTACTGAGCCTGCATGCTGCAACTACTGAAGCCTGCACACCTAGAGCCCATGCTCCGCAACAAGAGAAGCCACCGCAATGAGAAGCCCGCACACTGCAACGATTAGTAGCCCCCACTCCCCGCAACTAGAGAAAGCCCACGCAGCAACAAAGACCCAACGCAGCCAAAAATAAATAAATAAATTTTAAAAATTTAAAAAGTAGATTAAAAAAAAAATGACTGGGCTTCCCTGGTGGCGCAGTGGTTGAGAATCTGCCTGCTAATGCAGGGGACACGGGTTCGAGCCCTGGTCTGGGAAGATCCCACATGCCACGGAGCAGCTGGGCCCGTGAGCCACAATTGCTGAGCCTGCGCGTCTGGAGCCTGTGCCCCGCAACGGGAGGGGCCGCGATGGAGAAAGGCCCGCGCACCGCGATGAAGAGCGGTCCCCGCACCGCGATGAAGAGTGGCCCCCGCTTGCCGCAACTGGAGAAAGCCCTCGCACGAACCGAAGACCCAATACAGACAAAAATAAATAAATTAATTAAAAAGAAAATCCTTAAAAAAAAAAAAAAAAAAAAAGACTGGAAATAAACCCACAGCTTTTAAGAACAAATTTCTTAATAATAAAATCAGTTCCACTATACACACTTGAATTTGATTATCTAAAAAAAGGCTATGAATTAAAAGATAAACTACATATATAACTCTCTTAATCTATAAAACATCTATGAAGACCTAAATCTTTGTCTATATTACAGTACAAATTTTATTCTCTGAATATGTGTTTCTTGTCACAGTACATAAGGAAACTTTTTTTATATATGCAAACTCCATGTGATTACATTCCCAACTGATGTTCACACCAAACATATACAAACCTCATAATAAAAAGTTTTTTTAAAGACATACCCACCAAAATCCAAAACACTAACACCACCAAATGCTGGTAAAGATGCAGACCAACAAGAACTCTCATTCATTGCTGGTGGGAATGCAAAATGGCTTTGCCACTTTGGAAAAGAGAGTTTGGTGGTTTCTTATGAAATTAAACATATTCCTACCATATGATACAGCAATCATACTCCTTGATATTTACCCAAATGAGTTGAAAACTTACATCCACACAAAAACCTGTGCATGAATGTTTATACCAGCTTTACAGCTTTATTCACAACTGCCAAAACTTGGAAGCAACCAAAATATTCTTTAACAGACGAATGGATGAATAAGCTGTGTTAATCCATACAATGGAGTATAATTGGTTTCCTTTGCAATTCTGGGCATTTCATGTATATTAAAATATTATACTGAGACAGAGTCCATTAGCTTCCCCAGACCAAAAACAGTCCATGGTATAAACAAGACTAAGAATTTGCTTTAATACAATCCACAGTCAGTACAATTTTACTACAAAAATCACTCTACAGCAAATTCTGTTATAGATTTCTAAATAAAATTTTTGTGCTTTGTTTTAAAGTAACAGGGTGTATTTTTTTCATATAACAAGCAATCTGGAGGCAGTTGCCTGCTGGCCTTGATTCAGTGGCTCAGACATGTCAGGACAGACATATATGTGCTTGTCTCGGCCTTCCCCTCATGGCCACAGGAGGGATGCTGAAGCTCTAGCCATCACCTTTGTGAAGGCAGAATGTGGGGGGAGGGGCAATACCAGGTATATCTCCTCCTTTAAATAACAGAATTTTTAAAAATCTGTATATAATGCTAAGCTAAGACAAAAATGAATTTTATATTACTCACATCCATTTTATAGGCAACTTTCCCTATAGAATTTCTACTCTATAAATCCTGTTAATCATTTTTGTGATTTTCATACGGAATATCTGTCTCACCTCTAATTTGTTATATTATCTAGTATTAGTAACAGCATTATTTTCTCATTTGAAAAAAAAGATCATCAAAAGACTTCTCTTAAATGAAAGACAATAAGGAAAAAACCTTCGTCTACATAAAATATCATGTGACCTACACTAGATATTTACATTCTTATGATTTTTGATAAAGAAAGATACTAATTAATTCAACTTTAGTCACTAGACATGCTTAAGTAGATAATTACAATGGGGTACAACATTTTTAATGGCAATAAAACATCTAATTTCATCGAGTTCTGCTTTTCAGTTCTCACCTTGAAATGCTAACACACAATTGACTGTTGATCCTTCTACATAATGTTCAGGCACAGGGGACCATAAAAACGTGTAATAATCACGAGCAGTACTCCATCCAACCTAAAGGAAAACAACAAAAACATGGATATTATAAGTGGTTTAATATGAATGATATCTTATAGCATATTGCTTTTCACTGCATCCTAAAGTTAAAGTGTGCGTTAATGTTTAATCATGAGCATTTTAACAATCACGTCAAATTTTTATTATAATTTTTTATTAAGCTATAACCTAATGCTATAAAAATCTATAACAGCAGAGTTTCTACTATGTATTAAAATGCAATTTGATATCCAATTTCTCAAGGAAAACCTTAGTACACATATGATCAAATATAAAAACATGTTTCACTTAAAATTTGATTTCACTAAACGTAAGTTTTTAAAATTTATTTTATGCCTCGAATTTAAGTGTTTTTATTTTAGTTAGATTTCCCCCTCCTCCTTAAATCCACTAATTAAACTTCAATAGTCTGTCATCTTTAGTTAAGTCTTGCCTACAGGCAATGGTAAATTCTGTAAAAATTTATTTTTACCTTTATTCCTAAGGTGTTTATATATACAAAAAGACCACCTATGTCCCACCAATCTCTAAAACATTTCCACCTTACAACATGAATATATACATTACATATCTCAGTCTTTATTTTCCAGATGAACTGTACTGTGGTAAATACTGAATATTAGATACGTTTAAAACAGGTACTAGATATCCATTTGCCAGTATATTACAAGAAATTATGCATAATCCACAAGGTTTGATTATACATATAGTCTATAATTCTGATCGACTTAGGATTAGAGAGTCCAGAATATTGAAACTGGAAGAATCTTAGTAATCTTTAGTCTCTAAAGGAGTGTTTTCAAACTGTCAGTCACAACCCAGTAGTATGTGGTAACATTATATCAATTTAGTGGTTCATAACCACATTTATTTTTTATTTTACTTATTTATTTTTTTTATTAATTTTATTTTTATTTATTTTTGGCTGTGTTGGGTCTTCGTTTCTGTGCAAGGGCTTTCTCTAGTTGCGGCAAGCGGGGGCCACTCTTCATCGCGGTGTGCGGGCCTCTCACCATCGCGGCCCTCTCACCATCGCGGCCTCTCTTGTTGGGAGCACAGGCTCCAGATGCGCAGGCTCAGTAGTTGTGGCTCACGGGCCTAGTTGCTCCGCGGCATGTGGGATCTTCCCAGACCAGGGCTCGAACCCGTGTCCCCTGCATTGGCAGGCAGATTCTCAACCACTGCACCACCAGGGAAGCCCCCACATTTATTTTTTTAATTAGAAAGCATCAGAGGGCGTGAAGGCTAAGTACTGCTTCATGAAAATTTGTGTATCTACATGCAACTTTGCTGGATCAAATCACAGAATCATATTATTTTTATTTCTTTCTGTGTGTCATGACCAAAAACATTTGAAAGACACTATTCATCTCTTTACAGATGAGAAGCTTGAGGAAACCATGATGTAAGTGATTTCCCTGACCTAAGGCTCAGTTTTTTTCTCTCAGGATTGTTAGAAGCATTACATTAGATGATGAACATAAAAGCAGCACTTGGCAGAGGGTCTGACCCATGATGGGCACTCCATAAATGGTAGTTTTTGCAAGCACAGTATACTGCAGTGATTAAGAGCATAGGAAGTAAGGTCAGACTGCCAAAAAAGATCACTTACTAGCTAAATGACTTCAGACAAGTTATTTCTGTTCCCTCCTCTTTAAAATGGAGATAAAGGCTTCTATGTGTATTAAATGAGATACGGCACGTTAGCGGCACCTGGCACAGTGCCTAGCACATTAGTGTTCATTAAACGTTACCATTCATTAATACCCAAGGGGACACAACGTATTAGGGACAGTGATCTTGACTCTAAAATGTTCTGTCCCTCATTCCATATCCCCCAGTGCTTCTATCATCTCCTGAAAAAGACCCTATTTGAAGTTTTTCCCAAAAGATACACCTGGTACAAGTCACACCTTGCATTCTTTGTCCCTGTCCATATGGTGGTCTTGAAAGAAATATCAATACTATCTAGAGCTATATCTTTCTTGAAAAAAAATCTCCCTAAGTTAACAGGCTCTACCTGGACCAGGTGGTCAACAGACATGCTAAGTGTACCATTTATTTGTGATGGCTGACATGCAAAACTGCTAATGTCAGAATTATAGATACCTAATTCAAGTGGCACTGGGAATAGCAGTAACAGATACAGTTCACTGTTCGTTTTGGAATAAATATTACCCTCATCTTACAAATTAAGAAACTAGTAAATGGCAGAGTCAGAATCTGAACCTGAAGTTCAAGCTCTTAACCACCTGGACACTACTCACTCTCCTCCTAGCAGGATATAAAATACTCTCATACTTTCTGAAATTCCACTTCCTTCCTTCCAAAACTGAGTCAATGACTATACAATTCTTAAAAGAACTGCAGGTGACAAAAGACAGAAACAGTAAGGTAAAGGGGGAAAGCACTGTTTCTAGCTTTCTCTCATGAGAAGAAAAACAAAATGGGGGAAGTGAGATCTTTTACCATATAAGAAAAATATGCTGGGCTTCCCTGGTGGCGCAGTGGTTAAGAATCCGCCTGCCAATGCAGGGGGCACAGGTTCAATCCCTGGTCCAGGAAGATCTCACGTGCTGCGGAGCAACTAAGCCCACGCACCACAACTACTGAGCCTGTGCTCTAGAGCCCACGAGCCACAACTACTAAGCCTGCATGCCACAACTACTGAAGCCCATGCGCCTAGAGCCCGTGCTCCGCAACAAGCCACTGTAATGAGAAGCCTGCGCGCCTCAACGAAGAGTATCCCCCGCTCACCACAATCAGAGAAAGCCCGCGAGCAGCAACAAAAACCCAACGCAGCCAAAAATAAATAAATAAATAAATAAATAAATAAATTTTTTTAAAAAAAGAAAAATATGTTTAAGAAAAGAGATATGTTGAGTGGTTTGGTCCTTGCTGTGTTTTCTCTAACTGAATCACAGTAAGTCAGGCTGTTCCTTACTGGTTGACTATAATGGTAACTTATACTTTGCTTTCCTTTACTGCAAAAATCTGGGCAACTCTTCTCAAGAGAGTGGTTGACCACGCTCTAAAATGTCACAGGTAACCCATACTGAGCCATCCAAGGAATTGGGGCAAGATGCAACCGAATCTGAGCATAAAAATCAGCAATATAGAACTATGCTTCAAATTCCTTTTGAGGAAGGAAAAACTGAACAATAGTTCTTAGGTCACTCTGTGAGCAGCATGTCAGGCAAATATAAAAAATAAATGTAAAAGTCTCTCAATCTGGAAAGATAGAGAGTACAGATTCCTTTAGGATGGGTATGTCTAACATCTAAACTCCCACACAGTAGAGTGGACCCACAGTGGAAGAAACAGAATTTGGACATCTGGAAATTATGTGGGCGCTCATGGTAAGAATAGTAAACAAATTTTATTAGAAGAATCAAACCACAAAGTGTCCAAGGCACACAATTTTTCTCTGTATTTTCCTGGTTACCTGGCTAGAACTTGATTGGATTTCTGGACTGCAGATTTAGTAGCAAGTATAGCCATTAGTAGCCATTAGTAGCAAGTATAAAGAAAATTATTACATTTAGAGTTGGTAATAGCAATTTTAAAACATTGAAAAATGGCAGAGAGAACATGACAACACTTAGAACAATAGGACAGTCAGTTAAAGTTACCTATCACTGTCAAAACATATTGCTTTTAGGAGCTACACTTGGATCCAGTTAAGAGGGCGTATCTATGTTTAGGAAGGAACCAAAGCAACAGATATTTCACATAGTTTAGTTTGGGGAATTACAATAGTACTGGACATCATTCTTTTGCTATTAATGCAATTAGCAAAGTAAGAGGAAAAAAGGAAATTAAACAGTAGTGTCATAAAAAAAAACACACAAATGTGTTCCCTTTCAATAGAATTAATATTTTAGAAAAACATGTTGGTATTGATCATTAAGGAAATTCTGAGAGGAAATGTAAAGATCAGAAGGACAACAAGGTTACCAAGTAAAAATATAGGTGTTACTAAATTCTGGAGAAACCTCAAGAGAAAGACAGAAACCTCAGGGTGGAGAGAACACACAAAGAGGGGGGAGAGAGAGAGAGAGACAGACAGACAGAGAGAGAGAGAGAGAGAGAGAGAGAGAGGGAGAGAGAGGGAGAGAGATGGTTAAGAATCCGCCCGCCAACACAGGGGACATGGGGTCAATCCCTTGCCCGGGAAGATCCCACATGCCGTGGCCCGCGAGCTCCAACTACTGAGCCCACGTGCCTAGAGCCCGCGCTCTGCAACAAGAGAAGCCACCGCAATGAGAAGCCCACGCACAGCAAAGAAGAATAGCCCCCGCTCAACGCAAATGGAGAAAGCCCGTGCACAGCAACAAAGACCCAACACAGCCAAAAATAAATAAATAAGTAAAATTAAAAAAAAAAAAAGAGAGCAGGGGAGTGGTTTTGGGGGAGGGGTAAAGGGAAGATAGACACAGGACGTGGAGCAGGAAAGGCACTTAAAGTAAATTTTCTGATTTTGTAAGGTAAATACAAAACCTACAAAATAGTACAAAATGAGCCTATGAATTTTTAAATTCTAGAAGAATATACACCACACTTTACAACAGATATTTCTGGGGAAGGTGAGGATAGGGTAAGGGTATTATATTTTCTTTCTTTCATATATACTGAGTTTTCAAAAATCATTACAAGAGTAAAGATCCTTGGGACTTCCCTGATGGTCCAGTGGTTAAGAATCGTCTTCCAATGCAGGGGATGCAGGTTCAGTCCCTAGTCAGGGAACTAAGATGCCACAGGCTATGGGGCAACTAAGCCAGAGCGCCGCATCTATGGAGCCCGCTTGCTCTGAAGCCCGTGCACCACAACTAGAGAAGCCCACACGCCGCTACGAAAGATCACGCATGCCCCAACGAAGATCCCACATGCCGCAACTAAGACCCGAGGCAGCCTAATTAATTAATTAATTAATTTTAAAAAAAAAGAATAAAGGTCCTTTTTTTTATTTTTTATTTTTTTTTAAAGGATTTTTCTTTTTATTTATTTATTTATTTATTTATTTATTTATTTTTGGCTGTGTTGGGTCTTCGGTTCGTGCGAGGGCTTTCTCCAGTTGCGGCAAGCGGGGGCCACTCTTCATCACGGTGCGGGGACCGCTCTTCATCGCGGTGCGCGGGCCTTTCTCTATCGCGGCCCCTCCCGTTGCGGGGCACAGGCTCCAGACGCGCAGGCTCAGCAATTGTGGCTCACGGGCCCAGCTGCTCCGTGGCATGTGGGATCTTCCCAGACCAGGGCTCGAACCCGTGTCCCCTGCATTAGCAGGCAGATTCTCAACCACTGCGCCACCAGGGAAGCCCCGGTCCTTCTTTTTTAAAAGGAAAAAAACTGCAAAAATGCCTAGATATACACAGGGAGGATGCAATGCTGCTTCTAAGATAGAAATATCACAAACAGTATAAATGTCCCAGCATGAGATAAAATGTTAGTAAGAAAGCAGTTACGGGACTTCCCTGGTGGCACAGTGGTTAAGACTCTGTGCTCCCAATGCAGGGGGTCTGGGTTCGATTCCCGGTCCAGGAACTAGACCCCACACGCATGCCACAACTAAGAGTTCGCATGCCACAACTAAGGAGCCGGTGAGCCACAACTAAGAAGCCCTTGAACCGCAACTAAGGAGCACGCCTGCAGCAACTAAGACCCACTGCAACCAAATTAAAAAAAAAAAAAAGCAGTTACAATCGTAAGTGAAAATTTCAGGACATAAAAAAGGTCATGTACTACTATTCCAACTACTTTCAAAATATAAGCATTAAAAAAGACTGAAAGGGGGCTTCCCTGGTGGCGCAGTGGTTGAGAGTCTGCCTGCCAATGCAGGGGACACGGGTTCGAGCCCTGGTCTGGGAGGATCCCACATGCCACGGAGCGGCTGGGCCCGTGAGCCACGACTACTGAGCCTGCGCGTCTGGAGCCTGTGCCCCGCAACAAGAGAGGCCGCAACAGTGAGAGGCCCGCGCACCGCGATGAAGAGTGGCCCCCGCTCGCCACAACTAGAGAAAGCCCTCGCACAGAAACGAAGACCCAACACAGCCAAAAATAAATAAATTTAAAAAAAAAAAAAAGACTGAAAGTGTTCTTCCTTTAGTTAAAAAAAAAAAAAAGACTGGAAGGATGGAAGGAAACAGTGAAAACATCAACAATGCTAACCACTGTTATTAGATAGTGGGCAATGGGACTGCTGGTCATCTGAATTGTATCTTTTACATTTCCTGTTTTGTTCCAAGTATTATAAAATTATGATTATTTTTACAACAGGAGAATTTTTTTTTAAAACAGAAAATAAGAAAGGACTGGAATGGAGACCAGGGCAGGAAGACAGAACAAGCAGAATGAAGAGAAATATGAAAAGGTAAGGAGAAACAAGGAAGAGGGAAACAAAAGCTTGAAACAAGATAGTCAAGCACAAAATCACTGCTCAGTTTCACTTTCCACACCAGGAAATTAAAGTTTTTTATCTGGTTGTCAATAATGATTCAGTGAGAACAGTACCGTACTGGGAAGCTTGGTTTGCCTATGTGACCCTGGACACATGACATAATCACTTTGCACTCCCAACTTCCTCCACTAGAAAAGTATCTCTGAAACATGAGAACTGTTAAAACTCCTTTATAGTTAAAAAAAAATCTCAGGAAAAAAAAAAAACTCATGGACCTTTAGTTTAAGTTATTTTAATTATAAGGTAATTCAATTTGTACTAAGTATAAATATAAATGTAAATAAATTATTAAAAATAAATACTTATATAACTAAGACCAAATCAAATTGATAACAATAAAACTCAAATGTAATGTGACATATTTTATTGCAACTAATGTTGGGTTTAATAATAGATATGGCATCAGGTATAGTTCTCAATCTTTTCCTGTATTTTTTTACTTCAATTCTATCACTCATAAAATGCATATTGAACTTATTAGGAACTCTGTTATTAATTTTGGATAACCAGATCTCTCACTTAACCAAACTGCCAGAGAACAATTCTTGAATGCCAATTTACATGAGGTTCAAACCTCAGCTCCAAAGTTTAATTTGGAGTGAGCAAGACACTTCTCTCTAGACCTTAGTTTCCTCATCTGTAAAATGGCAACTATAATGCTCTCATGAAAGACCTGTGTAAAGTATAAAGTAATAAACACGCTACGTGTTTTAGTTATAATTTAAACTAGTCAACACTAGAGAAGAGGGACAAAAACTAAAAGGAAAAAATGAAAATCTCCATGATGAATGGATAAAGAAGATGTGGCACATATATACAATGGAATATTACTCAGCCATAAAAAGAAATGAAATTGAGTTATTTGTAGTGAGGTGGATGGACCTAGAGTCTATCATACAGAGTGAAGTAAGTCAGAAAGAGAAAAACAAATACTGTATGCTAACACATATATATGGAATCTAAAAAAAAGTGGTTCTGATGAACCTAGGGGCAGGACAGGAATAAAGATGCAGACGTAGAGAATGGACTTGAGGACACGGGGAGGGGGAAGGGTAAGCTGGGATGAAGTGAGAGAGTAGCACTGACATATATATACTACCAAATGTAAAATAGATAGCTAGTGGGAAGCAGCTGCATAGCACAGGGAGATCAGCTCGGTGCTTTGTGACCACCTAGAGGAGTGGGATAGGGAGGGTGGGAGGGAGGTACAAGAGGGAGAGGATATGGGGATGTATGTATACATATAGATGATTCACTTTGTTATACAGCAGAAATTAACACAACATTGTAAAGCAATTATACTCCAATAAAGATGTTAAAAAAAAAAAAAAGAGGGGCTTCCCTGGTGGCGCAGTGGTTGAGAATCTGCCTGCCAATGCAGGGGACACGGGTTCGAGCCCTGGTCTGGGAAGATCCCACATGCCACGGAGCGACTAGGCCCGTGAGCCACAATTGCTGAGCCTGTGCTCCGCAACAAGAGAGGCCGCAACAGTGAGAGGCCCGCGCACCGTGATGAAGAGTGGCCCTCGCTTGCTGCAACTAGAGAAAGCCCTCGCATAGAAACGAAGACCCAACACAGCCATAAATAAATAAATAAATAATTTTTAAAAAAATTAAAAAAAGAAAATCTCCAACACAGTCTACATCCCTTGCCTGGCTTCACTCATTCCCCTACCCAACCTGGACTTCATGGTCAATTAATCATTTCAATAATAATGCATCCAAAACCACCCTAGTATCCTTTGTCCTCCTGACTTCTCTTCCCAAATTCCCAGTCCGAATGATACCCACTTTTTGAATTCTTCACTCAATTCTAGGTGCTCAATCTCTCTAGACAAACTCACAAAATGGCTGCTCAGAAATCTCCTGGTTAACCTACTCTGATTCCCTGTGACATTCTTCCACAGTAGCAAGACCATATCTTCTCCATACTCAAGCCCTCCCCAACTCAGCACATCACCTTGCTCCTCATTACTGAGTATACTCAATAAATGAGTTCCAGTTCCAATTCATTAAATTAACAGCTGACAAACCCTATAGATGCCTCTTACAGATTATTACCCACAACTGATTCCCTTCTCTAAGGCTTAATCTCACCTAGAAAATGAAGATGGTCTAAACATTCTCTCTGGGACTTCCCTGGTGGCGCAGTGGTTAAGAATCCACCTGCCAATGCAGGGGACACGGGTTCGAGGCCTGGTCCGGGAAGATCCCATACGCCACGGAACAACTAAGCCCGTGCACCACAACTACTGAGCCTGTGCTCTAGAGCCCACGAACCACAACTACTGAGCCCAAGTGCCACAACTACTGAAGCCCGTGCGCCTAGAGCCCGTGCTCCGCAACACGAGAAGCCACCACAATGAGAAGCCCACGCACCGCAACGAAGAGTAGCCCCCGCTCGCCGCAACTAGAGAAAGCCTGCGCGCAGGAACGAAGACCCAACGCAGCCAAAATTAAATAATAAATTTATAAAAAATAAATAAACATCCTCTCTGCCTCCATTCTTTTCTAATTCCAATTTATCTTATTCAGCACTAGAAGATTAAAGTTCACCTCTAAACTCTATTACTCTCTGCTTAAAAATTATTCCTCAGCTAAATACTAAAGCAATCTACGTGATCCAAACTAACTTTTCCCATTCATCTTCTAAAACTGGTACCTGTCCCAGGAAAATTAAATTCCTTAACACTTTCTCAAGCACACAACACACTTTCCCTTCATTCCTTCCCCTTAAAATTACTACCTGGGGGGCTTCCCTGGTGGCGCAGTGGTTGAGAATCTGCCTGCTAATGCAGGGGACACGGGTTCGAGCCCTGGTCTGGGAAGATCCCACATGCCGCAGAGCGGCTGGGCCCGTGAGCCACAATTACTGAGCCTGCGCGTCTGGAGCCTGTGCTCCGCAACAAGAGAGGCCGTGACAGTGAGAGGCCCGCGCACCGTGATGAAGAGTGGCCCCCGCTTGCCACAACTGGAGAAAGCCCTAGCACAGAAACGAAGACCCAACATAGCAATCAATCAATCAATTAATCAATAAAAAAAATAAATCTTTAAAAAAAAAAAAATTACTACCTGGGCACTCTCTCCCTGCCTACCTTGTCAATATCATATCTATCAAAATCATTCTGGACAGCAATCAATTTGCAGTACACATCAAGTGTTTAAAAACATTCAATGCCATAAACATGGCAATTCCACTTCCAAGAACTTATCCTATGAAATACAATGACAAAATAAAAACAGATACAGAGATCTGTATTAAGCATTGTTTAGTGATAAACATTTGGAAACATTTCCATGAATTCCACAACGCATCAATAGCATGTATGTATACTTTATTACACACAAAGTATGTGTATAATTATTAATTATAGATATATGCCAATATGTTAACAATGCTTATTCTAGGTAAGCATTAAAATAGTATTAAAACATGATTTATTTTCTTCCTTGAGTCTTCCTGTATATTTCAAAATTTTTAGTACATGCTTACACTTCCCACTAAGTTTTAAGTATTATCCAGGCAAAAAAGATGGAAAGGGTATTCTATACAAACTTATTTATCATGTATGTATTTATGTAAGTATTATTGCTAAGAGAAAAGTTACGGTCCTTGGAGTACACAAGAGATAATAGTTTAACGTTATCAAAGCCAAAAAATAAGCAGGCAATGACAAAAAAGGAAGCTATAAATCAAGTCGTATAAAGGAGCCCTATTTGGCACACTAAGTTATTTGGTCTTGCCATTATCCCATAGAGGATGAAGAACCACTTAAACAAGAGGAAGATATGTTCAGATTTTCATTTTCTATTATAGTTTATATAGAGCAGTTTGAAGAACGAATAGAAGAATGAAAGCAGGGAAAACAGGTGACCTATTGCAATCATCTTAGAAATCAATAAGGAGGGCATGAACTAGGGCTATGATATTAAAAATGCATTAGTAGGTAGGCAGGAAAATAGACAGAATTGGTGTTTGGCTGGATTTGAAGAGAAATTCATAAGCTTTTGGTTTAAATAGGCCATTAACTAAAAATGGGGAGGAAAAAAAACCTAAGACATAAATAAGTAGTCTGAAAGAAAACCATGAAGATTCATCTTCTTGAAATACAATTTATCACACATCAGCCTCCATACCTACACATGCAGACTTCCCACTGCCCATATGGAAAAGTTTGCAAATTGTTTAGCCTAACACTGAAGGTCCTCCATGGAAAGACTGACGCTTAACTTCATCTCCCTCCACCTCCCTAGATTACATTTATGTTCTAGTTAAACTAATTCATTCTCATGAACATTCTCACCCCTGTGCCTTTGCTTATGCCATTTTCCTGCCAGGAATGTCCTTCCCTTCCCTCAATCTCCTTACCCTGCTCTATTCTTCCTCTCTGACTCATTCTTGCAGAAAATGCCAATTCTTAGTATATTTAACTTGTTATTCATCTCTTACATAAAATTTAAACTGATACTGATTTCATAAAAAGCTTACAATGAAGCTTTTGGAATCCATACTGGAATCCATATTGGAATCTGACAGGCCTAAAAAAAAATTACATAAATAAAGAGTAAATGACTCATCTATCCAGCAACACCAAGGGATAAGGGATTCAAAAAGGAACTGAAATATCATTAAATGCCAAAACTTTGTTTTGTCCAATAGTTTTTCTGCCCTCCTCACTCTATTAGGCCAGACTTTCACTTCTAAATGCTCTCAATGTGCCTAATTCTAGCGGCTACTCTTATTTCTTTCTACTTTGCTATTTAACTTATACAGACCACACAATCAAAATTTCGAGACCTAATGGTCTTGATTTTAATAAATCACATCTAAAATAAAATAAATTGATTCTTAGGGAGAATCTAAAGTAACCAAGGAGAAAAGTAAGTTTTACTGTTTAGACATTTATGACACTATTTTGACTATTCAAAGGACATTCTTATGTTTTGGTTCTCCATTACATTCTCAGGAATTGAAATTGCCAAAAAACTTCCACCACTGTAATGATCATTCAATGTAATTTTCAAGCATATATTACACAAAATGATTGGCAAAATATTAGAACTGTGACTCTTGCCATCAAAGAATTTACTATTTAGTCGTGTAAAACAGAATACTCTTATAAAAGCATAAGACAATATAAGGAATATTTAAACAATGCAGGACAATACAAGAGATAATAACATAGTTGTAGAGCTATACAAAATTAATTACAAATGACAAGATAGTAAATGATATAGTAACCCAAAGGAAAAGATCATTTTTTTAAGGTAAGGAATGGAGAAAATGGAAGAAGAAAAAAAAAAGATTTGAAAAAATTTCTGTAAGAACTTAAGTGAAGTTGAACCTTTTAATCATAGAAAGTGTGCTGAACTGAAAGTCATAACATTTGTTGTACACTACCCTGCACTATTAAATATTTCATGTTTACACAATGTTTCACATTTGATGTTTACAAAAATGACCCTTAAAGTAGAGTTAAGACAAGACTAGTATAAACTACTTGTCAACCTCTTAAGAAGAAAATAAAGAGTACCTACATGGAAGAAATATGGAGAAAGTCCTCTTACCTTGAATATACCAACCCAATCTTTTGGATGGGGATGGATATACGGAGTTAAGGTATAATGACATTCTAGGTGTGCATTAGGAAGATAGCTCTTGGCCACATTTTGAAAGATGACATGGGCAAAGTTGGAAGTCTGCAGTGGAACTTCTTGAAAGGATGTCATTGTGAATCTGAAACAAGTAAATCATACAAATTTAATGATACCAACTAAGAAAAAAATCATACCTTCAGAAAATACATAACATTTAATGCAAATTACATGAATATTTTCATACCATAATTATTGAAAAGACATACTTTTATATTATATTGTAAATATAATATATTTAATATTGGAACTCCTTCTTAAAAATGTGATGAAAGGGAATGCTGGTGGTCCTGTGGCTAAGACTCCACGCTCCCAATGCAGGGGGCCTGGGTTTGATCCCTGGTCAGGGAACTAGATCCCACATGCCACAACTAAGAGTTCACATGCCACAACTAAGACCTGGAACAGCCAAATAAATAAATAATTTTTTTTAAATGTGATTAAATATAAAAACACAAACTGAGAAGTAATTAACTTACAATATGGCTCAGAAAGTTACATGAGTTTAAAAAAATTATTTATTTATTTATTTATGGCTGCGTTGGGTCTTTTGTTGCTGCGCACGGGCTTCTCTAGTTGCGTTGAGTGGGGGCTACTCTTCGCTGCAGTGAGCGGGCTTCTCATTGCGGTGGCTTCTCTTGTTGCAGAGCACAGGCTCTATATGTGCAGGCTTCGGTAGTTGTGGCACGCGGGCTCAGTAGTTGTGGCTCGCGGGCTCCAGAGCGCAGGCTCAGTAGTTGTGGTGCACGGGCTTAGTTGCTCCGCGGCATGTGAGATCTGCCTGGACCAGGGCTCGAACCCGTGTCCCATGCGTTGGCAGACGAATTCTTAACCACTGCACAACCAGGGAAGTCCCGAGTTAAAAAATTTTAAAAACCAAAATCAAAAACAAACTCTCAACTCTCCTGCAAAGCCTAGCCCTCTGTTTCGTTTGCAACCAAAAGCAAATGAGCCAGCGGTGTTTCTATGTTGAACCCTTGAACTTCATCATTTTCCTCCCTAATCTGATCCATCCCATCCCTCCCCTAGGCTCCTGTAACTGATGCTAACCTCTCTGTGCCTGCATTCCTGACCCACATTCATGATCCCCTGGATCAGCTTTTTCTCAACCCTGGCTAGATATCAGAATCATTAGGGGTCTTAAAAAAGAAAAAGAAAAGACAATGACTTTCCGGAAATGGGACCTGGGCGCACACATGCATGTGTGTGTATATACACGCATTTTTTTTCAAGCCTCCCCAAGTAATCTCAATCCTGTATACAGCCAGGATAGAGAACTACTACTTAGACTTTGACCCAACCCAACAATTTAAGTCTCCATTAGCAACTCTCACAGATTCCCAGACCTAGGCTGTCTTCTTGGGCTTCTGGTTCATACTTGTTCAAATCTCTCAAATGATGTAAAATCTCAGTTGGTCTACTTGAAATAGTTCAGAGCCTATTTGTTCCTCTCTACCTATACCAATTCTACCCTTTCATCCTCCCTTGACTTCCAGTATTATTGTACCGTTTCCATACATTCACTGATTAAAAATAAATGTATGTATTTTTAAATGTATAGTGTAAATGAAACACATACTGTTGAGAATCTATTACAGATTCAGTGAATGCTCACTGGTTTAGTGAACACCAAGCACCAGCTAGCAGATGAATGGTGAAAGTGGCCTATAAAAATCTGCAAGACCCAAATGTTTTCCGTATCTTGTGCTCTACTTTTGAGAAAAAGGATACAACTGAGGATTTACTCAAAAAATCTCTCTCTATACAGTGTGTCACAGACTCAGTACAGTCATTGATCCTACAGTACCACATCAGAAACAGTGACACTGACACTATGGCACTTACTTCTGAGTCATCAAAACAGGAATCTCTGTAACAATGGGAAAAACTGGGACAAGAATTTGCTAACCAAATTATTCTAACTTACTTCACAAATCTATGAATTTTCTACAGGACAAGCACAGAAGTAACACTACTCACTTTTTTTTTTTTTTTTTTGCCACGCTGCATGGCTTATGGGATCTTAGTTCCCCAACCAGGGACTGAACCTGGGCCACAGCATTGAAAGCGCCGAGTCCTAACCACTGGACCACCAGGGAATTCCCAAAACTACTCACATTTTAACAATTACTAAGAAGTCTTTATTGCTAGGAAAATCTAAGACAATATGCTTTTACAAATGTTTCTTTCACTGAACTGTTTGAAATACTAATAAGGCAAATTTTTAAAGTTCTGAAATAAACACTTTTAAAAATGTCTACTTTTCCTCTTATGCGTTCTCTGCTTCTGTTATGGTCAAAATACTGCTTTGTACTTACAGTATTACACAATATACTGGACAATATACTGGACATCCCATAAAGAGATGGTCAATCATCAACCTGGAAGCCACTGTGGTAGAATTCCAGGCTGGATGTCTGTCAGCCTCCCCCCACCTGAGGTTTGCCAGGATTCCAAGGGTAAAGAGAATGCATTCAGTAATAAACCGCCTGTACCTCCGCACTAACAAAAAGGCTTTATTACCAGCGACCCTACTTCACAGAAGGACTTAACAGTCAATACTCTCCAGCTGGGAACGCAAAGCCTTCAGGAAAGTGAAAAGGTAGCACAAACACTAGAAACTGCCTAAAATAAGTGAAGAGTTCTACTACTTTGTTTCTTTGAATAGTCTGAGCAAATATGGGCTCAAGGGGATGTCATGATGTTAATGAAGTCACTAATGATAATCTCAAGTCAGTGGCTTCCTTAAAAAAACAAAAAAAAACAAAAAAAACCCTTGATTCTGGTTTTGAAAAAAATGTTCACAATTGGTTATAAAATACCCAAGAGACAGACTTATAGTTAACTGAACCAAACTCTTTTAGATACAACTACCAAAACTGAGGCAAGTGAATCAGTAATGTTTTTCTATGAAGAGAGTGAATATGTAAGTTTCTCTGAGGTAGATATTCAGTAAGGAGAAAACAAGGCTAGCTTAGGATGAGTTTCCCACGTTTTTAATTAAAAGCCATTTAAAAATGAAACTTTTTTCATAAAACTTGTTTCCTAAAGTAAACTAAATCAACAAAGTAGTAATTATTTGTTATAAAACAAGGTAGTGGAGTTTAAACTTTTGTTTAACCTCAATTACAACAGTGTTTAAAAATCGATAATCCAACCTTAGACGTTTACTTCACTGAAAAGTTTTTAAGGTATAAAATAGCTTGAAGGTGTACACATATGTATTTATATATGTACATGTGTATACATGCTTATAAATGCATCAAAAGGACTCAAAAAGCACACATCATACAATCTTTACTCATGAGGGCTATGTGTGAAAAGAGAACTTAAGAGGACCTTAACTTTTAACTCAACTGACTGAATTTTTACCAGTATATTTAATGTATTATTTTCATTATTTTAAATAAACACATTAACATGAAATTTCATTTTTAAACCCTCTCCCCAAAATTCAAGTTTTTAATATAAAACCCTAACATCAGACTTTAAATATATTCATGATGCTTATAAATCTTTATAGCATGATAATCTATAATTATCCCATTAATAACCTTCATTAATCTCTCACCAACACTCCAACCTTTTTAAACATTTCAATGCGACTATAACTATAGAAATATTTTACAAAAGTCATTCCATTCTCATTATTACTTTTAATTAATTTTCCAATATAGCTTCTAGTCATAAAAAAGTTAACATGGATAAATGTAATCTGAATGTAATTACAACATGAATCAACCTATTTTAAACAGTAAAATATCTAATTCCCATACAGTTCCTGTTTCACTCTTCACACAGATAAGAAATGGAGTGAAAAGATGGGCAAGCTTATAAAAATGTTGAAATTAGCTGAGAATGCTAATGTATCAAGATGATTCACAGGCAGATTTATACACTACACACATGCTCACAGGCACACACAAAGACCCGCACACACACACAGACCCACACACCACCCAGTGGAGAAGTAATATACAAAGTCACTGCATCACCTTGTGGTAATGCTTGGGAAGTGTAGCTTCACTAACATCCTGAGTAAAACAAACTGTGCCTCAGTTGGAGGGAGGAAATATAGCTCCTACCACAAAAGGAAGTGCAAGCAGCTTTACCATATCAAATTTTGTTTCCCATTCTCTAAAGTACACCTCTAGAAACATGCATACATTAAGATGCAAGCAAAGAATAAGTAAAAGTTTTCTAGTTAAGAAAACAGACAAAAAAACCCAAAATAAATGAATGAATCCAAACCTGGACACACGAAGAACAAGAGTAGTGGCGGGGCAGGGGGGGATATAAGTAAAGGGTACCAACTCTTTGATGGAGGATGGAAACTAAAATTTAGGTGGTAAATATGCTGTAGTGTATACAGAAGTAGAAATATAATGTTATACACATGAAACTAATATAATATTATAAACCAATGTTACAGCAATTAAAAATATTAATAAATAAAAAACAAAAATACATGAGAACAGTAAAAAAAAAAAAAAAAGAGACCAGACAGATTTGGCTGGGAAACAAAGTCTGAAATATATATACATGCTGCCTGCAGTGCCCTCTCCCATGTTTCCTACTTTATTCCCCAAAGTTCTAACATCTCTAGAGTTCCTTTTATGTGGTATGCTGTATACTTTGGTCTACAATCCAATTTTGTTATTTTTGAGGATTCATCAATACCTAAGGAAAAAATAACTAATATGCAGTGGTCACTAAGTAGCTAGAATAAATTTGGGGGGTGAAGGGGGAGGATTTCAATGTTATCTTTACTTCTTCCTCTTGGAACTTTTTCAAGCCCAAACCAGATCTGGCTTTTGTGGGAGTATTTTTCCAGTGGCTCCTGATACACATTTTATTTAACTAGCCCAAAACGTGTAAGCCTTAATCAAATAAAGTGGGAAACTGACCATATTAAGAATTTCTGTGCATTAAATGTCCAGAATCAAATTAAGCTTTTAAATTTAGATAAATATTGTATATAATTTGCCAATTCTAACACTTCGAATTCAAAAAGAAATAAAGTAATTTTGTTCTATGTGATAATATTATCATGGTGACTGTATTTTTTTCAAAGTCCTTACCAGTTAAAGACGGACGGTAAACTAATTATAGGTGAAATATCCTGTTGTCCATGATTTGCTTTTAAAACTCCAGGGGAAAAAATAAATGTGCTGACAGTGTAATAAACCAAGATTAGCAAAATAGTGGTTCCTTTAACTGTTTGTTCTCCTTCTGGGTATTTTGAAAATTTCCATAATAAAAGTTAGTAAAACCAAAGTAGACAAAAATTAGTAATAAAAACTCATATATGACCTTCTGCAATAGAAACACATTACACATAGTGGTTGACAAACTTAGTGAAAGTTTTTTAAAATATTCAGTTAAAACTATTTGAACTTTTAAATTAATCTCCGAACTTCAGTCCTGGAGAAAACTGAACATCTGAAGGGAAAAAATACGTCTGATATTCTAATAGCTTCCAATTATTTATACTTCAGCTCAAACAAAGACTATCAGCTGGTTTACAGACCAGAAAAATATTATCAGCAATCTTTCCGGGAGGCAGAAGCAAATCCACCAATCTGTCAATTTTCACTCTTACAGTCCTCCCAATCTCCAGAATGCTTTACAGCTGAGTACCACTACACTGCCCAGGTGTCACTCACACCACTTTAATTTTTAGATTGTTTTAAAAGTTGGTTTCTAAAAAGCTATGATCTTGGCTTTTTATTATATTAGAGGGGAGGGTATCTTTACCTTCTTGTAAGAGTTTATTTGGGGCAAAATAAACTTTAAAAGGCTAGAAGTGGATATAGCCAAAATTTTACTTAGTAACATACAAATTCCAAAAGAATGCAATCCAATAAACTTCACATGTGAGGCAATTCCCCCAAAACAGTAAAAAAGGAGCATAGTTACGATCCTTCATAAATATTTAACATCATTAAAAAGGTTGAAATTTTAATTCCAAAATACCTGTTATTTTGTTAAGGAAAAGGTATTTACTGGTTAATTCTACACAAATGTCTGCAGCCATAATGGTAAACAGGGGTGTGCAATTTAACAATGCGATGACTAGAAAACGTAATCAAGTAATCCTTCAAGAAATCAAGTTTATCCTTGATAAGAACGAAAGGAAGGCCTGGCCTCAGCCCCTTTTCCATACCCAAATGGCACTCTGAGGGTAATCAGCCCATTTTTTTAGATTAACATGTTACTCAAATGATCTCTTTAAACACTTTGGGAATTGAGCTCCAAAACTATAATTAGTAATTGTTGCATGCAGCTTGTAGAAATTCTACGATTAGCGGAATGCAGAGTTGAAAACAAGATTTATTTTCCCATCCCTGACACAATAGCAATTCATAACTACCTCGTGAAACCTAAAAATATATGTAGAGACGCAAGAGGGAAGAGATATGGGGACATATGTATATGTATAACTGATTCACTTTGTTATAAAGCAGAAACTAACACCATTGTAAAGCCATTATACTCCAATAAAGATGTTAAAAAAATAAAAAATACAAATCAAAAAAATATATATATGTAGAAAGTCAAATGTCACGGCGTTCTCAAACGAAATTATTACCAATAAGGTAATATATGTTTATCAGTACACACATACGCACACTAATCTCTTAACAAAGATTCCCCGAAACGACGAGCGCCTGTCGGGACTTGTCCACAACCTGCGGACCTCCGGGGGTGCTGGGAGGGAGGGTTGTGAAATCAAGAAAAATTGCCTAAGCAAAGACAAACGTGACTCTCCTCGGAATATTTAAGATCCCTTCGAGCACTAGGCGTAAGGCCATTTATAAACAGACAAGAAAGCGTTCACTAATTCTGCAGCCCAGGTGAAGTCGGAGAGCCGGCCCAAACCGCTAACTCCGCCCACGGCTCGCAGTCAGTCTCCGCCTCCTAATCCACTGGCGACTCAAACCAAAACACTTGGGCTTCACTCCGCACGGGCAAACCCGAGCGTCCGATACCGACACGACCTAGATGTTTTCACAAGCTTACCTGCCCCGGCAGCACACACGCCGCCCTCCAAACACTCACCCTAGAGCTGAGCCTCGGGCAAAGCACTTTCTTCTCCGGGGGTCCCCCGCGTCACTCGCCCCCACCCCCGTCAAAGGGCCCACGTCCCACACGGCTCCCCCAAATAGCGAAAGCCTATCCAGGGCCTCCCCGCCGTGTGGGGCGGCCACCCATCGCTTTTTCCAACTCCACTGCTAACCGAAGTTGCCCACACCACCGTCACAATCTCAGTCCGGGAGGAAAGGTTTGTCGTCGGGAAGGAAAGCATCGTCATTCGGCAGCACCGTCACCACGGAGACCGTTCCCGAGACCGACCAGGCCCCTAGACGCTAGAGCAGAGAGACGTATCACGAGCCCCCAAAGAGCTCCAGCGGGCGTCCGCCCCGCGCAAGGAGCTTACCGAGTGAGGAACTCCCGAGCAGAGGGGAATGTTAGAGAGGTTTCCGAGCCTGAGCCGCCATCAGCCGCCGAGCCTCTTCCGCCAACACCGTCTCCCTCTACCGACCTGCTACACCTCCCCACAAGGCCAAAAGCCGGCGTTATGTCACTTCCGTCCACGGCCCGGCCCCTTCCGCCGCCGCCGCCGCCGCCGAGCTGCGTCAGTCTGGGCCAATCGCTGAAACGCCAAGTTGGTCGTACGGTCCTTTAACCACCCTAGCTCCTGACGCCCTGCCATTGGACCCGAACAGATCCGAACCGGCCTTTTCCCTCGGCTCGGCTATTCCTCCTCTTTCTTCCTCTTCGCCGTTTTCGCTCAGAGACCTTGTGGCAACCAAACAGGGTCCGTTTAGATAATGCATTTTTGACTTTTTAATTATTACTTTGAGCGAAAGTTAAGTAACTTACCAGTTAAGTGGAAAGAGTAGCCCTGGGGTGTATGCATTAGTACCATGTCATTGCCTGGATCTTTAAAAATCTAAGCGAATCCATTTATTTTGTGGATCAGAAAGTAGAGAACCATAGAAGCAAAGGAGGATCACGCGGCTGGGGCGGCGACCGCTCACTCCTGGGCTCTTTCCCAAGTCCTGGTCCAGTCCGGTGCTTACTTAACTACGAGGTTTTGTTCTCTGTAAAACCTCGGTGTCTCCTAGGAGATTTTCAGTTCTAATGCTCTATGATTCTATTTCCGCTTGCTCCAGCACTGACCTCGTTCTATGAGTTGTTAACTGCTTTTGTTATCTGTTATTTTGTGTGCATGAATTTAGCCCTGTATTCTCTGTTCAATGATACTTTCTAAAGTCACTTTTTTATACATCTTACCCTCCTAGAGTAGGCATTCAGTTTAAATTCTAACTCCTCGGAAGCAACTGTGTTCTGTTGTAATTCACTATGTTCCTGTGTTGCCGTAAAGCCCTGATAAAATTTGCAACATCACCAGTGAAGGAAGGATAATAAATTAGATCAAGTTAAACGTTGAAGCATCTTCTAAATTCAGAACATACAAAATCCTCTTCAATATAATTTAGTTCCACATATTTTAAGATTACAATGCCTTTGATAATATAGGTTCTTAATAACTGCTGACTGATTTGTTCCCTATATATTGAAATCTTTGAACTTGGTATTGTTCTGTATATCATATTTGATCACAGATTTCAGAAGACTCTTTACAGATCATTTAGTACCAATCTCCATATTTTACCGATGAAGAAAATGGTGTGATAATATCAGTAATCACTGGTGTTACTGGTAGCAACCTTCTAGTAGTAGTCTGTCTCTTAGGAAAAGTAAATACAGGGCTTCCCTGATGGTGCAGTGGTTAAAAATCTGCTTGCCAGTGCAGGAGCTACGGGTTTAAGCCCTGGTCTGAGTAAGCAACAAAGACCCAATGCAGCCAAAAATTAATTAATTATTTTTTTTTAAAGAAATGTAAACACAGCAGTGAACTTTATAAGCACAGTTTTTCAGAAGTGTCACTCTTTGTATTTTTTAATCACATGACTAATTTGCATGTAATAAATTTCTAATTACCACCAATTTTCAGTTTATGAAATCAGGAGAACAGTATGCTTAATAAAAGCATTAGTTTGAAAATATTTTTTGTGCAGGTATTTTTATTTTGTTATTTTTAGTAATTTCTTGAATTTTTAGACCTTATTTTCCCCATGAAGGTATTAGTTCAGGAACTTTAACTTGCTTTAATCCCTTTAATAATGATCCCATGAATTTTAGACAGTGTTTCTCCCAGCAAGGTAAATATATATCCCTTAAGTATTTAATTGAATTTTTTTAATTAGCCCATTATATGTACAACAGTGTACTAGGAGTATAAGGGATATGGATCCACAATTCCTTATATGAAAGATCTGGGCCAGATAGGATTTCAGAATTCAGAATTTTTCAGATTTTAGAGAAGTGTACTTATGTTACATAATATCCCACAAGTCTGGGGCAGCACTCCATAATCAAGTTGATATTTTTTTCAGGACAAATTATGAATATGACACCACTAATTAGGATAAATAGAGCGTATGATCTTCAGCTCAGAGCAGGTTTTTCAGATCAGGTTTTGCCACTTTGCCCTTATGGGTTCAGATCAAGTTTTATTGACAACTGAGTTCAGGTCAGGATAAGTTTTGCCACCAAATGTTAAGAAAACATTTGATTTTCAAAGTTTTTTGGATTATGAAATAGTGAATGAGGGATTGTAGACCTGATCAAAGAACTATTGGAAAGAAACTCCCTCAGCATCCCGTGCTATTTCTGGAGCAATCACAATTTCAAGCAGTTTTGAAGCAGTTGTCCTAACCTAGCACAAACCACCTCACCTATGTTTTGACTGGGAAAATATCTAAAAGACACCCTCTATTAGAAGAACTTATGACAGCAAAGGGAAGAAAATAAATAAATCCATGAAAAATGTGGGTGGCAAAAGTATAAAATATAGTATAAAAATAAAGTACAGGGCTTCCCTGGTGGCGCAGTGGTTGAGAATCTGCCTGCCAATGCACGGGACATGGGTTCGAGCCCTGGTCTGGGAAGACCCCACATGCCGCGGAGCGACTAGGCCCGTGAGCCACAACTACTGAGCCTGCGCGTCTGGAGCCTGTGCTCCGCAACAAGAGAGGCCGCGATAGTGAGAGGCCCGCGCACCGCGATGAAGAATGGCCCCCACTTGCCGCAACTAGAGAAAGCCCTCACACAGAAACGAAGACCCAACACAGCCATAAATAAATAAATAAATAAATAAAATTTAAAATAAATAAATAAATAAAGTATAAAATAAGATATTCAGAGATGGGAGAACTCACTATAGGCTTGTGTGAACAATACACTTCTCTTGGTGGAGGTAAGCCTAGACCGTTAAGTAGGGTTTTGATGAAGACATGGAAGAAGACTTCAAGTCAGGATATAAGAGCTTGGGCAAAGGAGTCATGTAGGGAGAGGATTGTTAACAAACAATAATAATTCCCATCTGTGGAGTACACAGTGCTTTCCAGTCACTGTGTAGATACTTAAGGTTGTCTCCACTCCTCACAGCAAAACCCTGTAAGGTTTTATCCTCGTTTTGCAGGGGAATGTGGGTTCAGAAAAGTTAAATAACTTGCCCATAATCCCAAAAAGGGCAAACCAGACTTGAACTCAAATTTATCACTACCAAAGTTCCTGCATTTTCCACCAAGCCATGCTGCTTCTTGATAAGTGCTTTTTGGTCATTTACTATGTGCTCTGGGTTATACTAGGTTTATACTAGGTACTCTGGGGAAAACAAAGAATAAACCACAGTTTCTTCCCTAAAGCTGCTTTAAATCTAGTTGAGATATTACAAGATGGGACAGTGAAGTGTTAGATTTTGTAGGAAATGGACTCTGAGAAGTAAAGTGGAAAGAAGGCTTGATACAGAATTATTATTATTTGCTAAAGAAACTGGACTCTAAGCTTTGAAAGAGTAACAGGATCTGAAAAGGTATAGAAAGGGCTTATGTAGAGAGAATAATTAAAAGGGCACAAATGGGACAATTAGGTGATACAACATGGGCTGAAAATCAGAAAAAAATAAGTTCACATAGGCACGTTATAGAAGTATCATTACAGGTTTTGAAAGCATATAAAATGAGTTGTCCTCATCTTTTGAAACAGTGGCTTTCTTTAGAGTTTGTATTAAAGGTTCCTATTGCTAGAAATGATTCTTTCCTTAAAAAATAATAGATATGTAAACATTTGTTTAAAAAAGAGTGCTTTTAAAGACAAGATTTGAATAATGGTATGTTTTGGATAAACAGAGAAAGAGAAGATTCAGAACACTCTAAAGTAGGGTGGTTTATTTCCTCTTACCCTATGTTAGAAGATAGTTGATGTACTCTTTGCTCCTTATAGCTTGCCTACCATTACTCTCCCAAATGTTTGAATAAAACTTTGCTCCTTTGAGTTGCATGCCAACCAGTTAAACCCCCTTTTCCCTTCTTGTTGCTGTCATCTGTTGATCTCCAGGTCACTCTTCCTCATTCATTGAAGACTATTACCAAGTACATAGTCTTCCTCTCCATTCCAAGCCCCTCAGAGTCTACTTGGATGAGATTAAAATTAAAAGGCTAACATCCTGGCCTTTTAATTTCTTGAATCCCTCATCTCCAGTAATCTCCTCCACTCTAGTCCATATATTTCCATGTTCATACCTTGGACCTTAGCATCACCCATAATTGTTTCACCTTCAAAATCAAGTATCCTGCTCTGGTGACAACCTCTTGTTCCTCTAACTTGCTTATACAAATATGGCCACTGTAACTATTTTTCAAACTCATCAGGATCTCTAATCCATTAAGCTTTCCCTTTTAATACTTCCTTCATTATCCAACTCAGAGTCTATGGACCATCATTTTATTAACCTTATTTCGAATACCCCAAACTCCCTTGATTTTTCATCTTGCAGATTAAGTACAATTTCCCATAACAAACACGTCTACAGACTCTGGTCATCATATGCTTTATCACTAAAGGTTTTGTCTGGGAATACTAAGCAAAAACTTTGAAGTTAAAATCGAGTGTTTGGGGAAGTTTTCTGCACTATTGAAGCTGAATCTGGCCTCTGTACCCCGACACCGAATTGAATCTCAGAGACAGAGGTTTGGGTGAAGTAGAAAAGAATAGCTTTATTGCTTTGCCAAGCAAAGGGGGCCACAGCTGGCTAATGCCCTCAAAACTGTGTCCCACCTTGGAGAGTGTAGTGAGAAGTTTTATAGTAATGGTTCAAAGAGGGCATGATCAGTTTGTGGACATTCTCCTGATTGGTTGGTGGTGAGCTAAGTGGGAGTCAGCGTCGTCAACCTTCTGATTCCAACTGGTCTGGGGTCTACATACTTGTGGGCAGCACACCATCGTTAACCGTTAACTTCTCCCACCTGGTGGGGTTTTCCGTCTCTGCAAAAGAGCTCAAAGATGTTGTGTGTATCCCTTGATGAGGAACCAGGACCTTGTCCCAAGGCTGCACTATTGTTTCTCTTGACTGTTTCTCCCTTGTCTCGCATCCCCTCCCTCCCTCCCCTGATGAACAACTGCCTGAATCTGCCCGTTAGAACTCTGGGAAAGTCATGGAGGCTGAATGAAGCCTATTCCCTGTAATCAAAGAAATGGGGGACACAAAAAGGCTTTTGTGCCCAGGAGCCCCACAGCGGCTATCACTATCAAAGAGAGAAACTATATAATTTATGATATTAAGAAACAGAGCCTGCAGTGGTTTATACTTTAGGAAGACCTTTGCCCCACCTGGCTCCTAACAGTATTCTTTGTTCCTTGTGCAATGAGGTCACTGGTATGTAAATATTCTCTAACCTTTCTTCCTTATCTTACTGAGAAGAGGAATAGCCAGCACAGTACTTTGAATTCTTAAAGTACTTATGTCAACAAGGTCCATTCCTCTGCGTTTCTCATCACATACCTTTATTTGTTGAGTCACTTGCATAACAATGATACTTAAAATTAATAAAAGTTATTTTAAGAAAATGTTACTAAAATAATCTTCTAAAGTTTTAATTTTAATAAGCTTTGAATCAGAGTTTTAGTCTAAAACGTGTTTTTATTTCCATAGATCCTGTCCCCTCCCACCTTCTCAGGAAGTCTACATTATCTCTCTTATAGTCAACCCCTCTATCTCCACTGGATCTTTCCCATTGTCTTTTCCACATGCTCAAGGCTCTATCATTTATTTTGTTTTTAATTCCCCAGCTTCATGTTGCCCTCCAGCTACTACTGCCTTTTTGTCTTCATCTTCACAACCAAACTTCTCACTAAAAAGAATTGTTTATATTTCACTCCATCATTTCCCACCCTTCCCCTACCCAACTTATTCTGGATGCTGCCCCCATCACACCAAAAGTAGTTGCATTAATATCATAATGTGCATATTGTGCTCTAGACAGGCAAATCCATCTTAATATTCATGCACATCCCACCAATGCTAACCTGGTATCTGGTCACATCCCATGATTTGGCTACATCTCAAGAGATCCATGAAAAGGAATTTGAATTTTGCCCGTGATTGGAGAGTTCAGCTGTTCACCTGATTGATACCCAGCCTGCTTCATATGACATTAAAACATTTTTGAGAGGCCTAGAAATTCAGGGGGGAGGATGGAATTTGGAGATTATTGTTGTGTAAATTATCAATGCATTGCCTCTCAGTTCTAAATTCACCCTTTTTACCTGCTCTGTGAACATGCACTAAGTCCTTTCAATATTTTTCCATTGCCAGCTGGAATGATTTAAGCTTTGTCAGTAGGAAGTGCTAGAGGGACATGAGGAAAGGATTCTGGGACTTCCCTGGCAGTCCAGTGGTTAAGACTCCGTGCTCCCAATGCAGGGGGCACGGGTTCAATCCCTGGTCAGGGAACTAAGATCCCACATGCCGTGTGGCACAGCCAAAAAAAGAAGAAAAGAGGAGAGGATTCTGCTTCCTCATTCCTATGTACCCACTCAACAGACTCTTGCAGAGCATACGACCTCAGTGTCCTGCTACTGCAGCCCACTCAGCTTTCCCAGTGCCCAGCTCCTGCGGTGCAGGGTTTTTTTTCTCTTGCTGATTCCTGCAGTGCATGGAAGCTGGCAGCAGCCAGCACTCAGCGTTCCCCTCTGGGCAATTTAGTGGTGGAGTGCCTGCAGTGAAATACTTCTTCATGAACAACTTTCCCCAGACCCTAGAGGGCAGATTTCTGACAAGTTCCGAAAGCCAGATTTCCAGGAAGATGCAGAATGCAGATTTTCAGCAAGTTCCACATATATGTCCAGAAGGTAAATTTCAAGGTAAATTTCTGGCAAGTTCCAGAGGGTTTCACCACCTCAGCAACACAGGGACTTCTCTGTAAGATTGTCTGTGGGACTTCCTCATTCAGTGACCCATAGCCATGCCCTCTCCAAGGTCTGGATTTCAGCCCTGAAGGTGCTCTTATTGGGCATGTATCTCAGTCATGGGGGTAGTGTCTGTTCCTTATATCTGCTATTCTTAGTCTTTACAGTTCTTTTCACTCCTTACTAGCTTAGTTACTCCAATCCCCTGTTATAGATAATAATTCTTTACAATAAACTTTCTCTATTCAAATCACTGTGTGGGAGGCATCCCTGGTGACGCAGTGGTTAAGAATCCGCCTGCCAATGCAGGGGACGCAGGTTCGGGCCCTGGTCCAGGAAGATCCCACATGCCCCGGAGCAAGTAAGCCCGTGTGCCACAACTACTGACCCTGCACTCTAGAGCCCATGAGCCACAACTGCTGAGCCCACGAGCCACAACTACTGAGCTCACGTGCCACAACTGCTGAAGCCAGCACGCCTAGAGCCTGTGCTCTGCAACAAGGGAAGCCACCGCAGTGAGAAGCTCACGCACCACGGCGAAGACCCAACACAGCCAAAAATTAATTAATTAATTAATTAATTTTACAAAAAACCAAAAAAACACAAATCACTGTGTGGTTTCTCTCTACTGATTGGACCCAGACTAATGCAACCATTATAACCTTTCCTTTAGTTTCATCAGCCTAGATTATTTTTCCTTCTCCTTAAGTAATTCCTTGGTGAGTTAATTTAGTTCTGACCAGCTAGGGCTATTGCCATGTATCTCTTTGTTATACTGCAATTTTCGACTGCTACTTGATGTTAATTATGATGCACAGGGGTTAGAATTTCTTCTGTAACATATTAGGTTGTAGAATTCAATGAATGATGATTTTTTTAAAATTTATTTTATTTATTTATTTTTGACTGTGTTGGGTCTTTGTTGCTGTGTGAGGGCTTTCTCTAGTTGTGGCGAATGGAGGCTACTCTTCGTTGCGGTGCACAGGTTTCTTATTGCAGTGGCTTCTCTTGGTGCAGAGCACAGGCTCTAGGTGCACGGGCTTCAGTAGTTGCAGCACGCAGGCTCAGTAGTTGTGGCTCGCGGGCTTAGTTGCTCTGCAGCAGGCATGTGGGATCTTCCCAGACCAGGGCTTGAACCAGTGTCCCCTACATTGGCAGGTGGATTCTTAACCAGTGCATCACCAGGGAAGTCCAATGAATGATGATTTATTGCTATTTAGCATTGGGTTTCCTGGATAAAAGAAATGACTTTATTCCCGGAAGAGATCATGGCCATGCTGATCCTGCCATGAGGACAAAAGGAAAAAATGAAATTATTACGAAGTACTGAATGTTGAGCATCTTTAGAAAGTGATTTATAATATATTTTATTAGTAAATTGTGAAAATTTACTTTTGTGATTGGTTTGTGTGATATAACAAGTTCTAAGAAGCTGATAGTAGACAAAATTCCCCTTCCTAAATCCTTCCTTTTTAATACTTTCCCCTCCCTTTCAGGTACCCTTACCAGGCTCAATAACCCCCACCCCTCAGGCAACAAACAGTCTAGTCCAGGGAAAACAAAAAAATTGATTGTTAATAAATTAATCTCTGTGACTATGAGGGACTTAATCTAAGTATGAGATTCTCAAAATAAAACTTGTGAGCATGAAGCAATGAGCATGTTATGGTAGATTTTCTTGCATCCATGGGGAAGATTTCTTTAGATAAGGGACCCTCCTTGTGCTTTTAAAATCACAATTGCAGTCATTCCAGGAGAACCTTCTTTTACCCCATATCTTCTTTCAACTCTCACCCTATTTTTTTCTTCCCTTCCCAACTTAGCTTCTTTAAAGACCAATCTATATGACAAGATAGTATATTTGAGATATTAACCCATTTTTTTCTTGGTATTTTCTCCTTCTATAGCTTGCCACTTTCCCAGATCTTGCTTCCTATCAAATCTATAAGTTCGTTGCCTTGGGGAGGGATAGGGAAGGAAAATCTTTCTGCCATTTGTTTTCAAAATTTCAAGCCTTCAGATGGGGAGAGAACTTAGGCCACAGAGAAAATGGCTTGAAGAGGAGCAAGGGGCAGGGAGATAAAGATGGAGGGAGAACAGGGGGCATCTTCCTCCCCAACTCTAGAAATAGGTTTCTCTGGGCTGGAGAAAGGTGAAAGGGTATATCTAGGTGTACAAAACCACCCAGCCTGTCTAACATTCCTGAGTCTCCAAATATCCCCTCCCCTATCTTTGTACTGAGTAATCTTCCAAAATCCTGACAAAACTGAAATTGGGGGATTCAAAACAGAAATTGAATTGGTGGAATGTATCAATATGAAAACAGAGGGAAGGAGTCAGGGCACAACCTTTGAAAGAATGACATAGCCAGAGGACATGACATAAACTGATTAGAACCAAATGGGTCCAAGATAGCGGACAAGTCAGCTTCCACTAGACCTTGAGCCTCAGTATACGCCCATTGTAACACATCAGCAAGCTAAATGACACACTCACAGGCACCATGACCGTTCCAAGTCTGACCATAACGTTCAAAGAGTGATTCTTATGATCAAAAAAGTGATCCAGTTCCTGGAAATCCCTGCCCCTTCCCAAAATAGCTGGAATACTCCTCCCACTCATTAGCCTATGAAATTACCCACCCTTATAAAAACTGACAACTCCATACCATGGTGCCACTCTCACCTTCTGAGATGGCCCACACTCTGTCTGTGGAGTGTGTTTCTCTCTAAATAAATCCACTTCTTACCCGTCACTTTGTCTCTCACTGAATTCTTTCTGCGATGAGACATCAAGAACCTGAGCTTCACTAAGTCCCAAAACCGGGTGTGTGATCTCAATTGGAAGACCATGGGTTTTGGCTGGGTTCGAGTCCTGACTGCATGGATTTGAGTCCCAATCTGAGTTAGGGTTCAAGTCCCCATCTGAGGTGCACAGTTTCAAACACGTTTTTTTACAGACTTGAGTTTTGAGCTAATATTTATACTCTATGTGTTCATTAACCTCGCATGCCCAGCTTCTTCACTGACCATTCATTCTTCACACCATGGAGTATGCTCAAACCCTACCAGTCCCATGGTAAGCTCATCCATAACCCTAAGATTTCCCAGCCTAATTTTCAATTCTCAGAACTTTTCAATCAAGAGGTTGATATTCTTGATATTACTGTTCACTCCTTCCTTCTTAAAACTTTTTCCTACCTCTCCTCTATGACAGGATTGCATCCTCATCTTTCTTTTCCTTCTCTGAATGCTCCTTCTCAATTGCATTTGCAGGCTTCTCATTTTGCAGTTGCTTCCTTAAATACTGATCTTTCCCTGAGTCTAACCTTCTGTCCCTTGAGCTTTAAATTATTTCCTATTATTAGTACTTATTTTCAACTGCCAAGTATACTAATACTTTTATTAATGGCTACCAGATCTATACCCCAGTCCAGGCTTTCCTCCTGGCATTAGTTCCATATAAACATTGACACTCGGATGTCACACAAACACCTTAAACTCAATGTTCTTATTTTTTTATTTATTTAAAAAAATTTTTTTAATTAAAAAAATTTTTTTGGCCATGCCATGTGGCACGCAGGATCTTAGTTCCCAGACCAGGGATTGACCCTGTGCCCCCTGCAGTGGAAGCACAGAGTCCTAAACACTGGACCGCCAGGGAAAGGAATTCCCTTAAACTCAGTGTTTCTTTCTTTTTTTTTTTTTTTTTTTAATTTTTGGCTGTGTTGGGTCTTCGTTTCTGTGCGTGGGCTTTCTCAAGTTGTGGCAAGTGGGGGCCACTCTTCATCGCGGTGCGCGGGCCTCTCACTGTCGCGGCCTCTCTTGTTGTGGAGAACAGGCTCCAGACGCGCAGGCTCAGTAGTTGTGGCTCACGGGCCCAGTTGCTCCGCGGCATGTGGGATCTTCCCAGACCAAGGCTCGAACCCGTGTCCCCTGCATTGGCAGGCAGATTCTCAACCACTGCGCCACCAGGGAAGCCCCTCAGTGTTTCTTAAAGTGAATTTGTCATCCTTTCCTCACTTCACCCCACCTTCCCCTTTATTCACCTTCCATACCAATCAAGGTCCTGGCAGGAAACAGATAATACGCTCAAGAAGTCACTGAAGAGAGTTTAGTGAAGGGCTTAAGAGATTATTCAATAAGGGTTCTCTAGCAACAGGAGAAGCTGTTATCCCTGCTATGCCCTCAAGGGGCCAGAGGAGAGAGATGTTACCTGCCTGTGGAGGAAGGGCTGCCTAATAGAAGCTGTGGCCAAATCCAACCTGATTTGATTTCAGGTTGGGTTTGTTTTTTCAGGCAGGGACCACAAGTTTATTGGGGGTCTGTACACACACACTGACAGTATCACACAGTGATAGCACAGTTACTCAGTACACACAAAGGTGGCCTCTAAGGGCATCTGGGGCCCGGAGGCAATAGGGTGCGGTCTCCTCTCTTGAGACCCAGACCCAGCTGGGTGCCTTCCTCCTGGGCACTTGAGGGAGGGGCTGTCAGAGGTGGTCCCCAGGCATGGACTCCAGGGGCTGCAGCCTCAGCCGCTGTTTCAGCACCTTCATCTGGCTGGTCTCACAGATCTTGCTAGTCACCAACGTCAAGTCTGTCACCGAATAAACCTTGGATGTAAAAGCAGACAATTCGCAAACATTGTCGCAATATTTGTTTAAGATCTCCACAAAGTGGTAGATAGCCGGGTTGTTGTCATGGACATCTACCCAGATCCAGAAGTAGAGACTGGCATAGTTTCAGTAAATGATGTTAAAGTTCCAGAACTCCACAAAGTTGGTGTTTTGGCATCTCCAACAGTGACTCTGGTGGCGTGCACCTCCTCTATCAACTTTGGTTTCTCACTGTCATCAAACTGCACGTACCACTTGACTAGATGTGTCTTGCCCACCAGGTTCTGGAAGAGGATGAAGCAGATCATAGAGACCCCATGACACCAGAGGTCAAAGTTCCCAGGTGATTCAGTCCACAAAGGTCAGCTTTCCGGGGCACAAAGCAATGGCTAAAGGGTGGAGAATAGCTTGGTGGGGCACTTGGAGAATCACCAGCACATTGCGTCAGTGAATGGCATTGCAACCATCCAGGCTCTCTAGCCAGAAACCTGGGAGTTTTTCTCAACTTTTCTCTCTTACTTACTCTGTGATATCCAACCAGTCACTAAATCCTGTACATGTTACTTTCTGAATGTTTCTCACATTAATACCTTCCTTGCCGTTCCCTACCTGTGTGCCAGCTCAGGTCTCTTCTTACCTTGATAAATGCACACATCTCCATTGAGTCTCTCAGCTTCTAGCTTCAAACCATCCTTTCACATCAAGTTAAAATGAGGGCATCCTGGATTAGGGTGGGCCTTAATCCAATGACTGATGTCCTTATAAGAAGAGGGAAAGTTGTACACAGACACAGACACAACAAGAACACCATGTGCCAATGGAGGCAGACATGGGAGTGATGTATCTACAAGCCCAAGAATGCCAGGAATTGCTGGCAAACCACTAAAAGCTACAGAAGAGGCAAGGAAGCAATCCTTTCTAGAGCATTCAGAGAGAGCATGGCCTTGGTAACATCCTGATTTTGGAATTCTAGCCTCCAGAAAGGTAAGAGAGTAAATGTCTGTTGTTCTAAGTCACTTAGTTTGTAGTGATTTATTACAGCAGCTCTAGGAAACTCAACATTCCGCTTCCCCCAATGGTAATATTTAATTTAACAATATCAAAGCAAGGAAACTGACATTAGCACAATACTGTTTAACTAGACTACAGGCCTCATTCAGATTTCACCCCAGATTATTATTTTTTTTTTTTTGGTCGAACCTCGCGGCTTGCGGGATCTTAGTTCCCCAACCAGGGATTGAACCCGTGCCCATAGCAGTGAAAGCACAGAATCCTAACCACTGGACCGCCAGGGAATTCCCCTGAGATTGATTTTTAATCATAGAGAAGTGTGCATGTGTGCATGCTCACACACACACGTAACACACTTCCATTGCTTTTAAATTCTTCAGTTTTCAGTTTAAAGTTTAACAATTGATAACATATATGACAAAGGATTTTTATATAAGCACACCCTCAAATCAAGAAAAAGATTATCCAATGGAGAAAACAAGGTAAAAGATGTAAATGGGCAATTCATAGAGGGTAAAATATAAAGAGCCAATGAACACACAAAAGGTGCTGAGGTTTACTATGATCAAGGAAATATAAACTAAAATCACAATGAAATATTTTTCACTATTAAATTGTCACAAATGTAGAAAACAGTTAAGAGAGAGAGATACTCATACTCTGTTAGAGAGGTGGGATGTAAATTGGTACAAAAGTTTTTAGAAGGCAATTTGGCAATATCTATAAATTTTAAGATGTTTGTACAATTTGACCCAGCAATTGCACTTCTAGGACTCTTGGAAATACTGATACATATGCACAAAGAAAATATCTAAGAGGACATTTATTGAAATATTGTTTTAATTAGGGAAAAATCAGACAACCTGAATGTCTATCAATAGGGGAATGATTAGATTAATTGCAATTGCCCTTATTACTCAACCATTAACAGAATGAAGTGGGCAATCATATACTGATAAGTGAATGAAGAAAGTAATAAAACAATGATACCAGAGAGGCTGTGTTTAATGAGCGTAGGAACTATCTGGATTCATAATCCTGGCTCCACCACTTACTACGTCTGGGAACTTGGATAGTTTAAATATACTTAACCTTGGAACTTTAGTTTCCTCAAAGGGAAATAAAAATAATAATGTTAGTCTCTATATCATAGGGTCGTTGGGGTCGCTGTGGGCATTAAATTAGTTAATTCATATAAACATATATAAAAGTGGTATCTGGTACACGGCAATTGTCAGTAAATGTTATTATTGTTTATGTAAAAAAGTCTGTGTATGTTATCAATACTTTAGATAGCTGGAGAGATAGGTAGATAGATAGATAGACAGATACATACATACATATTAAATTGTGACTTCCTCTGGGAAGGAGTGTAACTTTCACCTTTAATAACATTGACTTCTATATCAGTTGCAGAAGCAGTTGGCTTTTGTTACTGTTCTTCACCAATCAATATCTGAACCACCTTGCTATTTCTGGAGAATCCCCCACCTAATGAAGCAGGCCAAGCATTCCACTATAGAAACTGAAATGCAAGATTCGTGCTTTCTCAGACTCCCTTGTGGTCAGGGCATGGACTACCCCAGTCAGATGCTTACAAAATCCATTCTGGCCCAGGAGAGGCAGCAGTTCAATGGCAGCTATATTCTGTCTCCAGAGGAAAACAAGGCAGCCACTGCAGCATCAGTGACAGAACAAGCTGTGAGGTCGATGGGGACAGAGTGAGGAGTTCACAGGACGTGTAGTATGATTTTCAAGCCGTCCCAAAATCTGTGAGCTACCTATTACCTTTTTAATAAAAACCTTTTTCCTAAATTAGCCAGAGTTGGTTTCTTTACTAGAAACTAGGAACGCTGACTGATGAAGTGTATTTGTGTGTGTGATTTTTTTTTTAAATATATTTACTTATTTATTTATTTTTGGCTGTGTTGGGTCTTCGTTGCTGTGCACTGGCTTTCTCTAGTTGCGGCCAGCGGGGGCTACTCTTCGTGGTGCTGCTTGGGCTTCTCACTGCGGTGGCTTCTCTTGTTGCGGAGCATGGGCTCTAGGCGCGTGAGCTTCAGTAGTTGTGGCGCGCGGGCTTAGTTGCTCCGCGGCATGTGGGATCTTCCCAGGCCAGGGATAGAACCCATGTTCCCTGCATTGGCAGGTGGATTCTCAACCACTGCGCCACCAGGGAAGCCCGTGTGTGATTTTTTTAATTGAGATATAGTTGATATAAGATTTTATTAATTTCAGGTGTTGCTGGAATATATCTTTGTAATTTAAATCCTTCCCAACTTTTTATTATGAACAATTCCAAACATATAGTAAAGTTAAAAGAATACTAAAATGAACACTTGCATATCATTCACCCAGATCCAACAATTAGTAATGTTTTGGTATATTTGCTTTATCTGTGTATGTGTGTGTATATATGTATTTTTTTGCTGAATATTTGAAAGTTAGTTGCAAGCACCTAGGAAAATGAATAATAATCCCACAGTATCCTCATGTATCTGGCCACTGCCAAATTTCCCCAAATGTCCCAAGAATGCCTTTTTCACCTGTTTTTTTTTTCAATCCAATGCCCAATACAGTACATTGTATTTATGTCTGTTCAGATTTTTTTAATGTAATTTTAAAAATATAAGGGAATATATCGGCTCTTGTCTTTCTTTTATTGGTTTCTACCTAATGATTGAGACGATAAATACAGGAACTAACAGTGATTAAGCACTAATCTCAGGTCAAGCTTATGTGATGTACTAGACATAACAGTATAAATAGGACTAGGTTCCTGATCTCAAAGACGCAGGTCCTTTGGGTTTCTCCAAATGCACACAAGTAGCTGGTCTCTGTTTTAATCAGATGAAGGAACAGATAGAGACAGGGGATGTCAGAGTTTATCATTTCCTAGGCTCAGAGCTACATTATGAAGTGGGAGAGCTGAGCAGGGCTGGTTGCATTCGTCCAATAATTTATCTTCTGCTACTTTCTGAGTCTTGTACAAACCTCAGCATAGCAATCAAGAGCTGTCACAGCCTGATTCGAATCTAACTTTCCGGCCTCAACTCTCACTACTTCTTCTTACAGAACTCAAACTGGACCCAAAATTTCTAAAATACGTTTCATGTTTTCCCATTTGTACATTTAACTGAAATGCTTTCTCTCCCATGTCTATCTTCAAATTCCCACCTATAACGCAAGGCCCAAAGTATATGCCGAACAGTCAGTGAAAATATTTTAGAGTCTACTAGCTAGAAGAAAGTTTTTCTTCTGTGGTTTTGCTTGTATATCACTTATTTTGCTTATCAAGTTTTGTTTTATATTGTTGTAGTGTGCTTTTCTCCCTACTCAGTAAACTCACTGAAGGCAAGAACTTTCATTATTTTAGTTCTTTTCCATACTACCTGTCGCAAAGTAATCAAGTTTTGTGGATTTGATTAAAATTAATCATATATCTTTGAGAGTGATTCTATCAAAACACCAGGCATTAAAAGGAATTCTAGTGAAAATAAGATGCAAATCATTGATTTTATATATCTGGGCTTCCTCACATCAAACATCACGTCCTGGGGGAAGCCTTCTGAGATCCTTTCTAAATAAGGTATGTTTACCCTATTATAATCTTTAAGCACCATATACCTTTTCTTTATCCACATTTTGTAAGTTTTTTTTTTGTGATATTAACATCTTTCGCCATCACTAAGTAGAAAGTTCTGTGAGGTAAAGGATCCTCTTTAATCATTATCATAGCAAAGTGCCTGGCATTTTATAAATATTTGTTGAATGAATGAATGGACAGATATTGTATTATCATGATGCCTAAAAATCAAAAGTTAATAAAGGACAATACTAATAACAATGTAAGAAATAGTCCCAGGAAAGTGACCAGATCCTTAAGCAACAAAATAACACCTGTATATCATGTTCTATGCAATGTGCCATTTTTGGATGACCATAATTTTTAAAAATTACATGTGAATTAATTTACTAGAAAATCAGTTTGCTATTTTTATAAACCTGTTGCTACTTATTCTAAGAATAGTGGGCAGTTTAAAAATACATTTTTCATATATATGTATGTGTATATTATATATGTGGTGTATATATATATATGTATATATTATGCATACACACACAGCTTTCTTTAATTGGTTTATTAAAAACTATTTTTTAAATAGATCTTTATTGGAGTATAATTGCTTCACAATACAGTGTTAGTTTCTGTTGCACACCAAAGTGAATCAGCCATATGCATACATATGTCCCCATATCCTCTCCCTCTTGAGCCTCCCTCCCATCCTCCCTATCCCACCCCTCTAGGTCATCAAAAAGCACTGAGCTGATCTCTCTGTGCTATGCTGCTGCTTCCCACTAAAAAGCTATTTTTAATTTTGTAAGAAAATTGCCTTGTAGCCTAGATCAATGATTGACACTGTGTCTTGTCTGAAGAAAGTAAGGTAAAGATTTAGCAATTACCTGGTTCATGTGATAAAGACACTTTCATTGACAATATAAACCAAAAAATAAATGTATCTAAATGACCAGCTTATTTACATTGATCATATCTTCTGGGTGATTTATAAATCTTCATCTTCATTATGAAGAAAGTAAGCCTAGTTATAGATTTTTCTTGTCTAAAACTTATCATTAAAAATAATGAAGAAATTTCCTTTTCAGAGCACTTTTAATACTCTCCACAAGAGTCTGACACCATAGACTACAGTACAAGTATTGTCTTTGTCACACAGCTAAGGTCACATGTTGTTAACATTCCTTATCAAGGGAAAAGTCTTAATGTGTGTTTTTGATTTTCATTTCTGACACTTAATTAGAATTAATGAAGTTACTCCATTTATAGATTGCAAGAGCTGCCAGGACTCCTGAAACTGCTATAAAGAGTGATGATTTCAGTGACTTTTCTCACATGAGGCAAGTGTTATCAGACACATTAATTCCACATATGTAGTTGAGAGTTTGTGTGCCTCCCTGTATGTGGAGAAGAGCCCAAGTGAATCTAAGGCATGATCTTTGGCAGCTTTATACAACACGATGGGCATGAAGAAAAATGTTTATAAAAGAACACATTTGAATCCCTGGTACCTCTCAGTGGGATCACCACATTGTCAAACAGTAAAGGAATGTTTAGATACAAATAAATTATTCTTTCCCTGAATGAAGTCTCCTCTCTGGTGCATAATTACTAGATGTGTACTTGGGAGTTCCAAGTTTGAGTGTTTCATTTCTCACTTATGGGATTCAGCTCACCTCTTGGCACCAATGATGCAGTAAACAACAGCTTCCAGATGCCCGAAGTATACTCCTGACAGCAGCCAGCAGATGTCTGTGTGGATGACAGACATAGTGCCTTCACATACAGCTCCATCCTGGGCTGGCTGGCTTGATTTACGCACTTATTTGATAGCCGATACATATAAAAGAAGTCACGTAGTTTTATATCTAAGATTTGAGGCATTTTAATAAGCAGCCATGAACACACCACCCAAACTTAAGAACTAAACATTATTGGGGTTTTTTTGCATCTACTTATACGTTCTTCTCCTACCTCTTTCCCCTGCCTCTTTTTCAGTGGTAGCCACAATCTTCAATTTTTGTGTTTATTTTTCCAATGCTTAAAAGGTAGTTGTGGCACATATGTATATATCTTTAAACTTTGTACTGTTTCATTTTCCTTGTTTTGTGCTTTATTAAAATATCATATTGAATTAGTCTTCTGCCACTTCATTTGTTTTTTTTAACCCAAAGCTATGTTTCTAAGATTTATCTGTGTTGTTGCTTGATGATAGCAAATCTTATGAATTCACTCTAGAGTCCTTGGATGTTTGGGTTGCTTAGTGGGTTTTTATTTTAACTTTTTTGCCATTATGAACAATGCTGCTGCAAATGTGTCACCTGGTGAACAGTTACAAGTTCTCTACGAATAATGTCTAAGAGTGCAGGGGTGGAGGTCGGAATTGCTGAGTCTCAGAGTATGAGCAAGTTCAAGTTTAGAAGCTAGTACCAAGCTTTTTCAAAGTGATTGTATCAATTCACACTCCCACCAGTGGCATGTAAGAATTCCTGTTAATCCATATCCTCACTAACACTTGATATTTTCAGACCTTGCTTTTTACCAATCTAGTAAGTGTAAAATAGTATGGCATTTGGGATCAGTCCTGAGCCTTCTTCACCTTGCCCAACGCTGATGGCATTCCAAGCCATCCCAGAGCTGTGGATCTAGAAGGAATTGAAGAAGGTAGAGAGAAGGTGGAAAGTCTCATACTGAGCCATGAAGACCCTGAAATTTGTAGAGATGATCCTTGCAAAAGCATTTCCTGTGAGACTCAAGTATATAACATGTACATTTACCTATTGAATTAATATTTTTAATTTCTCCTATGTGCCAGGTACTTTTCTAGGCCTGAATGAAACAGACAAGATCCCTGCCCCCGGGGAGCTTATATTCTGGTCGGGGGGGGCAACAAACAATAAACAAATGCATATATAATACATCGTATCAGGAAGTGAAGACCAGCTTTGGGGCCACATAGGCCAGTGCTCAGTTCTGTTCTCTACACCGTCCCAGACACCTGACCTCTCTGAGCCTCAGTTTCATGTTTTATAAATAAGAATTAGTATCTTGCCGGGTTATTGTGAGAATGAAGAGCTGGTGTATAAAGATTCCCAGTTTAGTGCTGAGCAGAAATGTTGGTATTCTCTCCTGCCTGGCCACTTTGAGGAGTGTCTGAGAGCAAAAAATTCAAGGACCTCAGGAGTGGGGCAATCTCATCTCCTAGATGGCTCCTTCTGGAGGCTGGGCAAACAGAACAATACTCCCCACAAATGCAAACAGAAGCTTGTGCATCTCTGCCGGCCAGTACCAGCCTGTTCATTTTCTCCTGATAACCTCTGCTCACCTTCTTTCACTTACTTTAACTGGCTGTGAGACATGGTATTCAGTTCTATTCTTTCCAGCCACACTATACTCCTTGCTATTTTTCAGACCCTCCAGATAACCGCATTTAAAAATTGATTTTAACAAACCACTTAGTAAAAATATATATGAGCCAATATGGGGAAGTTGAACACTAATGAATATCGGATGATATCAAGGAATTGTTGATAATTTTTATGTGATAATGATAGAGTGTCAAGTCAAAGAAAAGTATTTGTACCTTTGTAAATACATACTGAATATTTATCTGATGTCTTGGATTTGCTTTCAAATAATCCAGTATGCGGAGGGAGGCTGGTGAATTGGCTGGGAGTATGGAAGCAGAGTGATGGATACAGGGGGTTCATTATACAATTCTATCTACTTTTGTATATGTTTAAATGTTTCCATAATAAAAAGTAAAAAATGAGATAAATGTACTTCTGCCTCAGAATATGCTTTGCACGTGCTGTTACCTCTGCCAGGAATGTTGTTCTTCCAGATAGCCACATAGCATACTTCCTTGATTTATGCTGGTCTCTGCTCAAATGTCATCTCCTTGGAAGTGCCTTCTCTGACTACTTTACACAAGATAGCATCCCTCTTCTCCTGCTTTACTTTTCTAGCCCTTTATCCTCCTATGTTTTTCTTCAGAGTACTTCTCACTAACTGGTATTTGCCATATATATACTTTTTATAATTTGGCTGTACTGGGTCTTAGTTGCAGCATGCAGGATCTTCGTCGCGGCATGCGGGCTCTTAGCTGCGACATGTGGGATCAAGTTCTCCAACCAGGGATCGAACCCGGGCCCCCTGCATTGGGAGCGTGCAGTCTTAACTGGTGGACCACCAGGGAAGTCCCTGCCATATTTTCTTCTGTAAAAATGTAGGCTCCATTAGGGCAGGGACTCTGTTTCATTTATTGCAATGTCTCCATGCCTTGAACAGCACCTGGCATGTAAGAGAAACACCAAAGATAACCAATGAATGAATGTGCATGTTACACAGCTTACAGTCCCCATCAAAGCCGGATCAGAATTCTTGCTGTGCAGAGTTCCTTTATACTCTACCAATTGATTCTCTGTCCAGAGCTCTACTCCTGCATTTAAGGGTGGGAGAAAGCACTTGGTAAACACTAAGGTGCTATATAGGTTTGTTATCATCATTCCCAATACAGTTTGGAGGCACTAAAAAGGAATTATTAGATCACTATGCTGAAGTCACCAGGTCTGCAATATCTTAGAAAATCTTCTGCTGTAGAAATCAGCTCTTAACAAGGTAACTGCCTACAAGCAAACGTATTCTGGCTAATTTAACCCTTAGAAACAGACCATTAGGGTATTCTGCAATTGAACACTGGAGTCTCCTTTTGCGGAAGATATGTAATCACTCCATGCTTTGAAGAGCATAATTTTGGATTGCTTTTCTAATAGCAGTGAATTTACTCTGGGCTCCTTACAGCTGTAGATTGGTCCTTCTCAGGGCCAGGTGTGCACATTCACGTGAAACTGACCCTGGCCACTGTCCATGGAACTGAGAAAACCAGGGTCCTGGCTTCATTCCCCAAATCACAGAGACTTACAGGATCCATGCCCCTAGTTCTCTTTCCTTTACCCTATTTAATGGACACTCTTAGCAGCCTTTGACTTCTTGCTCTTCCTTGGTTCCCCTCCTGGTGTTCCCCACACCTCTTTTGGGAGGTTAATAGCAGAGCCACCTACTGAGCCAGCAGGCCTTAAAGCTGCCCATTCCACAAAGACCAGCCCACAGGCAGAAGGTAAACGTCACCAGCAAAACCTAGATGTCCTCTTTATGAAGCAAGAAATTTTGAAAAGCATGAGTTTATTTGAGGATTTCAAATTTAGCATATTTTACTTCAGGAAAATAAACATATTTCTCCAAGATTCTAAGAACAATCTTATTGCAAGCATTATACATAACACATATGTACCTGATATCAAAGACCTTTCTTATCCAAACTACATTCATAATGGAATGTTATATAACTGTTGGGATGATATCTAAAAGGAGAACAAAATTTTAATAGGAGAAATTGTTAAATATAGTAAAGTTTGTGTAAATAGTGCTAAATAAGCACTTTCATAATGCTTGTTTAGCATTTGCTTTCAAGAAGATTTTTCTGCCTACCAAATAGATCCATGATTAGGTTCCCACATCTTGTTAAGACTGACTAATGTGGACTCTGGCTTTTTTTACATGTCAACTTTTATGGGAAAAAGACTAGGATTCTGGGAAAGGCCTCTCCCATGTAATAATGATGCCTTATTTTCAATAGTTTCCATGAGAAAGGAAGCACAGAACCAAAAATGCAGAGAGCATGACAAATGACCAACTTCTGCGTCATGCAAAGGTAAGTCTAGGAGGAGACATGCAAGAGACGACTGAGGGGGCAGGAATGTGATCGCAGAGACCTTGGAGGAGGCCAGGAGTTCCTCCAGTGCTTTCAATCTCCCTCTAAGACTAAAATGTCACACTTCACATTCAAAATGGAATCACGGGGGACTTCCCTGGTGGTCCAGTGGTTAAGACTCCGTGCTTCCAACGTAGGAGGTGCAGGTTCCTTCCCTGGTCTGGGAACTGGGATACTGCATGTTGCACGGCGCGGCCAAAAAAAAAAAAAAAGGAATCATTTTCCACAGGCACTTTGTCTGCAAGCCTTCCTCTTTATCTGTCAACTAATTCCTACAAAGAATTCTGAGCATGAAGGGCATTCAATGATCAAGAAACATCAAAGGACACAAGAAGCTAATCCACAGAAGAATGGCTGAAGAGTAAACAGTTCATCATTCTCAAGATATTTGACATACAAGTATATTTTGTGCTTCTCTGTCCCTAGCTTAGGTGAATTAACGCAAACTGTACAGGTATATCTAATGTATCACGAAATATTTCAGGCATTAAATGTATAAAGAATAATAAACACCCATTTGCTCTTAATCCAGTTCAAAGAATAAAATTTTATCATTACAGGTGTAAGCTCCTATGTACCCCTTCAAAGATTGCATTCCCTTTCTTACAAGGATAACTACTGTTCTGAATTGAACGTTTAACATCCCGTGTATTTCTTGAAAATTGCATTTCATGCTAACCTGTGGAAGTTATGAACATACTCTCAATTCTAAAGCTCTAGGGCACTTTTGACATTGTGCTAAAAATATCTCTTATTGCTCTAATAAGTTAATACTAAAAATATTTTTAGCATAACATGAAGCTTTCTACAGTGTATTATTTTAAATAAGTCAATTAATTGATAGTAAATATCTCAAGCCCAAGAATAAATGTAAGAAAACTGAGGACTCTAGATTAAATTTATAGTTTTTATTCTACCTTTATTTAAACTTAAAAAAAAAATCAGCCATTGAATAGTAGAAGGAGCTTGGCCAAAGTCCATGACATGTATAATCGATTGACAGTAGCCAGAATGTAATACTTTAAAGGAACTAATAACTAAGGGGTGTACTCTATACTCTTTAAGGCGGATAAAATTTCCAATGAACTCAGCCTTATGCCTGACACTCCCTGGTTATAATTAGGCATGTTTCAGAGTTGTATGAATGCTTGTTAACTAGCGGGGCACCGTTTAATAAATCTCTGCACTGTTATAGTCATCCAAGAGGCCTGTCTGCTAGACACCAAGTACTTTTGCCAGAGTGGTAGAACAATTGATGCACTTAGAAAGGGCATTGTTTTCAGCTAGCTCAGTAAAACATGAATGGGTCAAATGAAGCACAGTTTATTTTGTAAAGGGTCGGATCAATGATGCATTGTTGGGATTCAGCAGTGAGGATAGCTACAGTCTAGTGACTTGGTTTGTTGGTTTTCAGTTCCCAGGGCAAAGACCTTGTATTCTTAATTCAAGTCCACAACGTTTTCGTCAGAAACTGAAATCTAAGGAACTCTGAAAGCTGGCAATTTGTTCACAACTCATTTGATGCCAAAACCTTATACTGATCTGGACTCATTTAGTGGCGAATCATCACCTGCACTGACATTAATTTATTTAAAGTCTTTATGTAAACCAGTTACTGTGACTATTTATATGTTTTACTGCAGAAATATTAATGTACTTGATTAGAGGGTTTTGCTCCAGACCCCCTGGGGGTACTATATAATACATAGAATTACCATTTTATGTTATTTTATTTTAGAATTACCATTTTAAAACCCTAAATCTTATGAATTCTGGAACATAATTGGCCCTACAGGTTTCAAATTTGGGGTTGCAGAATTATAGTGGCTGTCACTGATTTAACAGCCACTATGGGCTGGGCTGTCAGCCCTTTCACTATTTCATTTTAGTCCCACATTGACCTATGATTGCAATAAGCATAGTTCTGCACCCTTGTTGTTGCATTAAAGCACATAATCGAATGTTCAATAAGATTTTTCCTGCTGCCTCTGATTTCTGGGAAAACCCCAACACTGACAACATTAGGTGCTAAAACTGAGGAAAAGAGGTGCTTGTACTTTCCACCTTCAATTCTGAAAAAAGATGTCTGCCCTTGAACTTGCTAAAAACAAAGTTAGATTTGCTTCTCTAGCTATCACCCCATCACCAGCAGCTTGCATACAAAAACCAAAAAGTCTAAAAGAAATATCAGGTTTGTGAGTTCCTTCTCTCTACCATGTTTTCCTTCTGCTTCCTCCTTTCCCATCCCCCACCCAAAACAAGTGAGGAGGACACTAAGAGAACCACAGGTAGATTCATACATTTGAGAAGTGCCTGCAAGAAGAAGAGAGACATTTTCCAGCTGAAGTTATGATTATGCCCTGGAATTGCTGATCTGCCCTCTGTACCATTTGGGCAGAGGGAAAAGGCACTGGGGAGTGATGACAAGGAGAACCGAAGGGACAGTAGAGGAGCAACCTGCTTCTTTGCTAAAGTAGCACAGCCAATGTACTCAGACAAGGCACTGTTTTAGGCTTAGCCAGTACAACATCAATTAAACTGCAGTCGTTTTTTTAATTAGTCAGATTCCCAACAGGCATGGCAAGGACGTGGGATTTTTCTCTGACCAAGTGCACAGTGAAAAAGATAGGCAGGCTTGAGCTATCTTGTGGGTACGCTACTCGAGAAGGCTGCCTTTGGGGCAAGAGGACCCCAGCATCAAGTAGGGTCATATGGGAGAAAAGAAGGAGTTGATGGACTTCAACATACATCAGGCTAGTTTATCCCAGATCAAAGGAACAAACAGTGGAGAGGTCAACGATAGAGACAACCCCCCCCCCCAAAGAACCCCTATATATGTTCCACTGGACACCTGTTTCACAGAGAGCAGCTACAGTCAAGAGAGGACAACAGCCTAAGTAAGTAAAAAGGCATTTGCCCCCTTTCCCTGCTCTCCCTTTTGTCCTGGAGCAAAGGACCCAGGAGTGTGTGTGTACGTGGGGCTCACTTTCAGGCTTCTCTCATCTTGATGTTCACTGTTATCCCCATGCTTCCCTCCATCCCATTCCATCCTTTCCTCCACCCCTGACAGAGAAGTGTTTTTTCCTGCTTTGTGGCTCAAGCACGAACAAAAGAACATTGTCTCTCTCAGCACAGCAAAGCAGGCTGGAACTTTCCAAAGGAACCTGGCTGAAGACAAAGAGACATAAGCAAAGAGAACACAAAGTCCGTAAGTACAGTCAGGCTAACAAAGTACAGATTTCCAACCCCATGATAGCTAAACAGTGACAGGCTCTCAAGTGTTGTGCATACCCCCGCTCTCCGAGAATCCTGGCCAGAGAAACTCGCTTCAGATCATCCACAAACCTTCCCTGCAGACCTTTCTTTGTCTCCATACCTTCTTAGAGGAGGGTTCGAAAGACATCCTGGCTGAACCATGGGTGATGCATACATGGATTAAGAAATGGTACACTTCCTTAGCTTTTGAATCAGACAGACCTGAGTGACTTCATGAGAGTTACTTCACCTCTCTGAGATTTACTTTTTTCATCTATATTGCACCTATTTTGTAGAGCTGTGAAGTGCTCACACAAATGCTTGTGTATGGTAAGTACTCAGAAAATGTTTGCTATTTTACCAATATTCAGTGTAGGAAGACAATGCTGGGCAGTTTCAAAACCACATGTCGGGCTTCCCTGGTGGTGCAGTGGTTGAGAATCTGCCTGCCAATGCAGGGGACACGGGTTCGAGCCCTGGTCTGGGAAGATCCCACATGCCGCGGAGCAACTAGGCCCGTGAGCCACAACTACTGAGCCTGCGCGTCTGGATCCTGTGCCCCACAACAAGAGAGGCCGCGATAGTGAGAGGCCCGCGCACCGTGATGAAGAGTGGCCCCCGCTTGCCACAACTAGAGAAAGCCCTCACACGAAACGAAGACCCAACACAGCCAAAAATAAATAAAAATCCTTCCCTAAAAAAAAAACACACAAAAAACCACACGTCATTGTCTTCCTTCTTCTCCTCTATTTATGTTTCCTGCTCCCCTTTCTTTCTCACATTCCTCCTACTCTCACAGAGAGGTAAAGTTTATTTCCTCATACCTGAATGCATCTAACAGTTTGCCCTACTAATCTGAACACACCATATCAAACTCATCAATCCACTCTTAGGTGAAGCTTGGCTTCTTAAAGTTCTAGCCTGGCATCTAGACCATAAGACCTTAGTACCACAACACATTATTACATCCCAGGACTAGACGAATATTTCCATCCGTCTCTTCTCTGAAGGACATCTTCATTTCCAAAACCCTGGTGGTGGACCTGATCAAGGTCAGCCACTCAGCACACTTTCCCCGACTCATCTGGCTCATGCTTGAGCAAGTAAACTGCACCCTTCTCATCCCCATCCAGGCAGACCCAGGCTCAAACCTTGGCTCAGTACTAAATGGCTAACAGCAAGTGCTTAATCTTTCCAAGCTTCAGTTCACTCTTTGTGGAATAGTAATTAGGACATCACCCTAACAGTCTTTGAATGTTAAATAAGGAAATGTATGTAAAGCACTCAAGGTAGAGGCCGGCTCACAGTACCATGGGTGTAATAAATGGTGGCTGACAGCATCACTACATGTCTATAATGTCACAGTTACCTTACATGAACAATGAAGTGGACAATTTACATCAAAAGATCAAAAAGGACTTTCTTTTACATCGTCTTTCATCCACATAGAACCTAGTCTGTAAACCAGTGGTTCTCAACCTTGTGATTCGTTTAGAGTCACCCGTTTACCTCTGAACCCTGATAAATGTCCTACTCATTTTAGACAGAAGTCCAAATGACACATTTATGGACCTGGGTACTATCGGTTTCCTAATCATGGTCCATCTTTATTGCCAACTCCAATCACATGATTAAGCAGAGTTTATTGCATTTAGTGTTCTTGGAAGCCTGTCAGTTAAGGGTAAAGAATTCGAATGACTACTAATAGATTTACATTTCACACTCACATATCAGAGCTGGAGCCCATGCTCCAGGCTGCCTTTCGTTTCTATCCAAAGTCCCTATTGCAAAATAAAGCCATTTCTCCTCCATAGTAGGAACTAAAATGTTTGTTAAATAAGTGAATCCACCGGCAGAGGATGGTTAAATGCCCCTCATGCTGCCATCTTGTCTGAACAATGAGTGGTTCGTGAATAGCAGACATGGCAGACTTTGTTTAAAATATACCAGAGGGAGGCAGTGCATTGAGCTTCTGAGTCTGACACACCTGGATTCGAGATTTAGCTCTGTGTGACCCTGGGAAGGTCAGTTAATCTCTCTGAGCCTCTGTACCTGCTTGGCGGTTGGGAGGTTTAAATGAGTTAATCAATGAGAAGTGTAGAGATTTTTTTTTTTTAATATTTATTTATTTGGCTGTGCTGGGTCTTAGTTGCAGCCAGCGGGATCTTTAGTTTTGGCATGTGGGCTCTTTTAGTTGCGGTATGTGGGATCTAGTTCCCTGACCAGGGACTGAACCCAGGCCCCCTGCATTGGGAGCATGGAGTTTTAACCACTGGACCACCAGGGAAGTGTAGAGCTTTTCAAAGACAATCTTCTGTGGTGGTGGGATGAATTGGGAGATTGTGATTGATATATATACACTAATATGTATAAAATAGATAACTAATAAGAACCTGCTGTATAAAAAATAAATAAAATAAAATTCAAAAAAAAAAAAGACAACCTTCTGGCTGTTGACCCTACATCTGTCCTTGGGGTTGCCCCACCCTCCTTTTCTTATTTTCGTTCACTATCTAGTTTTTCACCAGAGATCTGCTCTGACTAGATCATATGTGGAGAATCATGCTTATTTCTGGGCATTTAAAAAGGACTTTGACCAGGATTATAAAGCCCAGAAAACTGGCATGTGAAAAATGGACCTTCAAAGTCCATTAGGTAAAAACTAAGGAAATATGAGTAAAGTGTGGACTTTAGTTAATAATATTGGATCATTAGCTATGAGAAATGTATCATAATAATATTAACAATAGGAGAAACTAGGTGTGGAGTAAGTGAGATTGCAACTTTCCTATGGATATAATACTATTCAAAACTAAAAGGTTTATAACTGTTAAAAAATCTAACAATATCAAAATGGTAAAAAGTAAAAAATTATATACATGTTTATAATTTACTCCTATAGGTATATAGTAAGAACATGTCAGAATAAAAATGAAAAGAAAAATTTAAAATAGATTTTAACCAGGAATAAGGAACACTTTGATGAGAGGATAAAATTGATCACTTTTCTTCAAAAATTTGCAGGTCTCTTTTGTGTGGAAGATAAGATACAGACTGTCTAGTACCCAAGGCAGAAAAAATAAGTGGAAACTACAGATGATCCAGTTTTACCTCAGGCAATGATTAAAACTGTCCACACACACACACACACACACACACACACACACACACACAAATGGACACATTCTGAAGTAGTATATGACCTCTTTGAAAGGTGTTCATGGAGATGGTTGATGAACACCCATCAAGTGGCTGCTGCAATGAGTGGGTAAGAAGCTGTCCTTGAAAACATTTTCTGTATTTTATGACCGCTTCCTTTTCCTTATATCCATACATTTCTTTATGTTCTCCCTGGCCCTTTTCTACCTTTATCTTTTTGGTACATTAAGTTTCAGATTTGGAAAGGACTTTGGGGACCATCTAGTTCTTATCTGGTGTGTGCATTTTCAACAAACTTCTTGGCCTCTGGTATTATATGCAAACACATCGCGAAGACTCCCACTTGTTCAGCTTAAGCCTTATTCTTTGTTCTTTGTTACACTGGTTCAAGATCCTCATCTCAGGCTTTCCCTGCTTTGACAACCTTTTTGGACACATTTCTCCGCCTCTGACATCAGAAGGCTCACAGTTTTGTTCCTGCCTCCCGCCACACACTGAAGCCACGGCTGGTCCTGCTGCCAGTAACGTCCCAGGGACCTACTAGGCAATGAGGAAAAGAAAAACATTTATCACTGCCTGGCCCTAGGGCTGACATCCAATCTCAGTAATTACTTCATGCAACACTTATAATCGGGCCATGGCCTTTCATGTCCTTGTACATTTGCACAAATGGATCCTGAGAAATAAAACAGAAATGCAAGTTGAAAAATGCATCATGACTCACAAAACAGATCAACTGCACTGAACCATAATGTATCACACACACTATCTAAGCTCAAACTGGCTGAACCCTAATTCCTCCTGATTCACATATTCCAAGTAAAACCGTAGATAAACTAACAACTAACTTTGCTGACTCATGTGTTCTATAGATAGGACCCCTGGCTCTTCCAACAACTCATCTCATTTACAGATTCTGCCCAGACCACACTTTAACTGCCACCTAAGACCATCTGACGATTAACTGCAGCCTCTAGCTAAGTAAATTTCCCTCCCAATCAAAAAATGGAGAGAAGACCTAAATAGACATCTCTCCAAAGAAGATATACAGATGGCCAACAGGCACATGAAAAAATGCTCAACATCACTATTACAGAAATCCAAATCAAAACTACAAATGAGATATCACCTCACACCAGTCAGAATGGCCATCATCAAACAGTATGCAAATAATAAATGCTGGAGAGGGTAAGGAGAAAAAGGAACCCTCCTACACTGTTGGCGGAAATGTAAATTGGTGCAGCCACTATGGAGAACAGTATGGAGGTTCCTTAAAAAACTAAAAATAAAGTTACCATATGATTCAGCAATCCCACTCCTGGATATATACCCAGAAAAGACAAAATCTCTAATTCAAAAAGATCCATGTACCACAGTGTTCATTGCAGCACTATTTACAATAGTCAGGACATGGAAGCAACCTAAATGCCCATTGACAGATGAATGGATAAAGAAGATGTGACACATATATACAATGCAATATTACTCAGCCATGAAAAGGAACGAAATTGAGTCATTTGTAGAGACGTGGATGGACCTAGAGACTGTCATATAGAGTGAAGTAAGGCAGAAAGAGAAAAGTATCGTATATTAACGCATATATGTGGAATCTAGAAAAATGGTACAGGTGAACTGGTTTGCAAGGCAGAAATAGAGACACAGTTGTAGAGAAAAAACGTATGGACACCCAAGGGGGAAAGCGGGGAGTGGGGTTGGGGAGTGGGATGAATTGGGAGATTGGGATTGACATGTATACACTAATATACATATCTATAAAATAGGTAACTAATATGAACTGCTGTATAGCACAGGGAACTCTACTTCACTTCGCTGTACAGTAGAAGCTAACACAACATTGTAAAACAACTATACCCCAACAAAAAAGAATAAAAAAAAAGATACATGCACCCCAATGTTCATAGCAGCACAATTTACAATAACCAAGATATGGAAACAACCTAAGTGCCCATCAACAGAAAATTGGTTTAAGAAGATGTGGTATATATAATATATATGATGGAATTCTACTCAGCCATAAAAAAGAATGAAATATTGCCATTTACAGCAACATGGATGGACCTAGAGAATATCATACTAAGTGAAGTCAGAGAAAGACAAATATTATATAATATCATTTATATGTGGAATCTAAAAAATAATACAAATGAATCTATATACAGGACAGAAACAGACTCCACAGACATAGCAAACAAACTTATGGTTACCATAGGGGAACGGGAGGGGGTGAGGGAAAAATTAGGAGTATGGGGTTAACAGATACAAACTCCTATATATAAAACAGATAAGCAACAAGGATTTACTGTATAGCACAGGAAACTATATTCAGTGTCTTGTAATAAACTGTAATGGAAAAGAACCTGAAAAAAAAAAGTGTGTATATATAACTGAATCACTTTTCTATACACCTGAAACTAACAAAACACTGTAAATCAACTATACTTCCATTTTTAAAACGTAACCTTACCTATCACCTCCCTTTTGAGACACTGCAATGATTGTGCTCTGCCTTGCTCAGTATGTACAAACCCAGTTTTGGATGATCAACAGGGACCACTAGTGCTTTTTGACGCAGAAGTTTAACAGTTCTTTTGCCTGGTCATGCCAGTTCTTCTTGTTTCCCTAGCACACACCTACTCGTGCTCCAAGAATCCATTTAAATATCACTACAAGTCTTCCCTGATTCCTTCTTTACCGTAGTCCTCAGCACCATTTGTTACCCCATCCTGTGTGTTCCCCATGCACTAGACTCAGACTTCCATTCACTTTTCTCTCACTATATTTTCATTCTCTTATTTGTGTGTGCCCACTCTCTCCACCTTTCCTTAAGGTCAAGATCACTTTCATGCATCTCTGTATGTCAGTGTCTACTCTGATCCCGGGCACAGAATAGGCACTGAATAAATAACTCTTAAACCCAGATTATTGTTCATAACAAAACTTGCAAACAGAGCTTTAAGGGATACCTGTGTTAGTTATTTTTTCTTGGTCATTATCTGTGTGTGAGGGAGCCTAATGTAGAACAAATCTCTATAATGCCCATTCCTTTGTGGTGGGAATAGTCTATATAAATCATGTACTGGTGGCAAGGGTCACAAGCACTGATGTAGGATTACAGGGACCCAGGTGATGCTCCTGGCAAATACTGTTAACAGTCCTCTTTGGCAAAGAGGAAAATCAATTGCATTAAACATTTTCATTAAAAAAACTATTTTAATTATTAAAATTATAAATGCTATAAGTATTCAATACCACAGATAAAGCTTAAGTCCTCTTAGAAAACCATCTCCATCCCCATCCCGGCCCTACTTCTCCAGAGGTATTCATTGTTATTAATTAAGCATGCATCCTTCCAGATTATTTCTATTCATTTATATATATACACAGGAAAAATATAGTACTGTTTTGTGTATGTTTTTAATATAAATTTAATCATCAGTGTCTTTAGACCTTCATAAACATGAAGTTTCACACATGAGACACTAATGGCAAAAATTGCTTAAATTATCCTCATTTACTTGGCTCTGTTACTTAGCATACATCTAAGAAAAAATGTTAAGAATTTAGCATACTCAGAGTATGTGTCTATTTTACACATAACATTTGAATACTTATATTAATAAATATAAATATGTTACATTAACCTTACATTCCCCAAAGATTATGACTGATTTCCAATATAGTTTGGGGGAGTGTTGTGAAGATTTATGAGATAATTCATAAAACTACTTCAGCTATTTAGAATGCTAACGCTAAAAGTAAAGCAGCAAGCTTTAAGTGATCAAAAACACCTTAAATGCATAAAAGCCGTATATTGTCTTTAGTGGAAAATTGATTATTACTTAATAACCAGAAGGCCTGCATATAATCACAAAGTACTTATTCAGTACTAGAGAAATAATATGTGGAGATATCACTTCTTTCTCAGTCACCTACATAAAACTTTAGTTTACCTATGTAAATGGGCCATCATTTCACATAGAATTTTATGTTTTATGATAGGAAGATCACATTCATGCTCAATAATTTTATTTTAGCAGCTTCTTCAAGTTTTTCCAGCCAAACACTGAGAATGCACTTCTGAGATGTATGATGAAAAAGTATCAAGGAACGATGAATTGATATGTTCACAGCTGGAAAGTATTAATTGTGGTTGTGGACTGTATTTGCTAATAAACTGTTTTAAAATCTGCAAAGTTTTTAGAAATGCAATTAATATGCACATGAATAAGCATTCCAGGAAATCACCAGCGCAATATTGAAAAGTGATATGAATAAAATACATAGTCAATGTAACACTTTATTTATATAGCCCCTACCTTATGTGTGAAGGCATCCTCTGCCCTAAACATGGCTAGAATAGGCAAGGCACATTTATACCCAGCTAAGAGTTCATTCTTTCCCCACTTAACCATCCTGGTTAGTGAGCAGGCCATTGGAGATCATTCCGAGATCCACGAGAACCAATTAGCTTTTGCTTTCAGCGTGAAGTCTGCTGGTTCTGAGAAGCCCTTCTAAGTAGACCTCACCTCTAGATCTCCTCTTTTAAAATTACTTTTCAGCAGACGGCAGTGCTTGAGTCCCTGATGACTTTGTGAAGTCATTACACCAGCCCTAAACTGCCATGTCTACACTTTTTAAGATAATTAATATACAGGGACTTCCCTGCTGGCACAGCGTTTAAGAATCTGCCAGCCAGTGCAGGGAACACAGGTTCAAGTCCTGGTCCAGGAAGACCCCACATGCCGCAGAGCAACTAAGCATGTGTGCCACAACTACTGAGCCTGTGCTCTAGAGCCCACGAGCCTCAACTACTGAGCCTGCGTGCCACAACTACTGAAGCCCGCACGCCTAGAGCCCATGCTCTGCAACAAGAGAAGCCACCGCAATGAGAAGACTACATACCTCAATGAAGAGTAGCCCCCGCTCACCACAGCTAGAGAAACCCCATGCGCAGCAACGGAGACCCAACGCAGCCAAAAATAAATTTTAAAAAAAACAATAAATTTTTTAAAATAAATAAATTAAATTAAGTTAAATTAAAAAATAATTAATATACAACTAACATAGCATTGTGTTAAGTTTAAGGTGTACAAGGATGTTGATTTGATCATTTATGTATTGCAATATAATTACTACCATAGCTTTAGCTAACACCTCTATCCCTTTACATAATTATCATTTCTTTTTTGCGGTGAGAACATTTAAGACCTAGGCTCTTAGCAATTTTGAAGTATATCATATAGTATTGTTGACTATAATCACTATGCTGTGCATTAAATCTCCAGAACTTACTCATCTTCTAGTTGCAAATGTGTTCACTTAGTACCTTATTTTGTACCTTATTTTATGAGAGATAATAAACAATGAATATGTTTAAGCCTCTATACTTGAGTCTCTGTTACCCACAGCTGAGCCTAAGTCTAACTGATATAAGATTATAGATTGCTTGGGGTTAACTCAAATTTTCCAAGCTCACAGAGAGATTCAGTACTGTCGATAGTGTTCTCCATATTCAAGAACAGGCTGTGAACAGAGAGACTATAAGACAAGGTGATTTAGTCAAGTCACTCCAAATTAATTCACTGATGGCCTCAGGATAGACAGATCTGACTCTGAAGTCAATCCCCAAACATGTGTAACATCCTTTCTACATTTTATCCTCCTGCCTAAACAAATATTTGTGATGCTTTTGAGAAACAGTAGGCTTTTTGCCAGTTTTTCTAGCTGAGAATAGATGCACAAGATTCCTTTTGCTAATGTTCCTGAGATGAACTCAAAACCCCAGGTTTAAATACTTATATTTTTATTTCTTGTATTTTGTGATTATATGAGAATGAATTGCATGAACAAAATACGGAAGTCAATTTTGTTTTTCTTTTTGAATTCTTATCACTACTTTTGGTTCTTAATAACTATGAATCTCATCTTTTCATATTTTGCATTCCACAAACTACCTTATCCACAACGATAAAAAATATACATATATCTTTCCTGAGAAACACATTTTTATGTCCACAGACATTCTGCTTTATGTTCACAAATGTATCAAGGACAAAAATTGCACTTTTCTACTTAGATTTTACCTAAATCTTGACAAATGGCACAAACACCTTTGGCTGAAGACTGCTTTTCTGTACCATCAAAGGAACTGGGCTGAGAAATAACCAAGTAGATGCTATATACTGTCTGAAACGCAACTTGAATCTTCTCAGAGTCAGTCTCTTTATGTTGGAAAACTATATGTGATTTTGAGTAAATATTAGCTAAGATGCTTTGGGATGGAAGTAAAAAAATGAATAAAAGTTAAAAGTGGCTTTAAAAATAACTTATTTTTGTCACACAACAAAAGTCCAGAAAGCTCGAAGATGACTTTTCTGCCATTTCTTGATCTTTTTCCTCATTGTCACAAGATGGTCTCCTGCACTCCAAGCATCACACTTTCACACAATCACATTAAAAACAAAAAAGTTGGGGATGGGAGGTGGAGAGAAGAAACTTTTCTTTCTTTTCTTCTTTCCCAGAAATTCCCAGCAGACTTCCCCTTACATCACAGGCCAGAATTGAGGTCACAAGAGAGGCTGAGAATGCAAGTACTTGGTATTTTCTGCCTCTGCTGTGGGAGATATTTCTGCCAGCCAGGAAGACAAGGGAGAGGAGGTTGACCTTGGGAAGGCAGCCAACAGTGTCTGCCCGGGGGCTTTGTAGCTATGGTCGCTGCATGTGCCTTGCCGGTTTCTAATGGCCAATGAGCAAAAATACAGAGTGTGGCATGTCACAAAGAGTAGTAGGAAGAGGAGAGTGGAAAACATCTGGCTGGTATAGAAAGGCAGTCTGATGAACTGTTAGACTGCAAGAGTCAGAAAAGTTGTAAACTCTCCCTAATCCACAAAGCTACTCAAGTCAGTAGGACAAATCAGCCAGGGTAATCAGCTGAATACTAAATACTGAATACTAAGCACTGAGTGTTCCCCAGGAAGACCTTACTGGATCTTTTCCCCACTCTCTGAAGCCTCACTCATATTGAAAGTGATCTTTCTGTTGAGATTTCCCCTCTTAATGGTTTGCCTGGAAGTTTACTCTGTATTTGTTTTTTCACATATTTTTATTCATGAGTTCTCATGCAATGCTGGAGGATCAGGGTCAGTAGGTACTTAGGAATTCAGTTAGAAATCCAGAAGCCAATGGACAGAGCATGGTTTACTCTGTTATTAAAGATAATATGATTTCTCATTTGCTTTTATTAATGAGGACACCTTTCCTTACAGAATCCAAAGAATGATGCCATGCCAGATTTGTGTTTAATTCAGTAGAATTCCATCTTCCCAGCAGCCTCAAAAGAGCTATTCTCAGTATTTCCTTTAAACCAGAACACTTAATGCACAGCAATGCAAGAGGGGGTTGACTGGTCATTGTACATTATAAATTGTAGACAAACATCTTTTGTTGTTGCTGTTAATAAGAGCATGATAATAAACATCCTAATCAAATTTAAAAGGCAAGCATTTGAATATTTTTAATTAGAAGGACTAGTACATAGTGCCACATTTAGTCAAATCTAGAGTTCCCATTTCAAGCTTAAATCATAAATGTGGGCATTATTGCTTTTTACAATACACCATTGATAGAACACCAACTTTAAAGCCAATTAAAGGTTGGCAATCCTCCTACCATCGGCAAAGTAACACTTGTTAACAGTTCCCCTTGTGACACGTTTCGGCATAATCACTGATTTCTGGAAACCTTATTTAGCACTTACGGATATTTTGAAATCTCTAATGAATTTCTTTTTATAGACAGTTTTACATTTTACTCTAATTTTTTAAAGGTGTTCAGGTAGTTTAATTTTATACACTCAGATTGTGCATGTACCGAGATATTTATACGTGAAGGACAAAATATTAGAGTTTGTAGAACTATACTCTGTAAATAATGGTTTGCTCAGATTTTAATGGTTCCATTTCTGAAATCTAATTGTACCCAAATTCATTCAGGAAAAACTTCACATTAGAATCTGAATATGCAGGTATTGTTCTGTTTAATAAATTACAAGTTCTTGTCATTTAAGAACTGGTTAAAAAACAGAATAAGTAAATTCTTTCACAGTTGTTTACTTCAAATAAAAGTGTTTTGGAGGCTTATAAAACCTTTTTTCATTTCATATGGAAATAATTTGATAAGCTTGGCAAGGATGTGACAAACAAATGAGCTAAGAACATTCAAGTTATTTTAGTCTTGAGTTACTAGCACTGAACAAAGAACTAGTTTTCACCAATTAAAGAACAGCTTGATTATATGCTATGCAAATGCTAATGGGAAAATGAACAATAGCTAGTTCTCACCTAGGTGTTGTATTCTGGCAAGCTTCAAGTAGATAATATTAATTCTAGATGACACAATGCATTCAGATCCTCAATATCAGAGATGTGATAACATTAAAACAAGATTATAGAAGCCATCTTGATATTCAATATTAGAAACAGATAATATTAACACAAGATGATGCAATGCATCCAGATACTCAATATCAGAGATTTGATAACATTAAAACAAGATTATGGAAGGCATCTTGATAGTCAATATTAGAAACAGATAATATTAACACAAGATGATACAATGTATCCAGATATTGACAGTAGATTGATTCCAGTAGAAGTAGGTGATCTTCACAAAATCAACAACCTTCAGATGTTACTTATATTATTTTTGCTTTTTGTCATCTAGTCACTCACAAATTAGCAATACTGTACAGGATCAGAGGGTCATAAAAGCCACATAATTTAACACATCTTTATCTTTAGCTATCTATTCCTTGACCCACACAGTGTTTATGTCAGGACTACATATCAGTATAAACGTTTAATTGCCCCCCACCCGTTTTTGTAAAAAACAAAAACCAAAAAACTCTACTGTTGTTATCATTACATGTTTCATTAAGTACCTATTGTTTATTTTGACTTCATAAATGGAAAAATTCTTCCAAAGAAATGTGTTAGTTGTTTAGGAATACTTTTTTTTCTTTTTGGCCACGCCATGTGGCATGCGGGATCTTAGTTCCTTGACCAGTGTTCGAACCCAGGCCGCCTGCACTGGGAGCGCTGAGTCTTAACCACTGAACTGCCAGGGAAGTCCCATAGGAATACTTTTTTAAAAATTAGAGTAAGTTTAAAATTTAAACTTAAATTGTAATTTAAAAGTTTTTAAATGATGTTGGTAATAGTGAAAAATCAGAAACAACCCACATAAATAAAAATTGAGGTTTGATTAAATATGTTATCTTTTGGCATGGCAGGAACAATTAGTTGCCCATCCATGTCAATTAACCTTTATTTTTTAATAACAGCCTGATTTCATTCCAGGTATTCAGGGTGGCAATGCATCCAGCAAAAAGATTACATTTCCAGCCGCTGGACCTGAGAGTTAAATGTAGACTCATGACTAAGTCTTGATTAGTGAGATGGAAGCAGAGCTGGGCTTCTGAAAGGCTCCATCAAAGCACTGATTGAGCCTGGAAGAGTTGGTTCTTTTGCACTTCGCCCTTTCTCCTTTCTGCTGATGTTGAACTCCAGCAGCCAACTTGGATCATGAAGTGACCTTGAGGATGGAAGTCCCCACAAAGAAGATGAAGGAGCAAAAAGAGAAAAGAAGTCTTGCAGACTTGGTGGAGCATGGCAGCTCCATGGGCATGCAAGCTATGCTATCGCACGAGGACCCTGCTCAGAAGGGCTCTGCATTGGTGGCTTCTACTGTGGCTATCTTGAAATTCTTAATAATTTTGTCTTTGAACTTGTGCTTTGTAAATGAAGACTGATAGAATGACGGAGCATGTGTGTAAGAAGAGGGTTACATGCAATATGCTTGGTTGCTGTACCTTGTTGCCCCATTTGCATGAGCCCCATGAGCTCAGAATTCCCATGGTCCCACAATGAGCCAGAGTTCAGCAAGACTCAAAGTGAGTCCAAGGAAAGTGCGTTACATCTACAGCTGATTAAGCCGGGGCCCTGACAGCCCTGAGAGGACACACTTTTTGTTTGAACCAGAACTTGCTACTCGGTGAGAAGGCAATGGCGTTCCTAGAAATACGACAACCAAGGAACCCTGTTATACCACTCCTTACTCATGTTATGTTACTTCCCTGTAATAGTCAACAACTTATCATGCAAAGGATGACATAGAAGGAAAAGAGAAGATAACCCAAAGATCCTTCTCCTTTCAGTCTTTTTTACTCAACAGTAAGCTGAAGGTAGAGTGTTGGTAGAAGGTGTGTGTGTGAAGAACTGAAATAAAAACAGTTGATTTCCTTTTGTGCAACGTTGTTCTGGTAAGAACAAGGTACAAATGTTTGTACACGCTATGAATTATGAATGAATGTGATTTTAGTGATTCCACATAAAATTTAAATGTTCCTCTATTTACTGTTTTTTTTTTTTTTTTGGCCACACCATGCAGCTTGTGGGATCTTAGTTCCCGGACCAGGGATGGAACCTGGGCCCACGGCAGTGAAAGCACCAAGCCCTAACCACTGGACCACCAGGAAAGTCCCTTATATTTGCATTTAAATTGGCATTACTCAATATAAACATGAAGGGTACAACACATACTAATAACTTAAAATTTTTTCTTTTTGTTACCCAGAATGACATTAAATAGAAAATAAAAAACACCATAACAAATCAAGAAAGAGATCTCAGAAGGAAAGAATCTTCTTTTTTTTTGGCCATGCCCCGCAGCTTGCAGGATCTTAGTTCCCCAACCAGGGATCAAACCCATGCAATGGAAATGCAGTGCCTTAACCACCGGACTGCCAGGGAAGTCCCCCCTGTATTTTAGTACTTTTAACGTTTGCCCAAAGAGCAACAAGTTCATGCTGAGACACCAAGATTTGCAGCAGAGAAAGAGTTTATTCACAAGGCAGACAAGTCAGAAGACAACAGAACAAATCTCAAATCCGAAGCAACCAAGTTACATGCTTCTTCATGGGATACATGTTCGAAAATAGAGGTATTTAGCATGATTCGAGGGTGGGGTTTTGGGCCCTCTGACATCAAAAGGTCATTCATCAGACACCTGCGCAGGTCCAGTTTTAGGGTCGATGGTGCCAACCAGTCTTAGCTGGCTTGAACTGGATAAGAGCTGACTCCAAGTTTCTGAAAAACAACTTAAGTCCCCCCCCCCCCCGTTACAATAGCGAAGTGTTATCTATAGGGTAGTTAAGGAGTCAAAAATAATTAAAACAGTTCAGAGAAGCAGATTACAAGCAGAGGGATTTTTAACAAGCTGTTCCCGTGCCTGCTGTTCTGTAGGACAAGCTCAAGAATTTCTGTTAGTCACCAGTTTCTGTTAACCCTGTGGGGCATGGTTTCAGAACTCTCTACTTTTTAAACAAGAAGACCCACATTCTCATTTTGCACTGGACTCCACAATTATGTAGCCAGCCTTGACTTCTTGGAGCCAACATACCATCTGTCTACTTTTGTGTTTAAATCACTGTTATTTTTTTATAGCCAAATCTAATCCTAAATGACACTTATAGTATACAGGGTAGCTACTAACTCACTGCTAAAGAAGAATATTTGATTATTGGGAAAACTTACCTTTGATAGGTTTTTAAAAATGGGATATGCACAGTATGCAACTTAAAAAAAAATGCACAAACACATAAACACACATAGAAATAAAAGACCAAAAATAATTACACTGAAATGTTCATAGTGTTTCTCTTTAGGAATTGCGATTGTTGATGATATTTATTCTCTTATTGTGTGTGTGGTTTTCTGCATTTTTCAACCTTCCTAAAATAAATATTGATTACTTTTACAGGTAGATAAAATTTAGAAAATTTACAAATGAATCCTGAACCAGTATAAAATTTACCATTAAATCTAGAAACTTTGTAGAACTCAGCCTCATGTAGTTTTTACAGTGTCCTTAATTTGGGACTTTTCAAATTATAAAAGTGATCCAGACTGGTTGTAACAACTGAAACAAAACAAAGTTACATAAAGAAAAACTGATTTCATATCTCCATTCTATCCCTGCCATCTATCTAAGGTAAACGTGTTAAAAGATTGACATGTATCTTTTCACAAATTATATAGTGGAATCAAGCCTATGTGATTTGTTCATCACACAGACACACACACATAGACAGAAAAAAAAAAAAAGAGAGAGAGAGAGAGTGTGATTAATTTTGGGGTTTGCTTGTTTTCCGTGAAATAGAATCCTATTATACGCCTTACTCCACAACTTACTATTTTCACTTACTGTGTCATAAACTTCTCTACAAATCAAAAGATATAAATTTAACTTTATCATTTTTCTTATTTCTCCGTGCATACATGGAGACACATTTTACCCATTTCATTTTGGAGCATGGAGGTGTCTTTTAAATGTAATTTCTTCAACATTCTGTCTATAATGCTGTGGAGGCAGGAGGTGGTTGGGTGGGTGGGATATTGCTTCTCAGTGAATTCCCTCTGCCAGTCTTGATCAGAAGTTCATGAAATAAATTTGTGTTTCCAAACGAAATATGTTATATTATGGTATTTCAACATGTTATTGAAATCCGATATGTTATTGTATTACGTTATATTATCGTATTTCGATATGTTATCTCCTTGCCTCTACTTTCGCATTCCATATTTCATCTTGTATCATACTACAATGTTCAGTCAGTTCCCTGGTTTGCAATTTGCTTTTTTTTTTTTTTTTTTTTTAAAGGATTTTCTTATTTATTTATTTATTTATTTATTTATTTATTTTTGGCTGTGTTGGGTCTTCGGTTCGTGCGAGGGCTTTCTCCAGTTGCGGCAAGCGGGGGCCACTCTTCATCGCGGTGCGGGGACCGCTCTTCATCGCGGTGCGCGGGCCTTTCTCTATCGCGGCCCCTCCCGTCGCAGGGCACAGGCTCCAGACGCGCAGGCTCAGCAATTGTGGCTCACGGGCCCAGCTGCTCCGTGGCATGTGGGATCTTCCCAGACCAGGGCTCGAACCCGTGTCCCCTGCATTAGCAGGCAGATTCTCAACCACTGCGCCACCAGGGAAGCCCGCAATTTGCTTTTTGATGCATCCTCTTCTTACTCTTTAGAGGGAAACTAGATTTTGTGCCTTGAAGATGTAAGACAATTTATAATTTAATATTTATTAGTTTAACCTTAGAAGCCTAGGCAAACCAGAAGTTTTCAATCTAGCAGTACCCACTGAGGAATTGAGGGAATTTTTTTAGGGCTGGAAAAGAATTACAAAATAGACTGTGTTGATATTAATATTTAAGGTCATTCCTACAAAACAGACTTGCAAGGCATTGTCTCAAAACTGACCAGTTTGGGACTTTGGGTAGACAAAGTCTTGGTGAATTCTCAGTGACCTCAGTGTGCTTATTAGTATGAGAGAGTTCAAAGAAGATTCTGTCTGTTCTCAAGTGCATGTGCATGTGCTTACCTGCACTTAAATCTTCATTTAATCTGAGCTGGCCAAGAGTTACTCTATAAACCAATGGTTTGTTAAAAATTTTTAAATATATTACATAAATAATTAAGTCTTTTCTTCTTGGTAACAAGTTCACAACTGCAATCATCTATTGATAATAAATTCACAGCTTCTTGATTTTGCTTATTTATGGCTTTCTCATCATTAACAATTATTCACAGTTCTCTGACTTGCTCTGCAGTGCCTGCTGATGAGACTAGAAAATGTTCCTATCACCACAGGGAACACATAATCACCCTTTGGGGATTATTTTCTGAAAAATAAAATTGGTGGAGTTTTTACTCCCCAAACATTGGATAGAAAAAATCTTTACAGGATATAAATGCAAAATATAGATGAAACAACCGTAACATTGAAAATACTGTGAAAACAAGAGAAAGTAAGAGAAACCCCTCAAAATCTATAGCTATAGTATTTTTTTGAAAGCTAGATTTTTTTTTTTTACCCAAAGATATAGTTGGGCCACTTTGTTATTTTAAGGGCTGTGCCCACAATGCAGATAGAAAATAAAAATTCAGCACAGAAAAATGAAATTAAAATGAACCCTCTATTCCACATGCATATCAAGAAATTACTATTTCTCTCCAAATGCATATCAAGAAATTACTATTTCTCTCCAAGCCAAGGTTATGCCAGGCTAAATGTGGTGACTAAAGAGGACCTTGTCCTCAAGGACTGGGCTGGCCAGAGGCAAGCTTGTGCAATAGGAAGTTTGTCACTGGTACACTCTCCAAACAGCTCCCTTTGCCCTTGGTGGCCACCTCTTCTCTTTCCCTCTTGCTCTCAGGGGTCTCTCAGTCCCTGGCTAAATTTTGCTCTCAGTTGGCAGCTAATTAATGGGTAAGAGGGTACGTCTGTGGAGAAAACTGTGCTTCTAAGTATTTACAACTTCTTTATATGTTTAGAGATTTTTCAGTTATTAGAAACAGGGAGGAAAATTTTGGTAGCAGAAAAACCAGTTTGGCTCTGGGTCAGTAAACCTGTCTGGTAATTTAATAGAATCAAACCTTAGTAATGAATTTTGCATCTTATCGTGGTAAAAGACCCTAAAGATATCTAAGCAGCAGAGGTGGAAGGTAAGAGTTAGTAGTGCTTTTGTAATTTTGTTTTTCGTAGAGTTGAAACAGTCATGGGATCCACCAGAGTCTGGAAAAATGGCTACTTTCTTCTTTGATATTTAGTGGAGGAGGGAAAAACCACCACCAGAAGAAATGTAATCAGAAAGTTTTGGTCTTGTGGGGATGCAAATATAGACTTCATTGGCTTAAATATGGGGAAAATGGAGTTTAAACACCAACCTCTTCCCACCTTCAGCATAAACAAACAGGCTGAAAGACCGGGATGGAAAGCTTTAGTATGCCCTCAGGCCAAATTCTATATTTAACAGGGAGAAACCCACAGTTGATTAGACTCAAGAGTAATTAAATCAACAGAAGAAAAATGTTAGTTCAGTTAAGTATGAATTTTTACTAAGATGTTATGTTCTTTTACAACCTTCTTTTAAATGGGATGTTTTTCATAGTTAATTATAGCTGTAAGTTGTATGTATAGTTGTGTTTCCCTAATGAAGAGTTTAATTTGCTTGAGGTGGTTTGTCGGTTCTTACATGGGGATCTTCAAAATTCTTTGCATATATAATCCTGAAAGAATTTTGAAAAACATAAGGCCCCTTGAACATTTTACATTGACATCTAGAAATGTTTTATAATATCTTAAGTTTAAATCATTGCAAAGAACGTACTTTCAGGTGTATTGTAATTTGAACATATATTTTAACTTTTTTTTTTTATCAAATCCTTGGAGTTGTAGGTTTAGCTCATTCAGGTTATAGAATAAGTCCAATATATGAATATAACACTTTTGAAGCCAGTCTTCATTGTCAAACCAATCAGTTAAATCAGACTTACTGTCTATCATTTTAAAATTTAAACAGTTGAGATGATATCCTTCTGAAGCCTAATTCCACGTAACAGAGACAGGAGATAGAGAAGGCATGGAGACTTGCCAAGAGTTGTTACCTAGATAAAATAAGACTTTAGTACTTTTTATTGAGGCTTTCTTTGCTTTTTTGGGGGGGAAGGTAGAGAATGGGAGGATGCCCCCTCAAGTGCAGTGCATGCCTAATTTTCCCCTTTTGAGTTGCCTTCGAAATTTTTATAGCCTGGAGCAATGCACCAATGCAGCAAGGTAAGATTCAGGTAGGGAGAGAGATGTGTCCGTCTTCTCTGAGGGGGGTGAAGGGTGAATGTGTAAAAGGAGACATTGGCAGGCCTAGGGAGGGGGCTCTCAGGAAAGGGACCTGTGGAAATTGAGAACTAGGAAATTGGTTGCATTAAAACTATCCAATCACCATGTGTTTTGGGAAAGTCTTCTCATACCCTAGGAGCATGAGTACCCAGTTTGAAGTTGGCTGCTCTAAACCCTGTTTGGAAGAGCACATGTGGTACAAAGATTCAAGATACACGATAGCCTTCCAATGGTGAGACACTCCGACGGCAGCAGGCATACCAGAAACTCAGTAGGACAAAGGGAACTACTTTGTTAATGCTTCCTATCATCAGAACAGCTCACATTCCAATCATATTTTGATACAGAATACAATCATATTTTAATACAGAACATTTAAGAGATGAAAAAGCCTATAAGATACAAAATCATAAAGCTAGAATCATGGTGAGTAAATAGCAGTGAGATTATTTGCCTTTTTTGCCTCTGCCTAAGTAGCATAAGGCATCTTCTGACTTAATGTTACCACTGAAGGTTCCAAATTATTGTGTCACATTAAGTGAAAATTTAAAGTAATTCCACACATCAGAGAGTTGGAAAGCATGCAAACTTGTGCCCCACTGTGAGAACACCAATAATATAAAAATCTAAACTTCATAATAGATAAGCTAATATTTCAAAGGAATGCTTCAAAGGACATCCTTCAGCATTGCTTTGTGTTAAATATGTTTTCATTTTACAATTGTTTCCTACAAAGAATACCTTTCCCTGTTGTTCTCTAGGAATTGTTAAAACACCCCGAAAAGGAAAAACTAGCCACGAGGAAGGGCCGAACCTCTACCAGGAGTGGATGTTTGTTGCTTTTGTTCTTTCAGCATTTCTGTCTTTCATCTTCAGGTAAGATTTCTCCATTTCCTTTGGAGTGTTCTCCTTTCCTCATTCCATGCAGTTCTGGGCTGCCACTCATACTGGCCCCATCATAGAAGCTGGCATGTGATACAGGTCTGGTCGGTCATACTATCCCAACCTCCTGACCATACACTGGCCCAGTGGTAGGCACATGACTCAAGCTGGGCCAATTAGAGTCCCTCCTTGGGATATTTACATGAAATTGGGGGCAATTCGCCCAAACACAAAAATGCTGAGTTTTGTTGAATTTCTTATGGAAGATGATAAATAATGGAGCTTTTCCATTGGGGTTTAATGTGGAATGAAACCTAGCAGGCCATGTAGATACAGTGGACAGCAAAAGACAGAAAGACACAAATATAAGTTAAGGACAGATACATTATAAAAAGGGCTTGGGCTTCCCCAGGCCCTGAACTGGTATTCAAACATTTACCTGCATCACGGGTAAATCTGAGACAGGGCGGCTCCCAGTGACATATGGATGACAGGGTCTAAAAACCAGAGGTCAACAAGTAGAACTTGCTGGGACAGATGCCACCAGAAGATCCTGTTATATAACTTTTAACAAGCAGAATGTGCATCAGCTTGTTTGCATTGATGGAATTTCCTGCATGAAAGGAGCTGTGTGTGAAAGGGGAGAGGGATGCTAGGTTTTCAGAGGAGGTGTAGGCTGGTGCGCTGTAAAGCTTTGCATAACTGGGAGCAAGCTGAGGTGGGGGTGGTGTGTGGAGGGGTACTGAGGCAGCTGCAATACCTGTGTTTCAATAGTGCCACCATGTGGCTGTGACACCAGCAACAGCCTAGCCCCAGCCTAATATGCCACCTTGGTTGAACAGCTGAATTTCTAGTTTTCTCTTCTGTAGGTGACCTCAGTAGGGCTAACCTCTCAGTCACTGAGGTGTATGGATTTCATATGGTGGGAGATGAGGAATGGTTAGAGAGTGGGGATTACTGAGAAGAAGGATGTTTTCACGATATCAGAGAAGTATTGTTTGGATAACAAAAATAGGTGGGTCCTCATTTTGATCCCCCGAAGGGGAGTTTAGAGATGTCCTGGAGTTTGCTTGTGCCAGTTTGCCAGAGCTGATTATTAAATTTTTAGGAATTTTGCAAGCTCGTTGTTAAGCGAAAATGTCGTGAAAAATTGACTACATATGTCAGATTTAATGACAATAGATTTATCAGGAAAAGAGTTAGCAGACTGGGATGCAACTCCATTTGTCAAATCGTAATTCAATTGCAATGGTATTTTGGCCACAGATACAAAAGTTTGGCAAAAGCAGTGTGTAAGAATCCATTGGCTATGTGGCAGTTACAATAAAAGTATTGTATCTTTTATTATTATTTGTAAATTTATGCCACATATTCTTTATTTTATAAAAATTTACAATAAACACATATATATATGCACACTTTTTTCCCCTGAAGAGTTGATTATTATTTACTAGCACACTACTGCTTATAGGTTATGTGTTTATAATGAATTGCTAATAATTACAAAATATAAATAATGCATCACGTCATTCCACTCACACCCACTTAGTTCCAGAGCAATACGATTCCATCCTGAGTCATACTCCATCAATGCTACAAAAAAGTTCAGGCTGTTACCAATACTTAATAGGAATACCCATTCAGTTGTTTCCTTAATTACTTTGTTGGTAAAGAGACAAGTGAATTCCTATGACATCTATGGTGCTACTTTAAAACCATCCTGAAGTGCTAAGTGACTAATATTTCTGGAAGTTCAAATTTATACAATTATATAAGAGATTAGATCTCGTCATGAGCTACTTTTTCCTTTTTCATGGAAAAAGTAGACAGGTAAATTCTTATGTATGATGACAACCAACAAAATTATTTTGAGACTCTGAAAAATAAGAAGGACTAGGGAGAGGTTTCCCACTTGAATGGCAAATTGTACACATGTATTTGGTCTGGATGCAATTAAAATGATAGTAGAGGAACAAAAATCAAAAAAAGGAAATAAAATTACATGAATGAAGAGAATAGGAAGAGAATCACCAAGAGATGAAAGATTTTTAAAATTTTATGGAAGTCAGAAAAGAGATGGAATCATGTGATGGATTAAACAGAGAGAAAGAAGCCACAACCCAGATACAATCAGGAGGGGCTGCAGTGGCAGTAGGAGTGAATCTGTCCAGTAAAACCTCAGAGATTTTCTGAGGTTGGAAACTTGGAGTCAAACTGTCAAGTAAGCAACAGAACAAGATACAGTCATCCCTCGGTTTTCAGAGAATTCATTCCAGGACCCCCATGGATACCAAATCCACAGATGCTCAAGTCCCTTACAGTTGGCCCCCCATAATGGTGGATGCCAAAACCACGGATAGGGAGGGCCCACTGTAAAGAAATTGAAGGACTCAGAAACTTTTCTTAGGAAGTTACTTGATGTACTTGAGAAAAAACAGGAGCGAGGGAAATTAGAAAGAAAATGACCTGGAGTACAGAAAACACAGACCTAACCCAGGGTTCAATGAACAGAAATCCCAAATGACTGCTAGCACTGAAGGCCTAGAAATGTCTTTCCAAATTAGAACAAGAACTCAGTGGGGACCAAAAAGAATGTCTGTAATACGAAAAGAATAAATTCCATGCTATAGATAGAATAAATAAGGTGTTGGAAGTTATTTGGATATGGTGAAGAAGGCATGTTCCTTTTCCCAAGAGAAAATAAAGGCAATTAAAAACTCCAGAAAAATAGAGAAAACAAATAGTTGTGGTCCAAATAGTAATCAATCTAAAATGCACTATAATTTTGAGCAATTGGTAGAGTACAAGGGAAAAAAATATATTTGACTATACAAATGTGTATGCACTTTATATTTTAATAGCTATTACCAAAATCCCTTCTAAAGAGGTTCTATCAATTTTGGCAATAACTATTAAGATATAAAATGTATGCACTTTTTGACCCAGGTATTCCACTCTAGGAATTTATCCTCAGATTTATATTCATATCTTTGTTCAAATAGTTAAATTTATGGATGTTCATTTCATCATTATTTATAGTGGCAAAAAATTAGAATTGGTTAAAGGAATTGTGGTACATCTATACAATAGAATACCACACAGGCTTTTCAAAGAATGAGGTAAATCTATAAGTATGATTTGAAATAATCTCCAAGATATAGAAAGTACAAAAAACAAGATGTTAGAAAAATGTGTACATTGTGCTTCTGCTTGAGTAGAAACAAGAACACACACACATTTACATCCGTGAAACTTATTCTGTGGTTGACTCTGGAGAGGTTGAATGATGTCTGAAATGAGATGGACATTTTCTTTGTCTTTTTACACTGCTTGAATTTTACCATATGCTTGCTTGTAAAAATTGTTTTTAAGCTTTAAAACATTTGGAAAGTGAAACAAAATTAAAACTAACTCACCTTTTCACTTAGGATACTTTTGCCCAAAAGTAACAGAAAACCAGACTCCACTTAGTTTTTATTGGCTCATGTAACTGGGAATTCATTGGTTCACATAATGGAAGTCTGGAGAAGGGTGGGCTTCATGTTCAGCCTAGCTCAGCCTGTTAGGACTGTTTGTCGGATTCATCTTCACACTGGCTTTTCTTTCTTTCTTTCTTTCTTTCATTCATTTATTTATTTATTTTATTTATTTATTTATTTATTTATTTATTTATTTATGGCTGTGTTGGGTCTTCGTTTATGTGCTAGGGCTTTCTCTAGTTGCGGCAAGTGGGGGCCACTCTTCATCGCGGTGCGCGGGCCTCTCACTATCGCGGCCTCCCTTGTTGCGGAGCACAGGCTCCAGACGCGCAGGCTCAGTAATTGTGGCTCACGGGCCTAGTTGCTCCGCGGCATGTGGGATCCTCTGAGACCAGCGCTCGAACCCGTGTCCCCTGCATCGGCAGACAGACTCTCAACCACTGCGCCACCAGGGAAGCCCCACACTGGCTTTTCTTATGGCAAAATGCTGCCTTCACATATGCTCTCCTCAATGTCCAAAGAAAGAGTATTTTTTCCTGTGATTCTCTTGCAAGAACAAGTAAAACTCTTTCTCAGAAGTTTCTGCATGTCTCTTCTCATTTCTTATCAGCACAAACAGGTTTACTATGTTCTTCCTGAACCAGTCCCTGGGGCCAGAGGTATGCCATGTGCAGATCAGCTTAGGCCTGGGTTCCAGTACTAGTAACTATAACAAGGGACATAGTATTATGCTTAATTCAAAACAGTTTTTCTCTGGAGTTGGGTGTGACGGTTTCCCCTGACGTACATGAAAATTGTTGTACTGGTACCCAAATTAGGATGCTGTTAGGAAGGGGAGAGAAGGAAATGGAAATGGGTGTCTTGCAGGAAAACAACAATGACCATTACTCCCACCCTAATCTTCCTCAGTGCTATCACAAAAGCCTTTTTACTATTGCCTTCCCAAAATTATTCTAACTCATAAAATTATTGTCGAGGAAAATAAATTAGTCTTCTACAGCAATGCAGTAAAGCCTGGCCATAATGATCATGATATATCCTTTGAAAAGATATAATTTAGGACTTCCCTGCTGGTCCAGTGGTTAAGACTCCATGCTTCCAAGCAGCGGGCATGGGTTCAATCCCTGGTTGGGGAAGTTCCACATGCTGCATGGCCAAAAAAAAAAAAAAAAAAAAGATGTAATTTATAGGAAGCTCTCCCATTTGATATAGAATAGGTCATTTGTTAGATTATCCTATTACTTAGAATACAATCCTCGGGAGAATAGGACTATATCCTTCAAGAATGTCAGGCTTGGAGAGAATATAGAATAATGCTCATCATGATGTATGTACAATATTTATAAACTCCAAAGTGGAATTCATTAGACTTAACTTTCCCTCACTAATGATTGGCTGAAAAGAAACAATGTAAAAGTTACAGTAAGAAACCCACAAAAAGCCTGACAAATAAGCAACAGAATATTTCCTTGCTAATAATAGAATCAAGTTAAAATACTATGGACATTCTGTTTCTTCCAGATCTAAACCAATTTAGAGTAAATATTGGTATTCTCAAGGGAAGGAACAGCAATCCTGAACATTCTGGCTTATCTGTTTCTCATAGTATGCCTAGCAAAAGATGATATTCCTGAATGACTGCAGAGTGCAAGTAAAGCTGAAAATTTCATGGGCACCATCTACAAAACAGTTATTGTTTCGCCATATTTCAGACTTCAGAGTCCAATTGTGTAGGTCTCAAAAAGCCTGAAGTTTCTCCAGGACTGCACGGAATTCTTATAGGTAGGTTGCTGGAGAGGTAATCGAAGTGAATAATGAGTGAAACCCATAACTGTAGTGGATATTTAAATACTGGTTAAACAGAGTCATAGAAAAATTCCATAGTGTGAAGGCTGCTCTATTAGGGATAACTGCCCTATTAATAAGATGGCCTAAATCTGAAATAGTCTGGTATTTGGTTCATGGATTCTTGGCCATGAGTTTAGAGGTGATGAGAAGTAGACTTGGACCTGTATTTGAAATGCCTATGGAGGGGTTACAAGTCTGGTGCCCCCCAAGGGTTCTGTAGAAAAGGAGTGTATTTGGTAGTCTGTACTGTTCCACCACATTTTGCAGGTGCGTGATGCAGGGGCATCTTGCAGGCACATGGTTGAGTGTCCAGTGCTGTGTGAACAGACACAGGTGGTACATAAACTCTCTTCACCAATAGCCCCATCACCCTGAGATGGGCACAGAGAAAAAGGAAGGTTTACGATTAAATTGCATGACTAACAGACTTAGGGGGCAGGAAAAGAAACAAAATAGCTCCTTGGGGATCACTGACTTATCTTTTGGCTGAGAGTATCCTTTGCATTTGTCTGATTAATGAAAGAAGTTATGTTGCATATGGGACTATTAGAGTCCCTAATGAGTCAAATTAGTTCTCTTGAAAAGTCCCCAGTGGCCCTATCAGTTTGCATCCTGGCAGAGAAGAAAGGCCTGGAACCAAGCTTGTCTGCTGGGACATGTAACTGGCTGTAGTCGCACAGGAGGCCTTCCTTATCCCCAGTTCACAGTGCTAACTGTCAGGGTGTTCCCAGAGTTCTGCCGAGCATGGACAGATAGAGGAATTTTTTTTTGGTGGCACTGGATGAGGTTTGCCAATCCTTTTGAGTTCTCAGGACTACAGAGGTTTTTGAATGGCTGATCTGGGATGGGATAACTTTCTGACTTCTTGGTCTCAAAGCACATTCAAACCTAAAATTAACCATTGGAAGAATTAAGCCTTGCCCTTAATTTCTAAGGGCAATAGCTGTTCAGGGTTTCATTCTGAACTTACTAAGTATGTCATTCTAACATACTAACATGAAGTATGTCTTTAGGGGTTAAAGGTGAACTTCAAGGTGAGGAGCTACTTTTCTATCCTAGTAATTAAGTTCACGTGGCATTAGACTGTGTGAAAGTACTGAACATATATCCGGGCACCTGCCCAGGCATTTTCCTGGGACAGCGGCATTGGAAGCATCAGTCTCTATTACCCCTACCAAGGGGTAGAGTACATTACAGTATCTCCAGCCTCCTGACTGTTCTGGCAGTAGCTAGATTCTGAGTGACCTCTTGGCCTTTCTCTTGAGTTGCACTGTCCAATACGGTAGCCACTGGCCACACGTGGCTAATTTTTAAAAAATTTTTATTGAAATATCATTGATTTACAATGTTGTGTTAGTTTCAGGTATGCAGTAAAGTGATTCTTTTTTTTTTTTTAGATTCTTTTCCATTATAGGTTATTACAAGATATTGAGTATAGATCCCTGTGCTATCCAGTAGGTCCTTGTCATGTGTGGCTATTGAGCACTTAAAATGAGACTGATACAAATTGAGATGTGCTGTAAGTATAAAATAGACCCCAAATTTCAATGATTTTGCATGAAAAAAGAATGGAAATATCTCATTAATATTTTTTAATATTGATTCTATGAGGAAATGATTTTTAATATTGGTTATATAACATTTATTATTAAAATTAATTTCACTTGTTTCTTTTACTCTTTTAAAATGTGGCTCCTAGAAAATTTACAATGGCATGTGGCTCACATCATATTTCTTTTGCATGGTACTGCTCTTGAAGAAAGTCAGGGAGATGGTTAGACTATTGAAAGTGTGTCCAGAGCCTAGAAAATCTGAAATCTATGACTCTTTCTCATGTCTGAGGACGTTCCCTCGGCATTCAAGGCATCTACAAGTGAATTTCTCAGGAATGGCCCAGAGATGAATATTCTGCCTCCATTTTATTCCAGGAATTTCAGCACCACAGCTCATGCGAGGCAAGATCCAGGGAGCAAAGAAGTTTATTAATCCAGAGAGTCGTAAACATATTCTTAATTAATGCAAGAAAACAGTAGTAATATTTGTAACCAGTACTCAAACAGCTTGAATTGGGTTTGGAAAAATGTTTTTATTTGGGCATGAGAGACATTCCCAAGGCTCTATCCTCCTTGGAGATCCAACTCTCTGATGAGCCTTTCGGGGCCCATTAATACTGGCTGAGAAGGAGGTTAGTGGATAAAGGTGCCCTATGGTCACTGTGTGCAGTCACAGAATTCCTGAAATACAGTCTCATTCTTCCCAAGGAGCATGGGACACCGGCAGTCTGATTTGAATTGAGGAGGGGGCCTTTCTTCAAGAACAGCTGGCTGTGTGTCGTGGGAACCCCATCCACAGAAGCCAGCCTCAGCCACAGATGCACTTCTGAAAGGTTGCTTGGGTCTGTGTCAGTCACTTAGGAGACATTAGACTTTGGCTGGCACCAAAGAAGCTGGGGTAATGGCTAAAGTGAGGCCCAGAAAATTGTCATGGCACTGGCTTTCCAAGACAAGCACACACCTCAATGACCAGTCTCAGCCTTTCTTCCCTGAAGTATCCTTGCCATGCTGTGGGGGTATCTGGAGAGCACTTGCCAGCCTTGGCTCTGTATCTTCAAGCATTTAATTCAGCTATGGACCAGGAGGGGTACCCTTGGGCGACCGGCAGCATTTGGGATCAATCACCTCGGATCAAAACCCTCAGTGGACTTTACTTCAATCAGGTTCCAGCTTGGTTTCCCATTTCTGGTTTTCCTTCTCATTCACTGTCCAGCGTAGACCTTTGGACTTGACAATTATGTCTGGAAGCTCCAGCTTCAGGCTCTTGGCTCTCCCTCAAGGACTTTGCCTTAGACCTGTTCTACCAGGTCTCCTTTATTTGTATGTCATCAGTTATTTATTTGTTTATTTTTAAAATTTTTATTTATTTATCTATTTATTTATTTATTTTTGGCAGCGTTGGGTCTTCGTTGCTGTGCACAGGCTTTCTCTAGTTGCGGCGAGCAGGGGCTACTCTTTGTTGCGGTGCGCGGGCTTCTCATTGTGGTGGCTTCTTTTGTTGCGGAGCACGGGCTTTAGGCACGTGGGCTTCAGTATTTGTGGCATGTGGGCTCAGTAGTTGTGGCACACAGACTAAGTTGCTCCATGGCGTGTGGGATCTTCTGGGACCAGGGCTTGAACCCGTGTCCCCTGCATTGGCAGGCGGATTCTTAACCACTGCACCACCAAGGAAGCCCAACAATGTAGTTTATGTTGAACACCTTCTAGAGTCTGGAATTTTATGTTAGGCAGAGAGCACCTTTGTGACCAGCTCCCAATGAAAACTCTGGGCACAGAGTCTCTAATGAGCGTCCCTGGTAGATAACATTCTACATGTGTTAAATGCTGGGGAATTAAGCATGGCCTATGCGACTCTACCAGCAGAGGATTCTTAGAAGCTTGTTCTTGGTTTCCTCTGGACTTTGTCCCATGTGCCTTTTACTCTTGCTATTTTGCTTTGTATCTTTTTTGCGGAAATGAATCATAGCCATGAGTATGACTGTATGTTTAGTCCTGTCCTTCTAGCGAATCCCTAAACCTAGAGGTGGTTTTGGAGATCCCTTGACACATGAGGTAATATACTGAACCCACTAGAGGAAGACTTGAATGTAAATGATTTTTGGTTTGATTTTCTCTCTTAAAGAGTTAGAAGTTGGTAGAGACACAGATGTAGAGAACAAACGTATGGACACCAAGGGGGGAAAGTGGCAGGGAGGGAGGGTGGTGGTGTGATGAATTGGGAGATTGGGATTGGCATATATACACTAATGTGTATAAAATAGATAACTAATAAGAACCTGCTGTATAAAAAAATAAATAAAATAAAATTCAAAAAAAAGAAAAAGAAGATTATAAAAAAAAAAAAAAAGAAAGAGTTAGAAGTTGGAACTCTTAGATACACCTAACATTTCAGAATGTGGTTGGGAGACCCAAAGCACTAAAGCTGAGACTAACAGTATGTGGAAAACTGGCAGATGATGTAAACTTCTCAAAATACACCTGCTAGGAAAGGTACACTCAAGAGAGGTCAGTGGAGGAAGGCCAAGGAAGTTTTGGAGGATTCAGCATGGCAGAAAGACACACAAATCAGAGGCAGGACCCTCCGTGAACAGAATCCAAGGCCATGTCCTAGAAAAGGAAATAGAGGGACAAGGGCTGGTCTTGTCCCAGTCACAATGACAGAGTAGGTTAAAACCAGGAATTCTGTTGAAACAAAACAAAACAAAAAACTAGTATCAGCACAAGGAAAAACTTCTTTCTTAAGAAATACTGTTCTTGGGACTTTCCTGGTGGCGCAGTGGTTAAGAATCCGCCTGCCAATACAGGGCACACGGGTTCGAGCCCTCGTCCAGGAAGATCCCACATGCCGCAGAGCAACTAAGCCCATGCACCACAACTATTGAGCCTGCGCTCTAGAGCCTGCGAGCCACAGCTACTAAGCCCGTGTGCCACAACTACTGAAGCCCACGTGCCTAGCGCCCATGCTCCACAACAAGAGAAGCCACCGCAATAAGAAGCCCACACACCGCAACAAAGAGTAGCCCATGAGCAGCAATGAAGACCCAAATGCAGCCATAAATAAATAAATAAATAAATAAATAAATTTATAAAAAAGAAAAAAGAAATACTGTTCTTGATAAAGCTGTAGTCAGAAGTTATTTTAGGGACAAAATGTTCACAAATAGAAGATTAAAAAAGGATAGAGGGAGTTATTAAGAAGTATTTTCATTTTTTTCCCTAGAAAATGCAAGTTGTTTATGTATTTCTATGGATAGGGTGAATTAGGTTTAGCACTGAATATTTTTAAATTATCAAATATTCAAAAATATACTAGGCCTCATTAGTTTTACTATCTCACAGGAAACCAAGGTTTAATTTCCTAATGAGAAGGTGGACCCTGATTTTTTGAGAGACATAATATGAAAATGGACTTTGGAATCAGAAGCCTATTTTTAGTTCTAGGTCTTGCTGCTAGCTATGTGATGTTGGACAGATTAATAAACTCTTTACGCCCTATCATCTCATCTTAAAATGCAAGTAATAATTATAATTACTTCATAGTGTTGTGAAAGGGCTACTTAAATTAATCCATATAAAGAAAAGAATTCACAGGGCCTGGCATATAGTATATGCTCAAGAAATGGTAGATGTTATTATTGTAATAAGACATACTTCTTGTGCTCTTAGAAAGTGAGTTTATAGGATGTTCTAAATACTTGAGGGCTATAAAGATACGCCCTGCTAACTTGTAAATGAGATAAAATAAAACCTCTAAGAATTTAGAGCCATAAAATGAATAAAAAATGAATCACCCGAAGGATAGCTTGAAGGCTCAGAAAATTTCAGTATAACCAGTTTGAAGTCATTACCATATCTTAAGAATGTGTCAGTCAAAAAAAGTGTTTGTTCATCTGTGGGAGGATAGAACAGTAGTTCCAGGCCTTTAGGCTTTATGACTCAGTTTAAAAAAAAAAGGAGGATCTGATGAAGTGCTGCCAACTTTTCAATTTACGAAAGACAGGCATGAAAAAGATCCACCAGTCTGCTGCCACCATCATGGCATAAAAGAAAAGAAGTTTATCACCAAAAATTAATAAATACCATATTCTCAGAACAAACACAATTGTTCCCAGAAAGTCCACTAATCCAGGGAGATATTTTTTTCTCTTCTACCAAAACAGGTGAAAATCTCATTAAAGACAAGCAACACTCTCTTGGACCAGCCCTTGGGATAAGAAAAGAAGGATCACAGAGGGAAACATTGGTAGTGCCTGTTCTCCAGGGAAAAGGAAGCCTTACTGACAGTCTCTGACCTTTTCCTTGTCCCAGTTGCAACACCATTTCTTTTTTTTTTAATTAATTAATTAATTAATTAATTAATTAATTTTTGGCTGCGTTGGGTCTTTGTTGCTGCGTGTGGGCTTTCTCTAGTTGTGGCGAGCAGGGGCTACTCTTCGTTGTGGTGTGTGGGCTTCTCATTGTGGTGGCTTCTCTTGTTGCAGAGCATGGGCTCCAGGCGCGCGGGAATCAGTAGTTGTGGCACACGGGCTCAGTAGTTGTGGCGCACGGGCTTAGTTGCTCTGTGGCATGTGGGATCTTCCCAGACCAGGGCTCGAACCCGTGTCACCTGCATTGGCAGGCGGATTCTTAACCACTGCGCCACCAGGGAAGTCCACAACACCATTTCTAATGCGAAGGTAAATATAGGAGACTTAGGCATCTGATTTTGAGTACTCCCTGTCACTATGGTCACAAAGTTGAAAGGACATTCACTAGACATTTGATTTGTTGGTTTCTCCTTGTTTTGATTTCATGCTCATGAAGCAACCTTCTAAGTTCCATATAGGTCTGCCTACAGAGAGAGAATGAGTTGATTCCATGAACTTTAAACATTTCTGGCAAGTCACTGAAATGGCTTCTGATAACTTGGATTTCTATGAAGTTTCATCACAGGGGAGAGAATGTGTTAATTATGCTTACAGGGCTATTGCTGTTTTATTTCTCCCAGTAAATTAATAAATTTGCATTCAGGTGTCTACTTTGGTCTCTTGTGCATTTTAGACTTGTCCCAGTGTCTCGGGGCCTGATCACTGCTAGACACTGAGAAAAGGAAATTTCTAGGCTGTGGAGGCATCTGGTTTTCTTGTAGATAATACCATATATTACTGTTCCATTTTCAGAGTCATGTCTCTCTACTGATGTTTACAAGGAACACGTAAAGAATGACAGTGGATTTATGAGTCAAGGTACAAACTAAGCTGCTGCAATAAAGACATTCCAGAATATAGTCACTTCAATAGTCTAGGGTAAGAAGTCCAGGGCTGGCCTCGTGGTCCTGCTCCACGAGAGCAGAGGCCCAGGTTTCATGTAGAGACCCAGGTTCATTCCATCTTACCGTTTCACCATCCCCTTGGCAGTTTGTCTTTATCCGCACGGTGGAAACCAGCCCCCTCCATGTCTGAGGAAATGAGAAAGAAAACGTCCAGGGCAAAGGGCTACAACTTTAAGGAAAGCCCCTAGAAATGCACATGTCACTTGCACTCGTATCCTGTTGGCCCCAATTTAGTTACACAGCCATAAATGGCTGCAAACGGGACTGAGAATGTTCTGCTCAGTTTTATGCCCTGTGACCAAAAACATACAAAACACTTTGATTTCTTTGAATAATTTGTCAGAATCTGTAAATGATCCCTGTGAAATGTGTCCTACCTGTTAATTTGTTAAAAATTTACATTGCTGGGACACACTCTGGGCTTGTGGCTTAGTTTTTAAAAATTAACTTCAAGTTGTTCCTTTTTTTTTTTTTTTTAAGATTGTACTAGTTTGTATTCCACCAAGAGAATATGAGAATGCCTTTATCTTTTTTTTTTTAAATTAATTAATTAATTAATTTACGGCTGTGTTGGGTCTTCGTTTCTGTGCGAGGGCTTTCTCTAGTTGCGGCAAGCAGGGGCTACTCTTCATCGCGGTGCGCGGGACTCTCATTATCGCGGCCTCTCTTGTTGCGCAGCACAGGCTCCAGACGCGCAGGCTCAGTAATTGTGGCTCACGGGCCTAGTTGCTCCGCGGCATGTGGGATCTTCCCAGACCAGGGCTCGAACCCGTGTCCCCTGCATTGGCAGGCAGATTCTCAACCACTGCGCCACCAGGGAAGCCCTATCATGAATCTTAATAAATAGAACTTTGCTAATAGTTTGGCCAGTCCATGTGTACCTCCTCCCAGTCACCTCTGCCTCCCCTTCCTCCCAATCAGAGGTAACCTCTACCCTGAAATCTGTGTTAATCATTCTTTTGCTTTCATATAGTTTTACTACCTGTGTGTATATTCATAAAAAGAAACACTTTTTGTTCTGCCTGTTTTGAGCTCTTTATAAAGTTATTTATTCTTTTGTGACTCTCTCAACATTGCTTTTGAGGGTCACGCATGTTGACAAGAACAGCTATCTCACCGCTGTAATGACTTTCCATTTTATGCCCAGACCACAGTATATTTACCTGTTCTGTTGGGTTGTTTCCAGTTTTTTGCCATTTGGAACAATGGTGCTGTGGTCTTAGGAGGGCTCCTAATGAACATATAAATGCTTTTCTCTAAACTAAATATTTAAGAGTGGAAGTACCGAGTTTGTGCAACTTTACTAAGTAATATCAAATAATTTTCCAATGTCACTGACTAATTTACACTCCTTCTAGCTGTGTAAGAAAGTTCCTGTTGTTCCTCTCTTCATTATGATTTAACATGCATTCCATGATTATTAATAAAATGCCTGTTTATAATTTTCACCTTTTTCTGTTCTATTGGTTGCTTATGTTTCATGTTGCCTTGTGGGATTTCTAAAAATGTATTTTGATGGTTTTACATGTTGCAAATATCTTTTCCCAGTGGCTTGTTTTTTCATTTTCTTTCTGGTATCTTTTGATGAACAGATGTTCTTAATTATAATGCTGTTGAGTATATTAATACTTTTCTTTATTGTTTGTGCTTCTGTGACTTGTTTAAAAATTCTTCCTTATCCCAAAGTCATAAAGATATCCTTCCATATTTTCTTGTTTTTTCTTTATGGCTGTGCTGAAAGCACAGAGCCCTAACCACTAGACAACCAGGGAACTCCTTCATATTTTCTTCTAATAACTTTAAAGTTTTGCCTTCCATATATAAGCCTTTGGTTTTTCTGGAATTGAGTTTTGTGTACAATGAGGTAGAGAAGGTGAAGAAAAGCAGAGAGAAGAAAAAATATCTATAATCCTACTTTTTTTCCCCTATGCATATATGTATACATTTAATAAAATACAAAATTATAAAATATTGCAATAACAGTTTTGTGTCCTGATTTTTTCACTTAACATTATATTATGAGACTTTTCTTATACTATACTACTAAAAATTCTTAGGAAACAATATTTTAAATGTTTTCATAAACATTCATATATGTATTCTAGTTATCACTAGATGTTATTCTAGCTAGAATTAGGTTTGTTTGTGAGCGACCCAAATCTCAAAATAACAGTGACTTTGAAAAAGACAGAAGTTGCAGCAACATGGATGGACCTAGAGAATATTATGCTTAGTGAAACTAGTCAAACGCTTTGTGTTATCACTTATATGTGGAATCTAAAAAATAATACAAATGATTCTATATACAAAATAGAAACAGACTCACAGATGTAGAAAACAAACTTATGGTTACCGAAGGGGAGAGGAAGAGAAAGAGGGACAAATTAGGAGTGTGGGATTAACAGATACAAACTACTATAGATAAAATAGATAAGCAACGAGGATATACTGCATAGCACAGGGAATTATTTTCAATATCTTGTAATAACCTATAATGGAATATAATCTGAAAAAAAATTGAATCACTATGCTGTACACGTGAAACTAACAGAATATTATAAATAAACTATAGTTCTATTTAAAAAAAGATAGTAGTTCATTTCTCTCTCCTGTATAAATCTGGATGTGGGCAACTCAGGCTGGTATGCGAGCTCTTCTCCATGCAGTACTTGGGTATACTTGGGCACTCCTTTTATCTCTTTGCTCTGCTACTCCTTGTCATAGGCCTGTGCTCATAGTCTAGGATAGCATGCCAGCCGTCACATCAAAGTTTCAATTAGCGGGATGAAGGAAGAAGGGACAAAGTGTATACCAAGTGCCTACTAAAGGTGGCTTCTATTCTGCTTATGTCCCAATGTCCAGAACTTAGTTGTATTGCCACACTTAACTGCAAAAGAAGCTGGGCAATTTAGTTTTTATGCTGACTAACCATATTTTTAGCTAGAAATTCTATTATTCTGGAAGAAGGGAAGAAGAGACATTGGGGGCCAGTGTTCTGCAGTGTATAGGTAACAGAATGCATTAATCTAGTCCTTCCTTTTGTACATTTGAATTGTTCTCCTCTTTTATGCATAGCACTTCTGTGAACACCTCTCTCTATATCTACCATTATTTCTTTTTGATCGATTTTTAGGGTTGTATCCTTTGGGTCAAAGGGTGTGGTTTTTTAAAAAGTTTTTCAAAGTGCTTTTCAAAAAAATTGGAGCAATGGATAAATATATTCTCAATATGTGCTTTGATCAAAGTTATACAGAGATCTGAAGAAGAAACATGCTTAAGAGCACACAGAATGCTACTGCACGTCAAGATTCATTTCTCTAAGGGATGAGTACTTGGAGCAGAAGGTCATTAATTAATCCAGGGCTTCAGTTGCACTTACTGGTTATTTCCATATCATCTGGTACTAGAAAAGGGGAACCATGAGATAACAAGACCTATTAACTAGTTTCTCCCTCTGATTCGAACTATAAGTGAACTGTTAACCCATATACAGAGGAAGTCTGACTCAATAATAAGAGAAAAGGTTACAGCAACTTTCTTTCTCTAAAATTCTTGCTGCCAAATAGTCACCTTGGATGTTTGTGTGTTCCTGCCTTGATCTGTACTTTAAAAATTATTATATGTAACTATGCTTATATTTTGGTATCACTCCAAATTTGTGTGGTTGCTGGAAAGAAAACCCACAGCTTTATTAACTGAGGCTCTCTATGTGCTTTCTCTCTGACTATAGGTCTTACGTGTACAAACTAAATGGAGAAGTATTTTTCTTTTAAGTTAAATGAATTAAGGAGGAAGAATCCTGGGGATTATTCAGTAATAACCCCCAAAGCTGTCTTGCTTCAGCTCCCCTCCTTCAACTCAGCCTCACTATAGACTTCCTCCTTAGCATTTAAATATACTCAAATCTCTTTTCTCTTTAAAATTAAACCAAAAACACAGCCATATAAAAGAACGAAAGTTTGTCATTTGCAGCAACATGGATGGCTTTGGAGGGCATTATGCTAAGTCAGACGGAGAAAGACAAAACGTTATGATATCACTTATATGTGGAATCTAAAAAATGCAACACACTAGTGAATATAACAATAAAGCAGACTCACAGATATAGAGAACAAACTAGTGGTTACCAGTGGGGTGAGGGAAGGGGGGAGGGCCATTTTAAGGGTAGGGAATCACGAGATACAAACTACTAGGTCTAAAATAAGCTACAAGGATATATCATATAACACAGGGAATATAGCCAATATTTTATAATAACTATAAATGGAGTATAACCTGTAAAAATTGTAAATCACTATGTTGTATACCTGAAACTTATATAATATTGTACAGCAACTATACTTCAATAAAAGAAAAAAAATGAAAACAAATTAAAAACTCCCTTGAATTTACTTCCTGCTAATTTCTCCTTTCCTTCACAGGCCAAGTTTCCTGGGGGTGGGGGGGGAAGACAATATTCATTGTCTCTGTTTGTCCATTTTGCCATTTGTCATTCTCTCCTCGATCTATTGTGATCTGGTCCCACCATTTCACTGCAACTGCTCTCCTTTACTAAAGGCAACAGTAATTCTTAGTTGCAAAAGCCTTCAAAGACTTTTCTGTGCTTATCATACCCCTCACTTGATAAGAACTGGCACTGGAAATATTCCTTCTTTGAACTGTTCTCCTGCTTTAACTTCTCTGACATCACTCTGTCCTCATTTCCCTCCTTCTCTGGACTCTCCCTCTTGGTCTTTATATGCTCTAATTCTTCCACCCATACCCTAGAGTGTTCTCTGGAGTTTTATCCACTGTAGAAATGTTCGGAGGGACCCCATCTACACCCATGACTTTCATTATCATCTATTAGCCCATGACTTCCAAATATATACGCCTAACTTCAACTCTCCATCTGGCCAACTGCCCCAGACACGTCCATTTCAAACTCAGCATAACCCAGTTCTCTGTTTTGGGAAATGGCACTTTCATCTACCCAGTCACCCAAGCCAAAAACCTAGGAGTCTACATCGATTATTTCTTCTCTTTCAAGTCTCCTTCAGCTTCCGGAAGTAACTGGTACTATCAATTTTGCCTCCCAGATATGTCTCCTACCTGTCCCTTTCTCTGTATGCCCACCGTCATTGCCAGCATGACTAGTTCCTGAGCATCTCTCATGTCTTAAGATAGTTTTACCTTATATGGCAGCCACTCTCACTACTCATTCTGCAGCAGAATTATTTGAGAAAATTAAAAAACTAAATCCAATTGCCCAATGACTCACCCCAGAAATTGCTTTTGGATGAGGCCTGGGCTTTGGTATTTTGGAAAAGTTCTAACATGCATTTGGGACTCCAAACCATGGCTTTATGATCTTCGTAGATGAATTGGACCATACAGAAATAATCTGACTAAGAAACAGAGTGACCCAAGGCTACCAAAATTATGTCATGGGTCTCTGGTAATTATAGCCTTAAGCAAAACTAAATAAAAGTAAACCCAAAAACCTCTGTTATTTTTGTTATAATTGATATATTGGATATAGAACAAAGGTGATGCGCTGCATCCTCAATCACAAAAGGGCCAATAGGTTATATAAGCATATGACGTGAATATTGGCGAATGCATGACTTGTTCAAAGGCATTCTGACGCCAGTTTTTAAAAGCACTGTACAGAGTCAGACTCACAGACATAGAGAACAGACTTGTGGTTGCCAAGGGGGAGGGGTGTGGGGGAGGGATGGACTGGGAGTTTGGGGTTAGTAGATGCAAACTATTACACATAGAATGGATAAACAGCAAGGTCCTACTGGTAGCACAGGGAACTATATTCAATATCCTGGGGTAAACCATAATGGAAAAGAATATAAAAAAGAATGTATATATGTGTATAACTGAGTCACTATGCTGTACAGCAGAAATTAACACAATATTGTAAATCAACTATACTTCATTTTAAAACTAAATTAAAAAAAAAGCACTGTAGTACATTTTAGGGAGCATATTTTGCTTGGAGCTCCAGTTTAATAACCTGTCTAGAGTCGTGTTCATGTATTAATTTGCTCGGTCACTGTCTGAGGTTGACAGCCATTGTTGTTACTCTGTAGCTTTTCATCCTTCTTTGGGTTAAAAAAAAAATAGTACCTATCTTTATAATTAAATTTATTCAATAACCTTGTGTAGTCCATATTTATAAGGTTTGATAGTTATTGACCACCACAGTCAAAGGTAGACATGTAGCTGGAAAACACAAAATACTAGGTATGCTCTTTGCTACTGGAATATCATTGTTTCTAGCCCCTCTCAGATGCCAGAGCAAGGAGTTATACATGTATATACTAACCTGTATATACATATACATATTGATAAATATGTATATATGTAACAAACTCTAATCCATTTATTTACTTATTTATTTTTTATAAATTTATTTATTTTTGGCTGCATTGGGTCTTTACTGCTGCACACAGGCTTTCTCTAGCTGTGGTGAGCAGGGGTTACTCTTTGTTGCGGTGCGCGGGCCCCTAATTGCGGTGGCTTCTCTTGTTGCGGAGCACCGGCTCTAGGCACGCGGGCTTCAGTAGTTGTGGCTCCCGGGCTCTAGAGCGCAGGCTCAGTAGTTGTGGTGCACGGGCTTAGTTGCTCCGCGGCATGTGGGATCTTCCCAGACCAGGGATGGAACCCATGTCCCCTGCATTGGCAGGAGGATTCTTAACCATTGCGCCACCAGGGAAGCCCCTCTAATCCATTTAAACAAATGTAACAGTATGTACTTAGATATGCTCTCAATTTGGGACACAATTCGATTATTTTATCAATGTTTTATATTCCAAAATATTTTTGAAACTGCCTGTGGCAAAGATTGGTCATTGTCTTTCCAAATCCATTCTCCTTCCACCTCCCTCCACCCCCGACCCCCTGCCCTGCCCCACTCAGCTAAAAGACTACATTTCTAATCTTTCTTTGCAGCTAAGAATGGCTAAGTGACTAAGTTCTGGCCAGTGGGGAAGGGAAATTGTTGGGTGGGACTCACAAGGAAGAATTCTGAAAATGAGGACAGTCCACTGGCATATCCCTTTCCTTTACCTTTTCTCCTCCTTTTCTGTTATCTGTGATCACCAGCAGCCACCTTGGATGGTGAAGTAATCATGAAGCTAGAAACCAGTGCTAGATAGTAAAACAAAAAGAGGAGCCTGGGTTTTTGATAACTCAGAGCTGCCATAATGACCCTGGTTTGTCTACATGTAGACTTCTTTTATGTGACGATAAACCGTGCTGCTATCATTTGCCATTCTGTTTCATTCAGCTAAACCTGGATGTTAACCGGTACAATTTTTGAAAGTACCTTTAGATATAGTTTCTTAACCAAACTTTATCATTTTCTTTTTTTTTTAATGTTTATTTTATTTTTTGGCTGCATCGGGTCTTAGTTGCGGCACATGGGATCTTTTTGTTGTGGCATGTGGGCCCTTCCTTGTGGTGTGTTGGCTTCTCTCTAGTTGTGGCGCAGGAGCTCAGTAGTTGTGTCCCGAGGGCTTAGTTGCCCCGCGGCATGTGGGATCGTAGTTCCCTGGCCAGGGATTAAACCTGCGTCCCCTGCATTGCAAGATGGATTCTTAACCACTGGACCACCAGGGAAGTCCCTTGATCATTTTCTTGACTGCTTGTTTATTGTCCGTTCCCCCACCCCCCAAAAAAAAATTTCTTGAAGAAGGTCATTTGTTTATTTTTTTCCTTCCAGTTTTATTGAGATATAATTGATGTACAGCACTGTATAAGGTTAAGGTGTACAGCATAATGATTTGACTTATATAAATCATGAAATGATGACCACAGTAAGTTTAGTGAACATCCATCATCTAATATAGATACAAAATAAAAGAAAAAGAAAAAAATTTTTTTTCCTTGTGAGGAGAACTCAGGATTAACTCTCAATAACTTTCATATATATCATACAGCAGGGTTAATTATAGTTATCAAGATGTGCATTACATCCCTAGTATTTATTTATCTTATAACTGGAAGTTTGTGCCTTTGACTACCTTCATCCAATTCCCCTGACACCCCACCCCTGCCTCTGGTAACCACGAATCTGATCTCTTTTTCTATGACTTTGTTTTAGAAGCATAATTGACCTACAACACTATGTTAGTTTCTGGTGCACAGTATAGTGATCCTATGTTTCTATACATTTCAAAATGATCACCATGATAAATCTAGTTACCATCTGTCCCCATAAGGTCTGTTATTGACTATATTCCCCACACTGCACATTTCATACCTGTGAAATATTTTATAACTGGGAGTTTGTACGAGAAAAGTCATTTAGAACTGAGTCCTAAAGAGTAGGGGGTAGAGAATGGATATCAGAACTTGTGGTGGAAAAGAAAGGGAGAGAAAGAGAGAGAGAGAGAGAACCTGGGAGTTCAGAGCGATCTGGCAAGGGACATAGCATCATTTTATCGTGGAGGTGAGTGAAAAAGAATAATAGCTTGGGGACAGATGTAAAAATGATTAGATAGCATGGGCCTTGTTGACAAAGTCTTTTTTCCTCTCTTTCCCAGATTCTGAGGACATGAATGTTAGATCTTTTGTTGTCATGTGCACCCCTGAGGCCATGTTTTTTGTTTGTTTTGTTTTGTTGGGTTTTTTTAGTCTATTTTCTCTCTGTTGTTGAGATTGGGTAATTTCTATTGTTCTAGCTTCCTGTTCACTGGTTCTTTCCTCCATTCTGCTGTAGAGCTCATTCTTCGAGGGTTTTTTTTTTTTTTCAGTTATTACATTCTTCAATTCTAAAATTTCCATTTATTTCTTTGTTATGTCCTCTATTTCTTTGCTGAGACTATTTTTTTTTCCATTTGTTTTAAGTGTGTTCTAACCGCTCATCACAATATTTTTCTGATGGCTGCTTTAAAATATTTGTCAGATAATTTTAACTTTTCTGTCACCTTTGTATTGACATTTTCCTTTTCATTAGTTTACACAATTCCTGGTTCTTGGTATGATGAATGATTTTGATTGAAACCTGGATGTTTTAGATATCATGGCACTCTGGATCTTATTTTATTTTATTTATTTATTTTTTAAATTTAATTATGTATATATTTATTTGTGTGTGTTGGGTCTTCATTGCAGTGCACAGGCTTCTCGTTGAGGTGGCTTCTCTTGTTGCGGAGGGCAGGCTCTAGGCACGTGGGCTTCAGTAATTGTGGCACGCGGGCTCAGTAGCTGTGGCTTGCGGGCTCTAGAGCGCAGCCTCAGTAGTTGTGCCACATGGGCTTAGTTGTTCCTTGGCATGTGGGATCTTCCCGGACCAGGGCTCGAACCCGTGTCCCCTGCATTGGCAGGCGGATTCTTAGCCACTGCACCACCAGGGAAGTCCCTGGATCTTATTTTAATCCCCTCTTTTAGCTGGCTTTTTCTGACACTGCTCTGGCAAGGGCATGGAGGAGGGCATTGTCTTTATTTATTTATTTATTTAGGCTGCACTGGGTCTTAGTTGCGGCATGTGGGATCTTTAGCTGCGGCATGCGGGCTTCTTAGTTGCTGCACGCAGACTTCTTAGTTGCAGCCTGCGGACTCTTAGTTGCGGCACGCATGAGGCATCTAGTTCCCTGACCAGGGATCGAACCTGGGCCCCCTGCATTGGCAGAGTGGAGTCTTACTCACTGGACCACCAGGGAAGTCCCAGGGCATTGTCTTTGTTAATGTCAGGTGGGGATAGAAGTCTAGGCTCCCTATTTTGCCTCTGTTGACACCTATGGGGTGGGGGTGGGCCTCCTCATTACTGGTGGGTGGGAGTGGCAGTTTCAACTCCCCACTGGGCTTCCACTGATGCATCCCTAGCTAAGAGGGGTAGGAGCATTCCCCATGTGGCCTCCACTGACACCACGGTGGGGAGGGTAGTGGAGGAAGTCCAGCCTCTCCGCTAGGCCACTCTGACTCCACCCTAGCCAGGAGAGGGAGGGGTGCCTCATTACTGTCAGTTGGGGGTGGAAGTCCAGGCTCCCCATGTGGTCTCCAGTGACACCTTGGGGACAAGGGTGGGGGGAGTATGTGTGGATAGGTACTTGTTACCATCCAGAAATGGGAAAAGTCCTGGCTCTTTATGTGGCCTTCTCTGACACCACACCAGACTGAGGGACTGAGGGACTGAGGTGTAGGGGGACTGAGGCGTTAGTATGTTGAGGTATCTCATTATGGCCTTTAGCGTGTGGAAGGGGGCTCCTCACCTGGCCTTTGCCGGCATGGGTGGGGGTGGGGCCATAGGTTTTTTTTTTTTAATTTATTTATTTTATTTTATTTATTTTTGGCTGCATTGGGTCTTCACTGCTGTGCACGGGCTTTCTCTAGTTGCGGCGAGAGGGGGCTACTCTTCCTTGTGGTATGCGGGCTTCTCATTGCGGTGGCTTCTCTTGTTGCAGAGCACGGGCTCTAGGCGCGTGGGCTTCAGTAGTTGTGGCATGTGGGCTCAGTAGTTGTGGCTCGCGGGCTCTAGAGCGCAGGCTCAGTAGTTGCAGTGCACGGGCTTAGTTGCTCTGTGGCATGTGGGATCTTCCCGAACCAGGGCTCGAACCTGTGTCCCCTGCATTGGCAGGCGGATTCTTAACCACTGTGCCACCAGAGAAGTCCTGGCCACAGGTTTTTATTATGCGGTGTTTGTCTACAGCAGTGTGATTATTTTCTAAAGGTTATCTGTCTTGCTAGGCTGCCCCCTTTTTGGTCCTTTGGCTAAAGAGAGTAGCCTTTTACTGGGGCATTTTGGTTTGCGCCTCTTAGCGATTTTGGGTTTACGGTTTTGGGGTTCTCCAGTATGTGATATAAAAGGCTAAATGAAAACCCAAGAACTTACCTCTGTGTTCCTCTTTGGACCCTGTGGTCTCTAGCTGGTATGCCTTCTTTTCTCCACCGTTCAGAATCTTCTTACTGTTACAGAGCAAGGGCTTGTGTGCCCACAGCGTGGAAAGCCAAACTCTGACTTGGGTGGGTGTTTGCAGCAAAAGTAAGGGTTTATTTGCAGGGTGCCAAGCAAGTAGAACGGGCAGCTCATGCTCAGACAGACTTGAGCTTCTTGATGGCTTTCAGGCAAGGGTTTTTAAAGACAGTTAGGGTAGAGGGCTGTAGAATGCATGATCAGCTTCTTCTGATCAGTTGGTGGTGAAATAACAAGATGATGTTTTGGGAATCTCAACTTTCAGATCCCAACCAGTCTGGGGTCTACCTGCTTGCCGTCAGCGTGTAGTCACCATCCTCCACCTGGGTGAAGGTCTTAGTGTCTGTAGAGCAACTTAAAGATATGCATCAGGGGCTTCCCTGGTGGCGCAGTGGTTAAGAATCCGCCTGCCAATGCAGGGGACACGGGTTCGATCCCTGGTCTGGGAAGATCCCACATGCCATGGAGCAACGAAGCCCGTGTGCCACGACTACTGAGCCTGCGCTCTAGAGCCCGCGAGACACAACTACTGAGCCCGTGTGCCACAACTACTGAAGCCTGCATGCCTAGAGCGCGTGCTCTGCAACAAGAGAAGCCACCGCCATGAGAAGCCCGTGCACCGCAACGAAGAGTAGCCCCCGCTCGCCACAACTAGAGAAAGCCAGCGTGCAGCAACGAAGACCCAACGCAGCCAAAAATAAATAAATAAAATAAATAAATTTATATAAAAAATATGCATCAGATTGTTATCTATATCCCTTTAGGAGGGAGTCCTGTGATTCTACAGTCTTAATCATTAACTGCTTGAGCCTGCTCTTTGGAACACAGGAAAAGCCTAGGATACTAAAGTCTTTTTTTCCTACAAACAAGAAATGGAAGACATAGAGGGGCTTTTGTACCTGGGAAGGCCCCTCAGGGTCCTGATCAGTTTCAACCGCCCTTTTTTCTTTGATACTCCTCAATCTTCAGGGGTACAGGGGTGGGGCAAGAAAGGGAATAAAATTTTGGGTAGAGAGATTTATCATAGACTTACTAAGGGAATTTGGTTTTAGAGGGACTTGGTTTCATTATGTTTATTTTAGATATAATGTCCAGAGTTTTCAGTTGTACTTAGTGGGAGGAACAGAGAAAAATATATCCACTACATCTTCCCAGAAGCAGAAGTGAAGAGCCTATAATGCACTGAAACACAATTTCAAGCAAAACTACTTGGCAGTGACTTAGGGAGAAGTTACAGGGCCTTTCCAACAAAGACATCAGGAAGGCAATCAAATAAAGCCAGCCATAAGGAGTAACCACCTTTTCAGATCCAATAAGATCTGTGAGCATCTTCAAATAGTAACAGTTACTTAAAAAAATCATAATGCTTATGAGAAAACTTCTATGAAAATCTTAGAGCCTTAATTTATGAATCAATATAGGGCTACCACGAGGAGATATTTAAAACACATGATGTAGGAGTATGGAGAAATTGTAACTTATCCCCTGGTCCTAGTTGAGCCAAAATCATCAAACTTTCAATGCTGCTCACTCCCTTTTCAAAGCCAGCACATCCGTTTTGGTTTTTTAAAAAAGCAAATTAAAAAGGCCTCATGTGCAGCTTTATCTCTGCTTCCTCTTCTTTTTGAGTTCCTTCTTCTCTCCCCTTCCAGTCCTAGGAGAATGCTGTCCATTAGAGGCAGACTTTTGTAAAGAAATATTCATTTTCGAGAGGAGACCCCTATAAACAACCTAGAGAAACAAAAACAGTAGCTCACAATAAAAATGACAAAAACCATCTGATTGGATATAAAATCTCAAGAGGATAGGGATATAAACCTTAGGAGCTGGGAGATCAATTGGTATGTCGGCCTGTGTTGTAAATAGCTCTGCTATGTAGGTTCACATAGTTGAAAGGCAGACAGCATTTCAGCAGTTAATTATAGAAACCTGTAGGGATACATTTATTGGTTGCAGGAGGTCTATTCCAGCTAAAACCCAATAAACCAGGAAGAGAGGATCAGGTAGGAAATGCTCCAGAAAGCAATAAATAGATTTGGGCGGGGACCCAAATCTAGGAGACTGTCCCCAATAGCTGAAATAATTTTTTCTTCGTTGTCTTCCTCCTTTCCTCGGGTTTTGGTTTGTGTGGAGTAGAGGATTAGGGTGGAGAGAAAGGCAAAGAAGGGAATTGTTTCTCTATCAGTTACAAATGCGGATCTTGCACTCTGTACCAGTTTTTGGAAACATTGCTAGCATGTCAAGAACACTGAGAGAGCCTCCTTGGAAATTATCCAATTCCTTAAGGTACTTTCAACACCTGTGAGTGACTGGGCAGAGGTTAAAAAAGGTTAAAGTCAACTCTGTTGATTCTGCTACTCAGATTAAAAGGTTAAGAACAACCTAGGCACGTGAATAAATAAAATGAATTCAGGGGAGTGGTTCCTATTGCCCTAGCCACTCCTCACTCTTTCCTCCTGTACTACCTTTCCGTAAAACCTGCAAGTCTTTCTTTGGTGTGCCCATGGCTCCCAACCCTGTCATGAGCTCAGAGAGGATGAGAACCCCGCTAGCTATCGCCCAAGGGTTCAAAGATTCAAATATGTACACCAAGCACAGATACAAGAAATGAATAAATCTCCTTCTCTCTGACATACATTACCTTCTGCATTTTCATTTACCTTTAGTTTTTACTTATGAAATGGATGCAGGATTTTCAAACATTAGAGAAATATATACTGGAATAGAGAGTGCAAGTTTCTAGCAATTCTATCCTTCAAAGAAAACAATATTAAGTTGTTTTCCTACAATTTTTCAAGTTTATGGAGAAACCGTTGGGTAAAATAAAATCAAATTATTTTAAACAGTTATTGCATTCATGGTAGATTTCTGTGAATGTTTCTCAACGAACAGACACTAAAAATACAAATGCTAACATCAAGAGACCCACGTTTTATTGAGGTTAGAAGTGGATCCCTGTACTTGGAAAGACTGGGAATTTCTGCTCTTGCTTAACTATTGCAGCAGCTGCCGCGAGTCAAAGTTATGCCCTTGACTGCAAGGAAGCAACACATGCAGTTACAACACTCCAAGGGGGCGGTTCTGAGGGTCAGATGCTCCAAGGAGGCGGTCGTGAGTGACAGCCGCCGCCTCCCACACACCCTTGGCGTTTTGGTAAACAAGGAGACTCCAGCCCGCAGTCTGCAAATGAGGGAGGAGCTTGGGGGCGGGGCCAGGGCTCCGGATGTGCTAGTACGAGAAGGCCTCCTATTCGTGGTTCGCAAAGGGAGAAGGATATAGGAATTCTGATTGGTCTGCTTCCCTGTCCGTAAGAGGATTGACGTCCCATGTCCCGCCGGGCCGCGCCTCTCGGCTCCGCGCTCCTCCCCTCGCGGGTAGGTGCCCGCCCCGAGCAGCAGAGCGCGTGCGCGTGCGGCCCCACGCCGCAGCCGATCCCGCCCGCCGCACCACGCACCCTAGCAGTCAGTGGGTGAGCTGGGAGTCGCGGAGGTCACCGTGGGGAGGCGGGGCGGGGGCAGCATGGCAGCCTCCTTACGGCTCCGTGGAGCCGCCTCCGGCCTCCGGTACTGGAGCCGCCGGCAGCAACCAGCAGTGGCCAGCCTTGCAGCGGGTAAGGACCTCGCGCCTTCTTCCCCCGTCCCTCCTCCGGCCGCCCGCTTCGCGCGCCCTGACTGCTGAAGAGGTCTTTTCACCGGAGGCGCTGCGGTTGGATCGGGGCTTAAAACCCAACATTTTGACTGGTTCCAAGGCCTGGCCTCTAATGCGGCTCGCGCCACTAGTGCTTCCCCCCATTCTCCCCACCCAGATCTAGATGAATGGGGTTCGGCGTCCTTTTGGGACTTAGGAAGGAATGGGAAGAGCTTGGGGTAGAGAGAGGAGTATTTGGGTCCGAGTCGTGCTTCTTTGGAGTTAGGGCTTTGAGGACAATTGGAGGGCCCAGCCCCAGGGGCTACCCCCTACCCACCCCAGCAACCCCTGGCCTTGCAGCGCCCCGGGTGGGCGCGCTCTCCGGCCGCAGCCCTGATTTTTGTTTTAATCACCTTAATTGTCTCTGATGTTTTTACACAAGTGAAGTCTTATAAATCAGGTGATCATTCTTTCCAGCAGTTTTAAGTCACCCTTGACCGGCCAGGCGGGCTTCCACCGCTTCTCTGTAACTGTGCTACCTGAAGATGGCACTTCTGTCAAATTATTAACCAGAATACTTTCGACGTTCTCAAAATTATGGCCTGAACCTATCCTGCTTCCGTCCCCTCCCACCCCTCATATCATTATAAGTTATGGAAGCTAACCATCGACTTAGGAAGAGGCAGTTTTTACACCCACAGAGAACTAATCTTTCATTTTACAGATGGAAGAGCCTAAAGCCCCTTGGATAAGTGAATTAGGATATTACAGCAGCATCTAGAAAGTAGTCCTTGATTCTTTCTGATTCCTGCACTTTTCTTCTACAGCAGGATTCCTCTTTAATTGGAAAATTAGTTGATTTGTGGGGAAACTGCCATTGTCTTCCTGTAAAATTTTTAGTTTTGAAAATGTACTATTTAGCACTCTCATACTTGGGAGATTGAAAAAGCCTTGGTATTAATTTTTTCTGATCTTTACTTAAAAAAAAAAAAAAGGCTGGGAATTGAGTTCGTAACAGCCTTCCTTCCTCCCCATCAGTAAAAATCTAAGCAGAAGAGTGAATTTCCTCTTTGGCTTGAAAAGGGAAAGCTCCATATGATGGGAGAGAACAGATGTCTGATACAGAATCACAGTAATGAGATACAAACTCACAGAAATTGCCAAACTTGAGTGTAACCACTGTTCGAGCTACATGTATTGAACTACAAAAAATGCCTCCTACATTGGAGATACTTAAAAAAAAAAAAAAAATCACTCTTCTGCAGTAGTAAATGTAGCACCAGTTTTCACATGAATGCACAATTCTTTCAGTTTTGATTAGTCAAGGAAGACATACGTGCTGTTTAGTGGTTTTACAAGGTGTTCTAACCGTATTTTAATGAACCCTTGAAGTACCTTTTAGAGTTACAGGAAAGTTCTTAAAATTCGTGGAAGAGTCTGAGGCCTGTGACTTTAACAAATGCTTCTGTAGACTGGAAAGGCCTACCTTGAAATGCTGGTAGACTACTTTGGCATATAATCTTGTTCTTTGACCCAAAGACATTGTAAGAATATAGATTTATGACAAGTTAAAAATTTGTGTGTGTGTGTGATGATTGTTTAAAATGCTTCAGTAATTGTTTTTACTCCGTGGAATTGTTTTAAACATTTTTGTTAATTTTAATTTACTACAAAAGTGCTAACTTTTTTGATGTTGGAGTCTTAAAAGAAAAATTATGTGCCAGTTTGGAGTCTAGGGACATTAAGAAAAAGAACTGTGTTCAAATAGTAACATTATTTAGTGTTCTGAATTCTGTGGGATGTTTGTCTCCATGGTATGTTTAAGATGTTTATATCATATGGAGGGTAATATTATAAAGCTCTATACAGTTATTTACAGTTTGAAAAAAATGAGATCTAAAAGTTGTTGGTAATAGCATGTCTTTTAAAATATTTAAAGCATCGAAAAGTAAATAGAAAAATGAGAAATATTAAACTAGACATACATTACTATTTTTTTCATACATTACTATTTCATCACCATTTAATAAAAGTAAGTTTTTTGTTTTATCTTAAAAGGTAATTAAATTTAGTTTCAGACTTCTTTGTACAGACAAAAAAATGACAGATGTTGACCCTCTACGGTCATTTGATTCACTAACAAGTACAAGGAACAATAATTTGTAACAGATCATCTTAAAGCGACCACCTGACCAAAAGTGGAATGGGAAAATTAGCCAGCATTATAGACAGAAATGGGAATACAGTTCTTTTTTATTATTGGCTCTTTGTGTGTGTACGAAATCTGCCTTCAAAGCAGCATAACTTGTTGTATAAATAAAATATATAATGCCATTTTTTTCCTCTTTACATTAGCTTCTAGAGTTGCACATGAAACTCTGAAAAGCTGCACATGACCCTGGGGACCAAAAGTTGACCTTAAACTTGTGAAATTGCATAAGGAGAATACAGTTGACCTTTGAACTAAACGGGTTTGAACTGCATGGGTAGCTTATGCATGGATTTTTTTCAATAAATTTGTACTACAGTTGGTTTAACCTGCAGATTTGGAGCCATGGGTGTGGAGGGCCAACTGTAAATTATACTTGGATTTTGTGAGGAGCGTCAGTGCCCCAACCCCACTCATTGTTCAAGGGTCAACTGTATTTCTAAAATAACTTGACCCAAATAATAAAGGCCTTTATAGAGTAAGTCACTACCCTTAGTTTAGTAACTCTTAGCATTAAAGCAAAAAGAATGCTTATGACGTAATATGTGATAAAGTAGGACACAAAGTTGTATATACAATATAGAGTCTCATAATGAAAAAATGCATTCAGAAGACTAGAAGGGCTATACAAAATGCTAACTGATTATTTTTGTGTAGTGAGATTAACTTTTTCCCTTATGACTTTATACTTTTTCGTATTTTTCAGTTTTCTACAATGAATTACTCTGATGAGAGAAAAAAACTTTTAGAAATGTAAAATAATTAACCTATTAACCAATTTTTCCATTTTGAAACTTAGAGTCGCCTGATTTTTGGTGGCACTTCATGTTACCAAGATATGGATAACTTTGTCCATGTCCCATTGGAGAAAAAGGTTGTAATCTGTAAATTTACATCTATAAATTTAGAAACTAACTTTGCCAAATTTTCTGGCTAGTTTCTTCTTCCTCCTGGCTGCCGCTTAAGTAGTGGTACTGAGAGTCACAGGAGTTTGCTGATTAGATACAATCTTTTCTTTAATCTCTAGTTCATTTCCTATTACATACTCTGATTTTTCACAGCATTTCGAAATCTTTTACTTAGGTCTGCCAATCTGTGAACAGTCATTTGCAGAGAGATGGAGGTACCATAATTGGTTGAGGTAATTTGGAACTTGACCATAGGTCTGGGAGGAAAGGATATTGGATAGTCATCCTGCAGCGTTTGCTTAATGGTTGCTGCAATACAAATTACCTTTGCTGGATCCACTTTATCACTATCTTTACTCTTGCTTCAGCACTGACTTTTATCCTCATTTGATGAAAACTCTCTCTAGTTAGTAATTCATTCATATAACATTATTAAACACTCACTGTGTGCCAATTTATTTATTTCATTTCATTATAAAAGTAGTTATAAAAGTTACATGCACATGGTAAGAACTCAAAAGGTTATAAAATGAAAAGTAAAAGAGTCATTTCTCTAACTCTGACCCATCAGTCCAACTTTCTAGCTGTAACTGCTGTTTCTTAAGCATCTTACAGAAATTTGAAAACGTTTAATGCATATGTATTCTTTTTTCTCATATACTGTATGTTACTATATATAATGCTCTGCATCTTGCTTTTTTTCACTTAATAACATGTCCTGGAGATTTTTTTCCTTATACTTTTAGATAGATATATCACATTCTTTTGAACATTACATACTATTTCATTGTATTGATTTTCTATGAAATATCAAGTACCTTGTTAATGTATATTTAGTTATTATAAATTAAGTGCCCTGTTAATGTGTATTTAGTTATTTATAATGTTTCTGTTGTTACAAACATTCCTATAGTAAACTATATTTTTGTGTTGTTCAGAGTTTATATATAGTAGAGGTCAGCAAACTGTGGCCCAATAGCTGGGTCCCTGTTTTTGTAAATAAAATTATATTGGAAAACAAGCACAGCCACTTGTTTTTATATTGTGTATGGCTGTTTTAAAACTATAGCGGATGAGTTGAATAGTTGTGAGAGGCCTCATGGCCCCAAACTGAAATTGTTTACCCCCTCACCCTTTAAGAAAAAGTGTGCTGACCCCTTACGTATAGTATAAATTCCTGGAAATGGAATTACTGGGTCAAAGAGTATGTACATTTTCAATTTAAATTTTATAATAAAATTCAAATGTAGATCCTTTTTTCAAATTGCTGTCTAAAAGGATGACATAAAATACAGTTCTACAGTGTATGAGAGTATATTTTTTATCAGTCCTTTCTAACCAGGTGTGAGTTTTATCAAAGAAACACATTTGTCCAGCTGATAGGTGAAAATGGTATTACATTGCTTTGTTTTGCATTACTCTAGTTATGACAGAAGTTGAGCATTTTTTCAAAGTTTTTTAAAAATATTTTCTGTTAACTGTCATGTTGTGATTTTGGCGTACTTTAAAACAATGGATTATTTACATTTTTCTTCCAGATTTTAAAGTTATTTGCATATATAGTAAAGTAGCCCTATTTCTTTCGTGTGTTGCAAGTGTTCTTCCTAGTTATTTGTATTTTGTCATGTTGGTGATTTTTTTTTTTGAGATGTGCTAAGTTTTTCCCCCTTGTTTTATTATGAACAATTTCAAACAAAGTATTGAAAGAATAATGCCATGAATATCTGTGTACTCTTTGCTCGGTGTCAACGGTTGTTAACCAACCTTTTGCCATATTTGCTTTATTTCTTTCCAAGTATATTCATATCCCACCTGTATCATTTGAAATTAAAATGCAGACACTATGACACTTTCAACCCTAAATGATTCAGCGTGAATCTCCTAAGAAAGCCTGTCTCCTACATAGCCAAACTACCATTTACCTAAGACAATTAGCACTTCCCTGGTATCATCCTAATATACAGCTCGTATTTAAAATTTCATAATTTTCCTTAGAATGTCTTAAGACTTTTTCCCCCCCAAATCCAGATCCATTCAGACTTCACACGTTGCATTCGGTTGATATATCACTTTAGTATCTTTAGATTGAGAAATGTCTTCTCTTGTTTGTTTTTTCTGTAAACATGTTGACTCTTTAAAAACAACTTTATTGCAATATAGTTGACTTACAATAAACTGCACCTGTTTAACGTGTACAGTTTGATGAGTTTTGATGTGTATATACCTGTGAAACCATCAAACCATCATCACAATCGAGACAGTGAATGTATCCATTCACCCCTCCCCCATCAGTTTCCTCATGCCTCTCTACATACTCATACATCTATAATTGTACAGTTCCACTGGCTAGATAGATTCCTATCTTGACAGTTGTTTTTTGTTTCAGTTCTTTAAAGGTGATGCTCTCCTGTTTTCTCACTGGCTTTGTTTCTGACAGGAAATCTGCCTTCATTCTTATCTTTGTTCCTCTGTACATAATGTCTTTTTTCTGCCGGTTGCTTTTGAGCATTTTGATTATGATGTGTCTTGGTATAGTTTTCTTCTTGTTTCTTGTGTTGGGGTTCATTGAGCTTGGATGCATGGGGTTTATGGTTTTCATCAAATTTGGAAGTTTTTCCCATTAGTTCTTCACATATTTTTCTTGTCCCCACTTTGCTCTCCTCTCATTTGAGGACTCCAATTTCGCTATGTATTTGGCTGGTTGAAGCTGTCTCACTGCTCACTAATGTTCTTTTTATTTTTTAAATTCTTTTTTCTGTGTTTTGTTTTGGATAGTTCTGTTGCTTTGTTTTTAAGGTCACTATCCTTTTCTTCTGTAATTATATTATAATCCAACCTATTGCTGTGTCCTTTTACTACTGTATTTGAAATATTTTCCATATCTGTCTTTTCTATAGCCACCACTCTTTATTAACTCTGCCCTTACTGTGGACTGAATGTTTGTAACCCTCCAAAATTCATGTGTTGAAATCCTAATCCCCACTGTGGTAGTGTTAGGAGGTGGGGCCTTTGGGAATAATTGGGTTATGAGGGTGGAGCCCTCATGAATGGGATTAGTGTCCTAAAAACAGGAAGGAGAGCTTGTCCTCTCTCTCTGCTCTCCAGAGATACAAGAAGATGGTCATCTACAAGCCAGGAAGTGGGCCCTCACCAGATACTGGATCTGTTGCCTACTTGATCTTGGTCTTCCCAGCCTCCGGAACTGTAAGAAATAAATGCTTGTTGTTTAAGTCATCATAACAAATATACTGTGGTATATTTGTTATAGCAGCTGGAATGGACTAAGACAGACCTAGACAGTCACTTTTATGTTGGTCTTTTTGCCTCCAGGCTCTTCCTTTAGTTCATCCATTGTACACTGCTGCCTCATTTCTGTCCTAAAGCATGGGTTTGGTCAGGTCATTTCTCTTGCCCAAACCTTTCAGTAACTACCTGTCTTAGTCTGTTTGGGCTGCTATAACAAAATACCATAGACTGGGTGGCTTATAAACAACAGAGAACTATTTCTCACAGTTCTGGAGACTGGGAGTTCCAAAATAAAGGTACTGGCATATTTAGTGTCAGGTGAGGGCCTACTTCTTGGTTCAAAGACGGCCGTCTTTTCACTGTGTCCTCACATGGTAGAAGGGGATGAGGGAGCTCTCTGCAGCCTCTTTTGTAAAGGCGTTAGTCCTGTTCGTGAGGGTTCTCCCCTCATGATCTAATCACTGCCCAAAGGCCCCACCTCCAAATACCCTCACACTGGGAATTATTTTTTCAACATAGAAATTTTGGGAGGACCAAACATTCAGTCTGTGGTACCACCACTTGCTTACAAAATACACTCAAGTTGTTTAGAGCATACTTCCCAGCCTTCCACATTATGGTTGCATTTTTTCTTTCAATCTTAATCTTGCTGTTTTTGTTTCTTTGTGCATCCTGTAGGAAGAGTGGAGGGCACTTAAAAATGAAGAACCTAGAGTCAGATTGGCTGAATATGAATTTTGGCATTACAACCTTATAAAGTCTTGGGCATTTTATTTAAACTAACCAAGTGTCAGGGACCTGAGCTGGAAGATAGGCTTAATGATGGGATGGGATGACAGTGCTATTTATAAAGTACTGAGTATAGTGTCTGGCATGTAGTAAAATTGCCACAATTATTAACTTTTACTATTATTCATTTTTTCTTGGCTTTCCTATTTCCTTGCATATGCTCATGTGCATACTCATTCCTTTTCTATATGGAGCTCCCTTTGTTCCTACTCTAATTCCATTTGAAAGCCTACCCATCCTAGAATACTCAGGTCAAATGCTAGCTTTTTCAAGTTCCCAAATCAGATGAGTTCTTTAGTATCAGCATTATTTTTCATACTTTATCCTTTACTTTCATGTTTTAGTGTCTGCGTACATAGTTGTCCTCTTGTGTTTTAAGCTGGTTGAAAGCAAGGACTGTATGTCATTTGTGTCTTTGATGGCATCTGCCATGGTACATATGATAGTTGCTTCATGTTTGTTGAATGTGTGAATGAATTATGGTCCTACCTTGCTATAGTTATTAAGTGTTTGACTTACAGTGAGTTGCCTGTTAAAATTAACTGCATTTAAATAATGATATTCCTAGTTTCTAATGTTCTTAGTTAAATTATACCTTTTCAAGCTTAACACAGTAGTCAGGCACACCAGTTGTTAGTATTAGAGTTCTCTTACAAAGTATACTTCTCATTCTGCTTAATATCAAAATAAAAATTCAGTGAGGTGTCATTTCTCTGTCATTAAACCCCTTGTGAACCAGAAAGTTAGGCGCAGGACTCCTATCATACCCAGCATGTTAAACTCAGCACTGGTAAGGCGATGATGCACAGGAATGACACCCATCTTTAACAGAAATGTTAGAGGCAGTCATCGAGTTCATAGGAATTAAATGTGCTTCTGACCCAAGAAGACCTCTATTTCTTAAGCATTAGGGCTTCAAATAATTTGCTTTTAGGAAATCTCATTACACTGAGATTAAGTTGAAGGAAGAGCAGGGATCCGTTAGTTGAGAGGATCTGAAAAAGGGTGACTGTGATTAGTTGGTGCACTACACAGTTTTAAAACTGGAGTCCTTGAAAGAAAAAGGAAAAATAAATCCGGGAAATGATAGGGAAAAGGGCAAGTGGAGTTATTTCTCTTTGTTCTCTCACTAGACTGTGAACTTTTGGAGGGCAAGGACCACATCTTGCTTGTGTCATAGTACTTCATGCAGTAAATACTTGAGTGGAGTTCTAAATTAATTTATTTATTTATGGCTGTGTTGGGTCTTCGTTTCTGTGCGAGGGCTTTCTCTAGTTGTGGCAAGCGGGGGCCACTCTTCATCGCGGTGAGCGGGCCTCTCACTATCGCGGCCTCTCTTGTTGCGGAGCACAGGCTCCAGACGCGCAGGCTCAGTAGCTGTGGCTCACGGGCCTAGTCGCTCCGCGGCATGTGGGATCTTCCCGGTCCAGGGCTCGAACCCATGTCCCCTGCATTGTCAGGCAGACTCTCAACCACTGCGCCACCAGGGAAGCCCGTGAGTGGAGTTCTAAATCTAGAAATAGAGAAATCGTGTCTAATACTATTTTCATGGTGATGCGAATGCTGTCTGCTCTCTTGCAAAAAGCATTACCTTGAATTGTATGCCCCAGTGTGATTTCAAAAAGCCTTTTGTAGGGCTTCCCTGGTGGCGCAGTGGTTGAGAATCTGCCTGCTAATGCAGGAGACACGGGTTCGAGCCCTGGTCTGGGAAGATCCCACATGCCACGGAGCGGCTGGGCCCGTGAGCCACAGCTGCTGAGCCTGCGCGTCTGGAGCCTGTGCCCCGCAACGGGAGGGGCCGCGATAGTGAAAGGCCCGCGCACCGCGATGAAGAGCGGTCCCCGCACCGCGATGAAGAGTGGCCCCCACTTGCCGCAACTAGAGAAAGCCCTCGCACGAACCGAAGACCCAGCACAACCAAAAATAAATAAATAAATAAATAATAAAAAAAAAAAAAAAAAAAAAAAAGCCTTTTGTAAAAAGGAAGAAAATCAAATCAAACAGAACCTGCATACAGCTTTTTGTGTGTGTGTGTGTGTGAATTTATTTTTTTTGGCTGTGTTGGGTCTTTGTTGCTGTGCGTGGGCTTTCTCTAGTTGCGGCGAGCGGGGACTACTCTTCGTTGCGGTGCGCGGGCTTCTCATTGCGGTGGCTTCTCTTGTTGCGGAGCACGGGCTCTAGGCATGCGGGCTTCAGTAGTTGTGGCTTGCGGGCTCTAGAGCGCAGGCTCAGTAGTTGTGGCTCATGGGCTTAGTTGCTCTGCGGCAGGCATGTGGGATCTTCCCGGACCGGGGCTTGAACCCATGTCCCCTGCATTGGCAGGCGGATTCTTAACCACTGTGCCACCAGGGAAGCCCTGCATACAGCTTTTTAAGAACAATTTTCTTTTTCTGTAAATGGAGATGCCTCTTGTGTGAAAGTGCACGGAGTTGTTATCTCAGGGTCCTGAGACTGTTACCCTGGCCATGGAAAGCCCATGGAAGTGTCCCCCTGCTCTCTCCTAGGACCCCATTTATAAACTGGTGACTTTTGGTTGAAATACATTCTTCTGGGTTTAACATTTTTATTAAGATTGTTTTTTATACCATTGGAGGGGATGGTTTCTATAAATGAGGAAGTGGGAAGGTAAAACGTTTTCCCATTCTTGGACCTTGTCCAAGATACAGGTTTTTATTGAATACTTCCAGTTTTTAATACACATTATTAAAGAAGGTAATATAGATAAGAGAATCTAGGATACTTCACTTAACAGGTAAAGTATATAATAGGTATTTAATAAATGATAACATTAAGTTTATTGTTAAAAATAGTAAAGGGATGTTATAGAGATAGAAAGCAGAAGAGAGAATGCTTAAAATTTTATGATTGCTTCCTGGAGAACTATATACTCAGAAGTTAGTCTGCCTATACATTGTTGATATCTTTAAATGATCATTAGTTTAAAACTAGTCTTTAAAAAGTTTTTTTTTAAATAGAAAATATCAAAATAACAATTGACTTCTTAATATTGAGTGAATATTTACAATAAAACATGTTATCTGCTCCTGTTAAAAATAATGTATTGAAATCAGTGTGTTCTAGGTCAATGGCTTCTAAGACTCCAGTTGGATTCATTGGAGTAGGCAACATGGGGAATCCAATGGCAAAAAATCTCATGAAACATGGCTATCCACTCATTATTTATGATGTGTTCCCTGATGCATGCAAAGAGTTTCTAGATGCAGGTGAACAGGTAAGACCTTTTCTTAAGATTTTTTTAGATTTTGATGTTTAAAAATGTTTTTTAGATTTTGATGTTCCACATTCAAATGAGTGACATCTTCTTAGAAGTATACACAATGGATTTGTAAAGTTAACTTGTTAATTTTATTTCTCTATATGTAATATTATATATGTATATATTATATGATATGTAAAATATGTATACACACACACACACACACACACGAGACCGTGTACTAGTAACTGAATTTAGAGTTTTTTTTTCAAGATATGAAGGAAATTCTTCTTGTACAAGTTGTAGAGTGGTAACTGAGGGCTGAATGTAATCCCAGAACTGGGTGAATACTAAAAAATTCCTGAGAAATACAGAAAAAGGTTAGAGAACAAATAAATAGTCAACTTCTAGATAATAGACTTGAAATAAATACTGAGAAAATGCAATGCGTACATAAAGAACAGGTTTAAGCAACATAGAGGCTACTTGCAGATCTGGATATCCTCCATCTCCTTCTCCATCATGGTTTGTGTGCCATCTGGGGGTGGCAGCAGTGTTGTTTGAGGATGTGTGAGTATCATCTTGGAACTTTTCAGGGTAGGGTTGTGGCTGCTTATGCCCATATAGTCTCTGAATATTGACACTGTACCACCAGTGCAGCAGGTTTACTGATGACCTTAAGTAGCTTAGGGACTTCGACTTGTTGGAGAGGTTTGATCAGTTCTTTGTTCTGGGAAAGGTGGCTTTACCATCTTCAAGGATGGTAAGGAGTTCCAAGTTGATATTCAGTCTGGCTTGAATTGTTTTTTTGAGGAGAAAGATATTACTTTTTGGGATAACACATCTATTTGATGTTGGCACTTTACAATGGTTTATATATTTATTTGTAAGAGTAACAACGGTACTTGGTCTCTAAACAGAGGAAATATCTTCAATTAAATACGGAATTCAATCAAAGTAATAACAGCATATTCTTCTGGCATTTTGGAGAAGAATGTTCCCGAAGTTTTCATGTGTGTGTGTGTTTATGAAAGATCACATGAATTTCTCTTCCTCTTTCTACCCCTTCTAGTAATACAGAGGTGGAAATTGAATGGAAACTGATTTACCCTGGACTGGCAAAGCAGAAGCTTAGGGCCTTTCAAATTGTGACCAAAGCCATTACTCTTCCCTCTATTCCTGTAGCACTTAACAACTTGCCTATGGAGAACTGAAATGGTCATCACCCCTTTGTGAATCTCTTTTCTGCTGCTTGCCAGATTTCCGGAGCTTTCTGATGCTCTGCCTGAATTGCCTCATACTCTGAAGTTATCCTTTTACCTCCATTTCCCAACAAAATTCTTAGTTTTTTAGTGTTGCTAATTTTAGGTAGGTGTGAAGGAAGGCTACCTTAAGAATAAGACTTATACTTGAGTGAAGGAGACATTTACATTTTAAAAGAGACAGAAAAGAAACTAATATTTAATGAGTACCTACTACGTGTCAGGTCTTTTACTAAATATTTTGTACATATTATCTAATTTTATCTTTGTAACAGAAGTATTTTCAGGGAACTGATGCTTGGAGAAGTTAAATAACATCCCCAAGGTTACACAGTGAGTGAATGGCAAGAGCCAGGATCTGAACAAAGGTCTGTCTTTGACTTTGGAGCTTTAGCTCTTTTTTTTTTTTTTTTTTTTTTTTTTTTTAATTTTATTTTTTATCTTTGGCTGCGTGGGTCCTCGTTGCAGTGCACGGGCTTCTCATTGCAGTGGCCTCTCTTGTTGCGGAGCACGGGCTCTAGGCACGCGCGCCTCAGCAGTTGCAGCGTGTGGGCTCAGCAGCTGTGGCTCATGGGCTCTAGAGCGCGGGCTCAGCAGTTGTGGTTTGCGGGCTCTAGAGCGCGGGCTCAGCAGCCGTAGCGTACGGGCCCAGCTGCTCCACGGCATGCGGGATCCTCCCGGACCAGGGCCCGAACCCGCGTCCCCCGCATTAGCAAGCGGACCCCCAACCACTGCGCCACCAGGGAAGCCCTAGCTCTTCTAATTACATGATGTGTAGTCACTAATTAATGAAATTTATGTATGAGACATTTTTAAGTGTATGTGTGGCATCTTCCTTGATGATTCTGAAATGTAGCTACCTGTTACCTATTTATAAACTAGACTACTAGAAAATAAAGTGCCTAGATTTCTCTTGGATCAGTTAATGTCAGGCCAGTAATGATTATATACCACACCCTTATTTAATATGTTGTTCTGCACCAATGAAATTTGTTGGAATTAAATAATAGTTATCTATTATGATGGATTGTATAGTGAGTGGGTATACAGTGGGTTGAATAGTGGCCCCCCAAAAGATGTCCTACAAAATTCTTAGAAGAAAACATAGGGGTAAATCTTCATGACCTTGAATTTGGCAAAGGATTCTTAAATATGACACCCAAGATCATGAGCAACAAAATTAAAAATAAGACTTCATCAAAATTGAAAACTTTTGTGCTCCAAAGAACACCAGCAAGAAAGTGAAAAGGTAACCCACAGAATGGGATAAAATATTTGCAAATCATATATCTGATAAGGACTTATATCTAGCATGTATAAAGAAGTCATACAATTCAAACAGAAAGACAAGTGACTCAATTAAATGGACAAAGGATCTGAATAGACATTTCTCCAAAGAAGGTACAAATGACCTATAAACACATGAAAAGATGCCAATATCATTAGTTATCAGATAAATGCAATCAAAACCACAATGAGATTTCCACACCCACTGGGTTGGCTAGAATTACAAAGTCAGATAACAAGAAGTATGGAGAAATTGAACTATCACACACTGCTGATGAGATTGTAATTCTACTCCTAGGTATGTATGAAAGAGAAATGAAAACACATACCCACACAGAAACTTGTATATAAATGGCAGCATTATTCATTATAGCCAAAAGATAGAAACAACCTAAATGTCCCATCATTGGTAAGCAAAATGTGGTATATCCATACAGTGGTATATTATTCAGCCATAAAAAGGAATGAAGCACTCACACATGAAAGTCCAGAACAGAGAAATGTAGAGACAGAAAGTAGATTAGTGGCTGTTTAGTGCTGGCTGGGAGAGGAGGGGAAAGAGGGAGGCAGGCATAGGGGAGAGATAGCTAATGGATATGGGATTTTTTTCTTGAAGTGATGAAAAGTTCTACAATTGTGATGGTTGCACATATCTGTGAATACACTAAAAACCATCAAATTATATACTTTAGGTGGGCAAATTATATGTTATGTGAATTATATCTCAATAAAGCTATTTAAAAAAAAGATAAATGTCCAAGTTCTTACCCTTGTGAAAGTGACCTTATTTGGAAACAGGGTCTTGGCAGATGTAATTAGGTTTAAGATCTTGAGATGAGGTCATCCTGGATTTCAGGTGGGCCCTAAAGGCAATGATGAGTGTCGTTACAGAGAGCCACAAGGGGAAGGCCATGGGAAGTCGTAGGCAGACTTCAGAGTTATACTGTGGCAAGCCAAGGAACACCGGGGCAACCAGAAGCTAGTAGAGGCAAAGGAGGATCTTCCTTTGGAGGCAGCGTGGTGCTGCCTACACCTTGCTTTCATACTTGTGGCCCCCAGAGCTGTGAGAATACATTTCTATGTTTTAAGCCACCACGCTTGGGGTAACATTGCGGCAGCCACTGGAAACCAGTACAGAAAGAATCTACAAAATGGGTTTAGAACCTGCCCTTTCCACTTAGTATCTGCAATCTCAGGCAAGTTATTTAGTGTCTCTATATCTGTTTCCTCATGTGTGAAATAAGGATAATAATAATAACCTTTCTCAGGGAGTTGTTACGAGGATTAAATGAATTCATATATGTAAAGAATTTAAAATCGTGTTTGGCACAGTAAGGAGTGTGTGTGTTAGCTCTAAGTAAGTTCCCATAAGTCTTGGTTTCACCTCTGCTCCACAGAGCTGTTACTCCTTTTCTAATGCTTTCTATTCACATGACAATGTCAGAGTCTCTCACTTCTTTGTGAAGAAAAGTTACTTTTTATTGCTTTGATCACTGTGGGTTAAGGCTACCTTAGAATCTCTTAGCAAAACAGGAGATAGGACATTCATTAATTTACTAATTTGACTGATGTTTCTTGAGTACTTTCTATGTGCTAGGTACTGGGAATATAGCCCAGAACAAAACAGTTACAGTGTTTGTCTTTGGGGACCAACAGGAGGTGTTAGATTATCAAATCACACAAATATGTGATTCCACATTGTGATGTGGAAAGAAAAAGTAGAGTCTCCTCAGTTTTCAGTAAAATCTGCATTACGTTGGCTGAGAGGGCAGTTAGGGTCGTTCTCTGAAGACTAGACGTTTAGGTAGATAGCACAAGAATAAGCAGGGTTTATCCAGGTGAAGAATGGGGACAAAGGAGCAATTTTCCTTAAAAGTGGAAGCCTCTCTCTCCCGGTTTCTAGAGATTTCTACTTTAGGTCGACCGGTACAGGTTGAGTACCTCCCATGTGTCTAGCAGTCCACCTAGTGCTGTGGAGAATAAAGCAGGTTGAGTTGGATGTGGCAATGTAGTAGATGTGTCTCAGGTGGCAAGACTAAATAGAAGGGAGTTTTTATTAAAATTGTATTTTGACAGTAATAAAGTGCTGAAGCAGGTTTTGAGGGGAAAAATAATAAGTAACTCTTAAGAGTCATTTCATTTCTGATAGAGAGCTACATAAATATTGTGCTTAATCTTCACTCACCTACAAACAGAAATGTTGTAGCCTGAAGTGAAAGTCATGGAGACGAGATCTCTTGGATTCCTGGATAGAAATCAGAGGGTTCTAGGACACAGACTCAGTTATTAGATTTTCCTTCTTTTCTTCTTCCTTGAGATACGTAAGTGGGTGTGGGGAAGGAAAGAGGATGGGTTCTGGGTGGCTGCCCGTCCCAGATTAGTGAAGCGTGAGACTCTCTTAGCTTCTGCCCGCAGCTCCCAGCCCTGCCCGGCTCCCAGCCCTGCCCGGCTCCCAGCACACGGTGGGAAAGTTGTGTGGGTGGTTCACACTGGGACAGCAAAGCCTGGAAGGCAGAATCCTCTTTTCCCACGTCCCATCTCCCTCACAGCTCTGCTTCCTCTCAGTCTTGACTCTAAGAGGTCCTCTGAGTATTGATTATAACAGCAGTGGAGGGCAGGAGAATGTGAAATTGAGATAAATGACAGGAGAAGGGTAAAGGGTAAAAAAGCTTTGGGCCTGAGGGGAAATATTCTGTCATAATAAAATGAAAACATTTGTTGATAAATGATTTATGCCGGCAGCTTAAAAACCGTTTTGAACAGCGGCAGTGTCATTTGAACAAGTGTAATTTCCTAAGACCCCTACTTTAAAAGGTAATGTTAATTTGGATGTGTGACTTCTGATGTGTTAAAATGTCAGTAGTACTAATTCATAGCTATATTTAGTTTTAAAATGTTTGATAAAGGAAAGAGTAAGTTTCATTTTACTACTAAAAGACAGAGAAGACTTAGGATGAGATGGAAAAATATAGGTGAAAACTTTGAAACTTCTTGCCATTGTGTACAATAGTGCAGTGAATGGATTGAGTTCAAAAATTCAGAGTATATTTGAGTTGACTGTTACATTTTAAGGACAGGTGTCCCTTCCTTTCCCTAATGTTACTATCTTAAGTGAAGTCGATGAAATGGCAGCCAAAGAAAACAGAATTTTTTCCCCTCAAAGTCTGCAGAAAACATGGCTAGTTGATTTCAAATGTCAGCTGTGCTTTCAGTGGGAAATTTGCAGGGAGAGAAAGTACCAAACTAGACATATCTGGATCAAAAAGCAATCAACTAGTTCTAAAGATCTTTGGACATCTCCTTGAAGAAGTGCTTTTTCGTTTTTTTAAAAGCAAAAACTGGGGATTTACTGTTTCATGTAACTGAAGAGTTCGGGAGTGGCCTGAACCCAGGCACAGCCGAATTTTGGGCACAGATGTAATTAGATCCGTTTCTGTCTGCTTCTTGGCTCTGCTTTCCACCGGCCAGCTCCTCCCTCCCCTCAAGGTGCAAGGTCCACCTTCAGTTCCAGGTGAAGTGCTTTAGGATGTTACCACCCTGGAGGTTTTCCTTCCAGCTGTACCTAGTAGTAAAAAATACTACATGGGTTATGAAGGAAATAAAAACTTGGACATGTTAAAATGCTTCACGTGCCTGACTGTATTTAATGAACTTATTTATACCTTTACACGTTAACCAATTCTATTAGGGCATTTATAATTGGTTTAATATGTTACTTGTGGTCATTCCCATAAAAAATTTACGATTTCCTCTCTCCGTTTCCCTTTATTATATCTTTATTTCTGTTGGAAACTCGGGTTTAACATACAATGCATCATTTCAACTTCTAGCATCTATTCTTAGAATGTAACCCATGATCATTATCAGGCCTTTGGGTATTAGAAATCATGAATCAATAAATTTTGAATGTAGTGGTTTAAATGCATAAACCCAGGAGGAACCTGGCTGCCTGGGCTCAGATCTCAGCTCTGTCATGTGCTGGCCGTGTGACTTTTAGACAGATTATTTAACTTCTTTCTACTTAGATTTTCTCATCTTATAAAATGGCAGTAGTAATAGTACCTTCCTCTTAGTCCTAGAGAACCTGGCACATAGAAAGTGCTGTTACTACTACCACTACTGTTACTACTGTTATGGTTGTTGCTTTAGTATCTATACCATATTTCTCCCAAATCTTCATTCCCCAACACCACACATATAAATGCACCACTGTGTTTGTTGGCTGAGTCACTGAGTCCAGAGTTGTTTGGAATAGAATTGTAGACATATTTTTAAACGAAAGAATGATGATAAAAATTAAAACCAAATTAGGAGATAAAGTGATTTGACTGCATCCGTGCTTAAGAATATATTCTTCAGAGTCCCTTGTGTCCTCCTTTTGTTTTACAGAAGATACCAATTTCTCTTTTTAAGCGGTAGCATCAAGGGCATGTGACTTGTGCTTCGTTTTCATTTTCATTGTCTGGGAATTTCCTTGGAGATGCCTCTGATTGGTGCCAAAAGTCTTGACTTATGCACCATTTCTGTGTGAGTTTTCTGGTTGAACTAGGCTTAATTGGATTCTCTTGTTTTCTCTCTAAAAAGGGAACCATCTTGTTGTTCCTGGGTTATAAGGCTGAACATGTTTGGTTAAGTTATTCTATTGAGATCTAATCTGGCATCCACTCAGGTTTTGTTAGATGAGAACTTTAAAAGTCTCTTGCTGAGTGGGCTTCATCATTGTTGACCAAATGTTTCAAGATGTAGGCAAAAACCGTTTTGGTCAGTTTTTTAAGGGTAGTGCAATTTTGAAGCAACAGTATGCTTTTCTACTTGGAAAGATTAAAATACACTGAGTGGCAAGTTTAACCAAGGTCATGTTCATCTTGTTTCTTTGCAAGTTTCTCTTACCCATTTGATTTATGTGGAAGCAATGTTGAGCTTCACTTATGGGACTGTTTTGTCTAGCAGAGACAGCGAGATTTTTCTCTTTATGTAAAACAACTAGGTTAACTGTTGTCTCCTTCCATTGGATACGTAAAAAGGAAGTGCAGTTACTTCAGATTACTCTGGGCCCTGATGCCCCCATCATTCCTCCTGCCACCCACCCAGCAAAGCAGATTTTGTCTTTAATCTGTCCAGTTGTCTAATCTTTATATTGTACACCTGCCATTGGTGCTTACTAGCATACAGATGAATCTAGTTGCAGAAATTCTTAAAGACTGTAGATATTGTGAAGGGAACCAATCTCCTGTAATCAAAATTAAAATAATGGAAAAGTAGGGTCACCTTAATTCACAGTGGTGTAAGAATGAGGCAGTTGGAATTATCAAGAGATTTTTCTAGGATGGCCATGACAATCAGAGCAGAGCCATGGTCCAGAGTCAGCCAGGTCAGTGACCGTTCACACCTGTGGAGGTGTAGAAGAGTCCTGCTAATGCTTTACATTTGTACTGAGTCATTGCAGATGCTTCCTATACCATCAGCCCTTTTTCACAGAGTCTGTACCTTCCTAGAATTTAAGGTTACTAAATGTGAAAAATTCCCTTGCCTAAGTTTCCTTTCTACTTTGGAGATAGAAACACTTAAAGATAATCCAAATCAGTATTCTTATTTTGTAGATTCGTAAAGTGAAGCCAGAGAGGTTAAGTGATTTGCACAAAAGCACAGATGATTTAGTGTCTGAGCTAAACCTGGTCTCTGACTTCCCAAATTAGTGTTCCTTTCCCTGATCCATGCTGTCTTTGCTTATCCATTCAATTAGCAAATGTAACTGAAGGGACTCTAATTAGGTTGGCTCCTAAAGGCTTTTGTGGTGAGTGTCAGACTGGCAATAAGGTTTGTTTTTTTCCTGCCAGCTTTTGAGTCGTGGCCAAATTTTGTTAGTCAGTTATTTCAGAGTCTTGAAGTCATCACATGGAAGGCAAGATGATTTGAATAACTGGACACACGTGTCTGTCTAATAAACATGCCTTCTGTAGTGCAAATTAGAGACTTATTATAATGTACCAAATGTATATCGTTGTTACATATGGAGCAGTTGTGGCCAGTACAGTGGTGACATTCCAGCTATCACTATCATTGTGTGTTTTTTTCCGGACCTGTGAGCTTTGACACTACTTTCCTATATATTTGAGGGGTTAGCAGTACTCTGGCAACCCAGGCATCGCAAGAAGCAGATGCTAGGGATGCAGGGGGCTGATTGGCCACCCCATGCACTTGGCAGTTGCATGAATTGGCACTGCCAATTCATGGGCACAAGAAGCTTGGAGGTGTGAAGTATTCCTAGATCTGTGAGCTAATTTGTTGGTGCCCCTGGGGGCATGTTTCAAGGAGTTATCTAGATGGAATTGAATTTCCTTCAGTGGAAGAGACTCTCAATTCCTAAGAGAAAGTCTGAAGTTGACTCTTAGACCTCAGGGCTGGCTTACTACAGTCCCTGAAAGATCAAGAGAGATGGAGCTGAGATAGAAGGAAAGGCAACTGAAAGGTATGCCACCATTTTGCATGCCTTTATTACTTCATTTAAATAGGATGAACAGATGGGGCTCTCTATGTAACCCATATTCTTGACACAGTCCAAGAGTAGAGAATTATGACTCCTATAGCTTTTCCTTTTCCTCTCATCTTACTGAGCTGTTTTTTTTTCTTGAGGAAACTTGAATTGTTTGCCAGGAAATAGTTGCTTCTTTTCAAATCTCAGTGTTTGTTTGAGTGTAGGAAAGGTTTTCACCTAACTTAAGTATTGCTTTGTAATTTGATGGAAAAAAAATTTTTTCCAGAATTATTTGTGGCTGATCCCCACTATATATCAAAATATACATATTGTTGAATGTGCCACATTGTAGGCTCTAAAATGCTGTATTGCCTTTAGATGAGAGAGACTTTTTTTTTTTTTTTTTTGGCTTTAGAGTCTGAGGTGTTTAATATTATCACTAAGTATACAAAGTGCCAGGATACTTGATTATCTGAAATTTTAGAATACAACTTAAGAAATTATGTTAAAACTGCCTTTATGTAGAATTTGATTTAGAAGCTGGTAGTCTCTTATGGAAGAATGAAATGTAATTGCTTCTAGCTCATAATATTTAGATTGCACACTGTGTTTGGTTTCTCATTCTTTCATCAGCTGTACATCAGAGACAGAAAGAAAATGTTTCGTATACTTCCACCACATGAAAACAGAGCCATTCCCATTCCTAAGATGCTTATGTGCCAGTTCACATTTCCTAGTAGAAAAGATGTCAGTTTCTAATACATATGTAAATATTCCTATGGAGAAATCTTTGATTATCCTCCTGATAGTTCTTTGTCTTTTCTTTAAAGAGAGAAAAGGCTTTGGAAAGGAGCTTTCGTGATAATTGGGGTGATAGATTCTTTTTGTTAAAGGAGAGTTTCAGTCAAGAAGTGATCTCCTGGTCTCTTCTGGCCTCTTTGGTTGCTGACCAGCTGGCCAGGTGTATCATGGTGTATATATTCGAGAGAGCAGGAGGTGGGGGAAATGTGAGTGAGGGTATGTACACCCATACTTGTAAACATATGTAGAGAGGATGGGCAGAGCAGCTTTCCTGTACAGTATGTTCATGGTCATCATTAAAGCAGAAGTCAGGGTTGCAGAGAGAGCATACCTTGATGCCTGTTCGTATGTCGTTGTTGTATATATGGTTTCCACAGGAGTCCTGACAGCTCATGCTCTCAGGCTTCATGGTGGTACTTACATTCAGTGCAGTACATGCTTATGTTCTTGTCCTGACTTTTTATGAAACAGGCTTAATTTTTTTTTTTTTCCTTGAAAATAGAGGCTGAAAGATAGTGGTAACGGGCGCTTGAGAATTTACTTGTGGATATTGCTGCCCATGAAATAATTGGTGTATCCTGTAGTTCAGCTACCAAGTCTGATATACTAGAATGTTTTTCTTAAAGCATCTACCAAAAAGTATGCTGTTTAAGAATCCAACTTAGAGGAATCCATGAGAAGTGTGTCTGTTCCCAGGACTGTTGGGTTTTGCCCTTTTCCCCCTCAACTCACTTCACACTTTTTAAAGTAAACAGTGGATGTGATTCCATAGAAACTGCATCTGTATGTGTGAAGGAATGGACTCTATTTTAGGCAGTAAGGGTTTTTTTTGCTCGTTTTTTGTTTTTTGTTTTTGTCATTTGAAAACAAGGATTAGTTTTTATTCACTGTCACTATTATGGGCATGCATAAAAAGTGGATCCTACTTGTACTGTAGAAGCTGCTTGCATTTAATTTAAATAATGTGCCTTTGCAATTTTTTTTTTAAAGGTAGTGTCTTCCCCAGCAGATGTAGCTGAAAAAGCTGACAGAATTATTACAATGTTGCCCACCAGCATCAATGCAATAGAAGCTTATTCTGGAGCAAATGGAATTCTAAAGTATGTATTTCTCAACTGTAGCTATGTTCTTGTTATGATAGTTTATGAATTTCACATTTGTTAGAACTATTGTGAAATTACAATTATGTTTGTTAAACCTTCTTGTACTGTTTTCTTATGTCTTAAAAGTGAATGGTGTGGTTTCATTGTAAAGGATTTATTTTTTCGCTGAAGTCAAGTATGTGACTTTTGGGAATAAATTTTTTTTGCTTTCTGTTTCTTTCCTTTAATCTTGCGTTAAACTTACATTGGTAACCTGTTTAAGAGATTTTTAAAGCTTGCATTTTAAACTGTACAAATGTTACAAGCATAATTTTCTTACGGTTTATAGAAATTCAGGAAAAGATTTCTATGAAAAATAAAACGAAGCGTTGGAAAGAACACCATTATTTAAAATTTATTATAAAATAAAAAGTTATTGTATGTCCTTTGGGTTAGTACATCTATAGTAAGAACTTTGAGAAGGTGGAATTAAAGATTAGCAGTAGCTCTTTAAATAATATATAATTTAGGTCAGAGTTTCCTACCCAGTAACTAGCTTCCCTGGCTCTGAGAACCTTTTGGTTAATTGCTACCTATTGCCAAACCCTTGTGGTTACATTAGGATGACAGTGGTTGAATTTAGTTTTCTGGTCTTACTGATTCCTGTTCCTAACTTGTTTTGTTGTTGAAGTTCAGCAGAGAGCTAGAGCAAACTGGTAGGCTTTGTAGACACATGAAGGGCTAAAAGAAAGGGTTTAATTTCATGAAGCTGTAATACATGAAATTTGAGGTTTTGGGAAATTGAATTGCTTTGGAAAACTAGCAAACTTAGAAGCAACAGACACTTGAATGTTAGGCAGAAAACTGATAAGATAAATGTTTAGATTTCAGGGAAAGTTGAAAGACTCTCATTTTGGATGGAGCCCTCAGGCCCACAGTGTGTGTGTGGTCCTGAGGTGACCTAGCTGTCTCATTACCTAGTCTGTTCCAATTATGGCCCTGTTTTACCTCGGAAGGAAAAGTTACTAAAAACTTTGTGGAGACAAAATCCTGCGTTTATTAATATCCTTTACTTGGAATACGGTGGCCAGCAACCAGGGCAGTTTTGTCTAGGGAGTGCTTTGAAAGATTTTGGCTTTACATTGAACTGTAATTTGCTTCTCATGGGTAGTTCTTTATTTTCTTCTGGGTCAGGATCATTTCCCCACACCCTGTGCATGTATAATTTTTGAGACCATTTCCCATTTGCTTAAAGCTTTAAGATCTTAAAAATATTAATATCACAGAAGACTGGTAAACTTAATTCTTATATTTTAGGGTATGTAAAGTGGAATTCCACATACTGAGGTGATCTATAACAGAGTGTGCCATTTCTTTTCTATGGAACATACCCAGCTGTTGCATTTGGACCAGATCAATTCATGTGTCTAAAATTGTTGTTGTTTAAAGCATTTTGCGTGCTGTTTTTTTCTGTAGAAAAAAATTTCTTTTTTATAGTTTTTAGCAATGATTTTCTATTTCCCCTTCAATATTTTAATTTATTCAGTTCTAACTTTCCAATCATGGTTATGATTAGATGTCCTCTGGGTTAGTTTATCTGTAGTAAGAATTTTGGGAAGTTTGAATTCAAGGTTAGCCATAGCCCTTTAAATAAATTGTAATTTAGGTCGGTTTCCAAGCCAGTGAAGATAGGCATAGATTATAGACTGTAAGGGAACTATATAGGTATATAGTCTGCACTTACAGTGCAAACAGAACTGTTTTACTTTAAGAATGCCATTTAAATATTGATGTAAAATATGATATATGAAAAGACTGCTTCCCCCTTTTACCAATGTTTGTATATAAATTTACCATAAAGAACAAAAAGTCTCTGTGAGATTTATAGGTCCGTGCCTGTATTTTCCTTTCTGCCTGTTTGATGTTTTATTTTGTCTTTACAAAGTTGCAATTATTAAAGAATATGCCATCCTAAAGCAAATGGCTAAATTTTAACTGCTTATGTTTATTCTACCTAGTGGAAATGAAATGGATATGTGAAATTTGCAATATGGCTTGTTAAAGACAAGTAAATTACTTTTTAAAGAGACCCAGCTACTTTACAAACAAAAATTTAAATCCTACTAAATAGCCCTTTTAAAGTTAATAGGTGTTTTAAATTGCTTACATCTTAGCCTACCTATATTATTATGGTTTGTGTGTATTTCACCTGAAACCAGAATTTATACCATATAGATTATTAGATTATTTTGATTTCTTTGAAATAGTTCCAGTTTACTTTGAACTATAATTGATCTGAAAATGTATTTGAGATTTTGAACCAGTTCTAATAATGTTTTTAATATTAAACCAAAGACCTCCTTGATATCTGGTGAATTTTAGCAGATTCTGATATAGGTAGTTGCATGAAATGCTTATTCAGAGTTGTAAACTATATTTTTTAAATTATAAAACTATAGTTTTTTAAAACTATATTTCTGTTCATTTACTTAGAAAAGTGAAGAAAGGCTCACTATTAATAGATTCCAGTACTATTGATCCTATGGTTTCAAAAGAATTGGCGAAAGAAGTTGAGAAAATGGGAGCAGTTTTCATGGACGCCCCTGTTTCTGGTGGTAAGTGGTAGCTAAAATATATGCACATCTATTCTGTTTGTCATAAGTAACAGTTATGATTTATCCAGATATTTTTAGAGCTATTGCAGATTCTCAATTTCCTCATTAAAAATAAAAACAAAGCAAAACTGACTTATGTTATTTAGTACTCTCAAAATACAATGCTTTTTCTAAATTCAGATAATAGGATGTTACAACTTTGAAGAGCTATGAATTTTTGGTCCAAATTACTGTGGGTAGGGATAGAGCGATTCCTAGAAAATTTTAACTTTTCAGAACAGATTCAAGAAATAATTAGCCTGAATAATCTTGTAACTATTAAAGAAACTGAAGAAGTGGCACAAAAGAAAAAATAATTTCATACAGGAAACATTAGGCCCAGGTGATTTTACAGGTGAGTGTTACCAGAATTTCAAGGAGCAGATGGTCTCAATTTTTTTTTTAAATTTATTTATTTTTGGCTGCGTGGGGTCTTTGTTGCTGCGCGTGGGCTTTCTCTAGTTGTGGCAAGCGGGGGCTACTCTTCGTTGCAGTGCATGGGCTTCTCATTGCGGTGGCTTCTCGTTGCGGAGCACTGGCTCTAGGCGCGCAGGCTTCAGTAGTTGTGGCACGCAGGGTCAGTAGTTGTGGCTCACGGGCTCTAGAGCGCAGGCTCAGTAGATGTGGCGCATGGGCTTAGTTGCTCTGCAGCATGTGGGATCTCCCCGGACCAGGGCTCGAACCTGTGGCCCCTGCATTGGCAGGCGGATTCTTAACCACTGTGCCACCAGGGAAGTCCCCATCTCAATTTTATACAAACTTTTCCAGACAATACAAAAAGAGGAAATGCTTCCCCAACTCATTCTGTAAGATGTGTATAACTCTGATAATTAAACCAGACGGAAACATTATGAGAGAGAAAAACTGTAGGTCTACATCAGTCATGAATATAGAAGTAAAAACTTTATGAAGTATATTAGCAAACTAAATCCAACTGCGTATGAAAGAGATCAAACACTACAACCAAGTTTGGTTTATCTCATGTATGTACAGATGGCTTAATATTAGAAGGTCTATAAATAAATAAAATTCACCACATTGACATACTTAGAAATCATCATCATCTCAATCAGAGGACAAGGAGACCCACTAATAAAATTCTAAAAGCTTAATAGTATATAAAATACTAATAGCGGGTATCTGGGTATTTTGGAATGGCAGGATTATGGGTATTATGACTTTCCATAATTTCCAAATTTTCTAACATTACTGTGTAATCGAATATAATACACATGCACATACACACATATGTATTTGCATACATATACACATACATACATATGTAATTACAGCAATATAGCAGTAGACAATGGAGTAGCAATTTTATTCCTATTATATTAAACTTGATTGTTGGCTTTGGGATTAAAAAATAATAAAATATAATAATTTAAATCAGTTTCTTTTTTTCATAAAGAACCTAATGGTCTTGTAAAGGTATCTTATATCCCAAACCACTTTTGAGTATAGGTGGAGGTATAAATAATTTTTAGCCCCTATAATTGTTATATTGACTTGGTTAAGTAGGATTTTGGGTGTAAAGATTTATAATGTGGTATCTTTGATCATAAAATACTAATAAGCAGTTTTAAGCTTGGTGTTGGTATTTTTTTTATAGAATGGATTTAATAAACTGAACAATTCTTTCTTCTTTGAGTGGTTCTGTGATTTAATCAAAGAATTGATACTTGGTACATAAGATCTTGCTGTTGGTTGATGTTCTTTTGCTTCAAGAGTATAGCCTGGGGCTTCCCTGGTGGCGCAGTGGTTGAGAATCTGCCTGCTAATGCAGGGGACACGGGTTCGAGCCCTGGTCTGGGAAGATCCCACATGCCACGGAGCAGCTGGGCCCGTGAGCCACAACTACTGAGCCTGCGCGTCTGGAGCCTGTGCCCCGCAACGGGAGGGGCCGCGATAGTGAAAGGCCCGCGCACCGCGATGAAGAGCGGTCCCCGCACCGCGATGAAGAGTGGCCCCCACTTGCCGCAACTAGAGAAAGCCCTCGCACGAACCGAAGACCCAACACAGCCAAAAATAAAAAAAAAAAATAAATAAATAAATAAAGTAGCTATAAAAAAAAAAAAAAAAAAAGAGTATAGCCTGAAATTATCATTTGATAATGAAGAATACTAACTTGATTTTTAAGTGTTATTTTAACTTTTAAAAATAATATAGTCTTCTTTGGGATAAAACTTTGAAATTACTCCTTGTTCTTACCAAGCTGTTTTTAAACCCACTTTTGTAGTTTTAGAATGCAAAAATGTTAATTTGTAATAGTGAATACACTTGAATCTGTGCTATAGTATAGACTGGAAGCTTTGAGTAGAGATGGTTTGTGATAATTTATTGGTTGACATGATCATTATGAGATTAGCCAGTATATAATAGAAGCTTATGTTTGTCTTCTCATAGTTATTATCTTTATATTTTTAATATGATGGATTAAAAATGTCTCCACTTCCTCAGTTAAAATAAAATAGAGGAAACTTTCTGCAAGTTAGAGTTGGCTGGTTTAAAAATCATTATATTTTAACTGAATAAAATTAAGGAAAAGGGACCTGGAAAAAGCATAGATACCCAAGTTAGAACCCAAGATGGGACCACAATTTTATAGAGGTTCTATATTTGTCAGTCTTAAACATGGATTATTTGAGGTAATTTGAATAAAACCTTAAAAAATTTCCCCCATGTTTATCCCTTTTCCCTCACCCCTTGTTTGTTCCTTATCTTAGACTTAAAAAAATGCATTTTTGTGTATTTATATAGAGCTATTACCTACAAATACAGTAGTATTCTAAAAATTAAAATAGGAACATATTATACTCCTTATTCTGTGGTTAGCATTTTAAAGAGAAGCTTGTTTTTAACCTAGATGAATTTGAAGTTATATAGATTTTTGAGATAGTGATTCATTTCTTTAGTCCAGCCCCTTCCTCTGCTTTCTGCTAACTTTTATTCTGGGGAATGCAATGAAAAGAATCTTTACTGTATCATTTTACCAGCCCATGGAGTAATATATTGAAGGTTTTCCTCAGGTTGCATTATTGCAGCTTTTTTATACATCATCCTTATTACAAATAATATAATTTTATTTAAGTTCCATGTGACTTTTTAAAAAAATCAAAAGCAAGTGATGCTTAAACTGCTGTAATTATCATCCAAAACCAATGTAACTTTTATACTTGTAGAGTTAACACTTTGTAGCATAGATATTACTTTATAAAGTACTTTGGCATGCCTCAGCCGATTTGGTGCTTCCTTTTGAAGCTGTCAAACTGTACATGCGTTTATCAAAGCCCGCATTACATTATATTTATAGGCATTGATTCACTTCCTCCTGTAGAGTTTAAGCTTTTTGAGTACAGGGAGTAACACTTTTTTCTTTCAATTTTTGTTAAATACTGAATTTATATACAAAATATTTATAAAATTATAAAGGTACCAAGTATAAATATACATCAGGCCCATGTGTACTCTCCTCCCAGTTTAAGAAATAGAGCCTTACTGTTACCTTGTGTGTTTCTTCTACTCTATTAATACTTAATTTGACTTTTATCTTATATTCACCTCTATGGATATTTAAAGAGAGAGAGTAACACCAGATCTGATTTATACAGCTGATTCTAGGGCTAGAGAAGGATTTTTAGTTCTAGAAATGGAAAATTTACCTTGAAGATCAACTAGAAACCTTATAGATGATTCCCGATTATATCCGAGGGGGAACCAATGGAATTTGGAATTAGATTTGATGGTTCTTTAGTAAATATTCTTTATGCAAGGAAGAAATGAAATTGGTTAGTTCCTATAATTCTCCTACCACCTTTAGTTTCATTTTCTGCTGTACTTCTGTTAATAAGTTAAAAGAAGTTTACTTGGATATTAGGGAGAGCCTGGAACTTTAAAAGTAACTCTAAAAATGAAGGTCTTCATTTTTTCTTTAATGAAATGTCTTATACTTAAACTATTGTATTTATATAATTCTTACAAGATTATATACTGTTTTCTGATTATACATTCTAATCCTATTATGCTGACAGCACCTTGATTGCTGATTTCATATAATAAACATTTATTGAGTACTTAAATACAAGGTATGTTCTAGGTACTAGAGTTAGAGCTTTAAAGATAGTCAACATCTTTTGCCTCATGGAGCTTATGATTTGGTAGGAATAGAGAGAATAAACAAGTAAACAAGAATAATTTCAATGATAAGTACTATGAAGGAAAAAACAGAGTAAACAGTTAAGGAGACAGAGACTAAGGGGAGGGCCCTTTTACATAGAGTGGACAGGATGCCTTCTCTGGGGAAGTGACATTTAAGCAGAGATCTGAATGTGCAGGTCAAGGGAAAGAGTGTTCTCAGTAGAGGGAGGTGCTCTGTGAGGGCTCTGAGGCATGAACAAGCTTGGTATGTTTGTGGAACATTTATCTTCGTATCCCTAGGATTTAGCAGGTAGTTTCACTCAGAGTTAGTTAAACTGCATGATCTTTACACTGACTCCCCATATGTCTAATACCGTGCCTTTGTTTAACCGTTTGTGGTTATCAAACTAAAGCTAATAACCAGGCTCTCTAGTAGCCCATGACTCTGGCCTCATAAGTATGATGCCCTAATCTGTTTATCTGTCTTGTGTAAATCACATCTTTATGAAAGTTGTAATCCTTTAATGTGAAATGTTGTTTAGTCACACCAATTTGGACACATGCTTTTTTTTTTAGTATGGAATGGGTCTGCTACCACAGTATTAGTTCCAATTTGATTAGCTCTCTTGTATAATGAATGCTAGACATAAAGCAAATTAAAAACTATTGTTTGCGACTAATGACTAAGTACTGTTCAGTCTGCTCCAAGGGCATAATTACAGCACTTAACTGTGCTTGAATAATTGAAGAATAAGCTCACTGATTGCCTAGTATGTCTGTAGGTTTGCATAGAAACCTTGAGCTGAAGAGACTCTGAAGTGGCCCTTGTAGTTAGCCCAAGGCTTCCTGTGCTGGCAAGCCTCATAGATTTGCTAAAATATTGCTCTGGTTAGGGATTAATGTCAAAATTAAATAATTGAAGTTGTGTTTATGTGTTTGTATAACAGTTCCCTACCAGGAAACCAGATTTAATACTCTACTTACTTGGCTGGGTTAAGTTTTAGTAATTTGTTTGAGATATTCTTAGAATATGGAATAGTAAGCACAAAACCTATTAAGGAGTTTCTCTTAGAGAGCTAGACTTGCTTGCTAAATTCTTCAATGAAAGTCTCATATAGACTCCATTATTGTTTTTAAAATCAAGTGTGCAAGTCTTGGCCTTTACTGCTGGATACCTGAACTGGAACTGGATGCCTACTGTTTTTCCACTTGACCTGTACCTAATTTATGGTAAAGGGCGCACAAAAACAACAATTATTTATATTTTGGCACCTAACACCATTATGGTTAAAGGTCTGTTGGCATTTCCATTAAAACATTTTCTTAGAGAGGTTTATAACTTGGCAGTTTTACTTAGCTTTGGGCTGAAACATTGCTAGTTCTGTCCAAAAGCAGATTCTTTTATCAAATTTCATATAACTGAATTTGCCATAGTTTAGAATGTGTGGAGGGGAAAGGGCTATCACCATAGGTCTTTGATGCTCTCACAAGCTGTTTGATTACACAGTAGTATTGTGTGCAGTATTTATTCTTAGAGTTTAGTCTTACCTCAGTAACATTTTATTTTTTTAAATGTTTTGAAATAAGTTGATTTAACATGATTAAGATAATTCATTTTCATGGGTTCTTCCCTTTAAAGAATTGTACTACTATGATGCTTTTTAGTTCTTTTAAAATGATCAATTCTATTATTTATTACAAAATTTAAAAGTACTTTGTGGCATTGACTTCTGTCTCAGAGACTTGGATTATTCTATCTTGAAAAATATTAAAGTGAGCTTCTGCTTGGTCTGATTTGTGGTATTTAAAGCGTTAGTAGCTCAAGTAATTAAAATTTTCTTTAACTTAATTTAATGGACAAATCCATTTCCTCAGAAATGACATAAGATTCATCAGTACCAGTACACCCAGAAATGGGTTAATTATGATATCCACTTACATTTAACCATAATTTTACTTATCACCCTGATCCATTAAGTATCCTTTCTGTCTCTGGAGAATACATTTCTCTTGGGATTTTCTCCCAGGCATTTGCACAAAGTGGTTCAGAAAAGTTTGGTAAATAAATTCCAAGGATTTCTTTGAAATTAGTCCCAAAGAAGAGGTGCTCATAAAAACCTCTTTTTACATTCTTTGGCGTGCCTGAGACTCCCTTACAACAGTTGTCAGGGACAAGAGTCCCTATGTAAGGTGTTAATGAGTTCTTAGCATGTTTAGAGAAGACTGCTGACTCACTGCCCAAGATACCATGGTTGAGGCAGCTTTAATAATTTGTCTCCTCAGAAAATAGTAGAAGAGTGGGTTAGAGAAGGCAAAGTGATCACTTCACTCAGTGTTTGTATTATTGCTATCAATTATTGTTAGTAATAATTATTATTGCTAACAAGAACCTGGTTTATTTCTAAGAATTTACTCTCTTGCAGTTTGCGATTCCTTCATCTCCAAATCTGCAGGCCAGATTTTAACTGCATTGCAATTTCCAGTCAAGTAACCATTACCAGAGTTGCTCTTGCCAGGCTCTGTCCTGTGGTGGAGGGTTCTCCTCACATAGGTCTGTTGGAAAGTGCGTGGATAAGGCAGGGGTCCTGCCTCAAGTAATCCCAGGGTATTTTTAATGTCCTTTAATTGCCATTCAGGATGTAAGTCAGACCAGACACAACTGGCTCTGGTCACGTAGTTCAGGACTGCCTAGCAGTATTTATATAAAGGTGAAATAGATTTAGTAAGTAAACCTCCTAAAGCTATTAATTGTGTATAATTTATTTTTCATTAACATCTATTGATTCCTAAGCAGTGTGAAATTAGTTCCAGTATTCCTTGTCTTTATTGTGTTTTGTTTGTGATCCCTGGATAGCTATTGGGGGTGAAGTGGGAGGATGCAGTGGAATTAAGAATTTGACAAGGGCCTTGTCATCACAATCAAACCATCATCAGACTTACTTGCAGTGTTTTAGATGTCTGATTTTCTTAAAGAAAGTTTGATAATGTTAGCAGTTGAAAAGTATGTTGAGGTTAGGTCCTTCTCTATGTATATTTGCCATACAATTCTATTTTACTTGGGGTGTTTTAGTTGTGAAAAACTTAAATATACGTGCACATTTCATAGCAGCTGTCCTCCCCACATGGCCAATGAAGGTATGATAACCGACTCACCATCTCCCTTCTGCCTTAAGTAATTTAACTTGACCTGAAGGTAGAGAGTTTTTGTTATTGTTTTGTATTTAGCTCAGGTTACCTCCAGCGATGGAGAAACGTGGACTCTTTTAGAAGAGTATTAAGAATTTTAAGATTTGTATCTGACATCTTTTTTTATTGAGTTATTGACTATTAGTTGTGGTCATCAGAATGTTTATCCACTGCAGTCTCTAAGATAGCATTGTTCTTAAGGAGTTTTTATAAAGTGAAATATACTATGAGGCCAGGCATACAAGTGATTTTATCATTAATTATATTTCATTTCCACTAAGTCTTATGTGTGAGGGTAATACTTGTTCTCAAGTAGCCAACATTGTTAATGTACTATGTACATATATTAAAGAGTAGAAAAATAGTCTTGGCAGACACTGAAATAGTTAATTTGCTTTTCCAGCCAAGATAGCTTTATAAAACTTTCTGAAAATTAAGAAGAGGGAAAGAATTTTTCTTTGCATTAATGCCACATTAACCCTTTACCTTAGGCTATAAAAATTTTCTTGCAGCATTTTTTCTTTAGATAAGCAGCTCGCGGAAGGATAGTTGATTTATTGTAATTGTCAAATATCTGCAAACACTCAGATAGCTGAAAGAATTATTTTGACATAAAATCCTGAGTAGAGATGAGATTTTTCTCTAAAAGTAAATGATAATTTTGAGAAAGGAATAGGAGCAACAGTATAGTTCTGACTTTGAGATCTATAATCTTTAGTAGCAAACTTTTAAAAACAGCATTTAGAAATATTTGATGGTATCTCACGGGCTTTAATTGGGCTGTACTTTTATATTCTTATTAGTACTCGTATAAAATCAACAGCTTTTCATGATCGAGCATTTACATCTTAAATCTTACACACTGCTCTGTTAGGAAATACACCCAGCAACACCGGGTATTTTAAAGTTAATAGGAGTAGTCTATATTTTATGCAGAAGAGTTGCTTTATATAGTACTCAAGGGCTAGTGGACAAGGGTGAGAGTGGCGGTAGAGGGAAGCAGGGTGGGCGCCTGTCGGGGAGTGAGAGAGCCATTACACTGTCCTCCATTTTTAGCTGGTAGTTTGGATTAAAACTGCAGAATTAAATTTTTTGGAATTGTTACTACCCCAAGTGGGAATATAAACTATATTGAACAAAATTTATTTAGCCTGTTAAAAAGTCAACCTAAAACTCTAGTTAATTAGTTTACATTATGACATCACTTCTAGTTGAGACTCAAACTTCTACTGAGTAAGAGGAGCTCTATCAGGTGAGCTGACTGCTACCCATATGGGGCTTTAAGATAATGATGAGTTTAAATTTCCTCTTAGAGCTAAGTGAGAATAAAACTGGAGGCAGTAAATACTCTGGGCCAAAGCCATTAAATGAAAAAGCTGGGAATTCTCCAGCTCTTGACTTAAATTGTTTGTTTATCAGCTGGCGCCTAGTCTGGAGTCAAGAGCTGGAGATTTCTATCTGTGACAGAACTTTGAAACTCTTGCAGGACACTTTCATTTCAACTTAAGGTAACTTGAGTTTATAGCTTTGGCTTTAAAGATTACTAATGATTTACTCATTTCCTTACCATTTAACCAGAGTGGACTTTTTCCCAGGAAGGGATCTGTGTTTATTTAGGGCCTTTGTCTGCGGAGGGATTAAAAGGCAGCCCACCAGCATTGTGAACTTGATGGTAATAAAAGGTCACCAAAACACACCATAAAAACGTTCTTACCATGGAATTAATTATACAGTGTAATTTTACAAAGCAGTTCGGTTACTCCGTCCCTATATCCCCAATTCTTAAGCATTTCATCTTTTAAAAATTAAAGCTTTCGTACAATTTAGGTCTTTGAAAAAAATGTTTTGCTTCCTTTATGATATTTAAACACTAAGGAAATTGTCGCATGCAGTTAATTGCTTAAAATTTTTAAAGTTTTAAAATAAAAATTAGCTGTTATTGTTAAACTACGGGATGAATAACTTGTTGAGGAGGAAGGCAGAGTAGTCAAAAGGGGTGGTTCGTGTTTCATAGAACAGCTCAGTTTCTACAAACCGAAGCCTTGTTAAAATTTTTTTTTCTGTGCCACCAGGTGGCATTGCATCCAAACCTGCTTGTGATAAAGGGAGGATTTTAAAATACATTCTTTTTTGTTCAGGAGCGGTCATAATACTTTTTCTAGATTTTTGCTTTTGAAGTTAGCTTAAAAATACATCTAATATCAAGGTTGATTAAATGTCTCTCTCCAAAGAGCTGGAAAAGATTTCTGAACTCTGCAAGTGTTTGCTTTTAGGTGGTTAATACTGAAATGAAAGTAAATTAAAATGTTGAAACATTTGCAGAGGATTGCCTTTTTTTTTTTTTAAATAAAATGAACATTTAACAGTTGGTTATTTTTTTGGTTTTGTTTTACTTGTCTAAACACTCGAGAGAGGATCCTGCCTATAAAACCCTCACAAATGTTGCAGAAACTCCCCAGTGCAGCAAATCACTGCCCTACTCCCCTCGACGCCCGCCCCAGTCCTTATTAAAAAAAAGTGTCAGCAGGTTTCACTGTATGGGAATTTTTAAAAAGAGGGAAAGAGCTCTGAAAGGTGCAAGTTGGTCCTTTTCACAAGCCTAACTATGAGATTCATTAGGCAGTTCATGTTCATGTCTTAAAAGCTGTTTTTGGGAAAGTAAATTCTTGCAGTTTCCTGTACTGGTTTTGAGGAAGTCTTTATAGTCTTTTGAATCAGCTCATTTTAAGAAAGTGATAATGTAAAAGCAGGAAAAAAAGGCTCATTATAAATTTTAATAAAAAAGATTTTTTTCATTAAAATACATATTAATGTTCTATTTTATGAACTCATATATAAGTTAATAAACTCTGTACAGAAAAAATTGTTTAATACAAGTCATTCAGGTGCTGCAGTATTTGTCAGAATAAATAAGGTTCAGTGTGCATTCTATTGATTTTTATCCTTTTAAAAAATGTGTTCACTGTACAGAGAGATGTTTAATGCTTAGCTTTGATTAGCTTTGATTATTTATCAAAAAGCTTTATGAAATGTTGCTCATTTTATACTCTCACCTCTTCCTCTGAGGCTTCTTTGTGTGTACAACCTGATTAAGAAATGTATATGTTTTCAAAGTAACTGTTTGACCTCCCACCTTGTTGTTCCCGCTTTTGTACACACAGATGCAGGACCCTCCCCTTCCCTATATTTTTAATAACTCAATTGTAATGTGTGTTGTACTAAAACTAAATACATTCGAACCTTTGGTATTACAAAGAAAACTTCATTTTAAAAATTAGGAAAATTTCACATTTGAGAGTAGTCTAGACAAAGGTGCTCGTGACATTTGACACTGAATATTTTACTTTTAAACTTGATACAACAGTCTGCTTCTTAGCTTTGTTGTATGCTGATATTTCTACTTATTTAACATCAAAAAGCTGTAGTGGTTTTTCTTTAAAGATTGTGCCTGTGTTCTGGAATTGCCTCCTGCTGTCCATGAATTGCTTCTTGGCTTTTTTTGTTAGAATTTCTCACCAGGGTTTTTGTGAGCTATGTAGCCAACATTTAAGGGGAACAAAAAAGAATTTGATAGAGTAGGCTGGATTAGTAAAAATTATACTTACCATTTATAATTATAATTGAGTCAGCTTTTATGGAATAAGAATAAGCACATGCAAATCTCATGTAATAATATACATATATATTTATAATTGCCTACAGTGACTAGTTTTCTACTTATTTCTAAAATATTGAATGACTTTTTTTGCTGAAATTCTAGAAATCTGCTTTTTTATTAAAAATAATAGAAAAAAAATCCTTGCTGGTTAGGGTGTGTGTAATTTAGTAATGAAGCATTAAGATTTTGGCTTCTCTCATTTCAGTTGGAAATAGTATTGGTGTAAGTGAGTGTTGCCATGGGAACCTCTAAGTAGATATAAAAGGCAAGACTGTCTAAGTAGAGGAGGAGGGGCAATGTACTCAAATACCACTGGCCTAAATGATCTATTTTCTGTATGTGCTGGGGGTTTAGGGGGAGCTAGGATGAGAAGGGAAGAGAAAGTAGTGCAGAAAGTAAATATTAAGAGTTAAAGCCATGTACTCATACTTTTGGAGTCTCATAGGTGGAAGTATTTTAAAATTTAAATGGATAAAATGTGATTCTTAATTATTTGTATCATTTGCATATGTTGGGGAGTCTTTGCATACCTTATTTTTAAACTGTGTTGATGGAACATGTTTAACTTACTTGATTTTAGATAAAATATTTAATTCAGTGAAATTTTTTGGTTGGAAAGTTAGGATTTCAGTCTCTGAGATGGCTTTAATTATAAATTTTATTAAAGAGTTAAACATAATTTTTTTCCAGATATCTGAAAAAAAATTTTTTTAAAACCGTAACTTTGCTGACAAGGAGACAGTTAATGTGGCTTTCAAAGAAAAGCTGGCTTTTAGACTTCATAGTATTTCTAATATTAGATTTTTAAAATTAAAGAACTTTGTACTTTTCTATAAATATTGGTCAAGGAAACAATGACTTACTGTATTTGCATGTATAATATTGTATGGTTTTCTAAAATAAAGAATGAAAATAGCAAAAGCAAGCATCAGATCCTTTTATATCCTTTAGGAGCACATGTGTAGCTGCTGAAAAAGAGGCTGCTGATATTTATGTTATAAAAACCAATGAAATTGTGCCAAACATGAGTTAGTGTGGAAAATGCAACATCATTATCGCATTTTTATACACTACGGATTCTGGATGTCAGATACATGTGTAAAAAAAAGAAAAGACATTAACCTGACAAAAACTGTTTAAGCTTACCTTTTTAGTCTATCCAGAGAGAAAGTAAAGCTGCCAAGGTAGTAAAACATCCGGAAGTTTTTAAATTAAAAAGAGTAATTTAAATTTAAAAAAAAAAAGAAAAAAAAAAAAAAAAAAAAAAAAAGGAGGGAACGGGAGGAGGAAGAGGGGGAAAAGACCGCACACTGCTCCCCAGGCCTGGCTGAATCTGATGTAAATTAACCAGCAGTGGAAGTGTATTGTTTCCAACTCCTCACAAACAATGCTGGCATCTCCTGGGGCGGGTGGGTGTTGAGAAATGAACTGGAATGCAAAGAGTTTAGTCATCAGTGGATTCTGTGGCTTAAAAAACAACGGGATTGAGAGTAAAGAAGGAGGAAGTATGTTTCATATAAAATTAATCAACTGAAACCTTCAAGTGGTGTGAAATAATTCATAACTGTGAGAGAATGCTTAGTCGTCAGTAATCTTCAGTGTCCTTTTTTTTTAAAGAGACGGCATGAGGCCCTTACAGTATAAAATGTTCAGCAACCAAGATATATCATGCTCACTTTTAGGTGTACTTTTGACATAGAATGTCAGCTTAGTTGTAGACTTGATTTCTTAACAAAAAGACAAAGAAAAATTTTATTTCTTGAAAAAATAGACAAGAGGGATAAAAAGTCAAGTTTATAAATAAATGAGAATGAAAGTAAGGGCAGCAACATCTGTGTTGTTTTTCTGTTTCAGTTTTTGTCTGCTGCTTCCCCTCCCCCCCTTCCTTAGAAAAAACCTGACAATCTTAATGGAGTGGAAGGCATAAAAGTGCCCATAGCCTTAATCATAAGTAGATTCAAAATATCTTTAATCACCTTGAAATTCATAGTACAGAAATTTTTAGAAGAAGGCAGCTAATATTTATTAAGTACCTTTGGTGTGTCAGGCTGTCATGCTAGGTGATTTGTGTATTTTAAACCATTTAATCCTTATAGCAACTTCATGAAATGCAGATTGTCCTCATTTTTTTAGTGTGGAAGTTGAGGCTCATTTAGGAAGGGACGATATGACAACATGGAATTATTATAAGAATTAGCCTGATACGTAGCAAAGAAGAAAACATTTTAGGTAGAGGATTTTAAGATATTATGAAAGGAGCAGTACCTTCAAGTTTGGAATTTCTTTGGTTGCTAGAATAACGAAGGCTTTGATTTTTTTTTTTCTTTTTTTTTGTAATTTAAAAACAAAATCAACAGAAATACTTTTTCATGCTCCATTGCTATCACCATTCAGTGAGCCCCCCCCCCCACCTCCCCAAATATAGGAGGAATCATTAACCAACTGAAAAGTCAACTTAGGTAATTTATTTATTTATTTTATTTTTGGCTGTGTTGGGTCTTCGTTTCTGTGCGAGGGCTTTCTCTAGTTGTGGCAAGCGGGTGCCACTCTTCATAGCAGTGCGCGGGCCTCTCATCATCACGGCCTCTCTTGTTGCGGAGCACAGGCTCCAGACGCGCAGGCTCAGTAGTTGTGGCTCACGGGCCAGTTGCTCCGCGGCATGTGGGATCCTCCCAGACCAGGGCTCGAACCCGTGTCCCCTGCATTGGCAGGCAGACTCTCAACCACTGCGCCACCAGGGAAGCCCCAACTTAGGTAATTTAAACCAATTTTGATTTTGGTCTTGTATGCTTTGAATCTAGTCAACACAAGAATAAAAGGGACAAGAAAATGCAGAACCAGAAGTGAAAACCAGAAGTTATAAACCCTCTAAAATAACTTCCTTGGAAGATTAAAAGGAGCCAGAGGGTATCTTTTTAGCTATGTAGTTGAAGTATGAGTACACAGGAGAGTTTCACATATGTTTACTCTTTTAACTTGTGTTTAAAATTTTGTATTTTCAAAAATAAATTATTTAAATGCACTTTTACAACTTTTTAAATACCAAAAATTGGCCTTTACAAAAATAATGAGTTTCAGTGTTCATGTATACTTTTTTTAGTATGTTTATATTATTCAACATTAAGACTTACAGTGTATCAAAGTTTATTGCTCAATAATAATAAAGTACAGTATTTAGTCTGATTTGACATTATGACTATCATTATGTGTTTTACTGAAAGAATTATAACGTATCGGGAGTTAATGGTTTTTATCTTGTCATATTTTTAACCCCTCTCAAGATGTACAATTCTTCAGTCATATTATTAAAAGAAATCTGTCCCAACAGCTTTTATAGAAGGCCTTTAGGAGTAGTGTCGGGTGTGTGTTTGTCTGTGTCTTTTGATAGTTTTATTCTAAAGTTAACTCTATACCTAATTCAGATTAGTTTTTTTAAAAAATGAACAAACCCGTACTCCTCATAGCTTAAGTGTAAAACATAGGTTTCATTGAAAACCATAAGAAAATACGATGTTTATGACATTTTGCTTTGCCAGTTTTTCTCTGAATTTTGTAAAGATCGAGTGTGCTGAAGTGCGAAATGCTAGTATATATTTGGAAAACAAACTGAACCTCGCCTAACCTCTTACTTTGCATATGCTAAGAGTGAGAATTTCAAGTGTGATATGTCTGGTTTCATCCGCATAGATTTCTAGCTTCAAGCATGATTGGCAGTAGTTTGGAAAGAAGAGTGATGAGTAGGCCCTTCTTCCCCTTATATTGGTGTGTTAAACAGGGAAAAAACAAACCACCATTCTTGTTACTGTAGCTCAGAACACTAAAGAAGAGCCTTGTACCAGCTCCCAGGTTATTTTGGAAGCCATATGGGAAGCTTCTCTCATTTCAGTTTGTTCTTATTCTAAGGATTACCCAGTTGTCTCCAGAAATGCATACTAGATGGATTGCTGTGAAAAGCAAGGATAGAAAAGGCAGAGTAGAGAATACTGGCAAGAAATCTCTGGAAAAAATTTTTTCTTAAGGATATTTTGACCCTGATCTTTACTGGGCTGAAGTTCCAGGGAATAATGATTATTGCTAGTCAGAAAATTGTCCAACTGGATAGTGATGAAAACTGGAAGTTAGTCAAATGTAACTTTTGTGTGGTTTTGCTCTCTTTTCCTGTTGTTGGTTGTATTGGAAGGGACCTTTAGTGGATCATCTGATTATGGTAAGGTCAAGATTAGCTTTGCCTGACTTCAGTGATGTTATCTTTTCTAACCAAAGCGGCCTATGATAATGAGATTCTTCATGGAAAAAAAATGAGGAATTCTTGTTTTTTATCTATGCATCAGTTTTAAGTGGTGATGTGTTTTTTGAAGATGGAGGTTGTGACATTAAAAGAGTGAACTGTGATATTTCAGGAAGTATGCTAATGTGAACATATGACAGTGTTTTCATGAAAGGGAGGTGATATGGGAAAACTCTAGTAATGAGGTAAAGAATAATATGGAACCTAAAAGAACAATACCTATTCTGTTTTGTTGTTGAAGGGAGAGAACTAGGGAATTTGTATATATTATCAATTATATGTAGATGTAAAGTTAACAATAGGAGAAAAACAGCTTTGTAATGGTAACTTTGATGTCTGCCCCTTATTAAGTATATTTGCAGTACAGTTGAACACCAGAATAAACTTCAAATAAATTCCAAAATAAGGAGTTGTTGACTTTTAATTTGTAGTATGTGTCATGTGGATATGAGAGTCACAACTGGGGAATGAGTTTCGGGAAAAGGTACTGTGAAAATGAGCTGTTTGTGGTTTCACGCCCTAGCCATTTACTGTTTCCCACTTACTTTCCATTGAGAATCATAGATGTGCATCTGTGTGGATGTGCATCTTCATCTGGTTCTTCTCCCCTATCTGGCCAAAAAAATACAATTAAGACATTATTTCCTAATGTCCAAGAAATAAGAGGTTATTTTTCTCTGTTATGTCCTCCACATCTTTTAGTAACTTAAACTCTGAATATTTTCCCCTTGGCAACAAAAGTGAAGGTGATATACCTTCCTTTTACTTATGTCTGAATTTTAAATGTTCTTGAATTTTTTTGTATGATGATACCACAATGTACACAATTACAAAGAAAGGAACAAGCATCTATGTATGTTTTTGTTTTTGTTTTTTTTTATGTATGAGTTTTTCATGCAAACCTTTTTTGAGGAAAAACTTTTCTAAAACCTTCCCTAAAAAAAAACCAAAAAAACACCTGATCTTTTGAGTCATTGCTATTTAATTTTATTTGCATTATTATCCTTTCTCCTGCTTAATTTTAATCATAATTTAAAAAACTAATTAAAAGTGTAAATGTAAAGGATTCAAAATAAAGTTTAGGATGAAAAATTTATCTAATTGCATCTGTTTTTTTCTGTGTTTTCTACTGAAATTTCTTAAACTTCCTTCCTTTTAACTGTGCTTTAAATTAAACCCAAGGAAGGTATTTCATTAACTTTTTTCCTCTGGACCCCAAACATTGACTTATTGGTGTATATATACTCATATCTGAACACACATCTTTGATACAGTGTTTGGATTCTGAAGGGCTCCTTAATGATTCCTTCTCAGTAATGATCTAAAATGGATGGGATCAATCTCATATTCTCTCAAGGTGTTCTGCATCTAACCTTTGTTTGACAGGGGTGATTATGTTGTATGTCCAGTTTGAGCTGTACCCACTTTGTCTTGGCTATGCTTCTAAGTGGGCATAGTTTTTGCTTTTCTTGTCAATGTTCACTCTACGTAATTATTGAAATGAAATGGTGATAAAGCTTGTGTGGGAAAGAAGTCCTTGTTTCCTGTCTTTGTTGGTGCTTGCGGGTTCCTAATCTCCTAAGAGCCTTGGGATGTAGATTTGTACATCACAACTAGGGGTGGGTAGTTTTTATGGCGAGGAAGAGGGAAAAAGATAGTATTGAAGCAATTCCTGTCTAGGTCTGCAAAGTGCAGATTGCATTTCTCTTTCAGTGGTGTTAGGTTTATGGCCCTTTTTTTGGAAAGTGCTATTAAGTGTTGGGAGACCTTTATCTTTCTCTGTTTTGTTGTAGCAGATGGAGTTGTCCTCTGGTGGTTTTGCTAGGTATGATGAATGTTGTACTAAAACCGCTTGGTGGAAGTTTGATCTGGAAAGATTACTATTTCTTTCAGTTTCCTGAAGAAAATGGAATCAGAGTATTCAAACTCTTGAGCAAACAAGCCCATCAGCAGATCAACAGTAATAATGTGTACTTCTCATTGATGCTTGTGACTTTTCCCCCTCCTTTAAAAAAGAAGGTTTAGGAATAAAAGCTAGACATGATGATCAGTTTTGTCTGAAGTAAAATAAGTGGTAAAAATAGTCAAACCTTTTTTCTCAGAGCCTACAGGGAGAGATGGCTGTAATGAAGGATTATCCCTGTTTTATAAAAGAAGAATGAATGCAAAGCAGTTATGCAGTTCTCTTGTGTTCACAGAAAGTTTATTCATGGGACACAGTGTTGAAGTCTTTATAGCATAGCTATCCTTAGTTTTATGGCTAAAAAGACTTCCTGGTGCGTGTTTCTAATATTCTAAGAGGCATTTATTTCCCTCTTTGGCCACAACTTTTTTAGTTTAATTCTGGTTAATTAGACTAGTAGTATTTTTAGAAATTGTGTAGTTCTAGCTTTTATGCAAATCTGTGGTTTATCTACACTGGAATTGAAAGATATTGTCTACCACCTAGCTACTGTATTGAAGTAAATTTTGATTGATTGAATCCTCCTTACAAATAAACTTTAACTAAAAACACATAGGAGATTCTAACCAAATTACCTGGCATTTGAAGACAGTTTCACTGCCAAGGGCACGAGTTAGATCCCTGGTCGGGAACTAAGATCCCTCAAGCTGTGTGGCCTGGCCAAAAAAAAAAAAAAAAAATGAAGACAGCTTATTTCTTTCTTGGGTGATTCTTACTCTAGATCGGCTGTGACACATCTGGGAGTAAAGTTGGAGCCTGAACTGAGTCTGTGGGGGCAATTTGCAAATTTTTATTATCTTCACATTTCAGTTATTTGCATTAATACTTCCTTCCTTACATTAATATAGGAAGTTAAAAATAGATTGTAGTTTTTGATCTGAAACTCCCTCTTCCAGCTCCTTTATCTTTTATGTTCTACCTCTTAACGTATTGATAGCTTCAATAGTCCGGAGCAACATATCAAAGCATAATAGTAAGGGTGTCCACAGTCTTAAGCACCTCTTTTTGCTGGTATTGGGGGAAAGAATAAGAATACTAGGTGGTCTCAGTGGTGTCTGGAGTGCACACAGGTCTTTGACTATGGTTACTGCATCTGAGGTATAGGATGCAAAAGAGTCTGGTTTGGGGGATCCTGGCAGTACTTCCCACCGTGATGTACCTGTTGGAAGATTATTGACTCGCAGCATCATATTTTTCCTTTTACTGAGGTTGCTAGGAGACTCAGAGCTAAGGTACCCAGTAGTAATCATTATTTTCTCCAATGTTCCCTTCTTTCATATGGTTTCCATTCTCTTGTAGCTTTAGCTTAATGCATATTTATTTATTTAGTCCGTACTGTCTGCTGCTAGGCGCTGGGAATACAGTGGTGAACATGAGAGACCTGCTTTCCCTACTCTTAGTACTTATGATCTATGTGTTTGTGTCATTTTATCAACTATCTCAAAATCTTTTTTGGAAGTAAGGATATGAGTCATAAATGTGGACTCAGGGCCATAAGGCTTTCTTATCACTTCTCTCACTCTCTTTTTAAAATCTTCCTCTGTATTCCTGCCCTCTTTTCTAGTTTTTGCTTATTTTGTTCTTCAGTTATTTGTTTATTTATTTATTTATTTATTTAAAGGTAAAATTAAAATGTTTTTCTTATTCTTTTTTTTACTGAGTTATATAGTTGATGTACAGTATTATATAGGTTATAGGTATACAATGCAGTGATCCACAATTTTTGAAAGTTATACTCCATTTACAGTTATTATGAAATATTGGCTGTATTTCCTGTGTTGTACAATTTATCCTTACAGTTTATTTTATACATAATAGTTTGTACCTCCTAATCCCCTACCCCTCAGTTTTTTAAAACAAAGTGAAGGCTCTCTCCCGTTTCTTCTTAAAGCTTCTGTATATTGTAATTGAAGACTGCATCTTAATATTTTAAAAATATTTTAGTGCATGTATATGCATATGCACACTTGTTAAAAAAACAAAAATGGGATTCTTTTTTTGCAACTTATTTTTTTAATTTAATGTAAATTAATATCTTTTAATATGTAATAGATTTATTTTACACTTTAATTACTACAAAGTATTCTATTACGTGGACAGACTTCTGCTATTACAAAAAAGCTACTCTGAATATTCTTGAACATAGGTCTTCTCCTGTATATGCAAATTTATCAGAGAAATTCTAAGAAATGGAATAGCTAGGTCAAAGAGTATGTGTCTTTTCAATTTTGCCAGACATTGCCAGTTTTTCCACCAAAGTTTGTACTTCCACCAACAATGTAGGAAAGTATTTATTCACACTCTTGTCAACACTAGCTTTACATTTCTTTTTAAATCTGTTTAAAAATGTCATAGTGTGGCCTTGATTTTCTTTCTTCTTTTTTTTTTTAATTATGAGTTCGTTTGAGCATTTTAAGAATGTTTATTGACCATTTATTTGTTTTTCTTTTTTCCAGTAATTGCTTCTTCCTGTCCTTTAGGCATGTTTTTATTGGATTCATTCCTTCAGCAGCTATTTGTTGAGTACTTAGAGGGTGTGGGGCACTGTGCTAGGCATTGATCTTTTCTAATTGATATGTATGAATGTCAGATGCTCATTCATTTATTCAGCAAATGTTTATTGACCATCTACCATATATTAAGTACTAGTCCAGGCCTGGGAATACATAAATGAGAAAACACACACATGCGTGTGCACACACACATGCTTCTTAGGCTATATTTTTAATGAGTGTGAATATGTGTAGGGAGATACATATTCTGCAAATATCTTCTGCCAGTTTGTCCTTCCTTTATTCATTTTGTTTATAGTACTTTTTGAAATATGGAAGTTTTGAATTTATATGTAGTTGAATTTGTCAGTCTTACCTTTTATGGCTTCTGAGTTTTATGTCCTAGTTCTTTTTCTTTTTCTTTTTTCTTTTCTCTTGGCTGCACTGCGCGGCTTGTGGGATCTTAGTTCCCCGACCAGGGATTGAACCCGGGCCCTTGGCAGTGAAAGTGTGGAGTCCTAACCACTGGACCGCCAGGGAATTCCCTATGTCCTATTTAAAAAAGCCTTACCCTCTCCAAGATTATAAAATTTTTTTTTAAATTTCACATTTTTCTTTTAGTTATTTTATGATTTCATTTTAAAAAAATTTAAATCTTTGATTCATTTGGAATTTATTATGGTGGAGGGAATGAGGGTAGAGATCCAAATTACTTTTTTTTTTAATTCACTTAATGAAAAATCCATCTTTCCCTATTAATTTCAAATACTCTTAATTTCATGCACTAAATTCCCATATGTATTTGAGTCTATTCCGAGCTCTCTGTACTCTTCTGTTGATACCTTATTGTTGATTCTTTCCTAGGTAGGACATTTTAACTTTCTGTTGCTTTATTTTCCTGTCTAGGAGGTTAGTCTTCTTTCATTAGTCTTTTTTTTCCCCTCTCAGAATTTTCCAGACTACTTTTGCCTGTTTATTGTTCCAAATAGACATGAGAGGCATTTTATCATGTTCCTCCCAAAACATTCTGTTAATATTTTGATTGGGATTGTGCTGAGTTTATGGATGAATTTATGAAAAATTGATATAGTTACAAAACTATTGAAGAGTAAGATTTACACATTATTGATTTCTTCTTTTATGTCTCTTATTAGGATTTTAAAGTTTTCTATTTGTGCACCAAATGTTTCTCGTGCAGTTTATTCCAAAGTCTTTTTTTATTTTTCTCACTGCGTTGGGTCTTTGTTGCTGCGAGCGGGCTTTCTCTAGTTGTGGTGAGCGGGGGCTACTCGTCATTGCGGTGCGCGGGCTTCTCATTGCGGTGGCTTCTCTTGTTGCGGAGCACGGGCTCTAGAGAGCAGGCTCAATAGTTGCGGAGCACGGGCTCTAGGCGCGCGGGCTCTAGAGCGCAGGCTCAGTAGTTGTGGCGCACGGGCTTAGTTGCTCCACGGCATGTGGGATCTTCCCGGACCGGGGCTCAAACCCGTGTCCCCTGCATTGGCAGGCGGATTCTTAACCACTGCACCACCAGGGAAGTCCCTCCAAAGTCTTTTTATCTTTGTTATTGTTGTTGGCAAACATGGAGCCCTTTCTTTTTGTATAATTCTAACTTGTTTATAAATATGAGAAGTATTGATTTCTATATATTAATTTGAATTCCACTTCCCTTTTGAATTCTCTTACTGTTTCTAGTGGTTTTTCAGTTGGTTCTTTTGGGTTTTCCAATTCTAAAATAATAATTTTGCTTCTTTTCCAAATTTCAGATCTCTCATTTCTTTCTTGACTAATTACAGTGGTTAATACTTCCAGAACAGTTTTGAATAACAGTAGTGGTAACAGGTGCCCTTGTCATGTTTCTGACGTTAATGAGAATGCTTTTATGGATTTGATCGTAAATACAATGGTAGCTTTTGGTTTGAGGGAGATTGAAAAACTTATGTTAGGGAAATATTCCATTATTCTTATTTTAATGTGTGCTTTTGTTATTCATTTCCTCAACAGATATTTATTATGTTTCTAGTGTGGGTCAGACAGTACGTTGGTACTGGAAAGTAAGCAGTCAGAATAGGCACGGTTCCTGCCCTCACGAAATTTATAATCTAGTTGAGGGGAGTCAGATGTTAGTCATATGATCACAAAAAGCTGTACAGTATTTTTACTCCTGTGGTGCAGTGGGGATACATTGGGCTATAGGACTATATAAATAAGGAGATTTTCTTGTTGGAGAAAGTAGCCACTGATTTGTGATCTTCGATAAGGGAATGAATTAACTAGGCACAGGGGAAGAACATTCCAAGCAGAGGGTGGCACATTTGCAGGGAAGCATGGTGTTGGACACTGCTGAAGAGAGGAGTTAGGTTGGACTATCAAGACCTTTTCAGTCATGCTACTCATTTTGTTCTCTATGCTAAGGAGAATGGGAAGCCATTGAAAGTTTTAAGCAGGGAGGCAGCACGATCTGATTTGGATTTCTAAAGGATCACAGTAGCTACAGTGTGGAAAATATTTTAGAGGCAGGGTGAGGGTAAAAGCTGGGAGACTAATTGGGAGGCTATTGCAATAGGCCAGGCACAGGGGGATTGCAGTTTGAGCTAGAGTTGTGGTTGTGGACTTAGAGAAAATGGTAACCTAATTGATTGTTTATTTGGTTGCGTTCCTAAAAGTGTCTTAGATTTAGGCATTACAAGAAGTCAGTGTATAAAATTCACCAAGAATAACTCAGGATGGGGGAAGCCAGGTGGAGGTGCAGCTTTTGAATAAAAAATATCCATGTTCATCCCATTGGTTTGTTTTGTTGCTATCCTTGTCTTCTATTGCTTCTCATCTTTACTCTTTTTGTTTCCTGACTTGAAAATCCAGTCTCTTTTCATCAGATTTCTCTCCTTTATTCTTCAGCATTCTTCATCCGGCAAACATTTATTGAGCACCTCATGTGCTGTGTTCTCTGCTGGGTGCTGGGAAAAGAGATGAGTGGGCCCTCAGAGTCATCATAATGTATTAGATGAGGCAGATGCATATTCATAAAACAACACATTGTACTAAATGTAACATAAAACATGCAAAATGAAGTTATTGATCCTTTTCGGCGGGAAGGATCTCATGGTTGGCTTTTTGGAATAGGTCAGGTCTAAATTACATTTTAAAAGATAAATAGAAATTTGCCAGGGGAGAACAGGCAAAGGGAATATAGCATGTGCAAGGACACAAACTTGAAATAGCACAGTGTTTTTACTGAAATATGGCAGTTTGATATTTCTGGATTTGGGAGTTTCTGGTTGTAAATGGAGGGGGAATTGGCAAGAGATGCAGTGGGCCGGATTGGCAAGACATTCACCGTGAAGGTTCTTCCAGAATCACTGCATTCAGAAAAGCATTTGTGTTGACTGGGGAGTGGAAAAGGCTAGCTGAGAAATTAACATAACAAAATATTTTGTTTTTAGAAGCTCATGATTTCATTTTAAAAAATGTCTTTTTACCTAGTTAACAAGTAAGTTGTTAAACTGAGTTTCAAGAAGGCACATTTCGTTGTATTTTGTAGAAAATATCATCTTTGTAAATGCCTTATGCTGTGTTAACTATAAATGCTTGCGAGTAATAAAACTAAATAATGAGAGTGCCTGTGTCGTTGACTGGACGCAGTCAGAACTTGCAGTGGGCTCAGGGATATCTGAGTGAGCTGAGAGGGCTCAGGGCCTGGAGAGACTTGAGGTTTGTGGAGAGTGTTTTAAATGATAATTTTGACTCTACTCAGTTAATCGAATTGGATAATGCCTCTATTCAGAAAGATGAAAGCTAAGCTTATAAAAAAAAATTTAACCTTAGATGAGACAATTTGATACCAAAATATGATGGTGTTATCATTTAAGTCACTTATGAAAAGGAAAACTAAGGCAGTTCTCTTGCAATATTAGCACTTTTCCTGAGCTGTTTTCTCCTCCTGTTAACCATTTCTCTGTTCCTTGAAAGAGCTCTTCAAGCACTGATACTAGCAGAGCGCTTCACTGAAAGGCTGGAAATATAAGTTCACTTAACTGTTTCTGGTAGTATCTTCTAAATGTGATAAGAAAATACTTTTCTAATTCCAGGTGCTAGTATTATGCCCAGACTTTGAGGAAAGTGATATTGCTAGTTTACAGAATTAAGTGAGATCCTTATCTAGGACTCTGAAGGAATTAACAGATACTTTCAGAATGCTCTACAACTGAGGTATAGATAGAGGTAAAGCTCTAAAGGGATCAGATGGGTGGTAGTTAAGTAATAGCAGATGGTCCTTTTAAAATCTTCAAACCAGAGGTCTGTTAAGAATGGTGCTTGTTTTTTGCTGACTTGATTCTATGGGAAACCTTTATGCTTATGAAAGAATCAAGAAGAAACTATTCAGATGATTGCAGACCACTATTTTTGCTTTGTAAAGTAGACAGATTTGCATAGAAAGGAAATTCTGATTTACTATAGTGGGGCGGCAGAGTATTTAATTACATACAGTATGAAAGCGAGTTGGGTATAGTGAAAAGAACACATATTAGGAGGAATCTGAAGACAGGTTTAAGTTCCATTGTTTCCACCACCTGTAGTGTAGCTTTGGGAAAATAACTTGACTTCTCTGAGCCTCGGCTTTTCTGGGTATATATAAAAGTGGTGAGAGTATTAATACTGAGTCTATATATGTTATTTATTTTGAGGCTTAAGTGAAATATTGTATGAGATGAAAACTCTTATTGGTCCATAAAAATAAAACCATTGAATTTCCAGAGTGAGCATATTCCTTTCTGTAATGCCATTTTTAAGGCCTGTGGTTCTTGTGAAAATAAAATAATGAGATTTTTGTCTTTCCTTTTTTTTTCCTCACCAAAACTCCAACTTCAGGGTGAAGTTTACCAGAATGTTCTAATGTAATCAGAGTGGAAGGAAGGATACACATTACTATTTATTTGGGTGTGTTGTATCCTAAATCAGATATCTGACTCCGATTCACAAAACAGGACTTCTAGAGCTTTGAGAAGAGGGAGCATGGTGCGATGGAAAGTTCATGGGATTTGGATTCAGGATTCAAGTTCAGGTTGCTTACTAGATGTCTGGACTTCAAGTTCACACATTTCCAGAAGTGAACCATAGAATCTCTGCCATAGAGAAAACTGCTCAGAGAACATAACTGTTTTCAAGTTAATTTATGTGCTGAGGAGTATTTCCCCAGATCACGTTTTTAGGATTGTCTTACGCCAAGTGGTTGATTTCTGTTTTTCTCTTAGTTTCTACAATAAATTGGAGGTAGTGAAGTTTAGGGTCAGTTTCTCTGCTGCGTACTAGCCATATGACCTTGAGCAAGTTATTTAATATCTCTGTGCCTCGGTTTCTTCGTGTATAAAATGGATGTTGTAAATAATACCTACCACATAGGGTTGCTTCTAGAGAAAGGTGCCTGGTCCATAGTTGCGCTCAATAGTGTTAGTTACTCCTATTATCATTAAAATCACATTGGAATTATAGATCTTTCACAGATCTTTCTTACATGGAGTTACATCCCGTTAAACCCATTGTAAGTTGAAAGTATAAGTTGAAATGCATTTAATACACCTAACCTACCCAACATCATGGCTTAGCCTTGCCTACCTTAAATGTCCCCAGAACACTTGCATTAGCCTACAGTTGGCAGAATCATCTATTTTATAATAAGGTGTTGGATATCTCATGTAATTTATTGAATACTATACCAAAAGTAAAAGAACAGTTGTGGTTTGGGTACAGCAGGTTTGTTAGTGTACCTTCGTGATCGAGTGGCTCACTGGGAGCTGTGGCTTGCTGCCCTGCCCAGCACCACAAGAGAGTGTTATACTGCATATCGCTAGCCAGGGAGAAGATAGATATTCAAAATTTGAAGTATGGTTTCTACTGAATGCATATTGCTTTCACACCATCGTAAAGTTGAAAAATATTAAGTCGAACCATACTAAGCTGGGAACTTTCTGTATTAAGGAGAAAAAGGTGAAGTTCTCATTTAGTCAATAAGAATTTGAGCAGAGTAGTTTAAGGGTGAATCCAAGTTACTGATTTTCTACTTTGTATACAAAGATTTGAGGGAAATGGTTTTATAGAGGAGGGAAAAAATGTCTTTTTTTCCCCTTTTACCCTCCTAGGTTTTCTGGCTGGGGCCCTGTAAATGAGACTGAAGAAGACAGATTAACAAGAGAAAAACATAAGCATTTCTTTCTTTATTTGTTTTAAAAAATATTTATTTACTTATTTGGGCTGTGTCCGTTCTTAGTTGTGGCACGTGGGATCTTTCGATGAGGTGCGTGGGCTCTTCGTTGCAGTGTGCGGGCTTCTCTCTAGTTGTGGCACACGGGCTTAGTTGCCCCGTGGCATGTGGGATCTTGGTTCCCCAGCCTGGGATCGATCCCACGTCCCCTGCATTAGAAGGCGGATTCTTAACCACAGGGCCACCAGGGAAGTCCCAAACATTTCTTTAATATCAGTTTTGTGAAATAGAGAACCTTCATAAGGAAATGAAGACCTGAAGAAGTGTTTAAACCTGATTGTTTTTATACTAAGTTTCATGAAGAGTGGAAAATCGTAGAGAAGCATGATAGGACAAAAGGGTGTGAGTTAAGGATAGTAAGCTGGGGTAAATGTAGCAAAGCCTGTTCGTTCCGTCTCCTCTGTGTCTTTGTCTTTGGAGATGAGGATGCTCCTTTCCTCTGGATATAGGGAGGGCACCTCTCACATGAGGGTCTTACAGTCTGTTTTAGGGAAGAGGGAAGGTCAGAGAGTCCTTCCTATACCTGCTGTTCTCATATTCCTCCAGTTTAAAATATTCAGTGTGTCAAGGTGCCATATTTTGGGATAGTGTGTTCCGAATCCCATCACCACCATAAAAATTAAAACAACTAAAATAAATCTTAGGTTTCTCCTAATCAAAGTGTATACATTTTAATGATTTCTAAATGTAACAGAAATATACTTACCCTTTTTTATTAATTTGAATTAATAAGTAGAAATATAGCATGTTGTTAAAAACATTTCATAAGATAAAAATACACATTTTCAGTATTACCTTTATTTCCTAATATTGCCATTACAGTGTTTATTTTTAACGTCATGACTATGGGATAGCTATTTGTTCTTACAAATACAAATGGTTTCTAATTTGCATACATAATATATTTATACTTTTATATACTTCAGTGAAATCATTTGTTTTCCATTTCAATTTTAACTTGTGTAAATTTCTTTTGAAATTTGTCTCTCAAAAGTTAAAAGATACTTGATTTTTAAAATCATGACAAATGAAGCATTTGAGAAGCGATTCTTAAGCAGTACATTTTTAGGGGTTTAAGGCCAAGCATATAGGCACTGTGCTTTCCCCATTTGATCAAGAACAGGTAAAGCAGTAAAAAATAATTAGAGAATGTAATATGCTTTTATTTTTTAATTTAAAATTTTTTTTTAGTTTTTGACCATGCCACATGGCTTGCAGAATTAGTTTTCCTAGCCGGGATTGAACCCGGGCCCTTGGCAGTGAAAGCGAGGAGGACTAACCACTGGACCACCAGGGAATTCCCTATTATATGCTTTCAGAGTGTTTATTCTTCAGATATAATTAAGGAAATGTTAGTAATTTCTAGAAGCAAAACTAGAGAATTATGAATTAAATCATCTTATCAGATAACAAGATAGTTTTGAGATATATTTTAAAGTACTATATATTTTATTATATATATTTAAAATAATGTATATACCGATGTAAAAATACTGTATAACTGATATTAAAAATACTATATATGTATCAATAGTTACCAAAATATTGCCTTGCATTTATCTTGGACTGTCTTTCCTTATTTCCTTACTTAGCTAGAAAATGAAGCAAAAACCCCACCCAAAATCAAAAAAAAAAAAACCAGTAACCCTCCCTCCCTTGTCTTTAGGCTTTAAACCTGAAATACGTTTTAAATGTGGCTTGTGCCTGGCCAGCAGTGTCTTCATTCTTTCAGTTTTGCAGTCAACAGTAAATTGTTATTTTCAGAGTAAAGACCCTAAACATTCCTGTACCAGAAACATTCCTTGGGGACTGAGGTCCAAATATCATTCTGTCACTCTGCAATATCTGTTTTAGCTAAGTTTCTGTTGGTATTTGTACAATTGAATGATTCATGAACAAACATTTACTTAGACCCTCTGCCTCCTAAACTGCTATACTCAGAGCATAGAAACCACTAGTTTGGAAGTACAACTACTTGATACACTCATCTTTTTCTCTTACCTTCTCACTTGTTTAAAATGTCTAATTTTATCATGACATTACTTGGGTGAGACTCTTTGAACTATAGCTTTAGCCTGGTGGAATATTTTCTCAGGTGCTTTTTGAAAGGGTTAGAAATAGTTAAATGCCCTTGAATACTCACATCCCAAATAATCTTCAAATTATTGGTTGGTTAAAAAGAGGTGTTAAAAGAGAAAGAAACCTAATTGAAAGGGGAGGTGAAGAGGGTGCAGGCAAAGGAGGGAGGGTGTGCATGTCTGGGGGGTGCCTGGCTGGGGAGGGAGGAATGTAGACAAGGCAGTGAGCCATCAACATGAACTGTACCTGATGAAATTTCTTGTCACTTCTTTCCTTTTTATTTGAAAGTGGATATTAGTAAAAGTACTACTACAGCATTTTTCTCCTAATAATTCTTCTTTTTTTTTGGCCCAGTATAACTTGTTATACTAGATTTTTCTTTCGGTCATTAAGATTTAAATTTCACATTTCTAGTAGTAAAATCATCCTTGTCAAGTGTAGGGAGGCTATAGCTTTAACACCACTTCATGTCTGATTAGAAGGTTTCCTTTTGTAATTAATTTTCCTCTGAGTTTTTTGTGGAGAACGGTAGCCCACTGCAGAGAGGTTAGAATACTGTGGACTTTGGCTGTTCAGCTTTAATGATACAAGGGAATAGCAAAGCAAGAATAAATGAGGTACTTTCTGGTGAGCAAAAAATGTGAACTGACTGTCAGTGTGAGCTTGGTTCTAGGAGCAGTTAGCCAGCAGTAATAGGGCACACTTGAGTAATTGAATTTGCATAATAAGACTTGCGGAGGAGATCTGACAGGCATAGAGATTTGTCTAGCTAGCGAGCTCCAGATGGACGTGACCACGCGGCAGCTGGGCGGCACGTTGCTCAGCATGGACAGCACCGCCCAGACTGGCAGCTGGACCCTGGCGACTGCAGGGCTGTGGCAGGCCAGCTGGTGGCTTCTGACAGCCAGTGGCCCTGTTAGAGAGCCTTTTCATAATGGCCTGTCAGGGTACGGGACCTGCAGGGACTGGCAGGAGAATGTCACAAGTCACCAGTGAGGGTTGTTAAGCGGAAGAAATCTGTCCTAGGGAAGTAGAGGTGGTCACCATCGCAGCCACAATGCTAACGCCTCCCAGGGCGATTCCCCTCCTTTTCAAAGAGGACAGGCTTTTTTTAAAAACACATTTGCTCTAGACTGCAGTCATTCTGGATTATGTTGTATTCTTAAAACCTTGAAACCAAGTTGGCCACCTTCCTGGGAGCACGTGTTGACTGTCAGTTGAGATGGAAGAAAATATTATTTTTTATGTTTTCCCTCTGTCTTTGCATACTTGCAACAAGGGCATATTTGTTTGGGGGGAAATTGGTGATACTTTAATGATTTATCTTGGATTTATTGCTCATAGGAAAAAACCATATGTTTCAAGAATAAGCTGCAGAGAGAGTGAGTGAACTGGTATGAAGTTAGTTTGTTCACACCCCCCCTCCGTCCTGTGTCCAGGTGGACTGCATTTATGTGGGAGAATTATATAACCACCCGTCTTCTCAGATTAGAACAAGCATGGAGGAAGGCCAGCTCTGTGCTTGCTGTTAATAAAGCTTACAGCTGTGTTCTTAAGTTGAGAATTTTGCCATCTTATAACACTTCTGCTCTAAAAAATCATGTAACTAGACAATACAATTTTTTTTTAAGGGCAGGAAAGCTCTACTTAGAAGCATTTTTCAGTAAAATGAGAAATTTGCTGTTACTAGCCCCAAGTTCATTTACTTTCAGTACAACCGAATTCTAGTGAAACAACACAGTTCATACTGGAGCAACTTGGACTTTATGGCAGTAAAAACAGTCCAGAAGGTTACCATTTTAACCTTCAAATTAGCAAGGATAGAAAAGTCTGTTCTTAGCTAAGACGGGAAATATGTAGCCTCACTGACTGCTATTGGGGATGTGAATTATTTCAACCAATTCTGAGAACAGTTTGGCTGGATGCATCAAAAGCTTTAAAAAATTATGTAAAGTAATTTATCTAGTTATTCTGCTTCTAAGAATATATCCCCGTGAATTCAGAATGTATGTAAAGATTTAGCTGTGAGAATGCACGTTTAGTGTTGTTCAGAACACTGGTTCCCATTGTGCCATCCGTGGACCCCAAGGGGGGCCATGAGGTCAAAATTATCTTTGTAGTAATACTAATATTACAGTGCAAAAGGAATGGTGGGTAGAAGTACTGACCCTCAGCATGAATCGAGACACTGGCATTATGTTCTTCGCTGCTACCTGCATGCAATTTCACATAAGAATGGCCTTGATGAAGCAATACAAATTATTAATTTTGTTAAATCTTGATCTTTGAATACATGTTTTTTTTTAATATTCCATGTGATAAAATGGAAAGCATACATAAAACACTTCTGCTATAATAGGTACTGTGATTGTCTTAAGGAAAAGTACTTTTGTGATTGAGTTGCCAGCTGAACTATCTGTTTTTCCATGGAATATCATTTTTATTTAAAAGAATGATAAGACATTTTACAGAAAAAGAGCCTGTTACAGAAGTGAGCCTGTTACAGAAGTGAGCCTGTTACTTCAAGTATTTGTTGCCAATGTTTTTCAAAGTTTTGGTTTACTATCAAAGAAAAATGTCCACAATTATCTGAAAAGGTTCTTAAAATACTCCTCCCTTTTTTAACTTCTTACCTATATGAAGCCCACTTTTCTTTATATTCATCAACCAAAACAACATATGTATGCTTCTGCATTCAATCTGGTATGAAAATCCAGCTGCTTTCTAATAAGGCAGATTTAAAGAAATTTGCAAAATTGTAAAATGGTGCTACTCTTCTCACTGTTTGCTTTAGAAAGTCTTGTTATTTTTCATAAAAATAGTTAACATGTAATGGGTTTATTGTTTTTAAGTGAATTAAGGAATAAATATTTTTAAATTTTCTCAATTTTAATTTCTAATGTAGTAAATACTGATAGATATAATCCACGTAAGCAAAAGCTTTGGGGTCCTCAATAATATTTAAGGCCAGAAAGTTTAAGAATCACTGGTTTGGGGCTTCCCTGGTGGCGCAGTGGTTGAGAATCTGCCTGCCAATGCAGGGGACACGGGTTCAAGCCCTGGTCTGGGAAGATCCCACATGCCACGGAGCAACTGGGCCCGTGAGCCACAATTACTGAGCCTGCACGTCTGGAGCCTGTGCTCCGCAACAAGAGAGGCCGCGATGGTGAGAGGCCCGCGCACCGCAATGAAGAGTGGTCCCCACATGCCACAACTAGAGAAAACCCTCGCACAGAAACAAAGACCCAATACAGTCATAAATAAATAAATAAAAGAACGTGAATTTCTTTAAAAAAAAAAAAAGAATCACTGGTTTAAAATAATGATTACTTGGAAATAACCCAGATGTCCAGTAGGGGAGAATTGATGAGATTACATAATATGAATCAAAATGTTAAATATTTGACATGAAAAAATGTTACAGTATTTTGTTAGGTAAGAAAAGCAGGCTATAAAACAATGTATACAATATTCCATTTAAAAATTATTATGAATATATAATATGTTTATTTCAAATGTATTCTGTAACACGAACGTATTAAGCAGTTGAAAGAAAGTAGAAAAAGTCTAAAAAAGTTGTAAGAATGTTAGGCTGCATCATGAGATACTGTTTCCTCCTGGCTTTTTTTTTTTTAACATTTATTGTTGCTATCTATTTATTTATTTTAAGAGATAACATACATATTTTATTTTACTTATTTATTTATTTATTTATGGCTGTGTTGGGTCTTCGTTTCTGTGCGAGGGCTTTCTCTAGTTGTGGCAAGCGGGGGCCACTCTTCATCGCGGTGCGCGGGCCTCTCACTATCGCGGCCTCTCTTGTTGCGGAGCACAGGCTCCAGACGCGCAGGCTCAGTAATTGTGGCACACGGGCCTAGTTGCTCCGCGGCATGTGGGATCCTCCCAGACCAGGGCTCGAACCCGTGTCCCCTGCATTGGCAGGCAGATTCTCAACCACTGTGCCATCAGGGAAGCCCTCCTCCTGGCTTTTGATGAAAACATCTTGTTCTTTACTGACCAAGTTACCTAACCTGAAATTTTTTCCCCTTATTTTAAAAATCAGGACAATAATAGCTACCTCTCAAGTTTGTTGAAAGAATTAAGTGAGGTAATAATGCCTGGTATATGATAGTTGTCCCATGTATTTACTTCCCTCTAACATTTCTCTGAGTTCTAAAATTTTGTATGCCAGCAGCGTATCTGTGACATTCAGTGGCAAGTAAATCTTCCTTTGAAGTCAAAATAAGGGTCCTTTGAAAACAAGAAGAGCATATCAGGTGACTGTCATCTTATTTTTGTGGAAAAAAAACCCTGTGGACTAATAGCTATAATACAGAAAGTAAATAGCATCATACACATGCCTTTGGTAAAGATAGGTAAGTGAAACTAGTATTTAATGAGCTGCAGTTACATAAGTCCTCAGCCAGGTGCTTTTTTGTAAAATAGCCGGATGCTTTACAGACATTATCACATTTAATCCTCACGACAACTCTGTGAAGTAAGGACTGTTGTTACCCCCATTTTACTGATGTGGAAATGGTCGAACAAAGAAGTTACAGAACATGTCTTCAGTCGTTTGTGGAGGTGGAGTAAATTCAGACCTATAAGGTTTGTGCTTTGAACCCTATAATATGCTGCCTCTGATAAAAGAGAAATGAAAACCACCGGATGAACACAAGCAACAGCTAGCCTAGCTCCTCACTCTGGGAGATTCTGAGGTGGGGAGAACCTGGATTAAGGTTCATAAACTTCAAGATCTCTGGGTCTTAAAGACTTATTCCCCAGTGTTCAATTAAATTAAATTAACATAGATAAAACACAGTGCCTGGTACATAATAATCATTCAGTAAATGGAAGTGAATTATTATTGATATAACTCCATGGCCAAGCCAGAATTTGGGTTCCTGGTCATAAAATAGGAAAAGAAAATAATATCACTTTAAGTTCATAATCCCTTACTTGAAACTCTTGGAACCGTGAGTTTTGTTTTAAAATTTTTAGGAAGATAATACTATATACTTAACCATATATTACGTAACATCCCTAGCAGGGCAGGGCCACCCTCTGTAATCAAACACGTTAATTATTTCTGCAGTGAAATATATGAATATTCACACTAAGCATAATATGTGCCATTAATATATAGAGATATAAATAAAGACTATAAATATATAAATAACCTCACGTCAGTTCAGGTCAAGTTTTGCTGTCAAATGAGTGAAGAAAAAACCTTTTGCTTTTAGAGGTTTTGTAGAACAGAGTTGTAGGGATGGGATTGTGGACTCAAAGCATACAATATAATGTTTCAAGGAGAATAAAGAAGCATAGATTTCCTTACCAACTGAGGAACAGTCAAGTGGTTGTTCTGTTCAAAAGAGACCCTACATCTTAAGTCAAAGGCAGTAAGTCTTTTTTGCCCCTAATCTCAGATATTAGTTGTATCCAAAGAGAAGAAAACAAACACCACTTCTTTTATCTTCTCTCATATAAATATGCTTCAAGTACAGTATTTCATGTAGAGGATCTGCCTTTATCAAAAGACCACAAGAAACCAAACCCATTTGGATTGGTCTCTTCTTTCCAGATTTCTTCTTTTTTTAAAAAAAAATTTGGCTTTTTTTTTTTTTTAAACTTTGGGTTTATTTATTTATTTATTTATTTTATTTATGGCTGTATTGGGTCTTCGTTTCTGTGCGAGGACTTTCTCTTGTTGCGGCAAGTGGGGGCCACTCTTCATCGCGGTGCGCGGGCCTCTCATTATCGTGGCCTCTCTTGTTGCGGAGCACAGGCTCCAGACGCGCAGGCTCAGTAATTGTGGCTCACGGGCCTAGTTGCTCCGTGGCATGTGGGATCCTCCCAGACCAGGGCTCGAACCTGTGTCCCCTGCATTGGCAGGCAGATTCTCAACCACTGCGCCACCAGGGAAGCCCCAGATTTCTTCTTATAATAGAATCTCTCTCTCCCTCTCTCTCTCCCTCCCCCTCTCCCCCCACCCTCTCTCCCTCCCCCTCTCCCCCCCATGGTTCCTTGTCTGCACATTCCTTTTGACAGCTGTCTAGTATTTCTCTATGTGGATGTACTATAATGTATCTTTTTTCTTACTGATTGGCATTTGTTTCCACACTTCTGCTATTGCAAACTGTGCTACAGAGAGTCACTAAGACTTTGTAAGAACAGCATTATGCAAATATGAAAAGATACCTGCCGAGTGAATTCCTAGAAGAATTGTTCAGCCAAAGGTCAAGTCAAAATTGTCATCTTGAGGAACTTTGACAAATGTCCCTCTGTTGGGGCTATGCCTGTACTTCCCTTCCCCCCAACCTCCCGCAGGGCATGTGAAGGCTGTTCTCCAGAACACTCACCAATCAGTGAGGTACCAGATTGTTTTATGTTTGCCAAACTGCTGAGTAGAAAATGGTGTCTTGGTGAAGGCTTAATTTGTATTTCTTTTTCTTTCAAAAGAGCTCAAGCATTGTTTCATACGTTTAAGAGCTCTTTGTCTTCTTTTTTGTGAATTGTCCTTGTCTTTGCCCATTTCATTTTTTTAAAAAAATTAATTAATTAATTATTTTTGGTTGCATTGGGTCGGTTGTGTGCGCGGGCTTTCTCTATTTGCGGTGAGCAGGGGCTACTCTTCTTTGTGGTGTGTGGGCTTCTCATTGTGGTGGCTTCTCTTGTTGTGGAGCACGGGCTCTAGGCACGCAGGCTTCAGTAGTTGTGGCTCGCGGGCTCTAGAGCGCAGGCTCAGCAGTTGTGGCTCATGGGCTTAGTTGCTCCGTGGCATGTGGGATCTTCCCGGACAAGGGCTCGAACCCGTGTCCCCTGCATTGGCAGGCAGCTTCTTAACCACTGCGCCACCAGGGAAGCCCCCATTTCATTTTTGATACCTGACTCACATATAAGGAAAAATAGCCTTTCAAGATGTAAATTGTTAAGTATTTTCTTTGGTTTATCATTTTAACTTTGCTATGCAGATTTTTTAGTGTAGTAAAATAAATTTTTGTGGCTTCTGGGTTTTGTGTCATAGTTGGAAAAACCTTTTCCACACTGGGATGATTAAAAGAATGTCTCCCTTAAAAAAATGTCTCCCTCTGTCTTTTTTTGGTGAGAATGGAAGAATGATATTCTGTGTCTTGGTCTTTAAATACTGAAAGACCTGCAAATACTAAATTCTCCTGAACTGTAAAAAAGACTAAGATTATAGGCTATGTTTGGTTATTCCTGAACAGTAGTATTCAAGAAATTTACCTTTTGTAAAAGAAAAAGAGTTGAGTAATTTTAAAAGAAGGGAGTTTCAGATGTTGAGAAGACAACAATATAGTTGCTGGCTGTGCCTGGTGGAACCAAGAACTGAAGCAGAATAGTAAAACAGTCTATTCTTTAAATTTATTTTATTTATTTATTTTTGGCTGTGTTGAGTCTTCATTGCTGTGCGTGGACTTTCTCTAGTTGCAGCGAGCGGGGACTACTCCTCGTTGCAGTGCGTGGGCTTCTCATTGCAGTGGCCTCTCTTGTTGCGGAGCACAGGCTCTAGGCACGTGGGCTTCAGTAGTTGTGGCTCGCGGGCTCCAGAGTCAGTAGTTGTGGCGCATGGGCTTAGTTGCTCCGCGGCATGTGGGATCCTCCCAGACCAGGGCTCGAACCCGTGTCCCCTGCATTGGCAGGCGGATTCTCAACCACTGCGCCACCAGGGAAGCCCAAACAGCCTATTCTTTATCCCTGTCCTCCTCAAGTCTCACTTCTTTTCCTACTCAGTTTATGTGCCATGATACATGATTTTACACAATCAGCTCCCTTGCTCCTCTTTCCCTCTGTTGAATTTACCCCATCCCTGGCCAAATCCAACTGTTCTGCCCTTCACTTGCCCTTGAGGAGCTGAACATGGTTGGAGTAAATGGATACCCATGTTGGCCTGGTTTCACTTTTAAATTATTGAGTAATTATCACTAATCTCAAGTGGGCCCTTAAGGCTGCTTGACAGTTCTTCATTTCCTTAGTTCATCCACCCTTTCCATTACCTAAACAATTCTTTCATACCTTCTCTTCTCTCTTCAGACTTCTGGGACCCTTCCCCAGTGTCAGCTCGTGAGCTTCCTTCTTAACTTTCACTGAGAAAATAGATAATCCTGAAAGAACTTCCACGTGATCCCAGCACCACATCTACTAACCTACATACATATTATGCATATATTCTGCCTTCCCTCCTGTCGCAGTGGATGAACCTTGAGGGCTCTATCTAAAGTTTACCTCTGTACTTCTGTTCTGATTTCTCCCCCTCTTGCTTTCTCCCCAATTAAATCAGAATCTCGAGCAGTTGTTCTTTGCAGTTGCAGTTAAGAACTACTCTATTAGAATATAAGCTCCATGAGAGCAGAGATTTGTTCAGTTCTGTTCAGTGCTTATAACAGTACATAACACATAATAGTTATGCACCCAGACTTGTGTTGAATGGATAAATGAGTGAATGAATGAATCTTTCTAGAAAGAAAAAAGATAAATTATAAGCTCTGAAAAGGACAAAACATACATACCTAATAAATGGTCTTTCCCTATGTTTTATAATTAGAAGTTCAGATCTGTTCACCAAAAAATAATTGTTTTAAAGAGTTTTCTACTGAGTTCCTACAAATATGCTTATCTGAAATTTTTTCCTAGAATTTGTTTGCAGATAATTCTAGTTATTTGGATATTTTTTGGTTACTGAGAGCTGAGGTTTTTCTGATAACTAAGTGCTCAAGCCTTTTCAAATGGATTTCATTGGTGGCAGTTTCACAAATGAGTGGATCTGTATAAATCTGCTGCTCAGAAGACCTGGGTTCAAATGCCTGCTCCATCCTTTTTCTCTCCTGTTAAGGAGGCAGATTCTATTGTGGCCATAATCTAATTGACTGAATTTCTTTGATTTAAATCAGAAGAAGAGCGTTTATTTTCCTGACACCTCTGTTTCATGAAAAGTCATAGGAAAAACAGCCACACATATTTCAATTTGTTCTATATCTCTTTTCCCTAAATCCTAATTTATAGAAATGTGGCTATTCGGACTTCTGTGTATTTTGAAAATGTACATGTGCAATGTACATGTGTGTGGTTTAGTACAGAAGTAAGCATTATGGATTTTCACGGACTGTAATTCAACAGCATGGCACTATGTTACAGAAATCGTCCCTGAGCCCTGTTTACTTACTGATGTCAGTCAGATAATATTAGGATAGAGATACTGGCTTGTTTTTTGGCAGTTGAATTTTTATTTGTAAAACAAACATAAAATGGAACTCAGGTAATTTCTATATGTATGCCATGGTAGATAGCCTAGAACAAATACCATTAGTGCGGTTAGTCATTTACTTGGGAAGCTATTGCCAGGGCAGACTCAGAGCTACTAGGGACAGAAAGCACATAGGTAAACCTGATTGTAAAAATGGAGATACAGAGTAACTCAGCAATATAATAATGTAAATTAATGAAGAATTACTCCATTTATAGAAATTTGACTCAGATGTTTTAGGAAGGTATCTTTTGTAAATCAAGATGCAAGTATTTACCTCCATTGGTCTTTCGGTCAGAATTTTTCCTCCTTCACCTCCTGCCTTTTTAAAAGACACAGTAAAAGTAGAATTTGTGAAACATTTCTAAATTATAGGTATACAGAGATGCCATTTATATGTGGATCAGTGCTATTTATTTGTTCAGTTTTTTTATTTTATTGGAGTATAGTTGATTTACGACGTTGTGTTTGTTGTTTTTAATTTCAATTTGTAGACTCTTCCCTCCATACTTTGTTCTTTTTGGCTGAAGCATTCACTCCCATCTAAAAACCATTAGCATAAATCTCCTGAGAACGAGGACATTCTCCTGTATAAATCCAAGACTGCTATCACATCCAAGAAATTTAACATTGATTCAGTGTCATCTAATATGTAGCCCATATTCAAATTTTCTCAATTACTCCCGCAAATAACTTGGTTTTTCCTTTTCTGTGATCCACTTTCTAATAAAGGTTCATGTATTACATTTGATTGTCATGTTTCGTCAGCCTTCTTTAATCTAGAACAGTTCCCATATTCTTCCTTTAAAAAAACGTTCATGATGACATTTTTGGAGTCCAGATAAGTCATCTTATGGAAATTTTTCTCATTCTGGATTTGTCTGATTATTTCTTTATTATTGGTTTCAGGTTAAACCTTTTTAGTTACCATACAGAGCTTGATTTGAAAAAAAAAAAGTTGGCATTCAATTGTAGAGAATCTTGACTTGTTCTGCCTGTTCTCAGATGCTTTCCTTAGAGTCTTAATCAGGTACAAGGAAGCAGCAGTTGAATTTGTTTTTTTGTAGATACTGAAAACCTGGCATATTGTAAAGAAGAAAGTTTTTTTTTTTAAGCAAAAATCAGCTGTCCAATTTGTGATCTAATGAGCCTTTCTGAAACCTGATGGTAGGGTGTGTACTTTTCTGTTACCTCATAGAAATCTTAAAACAGCAGCATTAAATTCTTCTGAAATGCAAGCTTTTCAGGTTTACATCCCATCAAAAATGCCCATTGTGTAAAACAAACAGGCTGAAATGCAAGCGGATATACTACAATAATACCAAGAAAATGAGTATTTCATACCAGCACTCTTATACCTTATGCTCATGGGAGCAAATGGCATTCCAAAATCGGTGTTTTTAGATTATTCTGAGTTTATCTCTGGTTAATTTTGAAACTTGTGTATAAGAAGTAAGAGTTAAACAGTGAACTTTAAAACCAAAATGACATCTTACTCTAACCCTGGTTTATGATGTTCTCTGTTTAAGGAAAGTAAAGCAAATATTTTAAATAACATATTGAACTTATAAAAACAGGTATCTCCAAAAAAATAGTTCCCTTAGTTGTAACAAATGTTTATATTTAAGTATTGTCTTCAGCTCTACCTTTTCAGAACTTTTATTAACTTTCACTTAGCAAAACTTGCATACCACATTCTCTAAAAATACTATTTTTGTCTAAAGATTTGTCTTCTGTATTTTCATACTGAGGAACAGTAGATGTTAATAACAGTGGGGAGTAAGTTTTTTTCCTTTTTTTTTTTTTTATTGAGGTCAGCAGTGTTTAGATTAATCAGGTTGACATTTCTTGCTGGTGGGTCATGAACTGTTGATAATAGCATTAAATGGTGATTCGGTTGTTGCAGAAGGTACAACTCATTATCCAGCTACTATATTAAATCATCATGGAAAACAACTGGTATCCCACACCAGTGTGTTCTGTAGAAATAGTAGATGAGGAAGTATGTATTTCTTTTGTTTATTGATACATCTTAAATTTATTGGAGGCTTAATCATGTTCTCTGAAGAAGCTGCAGCATTGCCACTACTTTAGACAACTGGGATAAATACTTTGATCTGAGGGGACAAAGGGATGTAGAATTCTTTTAATAACATACCCAAAGTCTTCTCTTCATATTGTGAACCTTTCTGAAAACTTGTCTGAAGAATGAGTATACCTGGGTAGCAACTAATAAAAGCAAGTATGTTTACAGTCTTGTTAGTTGGGTTTAATTTTAAATTTTAGGCATATGGATATTTTTAAAAGATGTATTCATTTTAAGGGAGAGATGATACTTGGAAAGTTCACTTATGTACTATGCAAGTGTCATTGTTAGAAAAACCTCTTTTTAAAGAAAATCTTAAGAAATGGGCTAGATTTTTAAAGAACAGCTGCTAATCAACTACCTTTTAAGATAAACTTCAGTAGTTCAGTATGCAGTGAATCTGAAGTTACTAGTCTCTTTGAGTTTTAAAGTAAAATGTGTTTTCAGCATGTCCCATGTGTGTATAGGCAATGAATAGTAGCATTACTATTGTATTAATGTTGATTTAGTTTCTGATTGGACAGTATAGAATGAATGAAGTCAGTTTCCAAGTATTAATAAAATACCCCAAACACCCAGCTCAGGGTCATATATAGATGGGTGCTCAGTAACCATTTGTTAATGAATATGTGACACTTGGGCAGAAGCAGAAAAAGTTATTTAGCACTTTGTATTTGTCACACAGAATGTATTTTAAGGAGGGACGGTAAAAGAAATATTTCCCTTTATAGGGAAAAGGAATATTAACATCTTTAAAGTAACAGCCTTATTTAGAATAAATACGTTCTTGGAAACTATGCTGACTCAAAGAGAAACATAGCGTTAGAAAATTACAGGCCACTAGAGGTCACTGTTTAGTAATCAACGTTTAATGAACCAGAACAGTCAGGAAAGCCAATAAATTACAGTGTGGGTTTTTCTAATTATGAATTCATATTTAATCATTCAATGACAAGTTAACTGTGGCAGTGATTCTATGTATTTTGCATATGTGCTTATGCTAATATACTATTTCTGAGATGCTGGTCCTCCATCATTAGAGTAGTATTGCCAAAGGCTTTGTTATCTAGTCTTAATTACTAATTATGAGATGTAATTAACTTTGTTATCACCTTCAGCCCTTTCATGGACCAAAAGTTCTTTTGAACTTAAAGTTTCTCTGTAAATGAAAGATCCATTTATGTGATCATAGATGTAATGGTTCTGATCCATTCCACCCTCTTTCCCCTGTCTCAAATCTTCATGCTTCATTCTTGGTTTCTCTTGATCCCATCTCTGCTCTCTGTTTTGTCTCACCTGGTTTCTTTCTTCCCTCCTTTGGGCTCCTTTTCTACTTTAATATGAATCAGCTGGTTTATTTACTCAGTGACTGTTTATCCTCAAGCTTTCCAGCCTTGATTCAGTGAGTAGTAGAATGTGACTCTTAACTGCATATGTTAAAGGCATCCCAGGGTGGGCGACTTGGACTGAGCCAACCAGCAAACGGAAGACTGTATGCGTGTGAGCAAGTGTGCTGTGTTGCTGCTGCCGCCGCCACCGCCGCCGCTGCTCCAAGCAGATGTCTCTCCTCAGCCTGTCCAGCTCGGAATCCATTAAGGAAAAGGCAGATTTCCCTGCTCATGTGATAAAAATTTGTTTTCTTCCTTAAAGACTAGGCTGGTTGCCCAAGAGGAGGCCTCCTAATCACAGGGAAGAAAACGGAACACGTGCACACGTGTTTCCTTTTCTTGAAAACAATTCTGTGCATTCTGCTCAGAAAGCAGGTACCTCAGCGCTTTGCTGCTCAGACTTCCTCTGCTTCTTGTTGCCTTTACTATCCCTGCTCCTAGGCAACTGCTGGGTGCTTATACAGTCAGCCCTCAGTATCCACAGGGGATTTGTCCCAGGACCCCCTGAGGTTACCATAATCCACCTGTGCCCAAGTCTCTTATATAAAAGGCATGGAACAGTCGGCCCTTGGTACCCGAGTTTCTACATTCACAGGTAGGAGGTGCCACCTGTATCCACTCAGTGTTGTCAGGGTTGCTTCTGTCTGCACCTGATACATTGTTCACCCAGGCCAGCCCAGTCTTCTCAGCCTGCCATTCAAGGTCCTCCACAGTCTGGAGCCAACTAACTCTTCTACTCTTGTTTCTTACTACTTCTCTTCACATGCCTTAACTTCTAGCCAAACTGGACCCTTCACTATTTCTTAAATGTATACTTCATTTACTCAAGTCTCCGGTTCTTGTTTATACTTTTCTTTTACTGGGATTTTAATCTCTTCCTCATTTCCTATCTGTCAAATTCTAAGCCCAACATAGATGCCACCTCCTGTGATACTCTCCTTAGGTAGAGGTCACCCTTCCTGTGAACCACCGTAACATATAGGGCACTTACTATCCCATCTTGCATTGTAATAGCTTGTGTACCTGTGTTCTCTCCTCAACTACATTGCAGATCCATTGAGTCCAAGGATTCTTGGCAAATAAATTAAAAGTACTAAAATACAAACAGTTCTTATTAAGTACAAATAGTTATTTATTAAATCACCTAGGGGAGAGGAAAATGTATTTTATTCTTTGAAATGATGTTTCTCATATTTGCATAGCTCTATTTATAAAGAGATTGAGAGTTTAGTTAAAAATAACCTTTTGCTTATAACAGCTACAAATTTCTTGTGTTTTTATCAAAATTTTTAAAAAGTTGGAGGATATGTGCATTTTGAACTTGAACTGTATTCTCCAGCTCTTTTCAATTATTATTTCCAGTGACTGAATACATACGTAAATTCCATATTATTAGAGGAATAAAGTATGTACTTTATTATGATAGACACTAACTTGCAGAGTGTTTATAAAAAGGTAAAGTGTTACCCGTTTGAATTTGGAATATACTTTTCCTTGGAAACATTTTCTAATATATTTAGGTCCCTATTTTCTACCTCAAATGTAGTCAACACAGAATATTCCTAAGTTACGATTAGTATCATGTTTCTGTGGGAAGTGATTTCAGAGATCCAGCCTGGAATGCCAGCCAGGATGCCAGCCCTTCCTGTTCTTTGAGAAAATCTACCTACTGCTTCTTCCTCTTCTTTCTAAGCTGTGGGCTCTAAATTTTCCTAGGAGCATTTATTTACTCTTCCAAAGTTTAAGTAGCTCATGTCTGAAGTGTTTCCTAATTCTATATTTCCATCACAGATTTTTTACTTTCTAGACCTGCATTTTAATCTATTGGACTCCTTAAATTAAACTCATTTTCTCAGTCAAGCTCATCTTTTCTATAAAACAAGTTCTTCCTCTTGATTCTCTATTTATAGTGTGCTACAGTTTCAAATTTTTTAACTTTTAGGTTTAAACTCTGAGAACAGCACTGTCCAATAGAAATATAATGCAAGCCATATAGGTAATTAAAATTTTTCTAGTAGTCACATTAAAAACATGGGAACATAATTTAATAATATTTAACCCAGTGTACCTAAAATATTATCATTTTAACATGTAATCAATATAAAAATTATGGAAGTATTTTATATCCTTTTTTTCCACACTAAGTCTTTAAAATCTGGTGTTCATTTTACACCTAAAGCACATTAAGAAAACAATCCCATTTAAAATTGTTTTGAAAAGAATAAAATACTTATGAATAAATTTAATCAAGGAGGTGAAAGACCTGTACACTGAAAACTATTAACACATTAATGAAAGAAATTGAAGAAGATACAAATAAATGGAACAATATTTCATGTTCATGGATTGCAAGAATTAATATTGTTAAAATATCCATATTACCCAAAGCAATCTATAGATTAAGTTCAATTCCAGTCACAATTCCAACGGCATTTTCCACAGAAATAGAACAAATAATCTTAAACCTTGTATGGAACCACAGAAGACCCCAAATAGCGACGGCAATCTTGAGAAGAACAAAGCTGGAGACATCACACTCCCTGATTTCAAACTATTACAAAGCCACAGTAATCGAAACAGTATGGTATTGGCATAAAAACAGACACTTAGATCCATGGAACAGAATAGAGAGCCCAGAAATAAACCCATGGTCAATTAATATATGACAAAGGAGGCAAGAATATATACAATGGGGAAAGGACAGTCTCTTCAATAAATGGTGTTGAGAAAACTGTACAGCCACATGCATAAGAATGAAACTAGACTACTGTCTTAACGCCATACACAAAAATCAACTCAAAATGGATCAAAGGCTTGAATATAAGATCTGAAACCATAAAATTCCTAGAAGAAAACACAGGCGGTAAGCTCCTTGACATTGGTCTTGGTGATTTTTTGGATCTGACTCCAAAAGCAAAGGCAATAAAAGTAAAAATAAATAAGTGGGACTACATCAAACTAAAAAGTTTCTGCACAGCAAAGGAAATCATCAACAAAATGAAAAGGCAACCTACTGAATGGGAGAAAATATTTATAAATCATATATCTAATAAGGGGCTAATATGCAATATATATAAAGAACTCACATACCTCAGTAGCAAAAAAAACCAAACAGTCCTATTAAAAAGTAGGCAGAGGATCTGAATAGACATTTTCCCAAAGAAGACATACAGATGGCCAACAGGCAAATAAAAAGATGCTGAACATCACTAATCATTAGGGAAATGGAAATCAAAACCACAAGAACATCACTTCATGCCTGTTAGTATGGCTAATGTAAAAAAGACAAGAAATAACAAGTGTTGGGGAGGGTGTGGAGAAAGGGAACCCTCGTGCACTGCTGGTGGGAATGTAAGTTGGTTCAGCCACTATGGAGAGCAGTACGGAGTTTCTTCAGAAAGTTAAAAATGGAACTCCTGTATGACTTAGCAATTCCACTCCTGGGTATTTATCCAGAGAAAATGAAAACACTAATTCAAAAAGATACATGTACCCCTGTGTTCATTTCAACAGTATTTTCAATAACCAAGATATGGAAGTAACCTAAGTGTCCATGGATGGATGAATGGATTAAGTAGATATGGAGATCTATCTCTCTCTCTCTCTCTCTATCTGTCATCTATCTATCTAATCATATGTACATACACACATACATACATACAGTGGAATACTATTCAGCTGAAGAAAAGAAGGAAATCTTGCCATTGTGACAACATGGATGGACCTTGAGGGCAGTATGATAAGTGAAATAAGTCAGACAGAAAGACAAATACCATATGATCTCACTTATATGTGGAATTTTTTTTTTTCTCGCTGCGTTGGGTCTTTGTTGCTGTGCACGGGCTTTCTCTAGTTGCGGTGAGCAGGGGCTACTCTTCGTTGTGGTGCGCGGGCTTCTCATTGCGGTGGCTTCTCGTTGCAGAGCATGGGCTCTAGGCGCATGAGGTTCAGTAGTTGTGGCACGTGGGCTCAGTAGTTGTGGCTCGCAGGCTCTAGAGCACAGGCTCAGTAGATGTGGTGCATGGGCTTAGTTGCTCCACAGCATGTGGGATCTTCCCGGACCAGGGCTCGAACCCGTGTCCTCCGCATTGGCAGGCGGATTCTCAACCACTGTGCCACCAGGGAAACCCCCCTTTTAGTCCTTTTTAATAGTCTATATTTCTCTGCCAAGAAACTCTACCCTTCTGTTCTGTTGGGTCCATCCCAGAGCCATACAGCATGGATCTCACCCTAAACAACATACCAAAAGCTTTAAGAACTTAACTATGGAGTAGACAGTCTCCTAAGTATCAGACTGGCCCCTGCTAATGCATATGTAGTACAATTCAGATAGCACCACTGAGACTTTGAAAGCTGAACTGACATTGAAACTACAACCCACAAAAGGTTTGCAGTTTGCATCTTGACCCTAACCTGGCCAATTGTCTGGTAAAGCAAACAGACAGACAAAAACCAAAACACAGTATTCTTCATAGAATTTGAGCAAGACCCAAAGTCCCATAGCATATAATATTCCAAATGTCTGTGATATGATGAAAAATTACTTGACATGGAAAGAACCAGGGAAGTCTGATAAATTCTCAAGTGAAAAGACAATCAAGATGCCAACTCTGAGATTACCCAGATGTTTCATATCAAGCAGTGACTTAAAAATAGCTATCATAACCATGTTCCAAGAAGTAAAGAAATAGAAGGTATAAAAAAGAACCAAATTGAAATTTTATAACTGAAAAAACCAGTAACTAGAAATTTGAAAAAAATCACTAAGTGTTCAAAAGCAGAGTGGATACAACAAAGGTAAGAGTCAGTGAATTCAAAGATAGAAATGACACGAATACAAATTATTTGTTCTGAACAACAGAGAGAAAAAAGACTTTAAAACAATGAACAGAGCCTCAGGATCCTGTGAAATAACATCAAAAGGTCTAATGTTTTTGCCTTTGGTGTTCCAGAAGGAGATGAGAGAGTGTGGTGCAGAAAAAAATATTTGAAGAAAAAAATGACTGAAAAAATGACTGAAAGTGCCCCCAATTTGACAAAAGACAAACTTATAAATCCAGTAAGCTCAGTGAGCCTGAAACAGAAGAAACTCAAAGAGATTCATGCCCAGATATATCATAAACAAACTGCCAAAAATCAGAGAAAAAGAAAATTATCTTGAAAGCAGCCAGAGAAAAATGATGCATTACAGAGGAACAATGATTTGAATGACTTCAGAGAAACCATGAAGCCCAGAAGGCAGTAGAACAACATTTTTAGAGTGCTGAAACCAGAATTCTATATATGGCAAAATATCCTTCATGAATGAAGATGAAATAGAGACATTCTCAGCTAAAGGAAAACTAAGAGAATTTATCTCCAGCAGACCTACTTTAAAAACATTATGTACTGCACGTAATAAAATAACGTCCAAAATTTATGAAGCAAAAAAGAATAGAACCACAGGGAGAAATTGGTAAAAGTCCACCATAAGAGTGGATTTCAGTATACCTCTCTTAAGCAATTGATGATCAATTAAAAAAAAAGATGCAATAGACTTGAGTAACACAATTAACAAGCTTGATCTGGAGGACGTGTATAGAACCTCATACCCAGAAATTGAAGAAGAAATGTATTTCTCAAGACATATGGAAAAAGTACTAAAAAGTGACCACGTAGTGGGCTATAAAGCAAGTCTCTAACTCCAAAGAATCTATATCTTATAGACTGCATTGTCTAACAACAATGCAATTTAATTACAATTACAACCTTCTATACATTTGAAATTTAAAATCACATTTCTAAAGAGTTCATATTCTTTACTCAAAGAAGTCATATGAGAGAAAAAGAATAGTACTCAACAATAATGGAAAAAATACATATTCAACTGGGATGCAGCTAAAGTAAGACTTCTGGGAGAATGCAAATGCAAATTTTGAATAGATTTTGAAAGTATATTATAAGGAAGCAAGCTGAGTATAGGAAAGAGCTCCTAAATTCTTTTTTAATTTTCAAAACAAAAATAAAACACATTTTGAAAAATAAAGTCAACAACAATAATAGAAAACAACCCAATTTAAAATTGGGCAAAGGACTTGAGTGGACATTTCTCCAAAGAAGGTATACAAATTGCCAATAAGCACATGAAAAGATGCTCAACATCACTAATCATTAGGGAAATGCAAATTAAAATCACAATGAGATACCACTTCACACTCATTATAATGGCTACTATGGAAAAAACAAAACAAAATGACAAGTGTTAGTGGGAGATTGGGATTGACATATACACACTACTATATATAAAATAGATAACTAATAAGAACCTATGTATAGCACAGGGAACCCTACTTAATACTCTGTAATAACCTATATGCAAAAAGAATGTAAAAAAGAGTGGATATATGTGTGTGTGTATATATATATATATATATATATATATATATATATATATATATATATATATATAACTGATTCACTTTGCTGTATAGCAGAAAGTAAAAACATTGTAAATCAACTATACTCCAATTTAAAAAAAAAGAAACAAAAGAGAAAACTGAGTCTTAGGATTAGTGAACTAACTTACTGATGGACATTTCTTCCAATACTGCAGCTTATAGAAGGAGAGTGGACTGTTTTCTCCATTGAATTGAAACTATATATTCTCTAATTTATGATTATCTTTAATATAAATTTTATTTTCAGAATACATTTTTGGTGTTAATTTAGTATAGACCCTGAAGAGGGCAAGGAAAGAAATGCAGTTTACACCTTTGATCATGTGACTCTTGGTATCACCCTCTAGTCAAGCTTTCAAGACATACAAACACATACACACATGTATTTGACTTGAGAAGATAAACATGAGTTTTGCAAGGATGTATTTATATTTTATTTTGGTGAATACTGCTTAAATCTAGTCTCTAGATTTGGGCATAGTGGATACTTCCTGGTATATAATATTTATTGAATTGCCTTTCAGTTGATGATCCAGTGTTTTGTTTGTTTGTTTGTTTTTGTTTTTGGAAGCTTGATGGGGAGTCATGCAATTGATTATTTTATGACATATGGCTTCTTTATCATTTTTGTTTGGTAAAAAATATTTTCCTGAACAGTGTACTTAATTCTTCTTGTATATATTTATATATGTGTGTTTGTGTGTGTGTGTATGTATTTTTAAATTTAGTCAGTAAAATTTTTTTTCTTTATTTTTTTTTAATCCTTCGATTAACAATTGTTAAAAACAAGACAACAGGCCCAAAAATGGAGTCACTTATGCGAAGCCCCACATCTCCAAACTGAGGCTTACCTTAATTACAGTTTCAGCTCTCCCAGAAATGTAATCTTAAACCAGTCCATCAGGAATTGCCTAATCAGCACTAGTTAGGTAATCTGCCCAGTACACCCCTGATATCACCTAAAGGAAAATGACCTTCCAAAAACCAATGTGCTGTTTTGTCTAGTATAAGTTCCTTGTTCCCACTCCCTTCCTTCTGTAAAAGTCTTTCATTTTGTATAGCTCCTTAGAACTCCTTTCTGTCTTTTAGATTGGTTGCTGTCTGATTGATGAAGCATTGGATAAATCCAATAAGTTCTTTAAAATTTATTCAGTTAAATTCTGTTTGTTTGTTGGTTTTTGAACACCAAACCCTCTTTTTTTAAACATCTTTATTGGAGTATAATTGCTTTACAATGGTGTGTTAGTTTCTGCTTTATAACAAAGTGAATCAGTTATACATATACATATATCCCCATATCTCCTCCCTCTTGTGTCTCCCTCCCACCCTCCCTATCCCACCCCTCTAGGTGGTCACAAAGCACTGAGCTGATCTCCCTGTGCTATGTGACTGCTTCCCACTAGCTATCTGTTTTACATTTGGTAGTATATTTAAGTCCATGCCACTTTCTCACTTTATCCCAGTTTACCCTTCCCCCTCCCTGTGTCCTCAAGTCCATTCTCTACGTCTTCGTCTTTATTCCTGTCCTGCCCCTAGGTTCTTCATAACCATTTTTTTTTTTTTTTAGATTCCATATATATGTGTTAGCATACGGTATTTGTTTTTCTCTTTCTGACTTACTTCACTCCGTATGACAGACTCTAGGTCCATTCACCTCACTACAAATAACTCAATTTCGTTTCTTTTTATGGCTGAGTAATATTCCATTGTATATATGTGCCACATTTTCTTTATCCATTCATCTGTCGGTGGACACTTAGGTTGCTTCCATGTCCTGGCTACTGTAAATAGAGCTGCAATGAACATTGTGGCACATGATTTTTTTGAATTATGGTTTTCTCAGGGTATCTGCCCAGTAGTGGGATTGCTGGGTCGTATGGTAGTTCTATTTTTAGTTTTTTAAGGAACCTCCATACTGTTCTCCATAGTGGCTGTATCAATTTACATTCCCACCAACAGTGCTAGAGCAAACCCTCTTTTTTTATTCTTTTTAAGTAATGTAATGACTTTCTTTCTGATATTACAGTGACCAGAACTCAATAGTATTTTATACATTGTATCATACAGATTTCCATGGCTTTCCTCACCTTCTGTTTTCATTGACAAATCAAGAAAAAAAATTTTTAATAAAATGCTCTTCATTATTTCTCTTAGTCATTATTTTTTACATTATAAGACCTCCTGTACCTCTCTTTGCTGAAAATTTCTGTCAGTTTGTTAAGCGGCCATTATGTAAAGAGCTCATGGTCTAGGGCAAGCAAACAAGTATAACAGAGTGATGTGATTGAGAACAGAGGGATGAATAAAGCGCTTGAGGAGGATGCATAGACAGGCTTACTGAGTACTTTAGGGGATGGTGGTTGGATATGGCCCTTGAGCTGAACTTGAGGAGTAAGTAGAGTTTTGCTGGCTAAGCAGAACCTGAGATGGGTGCTGGAGTAGGGAGTGCATGTGGATACAACATACCAGGAAGAGGAGACAGCATGAGTGTGGGAGGCAAGAAAGATGTTCATCTTTTCTAGTGGGGAAAAGAAAGAGTCATCTGGTTTGGCTAGAGTGTCAGGCGTTGGGTGTCAGAGGCTGAGAAATTAATCTAGAAAGGTGAGCGAGACCAGACCTTGAAGGACCTAGCATGCCATGCTAAGAAAACTCCAATTTTGAGGTAAGTTAGAGAGATTGAAAGATTTCAAGGAGACAAATAAGATGAATGGTTCTCATGGAATTGGTGAGAATTGGGTTCAAGGGAGTGTTTGCAGACCGAGGAAGACCAGCTAAGTTTTGCAATATTCTAGGTGAGAGATGAACAGAGTCATAGCCAGTGTAGTAGATGATAATGGAAAGAAAAGAGCAATTAGAGAAAAATAAAATGTATTTTGTTAAGATGGTAGAATAACTTCATGTTTTGATGTACCAGTTCTAAGTGCATGAAAATAATAGAATATTGTAATCAAATATATGAGAAAGTCAGTAAGACATAGTTGTGCTTTAAGATAAGATACATGTCTCCATGGACCAAAAATAGAGTGGAAATATAGTGCATTGAGGGGGCACTAAAGCCATCAGCCAGCTAAGCTCTGAGTCCAGAAGCAAGTTCTGAACCTAGGACATGGGAAGACACAATTACAATGGTAAGACCAGGCACTGAACCAAGCTACCTGCTGACTCCATGCCTGGTTCTGGAATGTCCCTAATATCCCACAGAGCAGGAGGTCCAACCCCCACCTGTGTAAGAACTGGTCTTAAACTGGGGGCCTGGGAGGCCAAAAGAGTCAACTATAAAATATACAGGGAGAAGTGAGCACAGATGGCCAGAGGGAGAGGTGGGAGGGTGGGGAGTAGGGATTAAACAAAAAGCTCTCATTCTTGTGAGCCTGCAAACTGGAATTCTACACATGTAAAGAAAGAAAAAAATAATAATAATAACCTTACCTAAGAAATTATTTTTAAATATTCTTCAGTAAGAATTAAAAATGAATCTAAGGAGAAAGGCACAAAATATAAGAAACAACCCTCAGCCATAAAAAGGAACGAAACTGCAATTTTCAGAGACGTGGATTGGACCTAGAGACTGTCATACAGAATGAAGTACGTCAGAAAGAGAAAAATATCGTATAATATTGCTTATATGTGGAATCTAGAAAAATGATACAGATGAACTTATTTACAGAGCAGGAATAGAGACACAGACGTAGAGAATGGACGTATGGATACCAGAGATGGAAGGGTTGGGGGTGGGATGAATTGGGAGATTGGGATTGACATGTATACACCACTATCTATAAAATAGGTAACTAACAAGAACCTACTGTATAGTACAGGGAACCCTACTCAGTACTCTGTGGTGACCTAAATGGGAAGGAAATCCAAAAAAGAGGGGATATAAGGATGTATGTATACGTATAGCTGATTCACTTTGCTGTGCAGCAGAAACTAACACAACATTGTAAAGCAACTATACTCCAATAAAAATTAATTTAAAAAAAAAGAAACAACCATGAACACGAAATGATTTTATAAATCGAATCACAAACTTTTAAGTACTGACTTTAAAAAACCTGTTTTTGTGTGTTAAAAAAAGATAAAACTAAAACTGGACAACACTAAGATTTGAGGCGTGAGTGTGGTGGGGGAGTACAGTGGTGTCCTCTGGCTTAAAGCATGCTAAGGTTCACAATTGAGAAGAGAATAGAAACACTGAAAACCTTCAGATATTATTAGAAAATTTTATAGTTACTTTTGTATCTGTAAAATTTTTGAGGACTATCATCAGAAGAATAGAAAAGTGATTCATAGCTTCCAAACCCCACAGGGGGGAAGAAAAGGATCTTAGAAAACATTTTTCAATCCAACAGAAGGGAAGAGAAGAGGAAAAAAAAACTTAAGGAAAAATGAAAGTGAATACAAAAAATGTGTTAGGAATAAATCTAATTACAATAAATATAAGCAAATTCATTTCTCATGAGATTGTAATTTAAAAATTCAGCTATCTACCCCCTATAAGAGACATACCAAAACATCTTTTTTTTTTTAACATCTTTATTGGAGTATAATTGCTTTACAATGATGTGTTAGTTTCTGCTTTATAACAAAGTGAATCAGTTATACATATGTCCCCATATCTCTTCCCTCTTGCATCTCCCTCCCTCCCACCCTCCCTATCCCACCCCTCTAGGTGGTCACAAAGCACCGAGCTGATCTCCCATGCTATGCGGCTGCTTCCCACTAGCTATCTATTTTATGTTTGGTAGTGTAAGCAAACAGTCCCAGCTTACCCTTTGTCCCAGCTTACCCTTCCCCCCTCCCCGTATCCTCAAGTTCACTCTCTAGTAGGTCTGTGTCTTTATTCCTGTCTTGCCCCTAGGTTCTTCATGACTTTTTTTTTTTTAGATTCCATATATATGTGTTAGCATATGGTATTTATTTTTCTCTTTCTGACTTACTTCACTCTGTATGACAGACTCTAGGTCCATCCATCTCACTACAAATAACTCAATTTCATTTCTTTTTATGGCTGAGTAATATTCCATTGTATATACGTGCCACATCTTCTTTATCCGTTCATCTGTTGATGGACACTTAGGTTGCTTCCATGTCCTGGCTATTGTAAATAGAGCTGCAATGAACATTTTGCAAATGAAGCAACAGACAAAGGATTAATCTCCAAAATTTACAAGCAGCTCATGCAGCTCAATATCAAAAAAAAACAAACAACCCAATCCAAAAATGGGCAGAAGACCTAAATAGACATTTCTCCAAAGAAGATATACAGATTGGCAGCAAACACATGAAAGAATGCTCAACATCATTAATCATTAGAGAAATGCAAATCAAAACTACAATGAGATATCATCTCATACCAGTCAGAATGGCCATCATCAAAAAATCTAAAAACAATAAATGCTGGAGAGGGTGTGGAGAAAAGGAAACCCTCTTGCACTGTTGGTGGCAATGTAAATTGATACAGCCACTATGGAGAACAGTATGGAGGTTCCTTAAAAAACTAAAAATAGAACTACCATACGACCCAGCAATCCCGCTACTGGGCATATACCCTGAGAAAACCATAATTCAAAAAGAGTCATGTACCAAACATCTTTTAAGAAAAGAAAAGAGGTAATTCCCTGGCGTCCAGTGGTCAGGAATCCGTGCTCTCACTGCCAATGGCCCAGGTTCAGTCCCTGGTCGGCGAACTAAGATCCCGTAAGCTGTGCTGCGTGGCCAAAAAAAAAAAAAAGGAAAGAAAGTAAGAAGAAAAAGCTACACAAAAAGATTAAACATAAGGGGAGAGAAAGCACACTGAGAAAATATTAATCAAAATAGAAATTTCAGATCAGAATCTACAGATATTAGTAGCTGGATATAGACAGTTAAAAAGAAGTCAGAAGACTGAAGTAGAATTCCCTGAGACATAGCTCCTGAGAAAACTAATTCTGAGGAGGTTTCTTTTTTTTTATCCAAATAAATTTGAGAAATGATGCATTCTTTGTCCCCCTTTTGGAACTATTCAAAGTGCATATTTGCATATTAAAGTAAGCCCTTAAATTCTTAGATATCTGTTTAACTTTGTTTAACCCAGTATGTATTTGACCACAGAACCTTTAATCAGTTTGACAGACTTGGGGCAGGAGGGTAGGAAGTTACTGGGGTAGCTCTCAAATTGAAAGAAGAGCTTCAAGAACCAGGGTTTTAGTGACTAGAGTTGAGCACCTGATGCTGCTAAAACACTCTTTTTTTGTCTTTATTATCTGCTAGTTTCTGCTGTGCTTTTGCTTGTCAACCTCATTATCTTTTACTGCAGACACTGTTCACATGGGCCTTCAGTAACCTTAGCTTAGCAACCCAGGACAGAACTCTTGGTTTTGTTGGATTTCCTTGGCCCCATGGACTAGGTGCTGTTTTCCTGAGGATGGGGTACCCTTATTGTCTGTGAGCGCAACCCTTTGGCCAGAGAGGCAGGATTCGTTAGCAGAAGGAGAATAGGAAACCTTACTGGCCAGAAACAAACAAAACATAGCTACCACATCACTGTAAACATCCAAAAACATCCTGTAGAAGTAGTGTTCTGAGGAACTGGCCTTGAGAAATGTTGCCGTGGGGTTTCTAGTGTATGCGGATAGTAGTAATGTCTTAACTGAGAAAGGATGTGCGGAAGGAAGAACCAGTTGGGGGTCTGTGTGAGAGGAGGGTTGGGAGGACAAAACGTGCTGAGCTCGTTAGATGGGGCATTTTTGGATTGGAAGATTTGGGGGCCAAGGGACCCTAACCCTGTCTTGAAGTTGCCTAGCCTAGTGCTGCGGATCGTAGTAGGAGTTCAGTAATGCTGAATGGATGTGTGGATCACCTGTGATTAACTTGTCATTTCCACAGATTAGTACAGTTGGCGATGAGATTCATTTTATAGGACAGGGCTCTGAGGCTCAAAGCAGTTGATTTGCCCAAAATAACACTGTCCTGTCAGGACGAGCTGGAACATAGGTCTGGTGTGCCTTCTCAAGGTGTTACGCTCTGCAGGTTGTGCCCCGCTGAGGAGACCTGAATTGGGGGTGAAATTCAGTTTACTCTCCATATGCCAGACTTGGTGTTCTCACCTTCTTCTGTTTAAGGTAAAGCCTTTTTTCTGATTTGGTCACCCAAAGGGGCTGCCTTTTTCTGGGTCATCTGCCCTGAAGGGTACCTTTTTACAGTTCACACAAAGGCACCGTCATGTCTCATGCCTTTGGGTTAGAAGAAGATTAAATAACCCTAACCCATTGGCCTAAATCTGGCTTCATAATTAGGCAAATCAGACAACCGTCACTCTGTTTCCAAGTAGTATTATCTTGGGATTATTGCCTTCTCTTGAATCTTGAAGCCATTTCACTTTGTTTTATATTTTCTCGTGTTCCACATGCCTTCCCTTCACCCCAACTATGTCAAGCCACTAGGTGTTATTTTTATGTATGATGGCATGTGGAACATATTGGGATTTTTCCCCCTGCTCCCATGTTTGTGGTTTAAATTTAAGTACCAATCTGCATGGACTTAAAATCATTTGCTTCTCTCTTTAGCCTATGCTTTTAGTTTAACTAGTTCTTGATCCTAGACCTTGTGCTTTGATCAGTCTCCTTTTTCACCTTAACTCCTAGCTGACCTCTCATCAGAATTTGTGCATTTTTCTTTGGGGAGGCAACTTGGCCTAGTGGAATGAGCGTAATATTGAAAATTAGAGGATCCTAGTTTTGAGCCATTTGGCTCTACTGTGTACACTTACTTATTTCCCGTTAACTGTTATGTATTTTTTAAATGGAGGTTATAAGACTCTAGTCTTCAATTTTCTCTACCTAACTGCATTAATGATTTGTAAAATTCATTATATTGAAGTTAATAGCATCTCATTGAAATACTCTGATCTTTTGGAGTATGTGAGAATCAGAATGCCACCAATTAAAAAATTAATTTTCTTTGGTATTCTAATTAATTTACTTATTTAATTTAAACGTACAGTGGTTGCAAATACTAAACCATCATCGATCTCCAGAACTCTTTTCATCTTGCAAAACTGGAACTCTGTACCCATTAAACAGTAGCTCCCTATTTCCCTCTTCCCCTCTCCCCTGGAAAGCCCATCTACTTTCTGTCTGTATGAATTTGACTACTCTGGGTACCTCATACAGCATTTGTCTTTTGGGGACTGGCCTATTTCACTTAGCACAATGTCCTCAAGTTTCATCCATGTTGTAGCATGTGTTAGAATTTCTTTCCTTTTTAAGGCTGAATAATACTCCATTGTACTTCTGCACCATTTTACATACCCACCAACAATGCATAGGGGTTCTAATTTCTCACATTCTTGCCATTGCTTGTTATATTTCTGTTTTGTTTTAGAGTTGCCATCCTAACGGATGTGAGGTTTTCTTTGGTATTATTACAGAATAGATAGATCCTGGTTCAAGTACACTGAGCCAGAGTTGGAACTGACAAGTTGACTTTGTACTCAGCATCCTGAACAAAATGAAGCTGCTGGCTGTGAGTGTAGTCAGGAGGTAGTTTGTATTAAGAGGTGAGGAGGGAGAAGGCTGTCATCTGTGATAGGATGATGTATATGGCTTATTCTTTACTTTCAGGGAAAAAAAAGGTGGGGCAAGAAACATTCCTTTCTGCCATGATTCATTCTCATGAAACCAGGTGAAGAGTTCTCATACCACTTACATCGTCAGCATTCAGTAGTTGCCTTTACCACATATTTGGTCTCACAGCATTCAGTAAAAATTTTGTTCTGTAGGTTTTAGTACTTAAAGTTGACCACAAATATAATAATTTTTTATTACTTCCTATAGGATTGTTTCTCTACTCAATAAGGAAATAATAAGTGAGATCTAAACTCTGTATAAACAGTAATGTGTCCTTGATCCTCATGCAGATCTGATAATTACCCTTTCTTAATATGATATCATGCAACATAGAAATGGTGGCAAAAGGGTACTGAATAACTAAGGGGCTGGAAAGAATGGCAGAGTGGACTAAGTCTGGCTTACATTTGGAAGTGCCACCTCTTCAACTATGCCTGCCCCACAATTCCAGAGTCCAGATTCTCAAGGGATTCCACAGTGGGTTTTGGAGATGATAATTCCCAGTTAGCTGAGTGTAGCTTGTTAGCACAGCCTTCATAATCTTTAGTTTCTTGCTATCCTGAGTTTACTCTGATTTGCTACCAGGTTATCACCTGGCCTTTTGCTTATTCCTCCTTATTGTCTACCCTCCCTTCTTTGTCAGCCATCACTTCTTTTACCTTCCCCCAAAGTTATAACAGAACTCATGTGAACAATCAGTTCTCTATAAAATAGAGGGCGGATGATCATTATGCTTATGTTCTTCTCAAACAAACTGGAGATGGAGGGGAACCCCAGAGGTTTGTGGAATATGGCAGTGACTGGATTACTCAATTTGGTTTATTAGCCTTGCTCTACTTTGTGATTGTTAATGTTGAAAGCAAGGAATGTATAGAAAATGTACAGGGAAGTATCTGACTCCTATCACAGAAAAATGTTGCAAATTATGCAACTGGTAAAGAAAGTAAAATAGAAGGACGTAAAGGCTGCAAGCTGTTTAATACCAGATTTCTTATTTGGCTTTTAAAAATGATTTTTTTACAGCTGAAAGATACATTATCTGCAAGATGGAGTTTTAAAAATTACATTCTCCCAAGACATCATTAACTTTCTCCTTGGGCTCCAGATATGTAGCTTTTAGGAGGCTAGAGTTTCATAGCAAATCCAATGTTATGTACCATCTTGATCTGGGGTGGATGTCAGAGAATTGGTTTTTAAAGTGATTTTCAAAATAAAAGCAAACCGTTTCATTCTCTGATTTACCCCACCCTTTAAAAACCCCACTCTGATGGCTTCTTTTCTGCGCTGGTACTTCTCAAACCAGCCCAGCTCCATGCGGAACATTCTGTTGCTCTTTCAGCATAAGCAGGTCTATTGTGATATTTATCTGAATTCAAACAAGGCTAATTAAAAGAGCTGCTGACAGTTGTTGTGATCTGACTTTGACTGCAGCTTGATGGTCATTATGGGTAAATAATGAACCAGGTCTGCAAATGTAGCAGCTGCCAACTTGGGATAGAAGAATGGCTATTGCTTCCAATTTAAGGATCTATCGACCACGTCCCTTCTCCCTGCAGATCTTCTGCAGAAAACTAATGTTTTCTGCTGCTGTGTATTGTGGTTTCAGCTGTTTCAGATAGAGCCTATAATTTCCTTCTTTAATATTTAACTTAGGACATTATTAGCTTTCAGAGTTAACAACTTTTCTATTTTGAAGAAGTTCAGCTTTGTCCTTGTGTGTGCTATAACTAGCTAACCAGCTGTAGTTTATGTGTATGCATTTAATTTGTATTATGTGGGAAACAGCTAGCCTGAAAGAGCAAAGTGCAGCTTTATGAAGATGTTTCAACATCCTATGTAGATGGGTGTTTTGTTTCTTTTTAAGGAGATAGATGCATGTCCGTTGCTTCTGTTTTCTTATAGATGGACACCTTTTGCCAAACCTCAGATTTGGGTTTTGTTCACTGAATCAGTGACTTATGAAATATTTTGATACAAAGCTCTATTTATCAGTTCAGAGGAACTGCAGTGACTTTCATTAAAATGCAGTACTGAATATATTGTCACTGCATCATGAACTTTTCCTTATGCTATTAGCAAGTAGGAACAGGTGTATTAAAGGTAAGAGAAAAACACATTGCATTCATAGATTAATATACTCCCTTGCAGATTTCCCACACTTATAAAATAGAGCGTCTGGATTTAAAAGTCACATTCTAGAATTTAACACCAGCTAGTACTTAACAACACATCCCTAGCATTTGTTCACCTGCCATGGAAAAGGCTATCTGCATTATGTAAAGGCTGAGGATACAGTGGTGCTTTGTGCATAATGCAGCAGAGCTTCGAGATCTTGCTGAGAGGAAATGATCTCAAACATGCCCCCGAAAGAAAAGTCTTATTTTGAAAAATAATGATGAAAAATTGATTATTTCTCCATGTATTTGTGTCCATGTTTATTTCAGGAAAAACTAACTGAACTTTGTTTATCTGGCTCCAGAATAGTGCAGTGAACGTTTTTGCTTTTCTGTTTCCAGCTTGGATAATGCCAGAAATAGTGTTAACAAGGGGTTATGTTATGCTGGCTTATGTTAAACCAGATCACCCCCTAACATGTGCAGAGCCATTCATCTGTGTCACCAAAACCCAAGAGAACATCTGACATGGACTCTGAAACAGAAACAGTGATCACTTACAAATCAAACATGGCACGCTGTAAACTGATTGTGCACGGCAATCTTTTCTAGAAAGGACAACTAATTGAACATGATAAAGTGTAAAGTTAATTAACACCCTTAAATTTGTTGATGACTTTCACGGGATTATATTGTTCGTTGAGTAGCAGCTTTCTGTCCCAGCTGTCGCCTTTTTCAGCGAATGTCGCTGGTAAACAATAGAGACACCATAACAAGTCGTAAATGGTCCCTGTGACAGCAGCCCCTTGTGAGGCTGCATCTGTAGAAAATGATTAGAACAATTGCATTTTAAAGACGGCTCACATTGCAGCCCAAGTCCCATTGGCCCTCTTCTTGATCTCTTTTGATGGCAGACTGGTTAAAACATTTAAGTTCTTTTGAGTAAATTAAGTGATTTACTACGTTTTGCTATATATCAATGAGAGTGCTTTGGTGGCAGGAATTTTACAGTATTAAAGACAGATCTAACTCGATTGTACTTTTCAGATTTCCATCTCTTCCTTCTCTGGATTTGAAGACTTCTTTCAAGAGTCATAGGATCGAAAATGATCTCCTTATTTGTGACTTATAAATGATTATTCTAAGTTACCTGCACTTGCATAATAGTTTTTCTGTCAAAACCCTTGGTTCAGCTTCTCAGTAAGGCTAAATTCCATATTTCGGTTCTTTGCTACTGCTAGGCTAAAGACTTCGACATGTTCAAGCTGAGTAGATCTACTTTTTATTATATTTAAGTTTTTTATAACACCAGGGTAATAACTGTGTAAAGTATCTTTCCAATGTATTCTTTCATTTGAGCTTCAAATTAAGTGTGGCAAGTGTTTTTATATCACCATTTTCAGATGGAGCAACCAAGATTGAGAGGTGTTGTAACTGGTCCAAGTGGTGTGACCTTCACTCCAGGTCACTTAACTCAGATCACAAGTTCATTTTTTAAGTCTTCATGATAATGTCTCCATACATGTGCACTTATGCTCATGCATGTTTATTCAGCAATAAGTGAAAATGCCATTATCACATGTGGAGAATCATGTTGCTCCAAAGTTGAGCTTTTTTGATAAGCTAGAAAACATTGTCTTACTATTCTTGGTCATTTTATTAATCATTGATTTCTTCTCTGCCTACCTCCTAAGAAGACAATGAATGTTTATCAGACACATGCTGGATGCTAAGATTCAAACAGCTCATGCCTATAAGGATCTTATCAAGACACCAGAAAAATCATTGATTAGTATCAGTGCTTTATTAGAGATATCACTAGGAATGTTATAAGAATAGAAGAAGGGGGTCATGGTCATGCACTGCTTCTCAGAGTTGACGTGAGTTGAGTCTTGAAAGATAAGCAGGAGTTAGGCAAAGAAGAAGGGGAAGGGAATTTCTTACAAGGGAACAGCCCAGGAAAGGCATGGATGCATGAAAAGTCATTGCACATGACAGCCACTGTAAAGGGTTTCCAGTATGTATTGCATAGTGGGTTTTGTTGCAGGGGGTAGATGAGGAAACCAGAGAAGTGGTTGGAGTTCATTGAGAACAATATTAAAAATGAAAATATCAGAAACCATTTAAGGAAAAAGAAGAGAAAGTTATTGCTTCCTGCAACTCAAGAAAAGGGGGGAAGATACAGTGAATTATGTAGTTCTCTTTTTTGCCGAAACATAAACATTTAAATAGTTCAGAAAAAATAACTTTTACTTAATGGAAAAAATAGAAACTGTGAGACTATATAGAAATGGTGAGGAATAATGAATAATGTCTTCAGCAGCTGGTTACGGTCATGTTAATGCATAACTTAAGACTTAAGCCTGTTTTGGTTCTTCTGTCAAATAAAAATGCCAAAGATTAGGAAAAACATAAATATTAGAATGAGATTATTAATATTAATATTGACTTATATTACAGGTACAAGGCTAAGATTAGCTAGAAAATGATGTAAAGTGGGAACTGAGTTTTAGCTCAGTTTAACTTGAAAACATTATCACTGCTTTTGATGTAAAAATATGAAGAACGTTGTCCATTACTTCATTTACTGTCTCCTGCATAAAGTTCCAAATAATATTTTAAGCATGTAATTTAGTTCAAGGATAAGTTACGTTTTCCTTGAGACTGCTTTATTTCTCTCCCAAATAGGCTTTGCCAAAAAACTGAGATCTGTATTTGAAATTCATTGTGAAATCTTATGGTTTCATTTTGGTATTTGTTCTTAATTCTGATTTTCAGTTTTCTGATTGTTTTGTTCTAGTAAGCAAACTCAAATCTGTTGTAAAGAGAGGTAGGGTATTATGTACATTTAGATAACAGGCAGAACTCAGTGTCTGTATAAATAGACAAAATTATTTGCTCAGCTCATGTTATTTGAAACTGCTGTGAACACAATTTACAAGTGGATTCATAATACCTGTATTCTTATCAAAGTTTTCACAAACCTACCGACAGTTAACAGGAAGACCATTACTGTCTGAGAACAATTTCTTATTTGCTTCTTCACCCTTTCTCTTTCTGAGAATCATTATTCTTTTGATGATAGAGTTTGAAAAATAGAAGGAAAGGGGGAATCGAGATATGGTGGTGATTGTCCTCATCCACCTGACACTTGGTATACGACACTACCTTTTGGCATTTATTTCTGAGTATATGTCTCTTTTTCCTAATTATATGTTAGACTTTTTGAGGGCAAAGACTATGTTTTATACCTATCATGACCTTACATTTTGGACTTTCTGGAGTAGTTGTATTTCAGATAGTCTCCTAATACCAGAAAACAGGTCCTAATTTTTGATTTAGAAAATATGCTTATCCCCTGAATCATTGTACCTAGCACAAAGATCTAGCAGGTTGTTAAAGGCACTGAATAGATACTTGCTGCTGCTATTTTCTTCTTTGAACCTCCTTACAACTATGTGTATACCTCTCCTGTAGCATGCATTAACAGTCTTTTATTATTCATCATATTTGTGTGTTTTCCTTATCTCTTTTCCCATCTCCATACACACACACCCACACACCCACACACTGCCACCACCACAAACACTAGTTGTCAACCTCCTTGAGGTCAAGGACTGTTTCTTTGTCATTCTCAGGGTTGAGAACCACTGAGGAATGGATTTTGAATGGTCACATTTTTTATGTCAACTATTAGTAGGAGTGGCAGGAAAGAAAGAAGGAAGGTAGTTTAGATAATGGAGGCTCCCTGTGATATCTTTTTTTTTTTTTTTTTTTTTTTTTTTTTTTTTTTTTTTAAATTAGAAGACTATCCTTTATTTATTTATTTATTTTTGCTGTGTTGGGTCTTCGGTTCGTGCGAGGGCTTTCTCCAGTTGCGGCAAGCGGGGACCACTCTTCATTGCGGTGTGGGGACCGCTCTTCATCGCAGTGCGCGGGCCTCTCTCCATCGCGGCCCCTCCCGTTGCGGGGCACAGGCTCCAGACGCGCAGGCTCAGCAATTGTGGCTCACGGGCCCAGCTGCTCCGCGGCACGTGGGATCCTCCCAGACCAGGGCTCGAACCCGTGTCCCCTGCACTAGCAGGCAGACTCTCAACCACTGCGCCACCAGGGAAGCCCCTCCCTGTGATATCTTTTCTATAAAGGGGAGGAGAGACTTAGAGACTTGGATTAGATTTAAAGTGCTTCTCCACTGTAAGGTTGATTGAAATCAAACTGCTACCAAGAGAAGTGATAGATGTCTATCACTTTAAAAGCAGGGTAGTCCGCCACCCATTTTGAATGGTTTAGACATTTGCCTTTTCATTTGTCTGTACAAATGAGTTCAGTTTTTCTGATTCTAGGGTCGTGGGAGAGAAACACAGGAGACATCATCACAGGAAAGTGTTAGATAAAACATTAAAGGCAACCACAAGTCTTTAGGCTTGTCAGATTTAATTACCATCGTTATATGAGAAAATTCATTTTCTATCTCTTTTCTCTAATCTGGAACTTTTTATATATATTATTTGCATAAAATGAAACATGCTGCAGTTTTGTTTATTAATATGATGTGGGAAAGTGTATGTATGTGAACTTGAGAATCCCAAATTACAGAATTTCAAAAGGTTAAAAGTAGCTCAGTGATAATCTTGTCTAATCATCTCACTTTATAGGTGAAAAAACTTGCTAGAACGACAAATGCTTTGTTCGTGTCTCTAGGAGAGCGGACCTCGCACATACTGCAGTCACTCATTTCTTTGCTCTTCCCTTCACCATTGCCTCCTCTTCTCTCTTGGAATGCATACTGTATTTACTGAGCATCTCTTACGTACCTGACACTGGGAATATGGGGTGAATAAGCCAGAGTCGCTGCTCTCATGGAGCTAATTTTCATGTAGGGAGTACAGACCAGAAACAAATAAATAGAGGTGTTAATATAAACAGGTGGTAATCAATGCTGTGAATAAAACTAAATCAGGAAGAGGGGATAGAGAGTGGCAGGATGCCATTTTAGATTGTTAGGTTGAGGGGTCAGGGAAGGCCTCTCTAAAGAGGTGAATTCTGAGAAGAAACCTGAATGAAATAAAGGAAACAAGTCATAAATATCTAGCAGAAGAACATTCCAGGCAGAAGGAATAGCAAGTGCAAGGCTTTGAGATGGGAACTTACTTGACCTGTTTCAGAAACAGCAAGGAGGCCAGGGTGGCTGGAAAGCAGAGAGCAATGAAGAGAGTGGTATGAAATGAGATCGGAGGGGTAGCCAAGGGCCACATCGTGTACCGCTTTGTAAGACTTTGGATTTTATATGAGAGTGATGGGACACTTTGGAGTCTGGAGAGTAGGGAAGGAACATGAACTAGATTTATACAGTTGACCCTTGAACAACAGGAGATCCACTTATGTGCAGATTTTTTTCAATAGTAAATATTACTGTACTACACGATCCATGGTTGAATCTGCAGCTGCAGAGGGCTGACCATAAATAGACTCAGATTTTCACCTGTGCGGGGGGGTCAGTGCCCCTCACCCCTGCATCGTTCAAGGGTCAGCTGTATTTTAAAAGGATCCCTCTGGCTGCTGTATGGAGAATAGACTTTGGAGGCAAGAGCTAAAGGGAGATCAGGTAGGAGGCTATTGCAGTAATTCAGGTGAGAGATGGTGATGGCTCAGCCCAGGTGGTAGTGATGGCTAAGGAGAGAAGGGGCTGGATCACAGATGTGTAACTTAAGGATCAGGGACATATGTTATTCATCTATAACCCTAGGGCTTACCATGGGCTTGATTCTTAGTAGATTAATTTTGCTGAATGAATAAAACCAAACAAATGCAGCATTCTTGTCATTTTCCCACGCTATGATGCTTTTGAAAGGTTTTACAAGAGGTCTTCACTGCAATCTTAATATCACTGGCTATGGACCACTTTAGTATTTCTTTTTTTAAAAAAGATTTATTTATTTATTTTTGGCTGCATTGGGTCTTCACTGCTGCGCTCAGGCTTTCTCTAGTTGTGTTGAGCGGGGGCTACTCTTTGTTGCGGTGCACGGGCTTCTCATTACAGTGGCTTCTCTTGTTCCGGAGCACAGGTTCTAGGCATGTGAGCTTCAGTAGTTATGGCATGCGAGCTCAGTAGATGTGGCTCATGGGCTCTAGAGCGCAGGCTCAGTAGTTGTGGTGCATGGGCTTAGTTGCTCCGCGGCATGTGGGATCCTTCCGGACCAGGGCTAGAACCCATGTCCCCTTCATTGGCAGGCAGATTCTTAACCACTGTGCCACCAGGGAAGTCCCGTATTTCTTAATCTGGACCAGCCTGCTTCCATTATTTATAGGATTGGCTCAAGCCAGCCAGTGTTTAGCCAGAGAGGCTGAAATTATCCTAGAAAAGACAGTGGCTTAGGTAACCAAATAGGAAAGGACTCAAGGCATTATATAGGTGAGGATAAAACTCCCACTTTGCAGATTCAGGTTATAAAGTAGTAAGGCCTTACATTTAAATAGCATTTTATATTTTACAGCATCATATAGTCACAGCCACTCTATGAAGAAGTTATTAATGCTTTTCCTATTTTATACACCGAAACTCAGAGAAGTTATGTAATTTGTTTATAATATAATTTGTTTATAATAACAAATAACATAGCCAGCACATCCCAAGACCAGATATTTCATCTCCAGATCCTTTACTGTTTGTTCCATGCTCATAAATTAATTTACTGAACAACTGTTTATTGAATGTATCACGCACTGAGACAGATAAGGGAATGCTGACATAAACACGACCCAGTGCTCACCTTGTGAGTGCTTTATGGTGTCACAGAGGAATTGGGTAAGAAAGTCAAAGATTTTAATTTAATAAGGTGTATAAATGCTGTAATAAAATTAAGCACAGGACATAATTTTGGTTTTGTATGTACAATTACTAAAATATAAGGTAAAATAAATACTTTTCCCAATATTCTTTCAGCTGCCTAATTATATATTCCATATTTTCCTATTTTGGGGAGTGGACCTGAATTAAAATGGCATGGCAATGTAATTTATTGTTTCTTATTCATAGACATCAAAATATTTATATACAGTGTCTTCTGAAATCCATGAGATGTCTTACACAGCTTTAGAGTTCTAGTTTTCTATATGTTATTTCAAAACTCAAAATTGTTGCATTTATTTTGGGATAACTTAGGTCTTAATTTTGCCTTTGCAATGGGACTAGCCTTGATAGTGTCATATGGTTGAATATGCATGGAAAGTTAGAATTTGGTCCCAGGGAATGCCAAAACTTTAGAATTACCCAGTTGAGTCAGACCCTTACATTTGAATGTAGATTATGATAAAGTTGGAAATAATTACACCACCATAATGAGAGGAGGAAGGAGTGGAAATACCACAGACTTCTGAATTCAAAGATGAATTATTCTTTCTTTTGTGGTCTTCTCTTAAGTAACGTATTTCTTCTTTTTGAAGTACATGTTTGAACACGTGAGAAGGTACACCTGTCAAAAGATTAACCAGCTGAGAACCATTGTCAGCATTAATTTTCCTTTAGTAAATGACTCTCTGAAGCTATTTAGCAGCCTGTAATCTAGATACAAAGCTATTGACCTATGATGGATAGTGCTGGATTTGTTTGTAAGCTTTGACTTACGTCGTCTACGTAATTTCTCCAGGTCAGAGCAACAGGATTTAGAGTAAGGTTGGTTATGTGGTTCGAATTAAAATGGCCATAGAAATTGAGCAAAAATAATTGTAAAACATTAATGATCCCACCATCTTGGTGAAGTAAATTAGAAACTAACGAAATGACAGTCACTTAAACGTCAACATTATCAGAATGTTCAAATGACACAGATGAGTTAATTAAAAGCATTTCTTATAATTGGGTTTTTGTACATAATCAGTTCCACAGTGTCTGAAAATATTGTGAAATAATGTGATTTAACCATATGTAAGCATCTCAGGCTTTCATAGCATGTGGGCACTTCCTCTACCAACACTGTTTGGCTAACATAATGCTGACTTCTTTTGCTTTTAATAATTAGTTAAAAATAGCATGAACTGTAAAATAGAAAGCCTACTTGGTTTGGTAGTAGCAAAATATTCACAATTTGAATGAAATAAGGATCTCCTCATTTGGCTTTTTATGTATTAAAAACTGAGTATTTCATTGAATAAATTAAATTCAAAAGTAGGCCATTACTTGCAGCTGTCTGTATTCGAATGGCTAGGTTTGATACATAGTACAATTATGGTTTCTTTATTCCTAGCTGTACTAGAAATAAGTTGTAAAGGCAAAAATTGTACTTATATAGCTCTTCCACATACTTTCCTGGTTGTGAACAACAAAACCTAACTTGAAAATTATGAATGAAGATTTCTCTAATGCTAAAAGTAGTAATAATGCTCTCGGTTTTGTTTTATAGTTAATAAAAATTTAGATGAGTGAAGTTACCCCCCACTTCCTTTTTAAGACAAGTCTAGGCCATATTTTCTGTGCTGAAGTAGAAGTTGCTTCTCCAATCATTTCCGTTAGTGAACATACATCAAACCTTTGCTAAGGAGTGGCCAAACCAATGTTAAAGTTTATTTCTTCTTCCTGACATATCACTAAGAATGAATTGCCCAAAAGGTGTACAGGCATACCTCATTTTATTGCTCTTCACAAATATTGGGTTTTTCCATTATATTGTATATAGAATGGATAAACAACAAGGTCCTACTGTATAGCACAGGGAACTATATTTAATATCCTGTGATAAACCATAATGGAAAAGAATTTTAAAAAGAATGTATTTATGTATAACTGAATCACTTTGCTATATAGCGGAAATTAACATGACATTGTAAATCAACTATACTTCAATAATTTATTTTAAAAAGACAAATATTGTGGTAACCTTGAGGTGTCAGATGATGCTTAGCATTTTTAGCAGTAAAGAATTTTTAAATTAAGGTGTGTACATTGTTTTTATAGACATAATGCTATTGCCCATGTAATAGACTACAATATGCATGTGACTCTCACCTTATTGCAGTATTCACCTTATGGGGGTGGTCTGGAACTGACCCCACAAAATCTTCAAGCTATGCATGCCTTTATAGCAGGAGGGAAAAGAAAAATCAAATAATATTAGAAAGTGCACATCAGAATAATCAGTCAAGCTAAGCAACTGTTTTCTTTACCTTAAAGAATCTTTACCTACAAAGAATCTTTCTTTACCTACAAAGAATCTTTCCATCTGAAATGCCTACTTGTTTATGGGAGAAAGAGACAAGTCCCTCTCTTTGTAGATCTCATCTGTACATAGTGTGCAGAGAGCGAGCGAGTGAGCCACAGACCCCAGATCCAGACTCGGGCAGCTGACCCCTCTGGCTGCTCCCATGCTGGTCAGGGCACAGGTCATCTTTTTCATATACTTTCTATTACTGAATAGGTTTCTCAAGAGAATAAGAGATGCATGGGAATAATAAAATTCACATTTTAAATCCCCATGGTACTCCATGATCGTGCCAAAATATTTGAGATGAATGCAGAGTTTGACTGAATCTGTATGTCCCCTTTGGCTTATAAGTAACCTGCATGATACTTGACAATTAAAATATTCCAAGAGAGGCTTATGCCTGATATAAATATAACTTGGAGGCAAGGTGTTTTCATTTGGTTTGAGGATTTTCTCTAATTTTATAATATACTTAAACACTTGAAGAAATGTATCCCTCTTCTTCTATCCCTTTACCCCCCAAACTATTCAGGTGTGGGAGCTGCTCGGTCTGGGAACCTCACGTTTATGGTGGGAGGAGTCGAAGAAGAATTTGCTGCTGCCCAAGAGCTTCTGGGGTGCATGGGCTCCAATGTGGTGCATTGTGGAGCCGTCGGGACTGGGCAGGTAATGTTTGCACAGCAGTGACACTGACTTGATGATGTAGAATCAGCTAATGTTCATTTTTCTTTTCTGACCACAATTTGATTCCTCCTTACTCTGTTCAATCTATGGATTCTTTGTTTGCTCAGATTTTCTTAAATTAATTTGAAATGAGTTAGTTTTCCATCATTCCTGTTGGAAGTAAGCAGAGATAAGCCAATAATTTAAAAAGACATCAAAAGTTCCATCATTTCAGACTTTGACATATTTATCCCAGTGACCACAGAAATTATCCTTAAAACGGCTTCTATATGAAGTGCTCGTGTTATCTGATTTGCTGTTATCTTCCCTCTAATTTTGTAACTGCTCGCCACAGCTCTATTTGTAGTACTGTCGGGTAGAAGTAACCTATGCACTTTAATCTTTTCCTTAAAAAACCAGATCATTTTCATTAAGAAATGTGTTACATCGATTCTCTAATCAGGTAGAGGTGAATGACTACAATGAACTCTGAAATCAAACTGGTTGTCCCCCTCCCACCCAACACACACACTATCACTCACTCCTCTTCATGCTTTGTCCTGGTCACTGGTACCAGCTTTATCTTATTCAGGACTTTGGTATGATCTTAGATATATCTGTTGTCTCCATTCCCTTGTCCAGTCAGTCTCCAGGTTCTATTGATTTTTGCTTCAGTGGCTCTCATTGTTGGCTATCTTGTTCATTCCACGCATT